>NC_090449.1:912453879-913078879 GCF_031143425.1 Pleurodeles waltl
AGGGCGTAAGCCATGGCGTCTTCAGACTGCTAGATACCAGACACTGAGGGGGAAGGCACAACTACGATCCCACGTTACCACTTATCTACTCAACAACAAGGACTCAGTCTCCTCCCCATAGGAAAGTACCATCTTGCCTGGCATGTTACCCCCATTTTTACATGTATGCCAGTTTATTTTTGCCTGTCTCACTGAGATCCTGCTAGCCAGGACCCCAGTGCTCATAGTTTGTGACCTGAATGTGTCTACCTGTGTAGTGACTAACTGTGTCACTGAGGCTCTGCTAATCAGAACATCAGTGCTTATGCTCTCTCTGCCTTTAAAATTGTCACTATAGGCTAGTGACCACTTTTACCAATTTCAATTGGCACACTGGAACACACTTATAATTCCCTAGTATATGGTAATTAGTTACTCAGGGTATTGGGGGTCCAGGAGATCCTTATGGGCTTCAGCATTTCTTTTGCCACCCATAGGGAGCTCAGACAAACCTTTACACAGGCTGCCATTGCAACCTGAGTGAAATAACGCACGTTATTTCACAGCCATTTTTCACTGCTCTTAAATAACTTATAAGTCACCTATATGTCTAACCTTCACTTGCTGAAGGTTAGGTGCAAAGTTACTAAGTGTGAGGGCACCCTTGCACTAGCAAAGGTGCCCCCACATAGTTCAGGACCATTTTCCCGGACTTTGTGAGTGCAGGGACACCATTACACGCGTGCACTACATATAGATCAATACCTATATGTAACTCCGAATATGGCCATGTAACATGTCTAAGATCATGGAGTTGTCCCCCCATTCCAAATCTGGTATTGGGGAGTCAATGCCATGCCTCCCCGGGGCTCCACTATGGACCCGGGTACTGCCAAACCAGCTCTCTGTGGTTTTCTCTGCAGCTACCACTGCTGCCATCCCACAGACAGGGTTCTGCCCTCCTGGGGTCTGGGCAGCCCAGTCCCAGGAAGGCAGAACAAAGAAATTCCTCTGAAAGAGGGTGTTACACCCTCTCCCTTTGGAAATATGTGTTAAAGGGTGGGGAGGGGGAGCCTCTCCCAGCCTCCGGAAATGCTTTGAAGGGCACAGATGGTGCCCTCCTTGCATAAGCCAGTCTACACCGGTTTAGGGAACTCCCAGTCCCTGCTCGGTCCGCAACTGGACAAAGGAAAGGGGAGTGACCACTCACCTGTCTATTACCACCCCAGGGGTGGTGCCCAGAGCTCCTCCAGTGTGTATCAGACCTCTGCCATCTTGTTTCCAGAGGTGTGAGGGCACTCTGGAGGCCTCTAAGTGGCCAGTGCCAGCAGGTGATGTCAGAGACTCCCCGATAGGTGTTTACCTGACTAGATGGCCAATCCTCCTCCGAGGGCTATTTAGGGTCTCTCCAGTGGGCTTTTCCTCAGATAACGACTTCACCAGAATTCACCAGAGTTCCTCTGCACCTCTCTCTTAGACTTTTGCCAAGGATCGACCTCTGACTGCTCCAGGACACCTTAAAAACTGCAACAAAGTAGCAAGAAGACTACCAGCGACATTGTAGTGCCTAATCCTGCTGGCTTTCTCGACTGTTTCCTGGTGGTGCATGCTCTGGGGGCTGCCTGCCTTCACCCTGCACTGGACACCATGAAAAAATATCCTGTGGGTCGACAGAATCTTACCCCTGGTTCAGCAGGCACCACACTTCAGCTTCACTGGTACTCTGGGTCCCCTCTCATCTTGACGAGCATGGCTCCTGGAACACAGGTTGTGGACCCAAGTGACCCAGGCTGTCCAGTGGTCCAACTGTCCAAATCTGGAGGAGGTAAGTCATTGCCTCCCCTCTCCAGACAATAATCCTGTGCAGTACATAATCTGCACCTACAAGGGCTTCTGTGCACATTTCTATGAAATCCTGCATGCACAGCCGAGCATAGGTCCCCAGCACTCTGCCCTGCAATGCTCATCTCCCTGAATTTGTCTCCGGTGTCGTGGGGCCACCTTCTGCAGTGTTGAGATAACTGCCATGTTCAGCCTTCTTGAACCAGTGTTCAAGGACTCCTGCGGGTGTACCTGCTTGTGCATAGGCTCTCTACATTGCAGAGGGCCCCCTCTGTCTCCTCTCCAAAGTGGTGACATCCTGACCCTTCCTGGGCCCGGGCAGCACCCTTTTTCTTTGACTGCAACTCTTGCAGGTAGCAAGGCTTCTTTGCTGTATTTTGCCAAGGAAACAACTCTGCGTCCTCCAGCATGCCGTGGTACATCTTCTGCACAAAGGAGAAGTTCCTAGCACCTTTTGTTGTTGCAGAATCTTCAGCTTATTCCATCCAGAGGCAGCCATTTTGCACCTTTATCTGGGGTTTAGTGGGCTCGTGCCCCCCCTGGACACTTTAGCGACTCTTGGACTTGGTCCCCTTGCTTTGCAGGTCTTCAGGTCCAGGAATCCATCTTCAGGCTTTGCAGTCTGTTGTGGTCTTTGCAAAATCCTTTCTCACGACTTTAGTGTGTTTCTGAGGAAATGGTAGTACTTTACTCCTACTTTCCAGGGTCTTGGAGTGGGGTATCTTGGATGCCTTTAGGGTTTTCTTACACTCCCAGGGACCCTCTACACACTACACTAGGCTAGGCTAGGGGTCCATTTGTGGTTCGCATTCCACTTTCTTAGTATATGGTTTGTATTGCCCCTAGGCCTATTGCATCCTAAATTCTACAGTGTTTGCACTACTTTCTGACTATTTTACTTACCTGATTTGGTTTGTTTGTATATTTTGTGTATTTTACTTACCTCCTAAGGGAGTATATCCTCTGAGATCATTTTGGCACATTGTCACTAAAATAAAGTACCTTCATTTTTAGTAAGTCTGAGTATTGTCTTTCTTATGATATGGTCCCTATATGATAGAAGTGGTATAGTAGGAGCTTTGCATGTCTCCTAGTTCAGCCTTGGCTGCTTTGCTATAGCTACCTCTATCAGCCTAAGCTGCTAGAGCACTACTAATCTACTAATAAGGGATAACTGGACCTGGCACAAGTTGGAAGTACCATTTGTACCCACTAAAAGCCAGCCCACAATTCCTGTGGGCTATGGCAAAGGCGATGATAAGGGGACGGGTCATGAGGGACTCTGCCATTGCCAGTGCCCAGAGGCATGACAAGCAGCAGGCCCTGAAAGATAGCATAGCCCAGACTACGTGAATACACCTTAACCCCCTCCCCCTCCAGCCGACGTCACCCGGAACAGGCCAAAATGGATCTTAATGCTCTCTTCACCTCACAAGCAGAATAAGCGCTACAGCGGTTGAAAGGTCGTCACTATGTGCATGGAGAGAAGGCGGGACGTTTATCAGCTGCTCAACTTTGCCAAAGTGAGGCCCTGATGGCACGTTTGTCACACACCCCAGGCGATAGCTGACGAGCTCGGCCACTTTTTATCAGACCCTCTACACTCCTGAAACTGTGGAAGAGCATGATCAGCTGGCCAACTTCTTTGAGAAAGCGAATATAACTAGCCTTTTGGAGACAGGCAGGGCTTTTTTGGAAGGGGACCAAGCCGCTTCTCATGAACGAATTATCTACAGCCTCCAGGATAAGGTGGACGCATTCCTTCTGACGTGGGTCCCCTTCCTCTCTGTACCGGAGGACTGAGTGCTCACTTAATAGCTACCGGATTCTGAGTGCATTACAGCAACCCTCCTGCATAGGGGCTACACACCCGCATCGCCCATCTCTTCTGCTGTGTTTTAGCTGCATACATGAACATGTCCGCCTTTGGGCCTGACTCTACCTACTCACTGGAGACCCTCCCCTTTCCTTCCTCCCTCCCTTTCGCTTCTGTCCTCCCACTCATGTCAAACACACACTCCCAACCCTTCCCCTCCTCCTCCTCCCCCCCATTGGTCACTTCCACTTCTACTCCTTCTTCGTAATACCTGATTGTGCCTAGGCTTGTACTTATGGTTCTTGCTATCCCCTTCACTCTTGGCACCCCCCTGTATGTCTTCCCTTGTCGCCGTTACATTCCGTGTTATCCTCCGGAACATATGAGCGGCTCATAATGTGGCCACCGCTGTCTATGTCCTTATGGTTAGTAATTATCCTCTCCCCACTCCCCTGCACTCACCCCGGCTTTCCGCCATTCTGATTATCTCCCTCACACCCCACCACCTTCCCTTCACTTTTCCTTCTCTCCTGCTCGTATACTGTTGACTCTTACTTCTTTTTTCTTCCCCCACTTCTCCTCTCTCTCTCCTGTTCATTCATCAAATTCCCTTTCTCCCATCCTGGTTCTTCCTACCCGCCCCAGGTCTAAGACCCCTCCCAATCCGGGGCCCTGCATCACCACCCTTTATAGATGTACACTATTGGCCTCCCCTCTCCCTTCTTTCCATATCTGGTGATTCCGGGTATCCTGGTAGGGCCGAAAAACATATCGTACCATACGTAATTATCAACTCGCCCTAGACCTGCTCATTCTACTTTGACCTAGCCAACATACAATGGAGTCCCTGGTGGTTATATGGAGGGGTGGCTGAATACGTTGGCCCCAGGCTCCTTGAGGCCCCACATCCAACTTATCCTGGGCATGGAGTAGTTTGATGCCAGTCTTACACACTATGATATAGTCAACAACATTTGATGTTTCATTGGATTTTTTGATCTGATACAGGGCATGTAATGCTCTTCTGTCCACTTGCACTTTACATTATGCCCAATTATTTCTGTATTGTGGTGTCTGTACCGCCAGGATCATGTACTTTGCTACGTCGAATGGCTCTGTGTGCTGTCGTATTGTTTTGTTGAATAAAGAATAACAACACTAACACCCTATGAAAATGTTAATACAGGCATGGGAGAGGATGGCTTGAATAGAGGTTTTGAAGCATACGTGTAATCTGTAGACAGAGAAAGGATTGATTATGGGCAAGCAGGCAAATGCCATTCATTTCCAAACCGACCCTCAATGGCAATCAAAAAGTGATTTATTGTATATGAGATTAGATCCGGAAGTACCTGGAGAAATTATCTTTTAGACATGGCCTCAAATCCTGTCAAAGCTGAAACAGATTCCGGTAGCTTATATTTGGTATATGTTTGATGCAGTTGGTCTGCAAATGAAAGGGACTAATAAAATAATTTAGTTTGATTCCAAGTTTTTCCTAAAAGCGTAATCTCAGGTTTTCATTTAAAATATTCAATTTCCACATGCATTTAAAAAAGGTGACCTTTCTCAACAGGCATAGGACCATGCAGTTCAGGTTCTGTCGTAGTAGAGAATTTTCCACGTTTTCACAGTTTAGAATATCTACCACCTTCTGCCACATGACTTAAGAAAATAAGTCTTATTTCCTGTACTAAATATGAGGCAGGATTATTCCCACAGTTAGTTCATGTGAGCACAGGAATACAAATCCATTAATCAGACATAGAACTTAAGGCTGGTGTTCACTCATTGTCGCCCTAAAAAGGCAGTTCCCGTCTGCGTGGCTAGACAGAATGTGTATTGCCTGGGAGTCAGAAGCAGGATCAAGTGTAAATGTCAATTCCTGGTTCATAAATGTGTGAATGCCATGGGATATTTTTAACATGCTGTATATAACATTTTAGATTACACATTGTCTAGTACACTGGCAGACTAACAGGTGCCCCAAGAGGATGTTAACTAACTATGCGCACAATATATTGGTCATAGCAACAGCTCCTTAAAACAGTTGAGTGGTCAGCATAAAAAAGTGACCAGAGGCCACAATATGGATAGTGTTCACTGCCCAGTCCAACTGCCAGTGTAGAGCCTTCTCTGCCGGGATCGGTGATTCCGATGGAGGAAGGTCGGTATCCAGCCAGGACAGTGCTGCATGCAGTGCCAACCTGCTGATTACAGCCCGGTTCTTCGCCAGCCTTTTCATGACGGTCTCATCATCATGAAAAGGATGGCAGAGAAAAGGTGCAGGGGACATCAGGGGGGACATTGACTGCCCATGCACTTGAGAAGGGCAGTGTAGGGGTCCCCCTGCACAGTACCGTCACAATGCTCACTGTCTGCTGCACAGGCAGTGAGCATTGTGAGAGTGCTAATGCACCCTGTGGGCGGCAGCCTTTCTGCTGGCTTGATTACGAGCTGGGGACAATGCTGCTGCCACTTTCCAAGTTGGGCTGACAGACTAAACCTTGGTTTCCGCCCGTCAGCCCAGAGAGAAAGTCATAATATGTCTGGCGGGGAGGTTGCCAGGAAGACAGCAACCTCCCTGTCAGAAGACCCATCTGCCTTACTCATTATCAGGCCCTAAGTGTTGTGATCCCTTTCCTTTAGCTGTGGAAATCTTTTTTTAGATTAAGTTTGCCCCTTCAGTGCGTTCAGGGTTAAGTCAGATAAACTTCCCTGATTCTGCCCAGACCTTAACATCTTTAAATGGAGTGTCCAGAGAGCGCTAACTAAATAAAAGCAGAACATAAAAGTTTACATATGAAGGCCAATAGAAGTGCTATATAAATTTAAATAAAAAAGCAGGGAACAAAGACAAGAAAGACTACTTAGGCGCTTTAGTCAATAAAGAAGAAAAAAATATGTGGCTCTTTTTAAACTAATGTCCTTGACCACTGACCAGTCAAGGGTTTCTCTTTCGAATAATTCACCTACAATCGACTGTGATCATCTATGTTATAGTAAAGAATCAAAAAATAAAATGACCATAACTTTGCCGTGTCAATTCCAAAGCAAAATATATCCCTCTGTCATCTAAATCCAGTAGATATTGATTACATCCTATAAAAATCATAACCGACTAAAATCCACAGATGTAGTTAGGGAAATGTAGAATTTACATGGCTTCTTAAGCTATATTCTAGGATTGCTCCGAGGTCTGCTGTGTGAGACATTATTGATGCAAAAGTCCCTAAGTGTTATTTCAGTGCAATGCCATTGACCAATTGGCACATTTCCAAATACTATTTCTAGTAATTTCGCATAACATCCCATAGTATACTTACGTAAACATATTTCCCACATTTGTGTAGCAATGCACAATCAACCAGGCTCCAAATGTGAATATAGCCGAGTATAGCACGTACTGGATGGACTGAGCCATTCCATAAACAAATCCATTTACTGGACCGGCTTTCAATGCATCCCTGAGCAGCGAGGGAAAGAAAAAAACGTGCATGTAAGACCATCATTAACCAAGGTTAACAGAGCACAAATGACAATGTCTCAAGGGTTGTTTTTCATTGTAGCAAGTTGAATGCAATGTTTTATGACAATTGAATGTCTGTGTTCACTATCACATATTGAAAAGGAATGGGTCATTCGCTCTGTTAAGCTGCACTTAGATGTGCCTGTTTCATTTTATGAGTATAAATTCGTGTTCTTCTCACGTGTGATATTACAGCGAAATGTTTTACTCGTGAGCAAATCTAATCACAAGAGCTGGGAGTCAAAATTCCAATCAAGGATGCAATGGAAAGCTGTGTTTGTGGGTAATCACAAATGTTTGTAAGCCACAGTCCCTTGCAACCGGTGGGGATTTATTTCTGACAAAGGTAAGAGCAAATACATTATCAGGGTGAAAAAGAAGAACGAGTATTGCCACGTTCCAATGAAGAGAAAGAGAAAAACAATATTGTATAGATATGGACTATTTACAAAATATGTTCACATGTATAAAAGCACTCCTATTATACAGTATTAACACATGTGAAAATGTTTTTCCACCTGAGAATTCTGACATTCATACTTGAATTCGAGAACTACAGTGTAAATTAGCCCGGTATATGTATATCAGATAAGACCGTAGAAAACATGATTATGGCTAGCTTATCACAGATGGGATCTTAAGAAAAATGTTTATAGCCTGGGCAGACCTTATAATTTAATTAACCATCCTAAAACGAATATCTCAATTATTTTGTTTTTTACCAGAGAGCGAGTCTGTAGTGCTTTACTATAATCACACACTTGGTGAAAGCAGTACCAAAGTTTTAACTTTACATTGGTTCAATTTAGAGAAATTAATTAAGGTATATTTTCTCATCTTTCAGTGGTGCCAAGAACAAATATAATTTAACTCTGCCCGTTTCTGCACTCATTTATATACTTTAGATTTTGCATTACTTTCCTGAATCAGACCTTAATGAAATTCAGGTTTTAAAAATACCTGCTGGGCCAAATTAAGTACGTTGCTGGAAGGTAGGTGTATCAAATCCTTCCCCAGATAATATGCGCACTGTGAGTGCATTAAGCCTTTTACATGAAGAGGAATACGGTAAGGGAGAAACCTACAGATACTGATGTTCTGTCGTTTTCTGAACAGGCACAGGCATGCCTTTTTCACAGTGACAAGGGGGACTGTCAGAACTCTTTCAACAGTCACATCATGACCCCCTTTGAAGTCTTGTAAGGAAGGAGTCAGCTTGTAGTGGTGGTTAGAGGCACTACTAAAGTCCAGGCCCGAGCGTAGGTACACCGATAGTTGAGTCAGTCATCTTGAAAAACACCACATTGCTGTACAAGTGGATGGGCCAGCAAGTTATCAGGTCGCAGAAAGTATCGGTCAAAAGTAGGATGTTCTAACACCTCTGGATTTAAGAGAGATGCTCAAATTCTAGAACTCTTCAACTTCACATTTAAACTCCTGAACAAGAAAAGGGAACTGAAGAAGAAGAAAAAACATAAACCACAAACTTTCGTCCTGAATGGAGAAACACTCTGGACTTGTACCAACTTAGAAATTGTTGTCTCCTGGCCAGTGGCACTGCCCTTTCTACTCCTTCCAGGGGACAATACAGAGTAGAGTGGTTCTTTGGAACGTTTGTGGGCCAGTTCCACAGGCAGGTGCCATAATCAGGGGTACTCGGGGCTTCTGCAAGACACACGTATGTAATGTCCTTGTTCCAGGGACAAACCTTCTTCTATTTATTACCTGCTGTATGCACTGGACTGATGTAAGGATGAAGGGTAACAAGAGTGTCATGGAACAGCAGATCCTGTGGGCTTGTAGAGGGAGCATTTTGAGCAATCCCTATTCAATGGAAAGGGGTTAGGGTGAGGCTGGGTGCTTAGGACAGGGGGCACTCAAAGGATAAAACCCATGTGATTTTGGCTCTTGGATTTTACTGCCTGTAAAATGGGGTCTGGTGTTACTACCCAAGTAAACCGCTGTCTCCAACTTGTAATCATACTCCCAGACGTATAACAGAAAACAGAGCCTTAAGGTATTTCTGGAAGTCAGCAGCTGAAGTTCTGATTTTAATTTTCTTGCGTGCCAGCAATCCCATTACATTTTGGAGAATAAAGTTGTTAAACACATTGGGGAATGTTCACAGTCCCTAGCTGTATCGACTAATGAAAAGTTATTCCTAGTTTTAGGTATGTATGGTTTTGCTTTGTGCTCAGTTTTTGGAATACATTTGTATTATAAATTAGTATTAAAAATACGTTGAAGTTTTATACAGTACTGGGAGTCTTTATGATTGAGTTGTTTGTGGGCAGACATGTTGCAAGAAGAGGCTCATGTGCAATATTTTTGGATTGCTTCCACCACTGTGAGGTCTTCAGTTAAAAGTGGTCTGAACCACCTCAGTTTTGTGTACATTATTTTCAGAATGTGCTATGACTGAGAAGGGTGTTTATGATTGGAAAATGTGGTGACCTAATAGTTCTCTAGAACTCCTTTTCCAAAGAGTACGGCTTTAATATATATGACCTTAATTTTTAGTTCGGCATTAGGCGCGCCGTCTTGACAGACTTTAACACCCCACCAAGGTGCTGTTTGAAAATCCAGCATACATGGGGGTCTTCACCTGAACCAAATAATTTTCTCCTACTAAAGTGCCTGTGATAGGTATCGGAGGTCCACGTCTTTGGCGAAAACCCAAGACGTTGTAAAAAACCCACTGATCATAAAAATCTTTTCAATAAATTTTCAAACAGAAATGGGACCTGGCAATGTCCCCTGAATCAAGAATATACAACCGGAGGCACCATGGTAGAGATTCTAATACACTTGTGGTGTATGGCAGCACCTCACCTGTCCAACCACATTTTTTTGTAGTGATTTGTAGAAGATCATTTAATTTAGATTCGGTGAGGCAACATGAAGCTTCGTGGGGTTCCATGTCTGAAAATGATTTTCTAGAATATATTTTACTTACTTTCCTATAAACCTCTTTTGGAATAACCTAGTTTTTCTATTTCTCCTATTATGTTGAAACATATATCTGTGTAGTAATTTCGACATCTGCCAAATTTGTATTTATTTAATTTTATTTTTGTGGCATAGCTGGATTTTGAAATATGTATATATATGATGATTTACCTTACAAATTGATTATAGTGAACAAGCTTGGCAATGACCGGAACCCCTCCTAACATCCTAACATTTTTGAACACTTTAACCTTATCTGTGGTTCAAAACTAGCATTGTCCTCATACCGTTATGTGTCCTTCTACTTTATTGAACATTAATTGTTTTAAAATAAGTAAATTCGATTTGAACTCATTAACATTATAGAAGTGATTGTTTTTGCTGGTATGTCTCTTTAAGTCTGGTGTGTTTAGAGCTTCTGTCACTAGCAAAAAATGCACCGAATATGGACCTGCTTCATTCAACCATTGTAATGTTTGGGTCAGCCCTATTCACCCACTGCTTGATGAAAACACCATTCCTAATTTGCTCGTAATATTTCGATTTAACGAGATTCCATGCAGTTTGATGGTTTAGATGCATGAGTATTCCATGCAGTTTGATGAATTATGTGCATGAGTGAGCCCAAGTAATTTTAACTGGCTTCTTTCCTGGAAAGTGTTGCAAAGAAAGAAAAATAGCTTCCTGTTTAGGAAGAGGGATTAGGACGCACTTAACAATAGGAGCAGCCACAATGTCATACAGCTCAAGCGAGCAAGAGTCGAGAGAAAGGTTAGAGAGCGATTGAAGATTGGAGCAAAGGATGAAGCATAGAGGGGAGTTTCCCTTCTTGCCAGTGATGGTCTTTCCCTCATCCAAGCACGCTGTTTTGTCTGTTCTAAAGAAATATGGGAGGGAAAAAGCATGCAATGTGAGTAAACTGCATGTTTTATGTTGCAGTTCACTTTTCTGGGAAACACAATGTTGTAAGTTGAGTTTCTCTGTACTTTTAAAATTAAGTTTCAATGAAGTAACTTGTGTACTCACTATGCACATGAGTAGCAGCAAGCTTAAAGGTTTTATTGAGGGTGAGGATCACAGTTTGAGCACTGTGAGTGTAGCGGGGGAGGAGATAGGAGACAAACTTCGGGCCGTATTTATACTTTTTGACGCAAAACTGCGCTAACGCAGTTTTGCGTCAAAAAAATTAGCGCCGGCTAACGCCATTCTGAAGCGCCATGCGGGCGCCGTATTTATTGAATGGCGTTAGCCGGCGCTAGCAGACCGGCGCTGCCTGGTGTGCGTGGAAAAAAACCACGTACACCAGACAGCGCCGGCGTAGGGGGAAAATGGCGTATGGGCGTCTTAAAATGGGGCAAGTCAGGTTGCGTCGAAAAAATCGTCGTAACCCGACTTGCGCCATTTTTTTTCGACGCCCATCCCCCATCAACATGACTCCTATCATTGTAAAGATAGGAGTCATGCCCCCTTGCCCAATGGCCATGCCCAGGGGACTTATGTCCCCTGGGCATGGTCATTGGGCATAGTGGCATGTAGGGGGGCACAAATAAGGCCCCCCTATGCCACAAAAAAAAAAAAAAAATACTTACCTGAACTTACCTTAATGTCCATGGGATGGGTCCCTCCGTCCTTGGGTGTCCTCCTGGGGTGGGCAAGGGTGGCAGGGGGGGTCCCTAGGGGCAGGGGAGGGCACTCTGGGCTCATTTTGAGCCCACTTGTCCCTTAACGCCATCCCTGACCCAGGCGTTAAAAAGCGGCGCAAATGCGCCGTTTTTGGCCACGCCCACTCCCGGGCGTCTCTTTTGCCCGGGAGTATAAATACCACGTAAAGGCCTGGGAGTCATTTTTTAAGACGGGAACGCCTCCCTTGCATATCATTAACGCAAGGAAGGGGTTCACGCTAAAAAATGACGCACACTCCGGGCACTTTGGCGCCCGAAGCGTCTAACGCCAGAGTATAAATATGGCGTTAGTTGGCGTTAGTTCTGCGTCGAATTTGCGTCGAAAAAAACGACGCAAATTCGGCGCAACCAGAGTATAAATATGGCCCTTCATGTGTGAAGGCCAGTGAGAGGAGGAGGAGCCAAGAGACAAGCCCCATTGTGCCTCACCTCACAAGGGGCACATGTATGCTACATCTGCTTTATTGGGAGGAGGAGGAGGTGAGTGGTGTGCTAGTTAGAGGGAGCAGGAAGAGACAAGCCCCGGTGAAGGTGACCACTATAAAGCTTCAAAATTATTTCCTGCAGCTGCAGTTCCACAATTAGTTCTAGAGGTCGATCTCAAGAAGTCAGATACAAGTCCTTGAAATGTCAATCATAAACTTGAGGAGGTGTGACCTTCATGTTAAAATTTGCATATAGACTTCAACTACTCCAATGACTTCTGTTAAATTTTTGTAGGATACATATTTATACCAAAGCTGGTTTATAGTGAGGAATCACAATTGCAAATTAAAATACATGTTTTGAGAGTTATGTAAATAGCAGATGTTACTCTATCATACATAGAGATTAGGAGCCACTGGGAAGCTATAGTGTCTTAAATGTTTTTTTGTTGGGGCACTACATTTTTAAATGTAAAAATACATGTGCAAGGAAAAAATGAAGTCACTCAAAGTGAAAGTACCCAAAGGCTGGAGTGGGCTGGTCTGTTAGTCTATACTTTGTGAGTGGTGGGAGGGAGCATAATTTGAGCCATATAACAAACCAATGGTGAAAAAGTGTTTATTGGGAGCCAATATGTATATATATATATATATATATATATATATATATATATATATATACATATATATATATATATAAATCTATATTTATATAATCATTATAATCTGGTTTCCATAGGAAAGTGTTTTTGTTTTGCCACTAACATGGGCGCTGTTTGACAAATCTTTATGAAATTTTAAAAACTAGGGTACCAGTTTTATTCATCTGCTGTCTGGAATGTTTCGGGGTGCTTCATCAAGCAGGGTCAGAGAAAAGCGGGGATTCCAAAACACATTTTCCCCACGCAATTTCCCATAGGAATTTTAATCATAACTACATCCCTAACTGCTGGACGGAATAACACCAAATGTGGAAGAAAGCTAGATCTTGGTCCTAAAACATCTCTTTTTTGTAACTTGGTGTACATGTTCAGCAGTTTTGGAATTATTAAGAAAAAAAAGATTTATGTATATCTAGAGATGTTGATCCACTGCGGATCCACTGTAGCAGATCTGTGGATCTAAACACCAACAGCAATGCCGTAATCGTCTGGCTGCTACCTGAGAGAAAAGTTGAGGCTGCCATTTGGTATATTTGCACTCAATTTAATTGGGGGGGAATAAAGATGAAATAGTATATAAGGGGTCAGGGTCGAGATATCCTGCCCCCATAAGACTGATGCAGGGCTCTGCATAGGAACCCGCATGGCAAGCAATTGCCTAAAAATATTTTCTTGGTGCACCCAAGGATCTGCAGATCCACTGCAGTGCTTAGTGCAGCCTCCTGTGACCTCAAGAAATAGAAGACATAAAATGCTTGAGAAATGTATCAGTAATTATGTCCCAGCTGCATACCTTCTGAATGAACAGGTCAGAAAAATCCCTCGGGTCTTCAAGGAGGAAAATCCATTATTATGGCAATAAAGCCCACATGCTGTAAGTTAGAGCCCTGTAACTGATAAGAAAAAGAGTAACATCCTGAGAATTAAGCAGAATATGATAACAAATCTTTGGGGATATAGAAAAGAGTGTTCAAGGGGGATTTTTACTGCCATTACAACAAAAACAGTAATTAGACACCCGGTAGCTGAAAAGATATGCTAGAGAAGCTGATTTTTCTGGGACTATCAGCTGACCAAAAAAAGAGCATTGTTGAACCATATACAAACAAATATATTGTGATGGAGGAAATCCTTTAAATCATCTGGGGCTGATTTTCTAATTACGTAACATCAAAATTGTCCCAGGTATTCCAGTGAACAGTTGATAGAGAAGAAACTGAACCCATGAATGTAGCAGATGTATTTGTCTTAGCCAAACCACAAACTGACCTAATTATGGGCTCCATCATGAGTTTGGCGGATGGAAAACTCTGTCCACCAAACACCCGACATGGTGGTCACCGCCTCATGGCGACCTCCCCTTCGGAGCTATCATGGGTTTCCTGCCAAGTCAGCAAATGGAAACCTAAGTTTTGACACTATCTCCGGCTGGTAATCTAGCCAGTGGCAAAGCTGTAGCAAGCACTGTGCACTAGCACTCTCGCAATGTTCACTGTCTGCAAGCCTTTTGATGGCGGTGCTACAGCCATGAAACCAGTGGTGGAGAATGAGGTTGTAATCCCCAGGGTAGATCCTGGTGGAGCTGGCAGTTCCCTGGTGGTCCAACTGCCAGGGTTGTAATGTGGCGGTCAGACTACCACCGCAAGTATGGCGGTCTATAGGCTCTATATGTTTGTCATACAGATTTATCACATTTCTCAGATAGATATTGCACTCTACTAGAAGATACTGACCAGTATCCTGACACAAGTACTGCCACATCTGATACATAAAAAATAATCATGATTCATCCATGACAGAAAAATTTGAAATTATCAGAAGGACTGTTCACTTAGTCTTACAATCCAGTAACAAGAAAATACCAGCAGCATTTAACAATAGGCCTTTAAAAGGCTTTTGATATGCTGAGCTATCACTACTTAAAACACATGATAAAGAAATTTGGATTCACCCGGAAACAGGATAGAATGATCTTCAGTCTTTACATGCAACCCCAGTCAGGCTCATGACCAATGTGATGTTTTCTTTTCAGAACAATTTAACATCGAGAGAGGCACGAGGCAGGGATGCCAAAATTCTGCTTTGTTGCTCAACCTGGCTTTTATTGTATAGAAGAGCACTTGGCACTGGCGATATGATATTCTTAAGAAATTCAATGACTAGATTTTGGAGAAGCAGAACATAAGACCTCACTCATTTTAGATGTCATTTTAGTTTACCTAACCTATCAGAGAATCTCACTATCTCCATTGCTGCAGCTATTGGAGCAGTTCGGGAAGGTATCTGGGTACTGTAAAATTTGAGAGATTGGTTTTACTACAGCTGAAGATAGAAAACACTGAAAACCAACATCTTAAACAGAAATACTCTTTAAAATTAAGAAACACTGACTGAAATATGTGAGGCCAACAAAAAATGAAAAATATCAGATTGTTTTAGAGCCACATAGCACCACTGATTAAAATAATGAAACAGGTCTTTTGTACATTTATCCGATCATAATATCTCATGGTTGAGGGTATCAATCACTTAAAAAGTGTTATTGGAACTGAGACTCCATTGCCGATTTAAAGCACTAACAATTAGGATAGAACAAAAGAATCTTCCAGATGCTGCAGAAACATCTACTAATTCATGTGTGACAAAGAGACTAGCAAGGATCTTGAAGAAACTCCTGATGGCACCAACAGATATGGCGTGTCTTGAGTTTCCCTACATTTGCAAAGAGAGAACAGCTGCTTGCCATCCATTGCTCCTTTATAGGGTCATGGCAGGTTAAACAATCGTAGTTTATTTCTTGCTTCCTAACATAGCCAGACCATTGAGAACATGTTCAAGAAAAGACACTTTTAGAAGTAGAAATACAAAGTTCTTCATTACTTTGTAAGGTATTGACAACATTTTCCTCTCCACTAATTTGCCATGCACTATAATGGAGAATTATCACCAGCATATTTTCTAACTTTAACATACAGCAACTGTGGGGTCTACGAATAATCATGGACTTATATGAGGGAGGACAAATCAGATCATTTAAAAACTGGAAACAGTGTTCAATATAATGAATCAGAAACTATTGAGATTCTGTCGCCTCTGACAGCGGACAATGAATCAAATGGAAAAAGCAGCAATAAATAGGCTACTTATACTATTTGAGTAATTGATGGTTACAGCAGGAGATATTAGATTGGCAGTTTCCAAAACGTATAAAGTACTAACTGAAACACAAAAACTACAGAGCTGGAATTGAATGGGCAGGTGAGAATCCAGGTTAGGAAGAGAAATACCATAACCATAATACAAAACATTGAAAAGGGATTTATACTTCACCAATGAATCTGTACTGCACAGAGAATTGTCCACTAGGGTAATGAAAAGAGGACAAGGTGGTCCATTACACCGGATAAACCAGCAAAATGATAATTGACCACTTTTGGTGGGTGGGTGATGTAAAAAAGGAGAACCCAATAAATATTTGTTTGGGATGAGAAAGACTGTCAGACTTTCAGAAAGAGGTGGCCACCATAAAAATATAATGGGATCTCAGCTCTCCAAGGGTTTGGTGGGGGCTACCTTGTCATTGATACCAAAGTCTTGAAGGACTATAAAGTGAAGGAATGTTCCTTAATTTAGCACCTCTTGGTTGCAGCTAGAAGAGTAAAAGTCTGCAAGTGGATGAAGATGACATCATCCACACAGACCTACTGGTTGATAAAGTTTGTGACACTTTGGCAATGCAACAACTATCGAGACAGGTGTGACTCCAAGAAACAACAGTATAAAGAAGTCAGTCACTTGCTCCCAAGATTGATAGTGTTACACCTGTTGTGGAGTAGCTCATCGAGGTATCTTGCAATTCACTCACCCATAACAGGCCAAGCAACGTTCTGCCCCTGTCAGAGCAAATTGGAGGGGTTTACACCAATCTGCCTCCCAAACAAATGCAGCCACCACCATCAACAAAATTGGGAAGAAATTGATATCTACACTTTGTATTTTTAGGGTCTGCAATGTTTCAGGTTATAGGCTAAGCCACAAAAAGGGTAACATTTGTATCAAGAGAAGTGTGCAATGCTGGATGGTAGGAATCTAGAGGATCTCCCAAGATTCCAGAAGTTTCCCTCACACAAATGTGAAAACATTATGTGATTTTCGGAAATGTTAGAGGATTTGATGGAATTTAGACATTTCATGTGATCTAGAAAAGTCACACCACTCTGGACTCACCTTGGTGTCTAGTTTTCAGAAATGTCTAGGAAAGGTTGATTTCCCTGGGTGGCAGCTGTAGAGGGCCTAAATATGACACCTACCCATATCTACAAATGGGGTAAAGTGTCTTTGCTAAATTTTGATATTGCATCTTGCACTTTGCAAGCTGTTTTTATGTGGCTGATAGACCCAACCACACAAGTAGGATACTGCTTATAATAAGGAGAAGAATTATGAGTGTTGGGTGATAAGACTTTTGTGGATTCCTGCAGATTCTAAATTTTCCACTCATAAAAGGAGAAGACAGGTATAATTTTATCCAGTGGGTGAGGTTTGTAGTGTATTCTTTCTAAGAAAACATCATGACATACATGAAAGTCACACCACCCTAAACTCTGCTGGGTGCCTATTTTCAGCCATAGCTGGCTCATTTTCCTCTGCCATAGACATTGCTAAAATGTGTTAATTTTAAGGCAGCATTTTTATGTCTCCACTTTGTGTTTTTGGAGATATTCCCTTTGCATGTGATAGGCCTACCCACAAACTTGGAGTCTGAATATTAGAACATTTCTTATTATCCATTGTATTTCTCTCCATTTTTAGTTTCTAAATCTAAGCCAGTGCGCAAGAAAGAACACATTTTGAAAAATGATCTCTGAGTTATATGAATGGCATTGCTAGCGCGCCTTGTCCTTAGTGAGTAAACTCACAAGGGGACGCTTATAGGTCGATTAATCTTTTGGATCGCATAGGGTATCCTAGTCAAGTGCTATGAGTAAGAAAACATCCACAATAATAAATTCAGTCATCAGATTATACCAAAGATTAGTCTAATAAGAAGGTTAGTTCATTTTATTCCCTATTAATTACAACTCTAATCAAAACCTTTATTCAATGTAACCATAATTACCATAACTTTATTAGCAACATGAATAATGAATCATCAAGATTGTATTAATATGCAATCAACATTAATCAAAGCATAGCAATTCATGAGCATTGAACAATTCAGCAATTCGAGTCAGTCAGTCCAAGTCAAAGTCCTCATTAGTCACCCTTGTCAGCCTACCTATCTCAAATTACCGTCAGCATGTGGGACTTAATGCGAAAACAATTTTGCCAACAGTTGTAATTAGGAAAAATCTAACTTAAAGTGAAAAACATTAATAAAACAGCGCAGTTGGTACCTAGAAGACAAAGCTCACATTAGTCAGTTGAGTTATAGCTACCTATCCAAGATAGATCAGCAACGAGTCATTCTTCGTCTCCAGGTCATCAGTCACCAAATAGGCTTGGCACGCAGGAAGCAAGCCCAGATTTTCAGCACTTCGGACAGCATCTCCTGACGTCATCAGCTTTCGCCACTCCATTCTGATTTTTCCCCCTGTGTCATGACTTTTTATTAGGGTCTCTCAGTCCATCCCACAATCCGCCCATTAGTCAACCTTATCAGAGGTTGTGACTCTAACCTACAGTTTTTGTTTACCACTTGTCTACGTTGTTTTGCGAGTCAAATTTCATTAACATGATTGGTCCTTCTGTTGATGAGGACATTCATCCGGCTCTTCAGGTAATGAAATTGTTGCTCCAAATTTTAGTCAGTAGCTCCATTGTTCCAGTCCAGGGAAAGTACATTTAGCCTACTCTACACATAATTGTATCAATTTGTTCTGATCGTCTCCTGTCCACTGGTGAGTTTGCAGATTTTTCTAGCAGGGTTAATCGCTGAACTTTGTGCAGTTCAAGGTCCTTTTCGCCCGTTCCAGTCCAGTCCTCACAGCGTCTCCATGTTTAAGCAAGCAAGGCCCAGCACCAACCAGGCCCTTGACGCAGCTAAGTTAAGGATATGAACCACCACAAACATAGGGTTATACTATTGATTATGACATATTACTACATAATTTCATAAATTCCACATTATTTTAGTACTGTTAACACAAATGGTGACCACTCCCCGTGGGCACATTTTACACATTAAACGTTGTTTCAATTATTAGCTCAAATTGTCATTATTTCTGATTAGTATGTGTATGCAAATCATTAGAATATTCTCATATTAGCATATCAGCTGCAACAGCATGAAAAACCCCAAATTTAGAGTTTCATATTTAATTATCAGTACTATGTCAGTATCTTGAAAGCATTTAAAGAATAATAAGCTTGCTGTATCTCCATTTTTCATTCATTGGATTTTACTAAATAAGTTACTCATTGGTCGGTACATAATGAAAACTCATTCTGAGCAGCAGCTGAGTTGTTTACACTGCATGATTTTGGACAACCAGCAAACCGAAATAACATGTTTGAGGGTTTAGACGGAAGAAAGACTTTCTGGAAAATGTGTGTCACATGTTGTGAAAAATAGGAAATTCTGTGAACATATTGGGACTTCGGTCTGTGATTCTGGACAGGAAAAATGCATGCCACAGTTGCTTTGGAAGATGTAGGAAGTCTGCCTTCAATCCATTGTCACCCCGATTTTTTACCTCATGCTGGGCCCTATAATTACCCTGGCTTTAGAACTATGTTACTGTATCCACTTTCCTGTTTCCTCTACTGCATATGTGGCTTTTTTTCTAGTGTTGTCTTTTGATTCATTATCCTGAATTTATTAAAATGATCAGGAAAAATAGCACTTGGTGACAGCATTTTCATCTGCACTCATTGTCCATTTACAAAAGTAATATACTGTTACATACTTCAGACCTTTCTGGTTACAAATGCAACTTGTCCATTTTAGATGGGCAAAAACACTACTACTGATAGTTTAAGGGATGAAAAGACAAAAGACCTGTTCATTATTAATTTGGAATTCTTACCAGTATGGTTTCTGCAGACTTGCTACATATCTTTCATAGAATGCATCTTCTTGAGTTAATGAAGCCACAGTTCTTATATTTTGCACGGCTTCTGTTGATATCTAATAAGATATAAAGACATGCAACATATTATCAATAAACTGAATTTATTTGACAAATTGTGTGGCAGATTTGATACCATGTGCATGAGACCATTTTTTCTGATGGCGTACCTATGTGAATCTTAACAGCTCTCTCTCTTAGCAGTTGCTAGGCTGTCCTACTTACCACTGCGGGCCGGTCCTGAGGAATCATGGCCCTGCTTTATACGTTTTGATGCAAACCTGCGTTAGTGCAGGTTTGTGTCAAAAAGTATACCGTCAGCTAGCGCCATTCCTGGACGCCAGGCGGGTGTCATATTTAAGCTATGACGCTAGCCGGCTGTAAGGCCTAGTTAACGTAAAAATTATTGATGCTAACCGGGTGGGGGAGGCGTAGAGAAACTGGAGGTTATGCGTGAAAGAATGGCGCTAGTCAGGTTAGAGTCGAAAAAATGATTCTAACCTGATTAGTGTCATTATTTCCACGCACAACCCCCATGGACATGACACCTGTCTAAGTAAAGACAGAAGTCATGCCTCCCAGCCCAATGGCCATGCCCAGGGGACTTCTGTCCCCTGGGCATGGCCATTGGGCACAGTGCCATGTATGGGGGCTCAAGTTACCCCCCCCCCCCCCTTGGCACTTTGCAAAAACAAATATATATATTTACCTGGACTTACCTGGGATGGGTCCCCCCATCCTTGGGTGTCCTCCAGGTGTAGGTGCAGGTGGATGGGGGTGTCCCTGGGGGCAGGAAAGGGCACCTGTGGGCTGTTTCCATGGTCTCTGACCATGGAAAAAGGCCCACAGATCCCCTAACTCATGCCCTGACCCAGGTGTAGCACCATTATTTAAGGCCCTCCTCCTCCCGTGCGTGATTTTTGCACAGAGGATAAATAAGGCGCTAATGCCTTTGAGGAATTCTTTACCCGGGAACTCCCACCTTCGATCTCATTGATGCAAGGTAGTTTTCCGCAGGCAAAAAATGACTTTAACTCCAATATTTTGGCGCTAGACATGTCTAGTGTCAAAATATAAATATGGAGATAAGTGTGCTCCAGATTTGCATTAAAAAAATGACGCAAATCCAGCGCAAACAGAGTATAATTATGCCCCCATGTCTACTACTCCAGCTGCATCATACCCAGTGACTGGCAGCATGTCTCAAAGGTCGGCAAAAATGTATTTTTTTTCTTTTTTCCCCAAAGGTGGGTTATATTCTGAAAGTAAAACTTATCTATCTCCGGTGCTCTACTCCTAGTTAGCAGGGGTAAAATGTCAGACTTCTAAAGCCAGCAGTAATATCAGGTTCGGCATGATGTGAAAAATCTGAAATTCTGTGTACATATTGGGAGTTCTCTTTGTGATTCTGGACAGAAAAAATGCGTGCCACAGTTGCTTTGGAAGATGTAGGAAGTCTGCCTTCAATCCATTGTCACCCCGATTTTTTACCTCATGCTGGGCCCTATATTTATCCTGGCTTTAGAACTCTGGTACTTTATCCGCTTTACTGTTTCCTCTACTGTATATGTGGCTTTTTTTCTAGTGTTATCTTCTGATTCATTATCCTGAATTTATTACCAGTTTCTGACCAGTTTTCCAATATCAGTCACCTCCAATTTACTGGGTCTTCCGCTTCTACACAGTCCTTTCTTTTAAGGAGTCATGGGCGTGGACTGGCTCAATAGGCCTGGCGACCCTCATACAACTGAATTGTCACTGACCAAGTTTTTTAACAAAGTTTTGCATTTGTTTACCCGCTCCTGACATAACTGGCCCATACCCTCAGGTTCAGCCTCAAACTGAGCTCTCCTTTCCCCCCTTTCTTTTCCTCTGTACTGCTGTTCTTGTGGGTTGGCGCTCATCTAGGAACATTTTGTCAAACAATTAAAGTAAGTATACTTGTAGTAACATCTGTTATTTGAAGTGCATTGAAATGCAAAAATGGTTTCGCTGCCACTAATGAAAAAAAAAGTAATTGAATTGAAAGACAAAGATCCTAGAATATCCCCATCAACTGCATCTGTTTGGTTGCAAGGACAAACGTATCCTGTTATTTTTTCCATTCGCACTAATTTTTAATGGCAATAAGAAGCCACCAACTTTCTTTTTTAACGAGGCTGCTTCAGAAAATAGAAAGCAAACTTAATATTAAAAAGGAATATACTTGAATATTTTGACTGTAGTATTTAAACGCATCAGAAAGTACATTTAAGAAAAACAGGAATTAATTTTATTCAGCTGCTGTTGTTACCTTGATATGAAAATGCATATTGTGCTTGCTATACCTTTATTGTGTTGGTTGCATGGAATGAAATACCAACTTATAAATGTTAACAGTGTAAAACATGCCAATACAACACCATCAGAGTATATGAGTCACTCCTTTCTCAGCTCAACACGACCAGCTGTTTTTTCCACCCTCTTCAAAGGTGCCCTTCTTAAAAATATTGGAAAAAAAACTCATGTTGTGGATGAGAACGCCTACCTTGCATCTAATTAGTGCAAAGTAGATTGCTGCATCCACAACATGACGCTAACCCCAATATTGTGATGCTAGACTGGTCTAGCATCAAAATATAAATATGGAGTTAGGTCAGTGCCGTTTTTAGCGTCAAAATAAATTACACTAAAACAGTGCAAATCAATTATAGATATGCCCTTAGGACTGTTCTATTATCCATTAAACTTTGGATGCATGAACTATTGTCTACGCAACTTTATGTGACCAATTTATATACTTAGACTGATGTGTGCTTTGGTATCCATATTGAGCTTATTGTAGTACAGTGGGCCTGGACTCACTGCCAGTGGTATCTTGGTTAGTAGGATACCTGTTACCACATTAGTACCAACCTTCATACTAGTGTTTTGATTTATGTTTCCCCTCTGCAATATTTCATCCAGGAGGTGCGATACATATACTACCACTACCATTCAATTTTGATTTTGTACAAGATGGCTGGCCCATTGGCAGAGGTATATTTACCTAAATAAATTCTGCCTTGTTTTGCATCAACACTGTTTTGAGTGAAAAGTCGTGTTTACTATGAAAAGCTGTGCAATAATAGTACAAGGAAGGTACACAGCACACCCTCTGTGACTTACAATGTCAAAGCGCCACTCAAATATTTAAAAGAAAACTAGCAGTAGAAAAAATCATGGTAAGCCGAGAGTAAGATGAAGCAGGGAACTCAGGATGGAAATACTCTGGAGTGTACCAGGAAGAGGAATCTGATGGTCCCCCAGTAGGAGGTGAAGACTCTACCTACAGAGGTGATACAAAAATGAGAAATATCTTTTTGCCACATCTAAATCTTGCAGGCAAATTAGTCTGCCTTGTGAGAAGGCATCCTTGATAATATCAGTGAGATGGCACAAACGCACAAAACTGTGGAGGAATGTAAAAAGATATTCCGTGATTATAGGCACCGAACTGTGGAGGAATGTAAAATGAGATGCTATGATTATAGACAAAGGAGACGTTAGCACAGAACCTGAGGGCTGCTATGCCAAGAGATTGTGAACAAGCTGATGTCTATGGAGGAGTAAATGGTGAAAATTATTGTCTCGGAGATGGTAGATGGAATTGATGGTCCATATATCACTGATCTAGAGGCCATAGCACATCTCAATGTAAACAAAGTGGCAAACTAAAGCTTGTTAGCAAGTATTGGAAAGTAGATTATTTGTAAGGGTAGGTAAGTACCTACACTTAGCAATAGGCCGCAAACCCCCACTAGGTCCAGTCTGGGTCTCAATAAATTAATCCCAGCTCAACCCTTGGTAGCTTGGTAACGAGCAGTAAGGCTTAATTTAGGAGACAGGTGTATAAAGCATTCAAGAAGCACAAAACAGTAAATAAGTAGAACAAAAAACACAATTAAAAGCCAACCCTAATTTATAAAAATAGATTATATGTTTATCTTTAACATGACACTAAAAGGACAAAAATCCAATAAAGGGAACTGGAGTTATTAATTTTTAAAGAATAAATGTTCTTTAGCACATAGAAACTAAAAGTTCCAACCTGAACATCTGGTCGCACTCGACCGGGGCAAAGTAAAAATTTGAGGCTGACTGCGCTAAAGCCCTGCTCAGCTACAGTGAGCAGGAGGCCTTGGTCAAAGTTTTACCTTCAGACTTACTCTTTTTCTTGAACATTTTCTGGACTGGGATGAAGTCACAAGTTGAATCCAACCTCACAGGCGACCTTGGTCAAGGATTCTACATTCGGACTTAGATGATTTTTTTATGGAGATCTTTGTCCAGGACCAACTTGAAATTGAAGCCAACCTCCCTAGAGCCCTCTTTGGATAGGCTGCGCGGGAAGCCTCAGTCAACTTTTTATGGGCTTAGAAACTTTTGTGGAGCTTTTTCTCTCTGACATAGGATGACCCTCCACAGCAAGCAATTTTGAGCCCACATCGTTGGTTTGCCTCTCCACCAGCCCCCGGTGAAATCCTAGAAATCTGGGTCTCTGAAGCTTTTCAGCGTGATGCACCTGCTAGTCAGGCTGGGTCATGGTTGACATAAGCCGGCTTGACTCACAATGTCTGGTCGGTCCACTTATGGAGCTTTTTTCCAGAGTTACTCAAAACTTGTCCAAACTTCTGGATCTTCTTCCAGAAGTTCCTCCAAGGTTCTTTAGGAGCCCACAACTCATCACAAGGTTCCAGAAGCTCTGAGTTGCTCCTTGAGGGTTGGCACTTCAACTCCCAGAATGCACCTAACTCAAATCTAAAAATGACCACTGGTCAGCTGGTCAGTTTCTTTAGGGCTTGATGCAGGGGACTCTGGTCAGCTATTGTTCTACCTGTAGCAAACAGTGTCCCTTCTTGAAGCAGTAGAAGCCAGGCAAAGTCCTTCTAGTGGTGAAGCTCAAGTGTGTAGCTGGAGCAGTTCTTCTGAGTGCAGTGTCCAGGTGCAGGCCAGTGGTACAGCAGGACAGTCCTTCTTCTTCTTGTCTTGTTCTTGTGGGGATCTGAGGTGGGGTGCAGCTCTGCCAATTTTATCATTGCTCCTAGGGTGGAAAGCAGAGTGTGGGCCTCCGTCTAATCAAATGCAGGCTACCACCCTCTTGAGTGACTACTTCCTGGGCAGTGTGGCAAAAATCAATCCCAGGGAGCAACATTCCTCCAAAGTACAAAATGGCAAAAATTCAATCTTAGAGTTTAGATCTGTCTGAGCCGGCCCACTGGTGTGGCTAAGTTTCCCTTAACACACTGTGAGAAAGCAGGGCTAGTTGCAGCGGCCCCCTAACTTTTTGCCCCCATTTTCCACTTTTTGCTGGTGTTTTTCTGACTCTGATGGTGCCCTGGGTACTGCTAACCAGTCCCAGGGCCTGTGCTCTGTGTAAAATCAATATGCAAATTAGGCTACTTATAATTGGCTAAGTCAACCTACCTGTAAGTCCCTAGTATATGGTAGGGCATGCAGGTTTAGGGACCACAGCACAGGCAGTGCACCCATAGGTGCACTGCTGAGGTGCCCAGTGTCATTTTAAAGGCAGGCCTGCCTTGCTGGCTGCTTTTAAATTAAAGTTATATGCAAATTCGACTTTGGAATTAAAAGTAGTTCTAAAGTCTTAAACTACCTTATTTGTACATGTAAGTCACCCCTAAGGTGTGCCCTATGTGCCCCTAGGGCTGGGTGCCATGTAACTATAAGCAGGGACCTTACAAAAATAGTTTTATAAGCCCTGGTGAGGTAAAAACAGCCACATTTGTTTTTCCCTCATTGTAGTGAATGGCCTTCATAAGCTAGAATGGGGAGACTTTGGCCCATATTTATACTTTTTGATGCAAAACTGCGCTAACGCAGTTTTGCGTAAAAAAAATTAGCGCCGGCTAACGCCATTCTGAAGCGCCATGCGGGCGCCGTATTTATTGAATGACGTTAGCCGGCGTTAGCCGCCGGCGCCGTCTGGTGTGCGTTAAAAAAACGACGTACACCAGGCAGCGCCGGCGTAGGGGGAAAATGGAGTATGGGCGTCCAAAAATGGTGCAAGTCAGGCTGAGGCAAAAAAATCGCCTCAACCCGATTTGCGCCATTTTTTGTTTCACTCCCAACCCCATTGAAATGACTCCTGTCTTAGCAAAGACAGGAGTCATGCCCCCTTGCCCAATGGCCATGCCCAGGGGACTTATGTCCCCTGGGCATGGTCATTGGGCATAGTGGCATGTAGGGGGGCACAAATCAGGCCCCCCTATGCCACAAAAACAATTTTAAAAAAAATACTTACCACAACTTACCTTTTCTTCCCTGGGATGGGTCCCTCCATCCTTGGGTGTCCTCCTGGGGTGGGCAAGGGTGGCAGGGGGTGTCCCTGGGGGCAGGGGAGGGCACCTCTGGGCTCATTCTGAGCCCACAGGTCCCTTAACGCCTGCCCTGACCCAGGCGTTAAAAAGAGGCGCAAATGCAGGGTTTTTTGCCCCGTCCACTCCCGGGCGTCATTTTTGCCCGGGAGTATAAATACCACGCACATGCCTGGGAGTCATTTTTTAAGACGGGAACGCCTACCTTGCATCTCATTAACGCAAGGAAGGTGTTCACGCCAAAAAATGACGCTAACTCCATGAACTTTGGCGCTAGACGCGTCTAACGCCAAAGAATAAATATGGAGTTAGTTTTGCGTCGAATTTGCGTCGAAAAAAACGACGCAAATTCGGCGCAAACGGAGTATAAATATGCCCCTTTATTTTAATTTTAGAAGTCCCCTTAAATGGCAGATACAAAGAATTTGGTATCAAATAAATTTTATAATAAATCCCACAACTTCCAGTTGTGGGATTTAAAATAACTTGTTCAGGTAAAGAGTTTTAAACTTTACCTGAAAAGTTGCCAATTTCAGCCCTGCATTGTTTTTGCTGCTGTGCTCTGACTGGCCAGCCTCTGGCAGCCTGGCCAGGCTGCTTTGATGAGGTGTGAAGTGGCCTGGCTTCACACAAAGAGATTTGCCTGTGGGAGGGAATCTCCCCTCAGCAGATAGTGAGGCAGGAAGGGGGAGGGCTGCCAAACTGGTCTTCAAAGGCAGAGAAGGACATTTGGAGGAACCCAGCAACACCCCCACATCCTGCCACCCCAGACAACTAGGTGCCCCCTTGATTAGATTAGGAGAGGGCAGGAGAGGGGTGTGTTTATGATTTTTAGCCATGATGGGTGGGCTCAGCCAGATGTAACCTCCAAAATCATTTTCAGCCTGATGGATTTTTGAAGACTGTTGCCTCCTGGGATTGATTTTTGCCACACTTCCCAGGAAGTGGTCATCACAGAGGGAAGGACCCTGCACCTGATTGGAGAATCAGGACCCCCCTGTTTTTCACCCAGGAGCAAGGATAAAACTGGAAGACTTGCACCCACACCTCAGTTCTCTACCACATACCTACATGGAAGAACTACAGAAGAAGAAGGACTGCCCTGCTGGACCCCTGGCCTGCACCTGGAACCTACACTCAGAAGGACTGCACCAGTTGCACACTTGGGCTTCACCACAAGAAGGACTTTGCCTGGCTTCAACTGGTTCAAGGAGGGACTCCCTGTTTGCTACAGTTGAAAAATTGCTAACCAGAGTCCCCTGCACCAATTCCTGAAGAAACCGACCAGCTGACCACTGTCCAGTGGCCAAAAAGGAGTTTTCGCCAGGTGCATTCTAGGAGTTTTAGTCCACACCCCCAAGGATCATCTCAGAGCTTCTGGACCCTTGGGGTGAGCTGTGGACCCCAAAAGAACCTTAAAAGAACATCTGGGAGAAGACCCAGAAGTTTGGAGAAGTTTGGAGTACTTTTGAAAAAAAGCTCCATAGAGGGACCGACCCACCGCGGCAACTCTAGCCGGCTTGCCTCAACCACGACTCAGCCTGATTTGCAGGTTCGTCCCAGTGAAGAAAATCTCCAAAAAAGAGACTAAGTCCGAAGGTAAAAATCTCCACCGAGGGCTCCCGCGACACCTATCCGGAGAAGAGTTCCAGGAGGTCGGATTAGACTGGCAGGTTCGTCCCGCTGAAGAAAATCTTCAGAAAAGAGACTAAGTACGAAGGTAAACTTTTGACCTAGGCCTCCCGCAAGCTATAGCCGAGCAGGGCTCCATCGCGGTCGGCCTTAAACTTTGACTTTGCCTCGGTCGAGGTGCAACCAGATGACCGGATTGGCGCTTTTTGTTTCTAGGCGCTAGAAAACAATAATTCTTTAAAAATTCATATCTCTGGTTCCCCTTATCCGATTTTATTCGTTTTTGTGTCATTTTAAGGATAACAATATAATCTATTTTTATAAATTGGTTGTGGATTTTTATACTGTTTCCTGTGTTTTATTGAATTACTGTTTTGTGATATTTGAATGCTTTACACTTTGTCTCCTAAGTTAAGCCTTGTCGCACGTTGCCAAGCTACCAAGGGTTGAGCTGGGTTTAATTTACTGAGACCTAACTGGACCTAAGTGGAGGTTAGTGGCCTATTGCTAAGTGTAGGCACCCACCTTCCCTTACCAATAACCCATTTTCCAACACACACCCCTTCCTTAATCTAATCAGGGGGCTCCTGGCTTTCTGGGTTTGCAGGAAATGGGGGTGGTATAGTGGCTGTCCCAAATGTCCTTCCCTCCTTTGAAGACCAGTTTGGCTGTTCTCCCACCATCCTGTTCCACCATCTGCTGAGGCAGATCTCCTCCCACCAGATGCTTCCTTTGTTTCATCCCAGGTCACTTCACACCTCATCAAGGCAGCCTGTCTCAGGCTGCCGGAGGCTGACCAATCAGAGCAGGGCACTGCAGGGCTGAAACTTGCAACTTTTAGTAAGAGTTCTAAAACTCTTTCTGGGTACATGCTATTTTAAATTCAAAAGTGGCATGTTGTATGCCAACTTTTAATTTGATATTAAATATGCCATATGGGAAATAAGACTTTATTCTTTTAAAATAAAGTCTCTCCATGTTAGGCTATGAAGCCAATTCACTACAATGGGGAAAACAAAGTTAGCCCTCACTGCACCCAACACTGGGAACATGTAGGGCATAATGTAGGTGTGACTTCTATGTCATGAAAAGGTAGCTTAGGACTTTGGAAGTACTTTTAATTCCAAAGTTGAGTTTGGGAATAAATTTAATTTAAAACGAGTAGCAAGCAAGGCAGGTCTGCTTTTTAAAATGACACTGGTCACCAGAGCAGTGCACCTATGTGTGCACTACCTATGCTGAGGTCCTTAAACCTACATGCCCTATCATATACTAGGAGGTTGGTGCAGCCAATTAACATTAATCTAACTTGCATATTCATTTTAATCAGAGCACAGGCCCTGTGGCTGTTTAGCAGTGTCAAAGGCACCATCAGAGTCAGAAAAATACCAGCATAAGTGAAAAAATGGGGGCATATGCAATTAGCCCAGTTTTCCCACAGTAAGGGCTAGCTGTATCAAAAAGTTTTGCACTCGCAAACGGTGTGAATCGGTAAATTTGCCCGTTTGCGAGTGCAAAAAAGTTGTCTGCAATGCATGAAATGCATTCGCAGACCACAAATAAGAAATCGCTAAAATTGTGATTTCTTGCGTTGCGACCTGAAAATTGCGAGTTGCAATTTGCCATTCGCAATTGCCAGGTCGCAAGGCTATGCTGGAAAAAATCGCAAATTGCGATTTTTCCAAAAATTGCTTTTTTCACTTGCAAAATACCATGCTTTGCAACGAGGTGGTAACCTGGTGCAACATTTAAAAATGCAATTAAACTGCATTTTTAAATTGAACATGTAAAGCACACATGCCCTTTTGGCATGTGTGTACCTTACATGTTGAAAAAAAAAGTTTTTGGGGTGCAGGAGAGGGGGACCCTGGCCTTTTGCATTTCTGGTTCAGAATCGCAACAGGCCCATAGCTGCAAATGGGGCCGGTATCGCAATTTGCGATTCGGTAATAGCTTTTGCGATTTTTTAGAAATCGCTATTACCGAATTGCAATGGGCCGTGATGGTACATCTGGCCCTTGGTCACTCATGTTTGAATACATGTAGGTTTTAAAAATGTCACATGCCACTCACAGGGATGTCGTTGTTGATGCTGGTGAACTTGCATCTGTGTAGTGTACACTACTCCATTTTCAATGCTTAATCACATTATCTGACATGTTGCAGGCTAGACTGTAGGCAAGTGATTTCTGAAGATGGTATTAACTCCTAAGGTCATGTAATCCTGAATCACAAAGTTACACAACTTCCTGGCTCTTGTGATTAAATTTTTTGACTTACATTTAAAAACGTGTGAGTGTCTTAGATATATGCATTGTGAACATGCTTCTTATTTGATTTAATATATATTTATTTTAATTTGGAAAGTAACCTTTCATTAAAATATTGTTGTCCAATTGTTACCCTCTCTACTCCCTACACATACTGACAAACTGCTGTAGACAGACCATTGAAAAGCCAAAAATGGAGGTCTACTGGACATTAGAATGTTATGAGTACCAAAAGGAATAGGACAGGTGGAGCAGCAGGGGTTGTGGTGACAGCAGCCTCAGATACTGTGAGTCAGGAAAGTGAGGTAAGTGACACCAGTCTATGAGTGTATATGAGTAATTCCTGCTTTACTGTACTGTATAGCTGGGATGCATGGGATCGGGAAATCCCCCCTTGAAAACAAATAAGGGGCATACATACGAGCCATCTGGAACTCAACTTGGATGTAAAAACCATGGCCCCTGCAAGAACTGATACGCGACAAAAACAAAACCCCCAAACATGGAAAGGAGGAAACAAGGGTGCAGAGGGTAGGTCTCTATAATCAAATTAGTGGAGGAACCAATTGAAGCAGGGTGAAACTCTCCAAGTGAGCAGAGGAAGAACCTCTGAAAGAGCTTTCCAACAAGGGAGGAAGGGGTGCATTCAGTAACAAAGTCAATCAAAGATTTTGTGGACAATCATCTTAACTATAAAAAGCAGGCACAGGCCGTTGTGGCATATACTGGTGAGAGAGATACACTATGCAGTGTATCAGGGAATGAAAGTTGGTAGTCTTTGGATTTGAAGCTCCCAAGTATAAACAATTCAGATTTCATGGATGATGATTGACCCTTGCCAAAGCACAAACTGTCCTTCTGTCCATGGCTGTTCTCTTTACAGGATAATAGATCTCCATAAAATGATGGGCTGGGCAATATGAGGAAATTAGTAAAGGACAAGGGATTTGACCTTGCAAACAGGGATGAAACCGGCAACATGCATGGATAAAGTTAGGAGCAGTTAAATGAAGAAGCTGGAGAGTTTAAACAACATTCCTCCCTAGACTTAGAAGTATCAGCCTCACTCTCTGCCTCAACATTGGACGTAATGATTATCATTCAAAAAACCCTGCAAGGCATCTTTTTAGGTGACAATGTGAAACAATGATATTTTAAAATCCCAGAAAACCAGCTTCAGTCTATTGCCCCAGAGTTCAAACAAATAAAAGAGCCTATGCCTAATGTAGCCATGTCAAAACAGGGAAGTAGGAAACCTACTACTATGAGGTATATGAAAATGCTGGTACAAACAAGCACGAAAAGGGAAGGGAGATGGTGCACATCTCCAGACACCCTATACTGAAAAAAATTTTGGGCAGCCTATGATGTATAGGCAATATGCACATTGCACAATAAGGATTAGGAAAGGTCAAGGTAGGGAGTCCATTCAATCAATCAATCAGAAGGTTCTTGTAGACCATGAGCTTGTCACCCTGGGGGTCTCCAGGCGATTGTGTGATGCTGAGGTGCTCGCCAGGCTAGCAGTGGCTGTCAAAGAGCCGGTCTTGAGCTGCTTTCTGAAATCCTTCAGGGAAGGGGATGTGCGCAGGTGGAGAGGGAGGCTGTGCAAAGATTTGGTGGCAAGGTGGGAGAAGGAGAGACCTTTGAAGTGTTCATGGCAGATGTGAGGGACGTGGGCCTTGGCGAGGGTAGCTGAATGGAGTTCTCTAGAAGGTTGGATGGGAAGGAGGAGAACGTAGCAGGGACAGGAAGGCCACCAAGATTAGACAAAGGAGGTCACAAAATGAAAAATATAGAAAACAAAGGAATAAAGGTATGCATGAGGGACGACAGAGGGTTGCTAAGAGACAAGGGGACTGATCAGGTAGAATTCAAGGAGTAGAACACGAAAGGGAAATAGCAAGTAAACAAGGACAGGCAAGGTAAAATAGAGGCTTTTTTAAAGTAGAAGGTAAACTAAGAGAAGAAAAGGCTCTGGGGAGAATGCAGACAGTGGATAAAGAGGATGAAAATAATGTATGGGTATATTTAGAGTCCATAACAAGGGGAAAAAAAGGTAAAATGTAAGAAAACTATTTCCCCTGACGCATAGCTGGTATTCTCACATTCCAAATGCCCAAGCTTGAAGGCTATGGGGGTCATTCCTACCCTGGCGGTCATGGACCGCCAGGGCAGGGGACGGAGGAAGCACCGCCAACAGGCTGGCGGTGCTTCAGGGGCCATTCTGACCGCAGCGATAAAGCCATGGTCAGAAAAGGGAAACCAGCGGTTTCCCGTCGGTTTTCCCCTGCCCCAGGGAATCCTCCAAGGCGGCGCTGCAAGCAGCGCCGCCATGGGGATTCCGACCCCCTTCCCGCCATCCTGTTTCTGGCGTTTTTCACCGCCAGAAACAGGATGGCGGGAAAGGGTGTCGTGGGGCCCCTGGGGGCCCCTGCAGTGCCCATGCACTGCATGGGCACTGCAGGGGCCCCCTAACAGGGCCCCTTTGAGATTTTCAGTGTCTATAAAGCAGACACTGAAAATCGTGATGGGTGCAACTGCACCCGTCGCACACCAGCAACTCCGCCGGCTCCATTCGGAGCCGGCTTCATCGTTGCTGGGGCTTTCCCGCTGGGCGGGCGGGCGGGCGGCCTTTTGGCGGTCGCCCGCCAGCCCAGCGGGAAAGTCAAAATGACCGCCGCGGTCTTTTGACCGCGGTACGGTCTTTTGCCGGTCACCGCCTGGCGGGTGGTGCCCGCCGCCCGCCGGGGTAGGAATGACCCCCTATATCTTGAAACGATTTGAGGCTGGTGGAGTTCACTAATGACATAGAGGGAAATGAGGTAGCAAAAGTATTACTGCACTCAGTAATAGTAAAGAAATCACTAGAGAGCTGGGAATATGAGATGTTAATGGAAGGGATTAAGATGGTAGCAGAAAGTGAGATCCAAGAAACTGGATGCCTAACCAGCCCCTTCTTCAGCTGTCACACTAGTTTTGGTATAGGGCAAGTCTGGTTGAATGAACAAGGTAGTAGACATGTAGAGAATACTAGGAAGGGAGTATTAAAAGTAACAGCCACGTATTACAGCTCAAAAGAATAAATGGGATATAGTAGTTGAGGCAAATATACCTTGGAGCAGGTCACATCGGCTGTAAACAAGGATGAAGGGTTGAATGACATCGACTAGGATGAAGAGAGGCCACACAATTTAGGGATCCTATCCAGAAACATCTCGGGTTTAGTAAAATAATTAAGGGAAAAATAGTTTAAAGAGAGGTTGGGAAGTTATGGGATCTCATATTTACAGGAGACCTGGCTTTGCGATGCACCCCCAGTTGTAGACGGGTTTCTGCAGAATAATAAAAAGGCCAAGAAACAGGGCCAGTGGTTTCCATCAGGGGGGCTGTTATCTGTTATATCCACAAAAATGGTGGTAGACAAATGCCCAGGAAGACGCAAGAATAGGGAATGTTTGGTTTGATAAAGAATACAGGCAGCTAAAAAGGCTTATAAAGGAAGCAAGGAGGATCCTCACAGTAATATATGATCATGAGAGTTACATAAATCTCCAGGACCTGAGTAGAAAATATAAAAAATTGATAAACAACAATGTACAAGGAGAGCTGCTGGGAAATATGTTAGAATCAATTGAAACAAAAAACACAAAAAAGGTTTTTGCCAGCTCTTGCAACAGGGATGCAGAAAGGAGACGGATACCTTAAGATGCGTAATAGGTGAAGGAGCATGGGTTCATTATATAAAGGGATTGCATGGTGTGGACCAGAAAGATAGGAGTAGGATAATCTAGCCCAATATACATGAGGAGATGACAGGACGGTTCTCTTTACAAAATATTAAAGATACTATAATGGCCTTGAAACTAACAGGAGCAGCTGATCCTGATAATTTATCCACCATTGTAAATAAAAACTGAAGTAGACTAGTGGGTGAAGTTCTTCCGTCTTTCATTTCAGGGATTCTTGTCAACTGGCAAGTTCCCTGAAACATGGAAGGGCTCAATCTCCAGACCCATTCATCGGAAGGAGGATGCAAAAAATCCCCAAAACTATAGATTGATCAATCTCCTGGATGTGGACAAAAAGCTGTTAGCTAAGATTATAATATGTAGTCTTAAGGATTGGGCTGATTCTCATAAAGTTATTCCACTAGAGCATGGGGGGTTTAAGAAAGGCCACTCAATGGCGGGGAATTGTTTTAGTCTGTGGTCATGCACAAGGAGGCAGTGAAACAATGGGGCAACCTGTTCTGTTGCTTTGTGGACCTCCATGCAGTATTTGCCTCAGTAGATCGAGTATATTGGGTAACATTCATCAAAATGAAGATCCCTCCAAGCCTTCTATCTATCAGACAGGGTCTCCATTAACAAAACTGAGCCCAGGTAATTATTGATACAGAAGGCAGTCTGACCCGCAAAAACTCAATTAGCAATGGACTACAGCAGGGGTGTGTCTTGGCTCCCTTGCTCTTCTTGTTGTTTATTGCAGATTTACCAGCAGTATTGGCTGAAGCAAAGGGCCTCATGCCTCCTTTCTGGTCATAATGAATGTGATGGAAGAAGATGTCTTCAAAACAAATTAAATGTGCTTCTGGAATATTGTAATAAGAAAAATTTGGTGACAAACATGGATAAGACTAAGGTGTTGGCATTTGGGAAAACACTTGTAAAAACCACATGGTATTTGGGGTACAATAAATTCGAAACTGTGAATAATTAAAAGTATCTAGGAGTCTGGTTGAGAAAAGCTTGGCATGGAAAAAGCATATTGAGGACCTTAAAGGGAGACCACTAGCGTCAACAAGGGTCTAAAATAATTGAATAGATTTTATGGACACATGATGTTACGAGCTGTGCTAACTGCTTTTATGGCAGTGGTCCATCCGCAATTCCACAACAGTGGTGAATTACTATTTATATGTGGAAAAAGAACTGGGAATATGAAGAGGGAAAATGCCTGAAAAACTTGCTATCTTTGCCAAGGTCAACAATGAATCCGGCAATGAGAATGGAAACAGGTTTACCATCCTAGAGTTACTTAGCATATGAAGATACAATAAGGTTTTGGCTACATCTGGTGGTTGAAGAGAGGCAAAAGAATTTGTCGATGTGTGAAAATAAGACCTTAGACTGTGAGTTGAAGGGGGCCAAGAATGACAAAAGAAACTGTGTAAAGTATGTAGGATCTTCGGTTTTGATTATAACGCGAGCTCCATACCTTTGTAAAGGTTGAAGCTATAGAACAGGACATGCAGTATCTTCAGGGGGAACCCCCTGTCCAATTTATGTTAACGTCCTGGCAGGCCAAGAATGGTACCGCTATGTTGATGCTCTTCCAAACCCCAGTTTAAGAGTGGAGATTTTAAGCCTAAGAATTGGTATAAACCAATGCCTCAGTGTAGGAAAGCTCTCCTTTTTACATGGTTCCCCCCACTTTTTGCCTGCTATTCAAGGTAGTTTTAACTGAAAGTTCACTGGGTTCAGGCTAACGAGGTCCCCAGTGCCAGATTTCCTTCCCAAAAACTGTGCAATTGTTTCCCAATTGGCAATAACATTGCCCCCCATAAGTTCACAGTAAAAGTACCCCTGATATCTAGGACATGTGTACCAAATTGGGGCCTGAGGGCTGCAGCACGTATTGTGCCACCCTCATGGACCATTCACATAACACATGCATGCTGCCATTGTAGTCTGCATGTCTTGGTGCAGCTAAAAGTGAAAACACAACATGGCCCCCAGCTTGTGTGCCATGTCCCCTAACAGTGCATGCAATATATGTAAATCACCCCTATAGCAGGCCTTACAGTCCTAAGGCAAGGTGCATTATATTACATGTGAGGACATATCTGCAAGAGTAGATATGCCTCTGCTATGTCTTTTTTCTTCCTAAGACATAATGAGTGAACAGGGAAGTCATTTTAAGTACATGTGTAGGAACCTGCTCCCAGCTAAATGATGATTTCACTGAAAATTGGGATGCTTGGTATCAAACATCTCATATTAATAAACCCTCACTGATGCCAGTGAAGGATTTATTAATGCATTCACCCAGAGGGAACGTTAGAGATGCCCCCTGAAAACTTACCAACTACCCATGTGGGGACTGACTAGTTTTAGCCACCCTGCCACAAGCAGACAAGATTCTGGCCCTCTAAGTGGGAGACATTGCCCTCGGACAGTCAGAGATAAAGCTTACTTTGGGCAAGGTACTTACACACCCCACCCAACAGAATGACCTATGAATCTGCATTCTAGGGCAGTGGGCTTCAAAGAAGCTTACCACCCTTGGTATGCAGATTTGGTTTTATTCAAAAGAGAGATGCCAATCCTCCTGCCAAGGGCCCATTTGGCACTTGGACAGCCAGGAAATTTAGCATTCAGAGAGGTGTGTCCACCTGACATTTTAGAAACTTCCATCTTGGTGCTGGCAGATTTAGGAACGCTGGGCAGGGTTATACCCATATCTCACAGGAAGTGGTCATGTAGGTGGTCAATAGCCCATTCGCTAGTACTGTACACTCCCCAAAACACCCGTAACTTCAGTATTTAGGGGAATCCCTTGGACCAGGAAATCAGATTCCTGCTAACCTACGAGGAAGGACACTCAAGAATGGCAAAAGCAAAGCCCTAGAAAGAAGCACCTGACTTGGCCCTATCCGTTCCAACCTGTCTGTGGTTCTTCCAATTTGCACCAAAGTTGACTCGTCCTGCAAGCTATTGTGCCTCCAAAAGCCTGGGAGGCCTGCCTGGCTTCAACAAAGACCCAAAATCTCCAGTGGAGGACTAGAGTTGCTTCCCTGCATCTTGCAGATACTCCAATAGCCCTGAGAGGACTCTGAACCGCAAAAACCTGACACCTGAAAGCACCACTGAACCTGTGCCACTAAGCCCAAGCTGAAGTGGGCCAACAGTGCCTACATGGTCCCCCAGCCTTCCAGAGACAAAGGCCACCTTGGACTTGCATACTGTAAGCTCACCAATGCCTCCTGCAGCCTCTGCCCGCAGGCCCCTTCAACCCTAAGTGCTCCTGGTGGAGAAAACCCAACACCTCAAGAAACCTCTGGACCCATCACCTCTAGCCCATGGAGAAGAGGACCAAAGCTATCCCTCCATCCCTGAGCATCTCACGCCTTGTCCAAACCTGCAGCCTCTTTTTAACCGGTCCGATCCCCATTGGCTAACATGGGTACCCAGCGCTGTACTACACCTCTGCACCCGGCCGCCCCAGTGCCTCATGGTGTGGTTATGACCCTTGCCTAGAACTTATCTTAAGTCAAGAGATTATTCCCATAAGTCCTAAACCTCAATGCAGTACTTGTTTTTATCTCCATAGGATAACATCTTCCAAAAATTGCACTGATCTTTCAAAACTGTAAACTGTAAAGATTTTTCTTGCAAAACGTTCATACCTGATCGTATTGATTCTGGTGCCTAAACACATATAAAGATGCTTGTTTTTTTTGTAAATTGATGTGGATCTCCTTATTGAGGCGTGTGTCTCATTTATTGACTGTGTGTATGCTTGCAGATGTCCATTCCTCTTTAATAAGCTTAAGGCTGCTTGACCACATTACCCCTTAAAAAGAGTACCTTGGGATTGCTAGAGCAAACCCTGTATACTAGCAAGGGAACCCCAGGACGTTTTGCATTAAATATCTTGTTTTGATATGTCATTTTAAGAGCCAGATTCCCACATACATTAAAAGCAAATGTAATTCTGCAACAATGGATGTGCAGGGGAAATGCACATGTGGGTTACTGGTAAATTGTGACAGCCTGCATATTCTCTTAGACTGTTTAAAAATTCAGAAATATTGGGGAACAATGTTAAAGCCTCTGTTCCTCAAATATAGTACTTATGAACAGAGGCAAGCAGTAAAGCTATTATCTGAAATGCGTTTTCTGGGCGTGAGATGCTGTGGGAAGATTTGTGGTGGCCGTTAAAAGCATTTTGTCTAATTCTTAAAGGGGAATTTTAAAAGGATTTTATGGAATGTTGGAACCGAGGGACAGATTTAAGAATACCCCAGTACCATCTTGTGCCACATTTGTGTCATTTTCTGTATGCAAATGTGCCATTAAGAAGGCATTTCCCCCTCACCATATTTACAATGTGGCACATGCATTGCACCACTTTGTAACCCCTTTGTAAGGGGGTGTTACTGCACTAGGAGGCCCAACAATATGGCTCAGTGAAATTTGAAAGTTTACACTGCACAATTTTTTCTGTCATTTTTAACACCTGCTCAGAGCAGGCATTAAAATGACGCACCCATTAAAATCAATGGGCCTCCTTGAACTTTGTTACACTAGCATCTCAAAATTTTTGATGGTAATGTAGCAAAGTGCCAGAATAGCGTAAACAATGTTGGTGCTATTATTCTAAGTACCATCACGGTGCACTGTATGTTAAATACGGTGCACTATGGTGTTGTTTTTTGCTGGTGGGGGGGGGCAGAAAAAGTGGCGCATCAGAGCTGATGTGCCACTGTTTAATAAATCTGGGCCTTTATGTTTAGTAGTGTCCTGGTTTTATATGTTAGATGATGAACTTTTTAAATATATTTGAATGTGTGTATATATATATATATATATATATATATATATATATATATATATACACACCCTGGGACATTTCTGGTGGAAAAGAACTATGATCATTTATAAATTTGCGTTCATGCTTGTCAACAATGCTTGAAGTATAGTGAAATTGTTTGTGGCAGTGCAGAGCTAAGAGAGCCATATCATCTTATACAGTATGAATTGGAAATAACATTTTTATCTGTAATATGATGTATGCTGGGGTCCATAGTTCGGTATATCTAAAATACATTCTTGTCTTAGGAAGGTTCCTGGATGACCATAATTATTTCTAAGTTCATTATTTGATGAACTCAATTACTATTCATACCCTTAGAGTATGCTTGGCGAATAGTGAGTGTGAGTTAGTCTGCAGGCACATTACATAATGTAGCATGCTAACTAAGGGCCTCTAGTTGTGCATAACTGGGTAAAAGTTGATTAATATGGCTGACCTTGATGAAGCACGGTTCAGATACAAGAAGCGGATTGGGCCCAGTCACCACTTACTTTTGTAATTGGAAAAAATATAGAGAAAAATGTTCTGAAAAGGTTAAGTTCAGCAGGGCAGGCTGCAGGTTTCCGATGAGAAAGCGTTGTCGCCAGATAGCCTTGGGTTGAAGCAGCAGTGAAGATTTTTACATTCGCATTTAGTCTCTGAAATGGAAGCCGCAGATCTTTAGCAGAACGAGGCAGAGAGCTGAAAATAATTTTATGAGGTCAGATACTCCTTTGGCAAGGAATCACTGAAATGGATTTGCTGCTGTGAAGAATAATGCAGCAGAAGAAGCCGCAAAATCAATCTGACCGGCAAATGCACCTCTGATGGATAGGCAAACAGGTTGGTCCTGGTTCTGAGAGCAGTTCTTAGCCAAAACCGTTTTAGATCCCCACTTTTCTAATTTGGCAGTCTGGGTACCTTTCTATTTGGGCAATCTAGGTACCTTTACACCACTTCCAGGGGTCCAGGACTGGAGGGGCACCACTTGGAGGGGCATGACTAACATATGGGTCCAGGAGCAAGTTCAAGATGGAGGAAGCTCTGGATTTCCAGAAACAGTTGAAGATTCAATCCTTGTCCACATGCAGAAAAAAGAAGAGTAGCAGGCCAAACAGTTCAGCAATCCAGGAAGGCAAGCAGTCTTCTAGAGCAGCAGTCCAATGGAGTGACAATCCTTTCAGCAGCAAAACAGTCCTTCTTTCAGAATCCACAGGTCCAGAAGTGTGGGCCAGTAGGCACTGTTTTTATACCCTGCTGCCCTTTTTTCTAGAAAATGGGAGAATCTCCGGGAAATGTTCTTTCAAGTACATGAAATTTCCTGACTCCCTTGTCCTTGCTCCAAGCTGGCTGCAATGATAATACAGATTTGTTAGGCCCTTTCTTTCATAGCAGAGCACAGGCTATTTAGTTGTTAGTGGAGCTTTGATCTGTCCCCTCTGGTCCACCCAGCAGTTGGTCCATTGAGGCACACTGTTGGACCTGGCTTTTTGACGGGGACATCCCCAAAACTTTTTGCCTCCTTCCTCCTATTTTTCCTGACTTGTTGTTGTTGGCTTTTGACCTCTGGGCACTTTACCACTGCTAACCAGTGCTAAAGTGCATATGCTCTCTGTGTAAATTGTACTATTGATTGGTTTATCCATGATTGGCTATTTAATTTACTTATAAGTCCCTAGTAGAGTGCACTATATGTGCCTAGGGCTTGTAAATTAAATGCTGCTAGTGGGCCTGCAGCACTGGTTGTGCCACCCACTTCAGTAGCCCCTTAACCTTGTCTCAGGCCTGCCATTGCAAGGCCTGTGTGTGCAGTTTCACTGCCACTTCAACTTGGCATTTAAAAGTACTTGCCAAGCCTAGAACTGCCCTTTTTCTACATATAAGTCACCCCTAATGTGTGCCCTAGGTAACCCCTAGAGCAGGGTGCTGTGTGGGTAAAAGGCAGGACATGTACCTGTGTAGGTATATGTTCTGGTAGTGTAAAACTCCTAAATTAGTTTTTACACTACTGTGAGGCCTGCTCCCTTCATAGGCTAACATTAGGGCTGCCCTCATACACTGTTGAAGTGGCAGCTGCTGATGTGAAAGGAGCAGGAAGGTCATATTTAGTATGGCCAGAATGGTAATATAAAATCCTGCTGACTGGTGAAGTCGGATTTAATATTACTATTCTAGAAATGCCACTTTTAGAAAGTGAGCATTTCTTTGCACTTAAATCTTTCTGTGCCCTTCAATCCACGTCAGGCTAGGTTTAGTTGACAGCTCCTTGTGCATTCACTCAGACACACCCCAAACACAGGGTACTCAGCCTCACGTGCATACATCTGCATTTTGAATGGGTCTTCCTGGGCTGGGAGGGTGGATGGCCTGCCCTCACACAAAGGACTGCCACACCCCCTACTGGGACTCTGGCAGACAGGATTGAACTGAAGGGGGCTTAGTGCATTTCTTAGACACTCTTTGAAGTCACCCCCACTTCAAAGGCACAACTTAGTATAAAATAGGGCCCTACCTCATCAGACACTTGCTGGAGAAGAAACCTGAACCAGAAACTACATCCTGCCAAGAAGAACTGCCTGGCTGCTCAAATGACTCACCTGTCTGCTTTTCTACAAAGGACTGCTGCCTTGCTGTTGGCCTGCTGCCTTGCTGAACTGCCTGGCTGCTCAAAGGACTCACCTGTCTGCTTTTCTATGAAGGACTGCTGCCTTGCTGTTGGCCTGCTGCCTTGCTGAACTCTTGTCTGGCTGTAAAAGGGCTCTCCAAGGGCTTGGATAGAGCTTGCCTCCTGTTCCCTGAAGTCTCAGGACCAAAAAGACTTCTCTCTTTCACTTGGATGCTTCGTGCGCCAAAATTTTTGACGCACAGCTCTGCGGTGAGAAAAACACTGCACACCGACGCTGATCGACACGATGCCTTCGGGATGACCGGAACTTCGACGCACGGCCTCGCAAGGACGCCGCCCAACTTCCAAGGAGAATCAACGCAACGCCTGCCGTGAGAGTGAAATTTCGATGCACAGCCCCGCGGAACGACTCGCAGCCGGAAAACAAGCAGGAGAATCCACGCACAGACCCGGGACATCTGGTAATCCCCGCAATCCACAGAAAGAGACTGTCCGTGCGCCGGAAAACGACACACCACTTCCCCGCGTGAAAAATAACGACGCAAGTCCATGTGTGCTGGGGAGAAATCGACGCACACACCATTTTTCCACGTATCTCTTCTTCTGCGGCCCTTTGCGGAGATTTTCCACCAGAAACCAGGTACTTTGTGCTTGAAAGAGACTTTGTTTGCTTTTTAAAGACTTAAGACACTTTATATCACTTTTCAGTGATATCTTTACAAATTCATATTGCATCTTTGATCGTTTTGACCTGCAAATACCCAGATAAATATTATATATTTTTCTAAACACTGTGTGGTGTATTTTTGTGGTGGTCTATTATGGTATTGTATGATTTATTGCACAAATGCTTTACACACTGCCTTCTAAGTTAAGCCTGACTGCTCGCGCCAAGCTACCAGAGGGTGGGCACAGGCTGATTTTGGATTGTGTGTGACTTACCCTGACTAGAGTGAGGATTCTTGCTTGGACAGAGGGCAACCTGACTGCCAACCAAAAACCACATTTCTAACATTGGTGATCAGCGGTGAGGATAGGACTTGTGTTTGTGCAGTGACATACAGTAGATAAGTATTTCACTACCTACCCACAGTTGAAGGTCAACTTGATTTTTCATCTTTTTGCTTTTGGTTCTCTGATGTCCTCCTGGATATACTATTGATATTTTGGACTTTGGATTTTGTTTTTTGCCGGTAAGATCTTATCAGAATGGGATTGTGTACCTACTCATTCTTTGCACCTACTGACCACCTCACTAAGGCTGACCTAAGGAAGCTTTGCAGAAAATGGGACCTTCCTGTAGCAAGGAGATCTACTAAGATGGAAATGCTACATAACTACATAGTCTGGGGGGAAGAAAGATGGGCAGAGAGAGAGGCAGCAAGAAACCAAATTACCAAGCACCCCTCAGATAACGAGGAGGACTGCTCACATGAGGAGGAAGACTGCTCACATGAGGAGGAAGACTACTCAGATGAGGAAAGAGACCCAGAGAGAGATGAATGGCTCCTAAGTCAAAAGCGGCAGGAGCAACAGTTAGAGGAGTATCTTGAAAGGGTTGAGGCAAAAAGACTCTTAGCCCTGGAAAAAGAAAGGATTGCAGCTCAAGAGCTGAGCTGTGAAGAGCTGAAACTGGAGGCCGGAAGGGCTGAATCCAGTTCAGATGGTGGCAGCAAAAATCTTGCATCCAGTACTGCTGAAGAAGGGCACAAGCCCAGAAATGTGGTGCCCAACTTGAAGAAGGGAGTTGACACACCCCAGGTGGTTCAAGGGTATGAGGTAGTTCCCTTTATGCACAGGGTCCCTGAGAAGGATTGGGGAACTGGCACAGGGAGTCCTATTCCTACTGGGGGGAGGGACACTTTACTGGCTCTAGCAGAGAGTGACAGAGAAAAGGGTTCCCCCCAGGTGGACGTCCTGGATATAGAGTGTAGAGACATCCCAGAAGAGTATGGGTTGAGTGTCAGGGACAGTCAGATACTGTCTCACCAGTCTCAGGAGGGTGATGTAGAGTGCTTTTCCAAGGCTGAGTTACTGAATGGTTGGGTGAAGGGTACTGTGGTTAATACATGGGAAGGGCAGAGTGATGTAATTGCTGGAGAGCATATGTCTGGCCCTTATTTTCCAGAGCTACGCCAACACCAGGTGGAGTGTGAGTTCTCTGACCCCAGGGAATTTACAATGGAGGCAGACTTCTGGGTGAGTACCAGAGAGTCTGAAGAGGCATTTGGGGGTGCTCCTGAAGGGAGTGATCTAGGTGGTTCCCAACCAAGTGAGGTGGGAGAGGATTGTAGTGTCCCAGGTAGGTCCCAGGTCCTAGAGGGTTCCATGAGGGAACACCAGGAGGGAAGCCTAGCCTGTGACGTAGGGCCAGCTGTTGAGGGAAGCCCCGGAGTGTCAGAAGAACTTGGGGGGGGAGACTGTAGTCAGCATCCCAACAGTTCTGGTGTCTGGCAGTACCACTCCTAGTGAGGGGGTGCAGAAGTCCAGACATAGGGTTGAGAGGGGGTTGCAGACCCCAGTGGAGGTCCTGGAGAGTCAGGGGTCAGCTCTGAGAGCAGAGCCCCCCAGGAATGACCCAGGTGAAACCGTTTCTGGTTTGGGGGAAACCCAGACTCTGCTGGATGGGCAGAGGTCAGGAGACCTGCGCCAACCAGACTCTTGTGTGGCCCTTGGGGACGGTGTGTCCCTTGTGGGGGGTGAGAGTGCCCCCCAGGAAGTCCTGGCATGCCAGGCAAAGATTCAACCTCAGGGTGGTGACTCTGGGTTGGATAACCAGGTTCAGAGGTTAAAGTCTGACCTGGTGGGAGGTAGGTGTGCCAAACAACTCTATTGTTTGACTGTATGGGAGGAACTGTCAGCTATAGCCAGTGAAGTGACCCAAGATAGGCTGCAGGTAAAAACTGGTTAGGGCACGAAAATGCCAAGTGTATAAAATTAGCATTTTCAAAATTGTAATGAAAAATCTGACTTTATCATTAAAGAGTAATTATCGTTACAATTTCATAGGTACCAAACACCAAAGAACTATCTGCTCAAAATCAGGAATTGCAGCTTATTAAATGGAATATTGAACTGTCAATGCTACCACACATGATTTAAGAGTGAAGCTTACAATAATTGGATATTAGATTTGCAGGTGTTTGTGTAACAATTTACAACTGAAATTTCTTAAGGCATTTTCCACAGCACTTATGCAAAGTGATAGCAACTGAACATGCAGACCTACAGTCAACCATTCAAGGCCTGATGTATCAAGCGGTTACCGATGGGGAAATTAGTTAATACCTAAAGGCCATAATCTTGTGGTATGTGCAAATGGAATTACGGTTGAAAAAATACAAATGTTACATTTAGCTGAAATACTAACAAAAACCCAAATATGTCAAGCACTTTTTCAAAATATGGCCAGGAGACTAATTTGTTTCAGATATGACATGGGAGACATAACAGGAAATGTACATGTATTAACTTGTGTGAGAAAACAGGGCTGATTGCAGAGACCACCTGACTTTTTGCCCCCTTTTTGTTGGTGTTTTTCTGACTCTGATGGTGCCCTGGGTACTGCTAACCAGTCCCAGGGCCTGTGCTCTGTATAAAATGTTTATGCAAATTAGGCTAATTATAATGGGCTAAGTCAACCTACCTATAAGTCCCTAGTATATGGTAGGACATGTATGTTTATGGACCCCAGCATAGGTGGTGCACCCATAGGTGCACTGCTGAGGTGCCTGGTGTAATTTTAAGGCCAGGCCTGCCTTGCTGGCTGCTTTTAAATTAATGTTACATGCAAATTCGACTTTGGAATTAGAAGTAGTTCCAAAGTCTTAAGATACCTTAGTTTTACATATAAGTCACCCCTAAGGTATGCCCTATGTGCCCTTAGGGTTGGGTGCCTTGTAACTATAAGCAGGGACCTTATAAATTAGTTTTGTAGACCATGATGAGGTAAAAGAGCCAAATGTGTTTTCCCTCATTGTAGTGAATGGCCTCCATAGGCTAGAATGGGGAGACTTTATTTTAATTTTTAAAGTCCCCTCAAGTGACACATACCTCAAGGTTGGTATCAAATTAATTGTTGTAATGAATCCCACAACTTCCAATTGTTAGATTTAATATAACTTGTTCAGTTGAAGAGTTTTAAACTTTACCTAAAAGGTTGCCAACTTCAGCCCTGCAGTGTTTTGCTGCTTTGCTCTGATTGGCCAGCCTGGCAAGGCTGCCGTAATGAGGTGTGATGTGGCCTGGCTCAAAACAAAGAGATGTGCTTGAGGGAGGATATCTTCCCTCAGCAGATGGGGATGCAGGAAGGGGAGGGCTGCCAAACTGGTCTTCAAAGGCAGGGAAAGATATTTGGAACAACCCAGCACCTCCCTCACATCCTGCAAACCCAGACAATTAGGTGCCCCCTTGATTAGATTACGAGAGGGCAGGAGAAGGGTGTGTTTAGGATTTGTAGCAACACCAGTGGGTGGGCTCAGCCAGATGTAACCTCCAAAAATCATTTTCAGCCATGATGGATTTTTGAGGAATGTTGCTCTCTGGGATTGATTTTTGCCACACTTCCCAGGAAGTGGTCATCACAGGGGGAAGGACCCTGCACTTGATTGGAGAACCAGGACCCCCTGTTTTTTACCCCGGAGCAAGGATAACACTGGCAGACCTGCACCCCACATCTTAGGTCCCCACCAGGGAAAACTATAGGAGAAGAAGGACTGCCCTGCTGGACTCCTGACCTGCACCTCGACACTGCACTCTGGAGGACTGCACTAGCTGCACACTTGGGCTTTACCACAAGAAGGACTTTGCCTGGTTTCAACTGGTTCAAGGAGGGACTCCCTATTTGCTGCAGGTGAAAACTTGCTCACCAGAGTCCCCTGTACCAACTCCTGAAGTAACTGACCTGCAGAACACTGTGACCTAAAAGGAGGTTGCGCCAGGTGCTTTCTGGGAGTTGTAGTCCACACTCTCAAGGAGCATGTCAGAGCTTCTGGAACCTTGGGGTGAGCTGTGGACACCAACAGAACCTCAGAGGAACATCTGGAAGAAGATCCAGAGGTTTAGAGAAGTTTGGAGAACTTTTGGAAAAAAGCTTCATAAATGGACTGACCTGCCGAAGCAACTCTAGCCGGCTTGCCTCAACCGTGACCTGGCCAGACTTGCAGGTTCATCCCAGTGAAGAAAATCTTCAAAGAAATGACTAAGTCCGAACATAGGAAGTTGACCAGGACCTCCCAGGCAGTGTATCCGAAGAGTGCTCCAGGGACGTCATATCAAGATTCAGGTTTGCCCTGGTTGAAGGATTTTCATCCTGAAAAAACAACTAAGTCCAAAGGTAAAAATCTCCACCGAGGGCTCCCGCGATGCGTATCCAAGGAAATGTTACATGAGGTCGGATTGGACTGGTGATTTGGTCTGACTGAAGAAAATCTCCAGAAAAATGACTAAGTCCTAAGGTAAACTTTTGATGAGGCCTCCCACGGGCTGTAGCCGAGCAGGGCTCCATTGTGGTCAGTCTTAAACTTTGACTTTGCCCCAGTGGAGATACAATCAGATGACCAGATTGATACAATTCGTTTCTAAGCGCCACAAAGCATTGATTCTTTAAAAATTCATATTTCTGTTTACCTTTATCTGATTTTATTCGTTTTGGTGTCATTTTAAAGCAAAAATTATTGATTTGATGTGGTGTTTTTCCCCCCTACACAAATTCTTGGATTGGAACCGCCCTGATGAAGGCGGCCTCCCAATGAGAGGGATACTGAAAAGCTCTTAGGCAATGGGTTCTGAAATGTTGTATTGATTTTACCAATATTGTCTTATTATATTGTGTTCTTTATCACATAAGATTATTGAATTTATTGTAACATATTTTTATGTGTATACATGTATTTGATTCAAGGATTAATTTCATATCAGAATTTATATTATTTATAGATTTCCTGGGTTATATGGTTGAGTCCGGTTATGTTTGAGTATGAATGCGGTATGAGTGTTATGGCTGTCTATAGTTTTATGTGGGGTTTTATATTGGTCTGTATTGTATTGTATTGTCTTTAGTAATTCTTTGCATATTATTGTGTTTAAGCTATTCATGTTATTTGTTATAATGTATAATCAACATATCGATGAAATATAAGATTGATCTAATGGTATATTGTTCAATCAATTGAATTAACAGAAATATAGTGTTATTTTGCACATTCTAAGTTGGGACTTGTGAGATAATGGTTTTCTATATATAACCTTGGAGTGTTACTCAACAGTAGCTCTAGTATTATTTTTTTCATTTTTAGTGTTTATTTCCCTGGATGAGCAACTGCATTAAAACAGGGAACCTCAATGGTTTTGACTCAACAAGGTAAGTACCTTTGAGGGGCTTTACAATTTGATTATGAGGGAACAACTTCTAACCAATTGTGCCCAAGAGAAGCTCCACCAGTATCTAGTTGACTCTAAGTTGACCAACCCCAGAGAGCTCGGGAGGCAGCAGATGACTGGTTAAGAAGTATGGTTAACCAGAAACCCCTAGGGGTGTTCAGAAAAGGGGAGGACATGGTTCTTCTCAGGGGAAGAACCAGCGGAAGAACCAAGGGAAATATAATAAAAAGCCAAAGGAGTCCTCACAAGAGTCCCCAAAAACTTCTCAGGGTGGGGGAGCTCCAAGCCATTCTACTTCTAAATGGAAAGGGTATCAGGGGAAGCATTAGGATCCTGTTAAGGCAGGAAAGTTTCAGAAGCTTGCCAATGCGGGCAAGTGATTTGAGTGTCATCAATCTGGATGTAAAAGTGGAGATGCTATCTGTTCTAAGAACCCTCCCACTGGTGGGCAATCCCATGGGATTGCTAGTGTAGGGATGGATGTGGAAGTTGGCCCAGGGCTGGGATCAGTGTACACAGAGGTCACCTTAGTATACGTGGGTGGGGTGGACATTGCAACTATGGCCACCTTACCTCCCAGCATGGAGAGGTATAGGCAGAGGTCTAAGGTCAATGGGATTGAGGTGGAAGTTCTGAGATATACAGGAGCCAGTGTGACAATGGTCACAGAGAACCTGGTTTCTCCAGAACAGGTCTTACCTGGTGTCTTCCACCAACTAAACAATGCAAATAGCAGAATCAAACTCCATCCCATGGCCATGGTGAGCCTGGAATGGGGAGGTTGATGCAAATGAGAGGGGATAACCCAAAACTGTTAAGGCCGAAGAAGGTAGCTGTAGCTCCTGCCCTCCAAGGAGAGTGTCTGCTGGGGAATGATCTGGAAGCATCTGAATGGTCAGAGGTGGAAAGAAGTGTCCATGCACAGATGCTGGATCTCCCCGAATGGGTGTGTGCTGTGACCAGGTCACTGGATGCTGGACACTTGGACCCTGGAACAATGGGCCACACCGCCAAGAAAAAGAGAGAGGGCACTGGATATGGCTTGCCATCCCCAACAAGTAGAGAGGGGTAGGAGGAATCCAAACCTGAGTGGGAGGGCCTGACCTCTGAGGGAGGGCCATTTCCCCTGCAAGCTCTGCCTGACTTGGCAGAACTGCAAGGGGCAGGTGGGCCCACCAGAAAAGAATTGTGCCAAGGACAAAGAGAGTGTCCCACTCTTGAGGGCCCAAGGCAGACCGCTGCTAGGCAAGAACAAGGGGATACCATTGGAACCCACAAGGTTTACTGGGAGGATGGGGTTCTCTACACCAAGGCAAGGGACCCCAAACCAGGGGCAACCAGGAGAGTGGTGGTGCCCCAGAAGTATAGAGAATTCCTTCTCACTTTAAGTCATGATATTCCCTTAGCTGGACATTTGGGCCAGATCAAGACATGTAACAGGCTGGTCAACCATTTTTATAGGCCCCAAATGTCAGAAAAAGTCAGGGAGTATTGCAGCGCCTGTGTCACCTGCCAGGCCAGTGGCAAGGCAGGGGGCAAGCCAAAGGCTCCCTTGATACCACTGCCAGTGGTTGGGACTCCCTTTGAGAGTGGGAATTGACATTGTTGGTCCCCTAGACCAACCAATTGCCGCAGGCAATAGGTACATTTTGGTGGTTGTGGACCATGCCACCAGGTACCCTGAGGCAATACCCCTCAGGACAGTCACTGCTCCCACAGTGGCTAGGGCCCTACTTGGTGTGTTCACCAGAGTGTGATTCCCAAAGGAGGTGGTCTCAGATAGGGGCACAAATTTTATGTCTGCCTATCTGAAAGCTATGTGGGATGAGTGTGGTGTTACTTAATGTTCACCACTCCTATCATCCACAGACCAACGGTCTGGCGGAAAGATTTAATAAGACCCTGAAGGGCATGACAAACTCAGGAGGAGATGGGATGTTCTCCTCCGATGCCTGTTGTTTGCCTACAGAGAGGTGCCACAGAAAGGGGTTGGATTCATCCCCTTTGTGTTACTGTTTGGGCATCCTATAAGAGGCCGATTATGCTTGGTGAGAGAGTCTTCGGAGAAACCTCTCAAAGAATCCATGGAGAATGTGCTGGATTATATGCTGGTCCTGCAGTCACACATAGCTGAGTACATGAAGAAGGCAAGCAGCAACCTGGAGGCCAGCCAAGACCTCATGAAGCTATGGCATGACCAGAAGGCTACCATGCCCGAGTATCCCCCGGGTCAGCTGGTGTGGGTTTTGGAGCCTTTGGCTTCTAGGGCAATTCAGACCAAATAGACTGGGCCCTATCCAATTTTGGAGAAAAAGGGTGAGGTCACCTACATGGTGTTCCTTGGCACACCCAGGAATCCTCATAGGGTCCTACATATCAACAGATTGAAACCCCACCAAAACAGGGCAGACATGACTATGCTGATGGTCACAGATGAAGGGAAGGAGGAGGAGAGTGAACCTCTGCCAGCTATCCTGTCCTCAAATGCACAAGATGGGTCAGTGGAGGGAGTGGTACTCTCTCCCAAGTTGAGAGACCAGCAGCAAAAAGACTGCAGAAACGTTTTGGAGCAGTTTGCTAGTCTGTTTCCTTGACCCCTGGACTCACCAATTGGTGTATCCATGACATTGACACTGGTGACAAGTTACCTTTCAAAAACAAGCTGTTCAGGCTGTCTGAACCGGTCAAGGCCAAAATCAAAACTGAAGTGACTAAGATCTTAGAGCTCAAGGTAATTGAGCCCTCTGACAGTCCTCGGTCCAGTCCAATGGTACTGGTACCCAAACCTAATCCCCGGGGTGGGAAGAAAGAATTGAGATGCTGAGATGCTGTGTGGACTACAAAGGTATAAATGCAGTCACTAGAACTAATGCTCACCCGATACCTAGAGCTGATGAGTTCATTGATAGGTTGGGGGCTGCGAAATTCCTGAGCACATTTGATCTGACCTCTGAATACTGGCAGATTGCCTTAAGTCCAGGAGCTAAGGAGAGTTCAGTATTTTCCACACCAGAGGGCCACTTTCAGTTCAGGTTGATGCCCTTTTAGTCTTAAAAAGGTTCCTGCAACCTTCCAACGGTTGGTGAATAGAGTCCTATCTGGGTTGGAGTCTTTCAGTGCAGCTTTTCTGGATGATATTTCAGTTCCACATAGGAGGATCACCTGGTCCACCTGAAGGACGTGCTTCAGGCTCTGCTTCAAGCAGGCCTGACTATCAAGGCAAGCAAGTGCCAGATAGGGTAAAGTTCAGTTGTGTACCTGGGCCACCTTGTTATTGGATGCCATGTCAACCTCTCCAGCCCAAAATCCAGACTATCTTGGATTGGGAGGCTCCTAAACCCCAGACTCAGGTCAGGGCCTTTCTTGGCCTGACTTGGTACTATAGGAGATTTGTTCAGAATTAGGGGACCATAGTGGCCCCTCTGAATGAGCTTACCTGAAAGAAACAGCCCAAGAAGGTCATTTGGACCCCAGAGTAGCAGAAAGCTTTTGACACTCTAAAGAAGGCTATGTGCTCAGCACCAGTGTTACTGGCCCCTGACTATAGCAATGAGTTTATAGTGCAAACAGATGCTTCGGAGGAAGGGATTGGGGCAGTGTTACCACAAGTTAATGAAGAGGCCAAGATCAACCAGTTGCCTTAATCAGCAGGCGACTACTCCCCAGAGAGAAAAGATGGCATGCCATTGAGAGGGAGGCCTTTGCTGTGGTCTGGTCCCTAAAGAAGTTGAGGCCATAAATGTTTGGCACTCACTTCCATGTAAAAACTGACCACAGACCTCTCAGATGGTTGGTGCAAATGAGGGAGGAGAAACCAAAACTTTTAAGGTGGTTCATTTCCCTGCAGGGGATGGACTTCACAGTGGAGTACAGACCTGGGACCGCCCATGCCAATGCAGATGGCCTTTCCAGGTTTTTCCACTACCACTACCAGGGTCCTCCTTTTTGCCCTGGTCACCCCCAAACCTTTTGGACAGATACTGGTGGTTACTGACTCTTGGCTGTGCCCTGGGTACTGCTTACCAGTCCCAGGGCAAGTGCTCTGTGTAAAGTGGATATGCAAATTAGGCTAATTATAATTGGCAAAATGACCCTACCTACAAGTCCTTAGTATATGGTAGGGCATATATGTTTAGGGACCCCAGCATAGATAGTGTACCCATAGGTGCACTGCTGAGGTGCCTATTGTCATTCCAAGGGCAGTCTGCCTTGCTGGATGCTTTTAAATTAAAGTTACATGCAAATTTGACTTTGGAATTAAAAGTACTTCCAAAGTCTTAAACTACCTTATTTATACATATAGGTCACCCCTAAGGAATGCCCTATGTGCCCCTAGTGCTGGGTGCCATTTAACTATAAGCAGGGACCTTATAAAATAGTTTTATAAGCCCTGGTGAGGTAAAACAGGCAAATTCATTTTTCCCTCCTTGTAGTGAATGGCCTCCATACGCTAGAATGGGGAGACTTTATTTTAATGTTTAAAGTCCCCTTAAGTAACAGATACCTCAAGTATGGTTTCAAATTAATTGTTATAATAAATCCGGCAACTTCCAATTGTTGGATTTAATATAACGTGTTCAGGTAAAGAGTTTTAAACTTTACCTGAAAAGTTGCCAACTTCAACCCTGCAGTGTTTTGCTGCTTTGCTCAGCCTCTGGCCTCCTGGCCAGGCTGCCTTGATGAGGTGTGAAGTGGCCTGGCTCAACACAAAGAGATGTGCCTGGGGGAGGAGATCTTTCCTCAGCAGATGGGGAAGGAGGAAGGGGGGGGTTGCCAAACTGGTCTTCAAAGGCAGGGAAAAGACATTTGAAGCAACTCAGTACCTTCCTCACATACTGCAAACCAAGACAATTAGTTGCCCCCTTTGATTAGATTAGAATAGAGCAGCAGAGGGGTGTGTTTAGGATTTTTAACCACACCAGTGAGTGGGCTCAGCCAGATGTGACCTCCAAATATAATTTTTAGCCATGATGGATTTTTGAGGAATGTTGCACTCTGGGATTGATTTTTGCCACACTTCCCAGGAAGTAGTCATCAAAGGGGAAGGACCCTGCACCTGATTGGAGAACCGGGGCCCCCGTGTTTTTCAGCCAGGAGCAAGGATAAAACTGGCAGACCTGCACCCACACCTCAGATCCCTACCGGGAAGAACTACAGGAGAAGAAGGACTGCCCTGCTGGATCCCTGACCTGTACCTGGACACTGCACTCTGGAGGACAGCACCAGCTGCCACTTAGGCTTCACCACAAGAAGGACTTTGCCTGGCTTCAACTGGTTCAAGGAGGGACTCTCTATTTGCTGCAGGTGAAAACTTGCTAACCAGAGTCCCCTGCACCAACTCCTGAAGAAACTGACCAGCTGACCATTGTCCAGTGGCCAAAAAGGAGTTTGTGCCAGGTGCATTCTCGGAGTTGTAGTCTGTACCCTCAAGAAGCACCTCAGAGCTTCTGGAACCTTGGGGTGAGCTGTGGACACCAAAGGAACCTCAAAGGGACATCTGGAAGAAGACCCAGAAGCTTTGAGAAGTTTGTAGATCTTTTGGGACAAAGCTCTATAAAGGTACCGACCCGCCATGGTAAGTCTAGCCTGCTTGCCTCAACTGCGACCCGGCCTGAATTTCAGATTCATCCCGGTGAAGAAAATCTTCAAAAAAGTGACTAAGGCCCACATGTACAAGGCATTTTTCTAATAAGAAACCGGCCGATTCACAGAACTGGCCCGTTTGTGACTAGAAAAATGCTTTATGGGATGCACAAGGCCCAAACTGTGATTCGTTAACATGTTACCAAATCGTAATTTGGGTTTTGCAATTCGGTATTAGGAAGGGGCATGTTCAGGGCGTCCCTTCCTAAAATCGAATATAAATGGTATATATGATTGTTTTGTGACCGTGAATGCAGCCGCAAAACCATCACAGTTAGCACCAATTTAAAATTAGTGCTAACCCATTTGCAAAGGGGAAGGGGTCCCCAAGGGAACCTGTTGGTGGTGTGGTGTCGGCGGAGCAGCCCCCATGGCTCCCGTCCCCTCCCGGAGGATCGACGCACCAGGTAAGTCGATCGTCCGTTAGGGGAGGAGGGTGGGGGGTGTTGTGTGCGTGCATGGGGGTGTGCGTGTGTGTATGTAGAGGTGGTGTGTGAGTGCGTGTATGCTTGCGGGGGTGTTGCATGTTTGGGAATGAGTGCGTGTATGTCTGTTGGTATGTCTGTATGGATGTATGCGTGTATGTGTGAATGTGGGTGTGCGTGTCTGACTGTGTATGTGGATGTTGGTATGTATGTCGGTGTGTGTATGCATGTATGTGTGTTGGTGGTGCCTGCATGCGTGTCGTTTGTGAGTGAGTGATTTCTGATGTTGTTGGTCAGGTGGGGAGGGGGGCCCTGCCACCTTTGGGGGGTGGCAGGGGAGGTGGGGGGTGTAGGGGAGGGAGTCGGGGTGGGGGTGGAGGGTGGGGGAGACCCCTATCAGTGCCAGGGAGGGAATTCCCTGGCACTGATAGTGCTTACCGCCATGGATTTCATGGCGGTTTCAACCCGCATGAAATCCATGGCGGTCAGCCGGGTCCAAATACCGCTGGCGGTATAGTGACGGCCGCCGGGCTGGAGACTCGGGTCTCCAGCCCGGCGGGCAGAACGGAGAACCAGCGGATGACCATGGCGGCAACCGCCATGGTCATAATTCCAAAAAAAAGACCGCCAGCCTGTTGGCGGTCTTACAGTCGCTTCTCCGCCTTCCGCCAGGGTCATAAAGTACCTGGGATGTGCCAAATATAATGATGCTGAGGGTGGCAGAGGAGGGGATACAGCAAAAAGTAAAGTGATGTGTTGATTTTTCTTGCATGGTAAAGGCGATGCATCATTCCTTTCCACGCTGCAAAGCGATGCGTCGGTTTCCAGGAGCGCAGCATGGTTTCTCACTGTGATGAGTGCATATTTTGATGCCCAGGGACGATGCGTGAAAACCCCAGAATGTGTTAAGCAGAGACAACAGGCGGTGCTTTGATCCGGCAACTGATGCTGTGATTTTTCAACCTCAGAGCAGGTGTTGTGTTGATCTGGCAGGCGCTACAATGGATTTTACAGGTGTTGCTTTGATTTTTCTGGCATGCTGAATTATCTTCTCTTTGGTGAAGTGGTCCTTGATAGTCCGGAGACCGCAGAAAAGGAGTCAAGCTCAATCCAAGTACTTGGAGAGCACTTGAGGCGAAAGACTAGAAAAACTGATTCCTTCTAGCAGAGTCAGGGGTCAGCAGGCAGTAGGGCAACCACCGGCCAGAAGTCCTTCCAGCAAAAAGTCCAGAAGAGTCCTTTGGACAGCCAGACATTCCATCTGACAGAATCCATTTGTAGGTCCAAAAGTGTCTGATTTGGTGAGGTCACAGAACCATTGTGCATACCCAAAAGTGCATTTGAAGTGGAGGAAAGTCCAAAGAGTGGTTTTGAAGTGGTTTTGAAGCACACAAATTCCCCTTCCAATCCAGCCCTGTCTGCCTTTGTGTGAGGGCACAGCACTGGCCTTTGAAGTGTAAGTGAGAGCCCCTCCACCCTTCCTGCCCAGGGAGACCCACCAGTATGCCGATGAATACAAATGCAGCTGTGTGTCCTGAATTTATGGCTGTCTCAGTGGAATGTACAAGAGGAGCAGTCAACCAGCACTGACCAGCCATGGATTGGAGACAGGCTGTAAGGCACAGATGGCAGTAAGTGCAAAGAAATGCATACTTTCTAAAAGTGGCATTTCTGAAATAGTAATGTAGAATCCAGCTTCATCGGTAAGTAGGATTTCTCACTACCATTACAAGCTTAGCGAATAGGACAAGTCTATTCCTCTCAGATCAGAAATGACCACTTAAAAGCATATAAAGGAGTCTCTACTGCTGGCCTATGAGAAGAGCAGTCTTCACAACAGTGAGAAATGACTTTGGGAGTTTTTCACTTCCAGGACATGTAAAACCTATACGTACATATCCTGTCTTTTACTTACATAGCCCCCTGCCATATGGATTACCTACAGCCTACCCTAGGGGTGACTTATCTGCAGGAAAATGGGAATATAAGGCTTGGCACAGAGTTTTACTTGGCAAGTTGAAGTGGCAGAGAAACTACACACACAGGCCTAACAATGGCATTCTTAAGTCATGATAAATGGGCTACTTATGTGGGCCGCGAAATCAGCGCTGCAGGCACACTAGTAGCATTTAGTTTACAGGCCCTGGGCACATCTAGTGCACTTTACTAGGGACTTACAGGTATATGAAATATGTTAATTGGGTATGAGCCAATGTTACCATGTTTAGGGGAGAGAGCACAAGCACTTTAGCACTGGTCAGCAGTGGTGAAGTGCGCAGAGTCCTAAAATCCGCAAAAAATGAGATCAGAAAAATGGAGGGAGGCAGGATTAAGATCTAACAGCCATCCAGTGAATGCTATGACTCATTTGGAGGACATCGTATTGTCTCTTAGAAGGGACATCAGGCCTGCAAATAAAAGATGCACACTGGAATGGGCTAGTGTCTTGACCCAGCCTAACATTTTGGAAGCTATAAATAATGCTCTTACCATTGCCATAGCCATAGAGGACTTAGATAGTCTGTCTAACTCAGAGACTAGAAATTCTATGCTATACCCAGGGCTCTTTATACCATTGTGGGGGAGTGTTTCCAGAGTCATTCTAGGGGGACCAGCAAACCAAATAGCACATGGTATATTAAAGATTGTAGCACTGCCAAAAAGGGGTTGCTGTGTGCTCTAAACTGGGAAATTGGGAAGTTAGAAGATCTAAGAGGACCCAATACAAGTTGTTCAGTTGCAGACCCGGAGGGCTTAGGACGCAGAGTTCTGGGGCCTCATTTTTGATGCAACTAAGTCAAAAGACACTCAAAATGTTTTTATGCTAGTGGCCAATGGGGGACATTGCACAAAAACTAACCTGTCGAACCACATACAGTCCCAGATATGGTGGAAACATTTTTCAGACCTATATGATTCGGCAGGCGAGGTCCTGGTAGGTGAGTTTGATTGTATCACTACTGCCCCTCTATTGCCTTGGGTGCTCAGTTCTGAACCTGTATTGACTTGATCTTGAGGTCACCATGAATGCAATCAGGAGTATTGTACCTGGTAAAGCTGCAGCCCCGTTTGGGGTTCTGTGGGACCCTTTAAATGCTGATATCAACAATTGGGTGTCATTCTTTAACTGGCTGGCAAATGCAGTAATTGAGGTTGTGTCAACACCAGAGCAGTACGCGCTCTATTGGCGACAAAAATGCAAAAACTCAGCACTCTCAAAACAACGTAATTTATGCATTGTGCTGATATGTTGTGGTTTAACCTTTTTCATTGCAGAGTTAAATCCTGAAAACTTATTTTGAATATGCTTACAAATACTGTTCCTTTGCAATGTATTGCTGCAGGTTTTCAGAGTGTGTTAGGGTGTGGTCCATTTACATGGCCTTCCAGAGACTTTCCCTGCAACATGCCTGGGTGTGGTTCTGGGCTGGCCCAAGACACTATAAAAGAGAGCCAGACCAAATCCCAGTGCTCACTATTCAGAGATCCTGGTGCAGAGCAGCAGCTTCTTCCTGAGCTCCTGTTCCGGCGGCCTATTTGGATCTTCCAGTCTTCTGCCATTCATCCTTCATTGGTGATCATTGTTCCAGGAGGTAAGACGGTGGTTGGACTCTCCTGACACCGTTATTGAGAATTTTCATATTCTTGGTTTAATTCTTAAATGAGTAACAGATTACTTGCGCGCTGCCATTTCTTGACATTTATATGGTAGTTTACAAATAGGCAAGACACGCGATTTGTTTCATAAAGGTTTGACTTTGTTATTCATTGCGTGCTACCATTTCTTGACAACTGCATGGTGGCTTAAGAATCGGCAAGACACGCAATTCGTTTTATGGTGTTTAAACATTGTTGTCCATTGCGTGCTACTATTTCTTGACGTTTACATGATGTTTTACGAATTGGCAAGACGCGCAACTCGTTTCATGAGGATTTAACTTTGTTGTTTATTGCGCGCTACCATTTCTTGACATTTACATGGTGGCTTAAGAATCGGCAAAAGAAGCGCAATTCGTTTCATTGTACTATGATCTTGTTATTTATTGTGAGCTGTTATTTCTTGACATTTACATCGTGTTTTACGAATCGGCAAGACGCGCAATTCGATTAAGATGATTTGACTTTGATATTCATTGCGTGCTACCATTTCTTGGTATTTTACATGGTGACACTCGAATCGGCAAGACACACGATTCTCTCCTCGAGTTTAATTCACGTTGTTTATTGCATGCCACTATTCTAAGATATTTATTATGTAATATTTGAGTTGACAAGTTATGTGATTTGTTTCCTGAATCCATATTGTGTTATTCATGTTGCACAATCCTTTTATGGTGTTTACTATCTATCTATCTATATATATATATATATATATATATATATATATATATATACATATGTATATATATATCTGCAATATGAGCAATTTGTGTTGAAACATTTTAAGAGTACACAGAAGGCCAGAGTTTCTAGATGCAATATTGTATGGTCCTAGTATACATTCTTAAAACAGGATTTATATGACTGGCTTAAAATTTTGTCAGAATGTTTTTCTGATTCTCATGTAAAGGAAAGTACTTGAATAAGAAAGTTTTAATTGAATTCATCTTGATTCCCCTACAGGTATCCGGCCATCTTGAAACTTAGTCATTTTAAACGTAACTCTTAGATTGTTCATGTTTTCAGAGTGACTAGGCTTAGAATCATAGTCTAGTATTGATTTCAGGAGATATAATTTTCTTATTGTGTGTTCTAACCTTTTTCTTACTACAGGTCTCCTTCCCAGCTGTTCCCTTCCTAATCCCCTCTTCCCCTCTTGAACTCTCTCAGTCTCTGTGATTTGTCTATCAGAGTCTTGGAGCTGTTCAGTGGTGGACGTGTTGGGAATGTGGACAGACCCCGAGGATCTGGTGACTCTGACAGTCTCAATAAATTAAACACAGCTCAACTCTTGGTAGCTTGGCAACAAGCGACAAGGCTTAACTTGGGAGACAAGTGTGTAAAGCATTTAAAAATCACAAAACACAGTAAAAATCCAACACCAATTTATAAAAATAGATTATATTTTTATCTTTAAAATGACACTAAAATTAATAACAGAGATATGAATGTTTTAAATAATTAATGTTTTCTAGCGCATAGAAGCAACTAGCGTTCAAACGGTTAAAAAAAAAAGGTCATACTGAACAGGGACAAAGTCCAGAGTTCAGGCCACCCACAAGGTAACACTGTTACACTTACTTTCAGAAGTGATTCTTGATTCAGGAAAGTGGTCCACAGCACCAGCCAAAGGTTCAGAGGCTCTTTTTTGCCTCGGAGTCTGGGACTGCAACTCCCATAATGCACCTCTTCAACTTATGGAGTTGCTCTAAACGTCTCCAAACGTCTGGATCTTCTTACAGAGGTCCAAGATTCCAGAAGCTCTGAGTTGCTCCTTGGGAGTTGGGACTACAATTCCCATAATGCAACTGGTCATAATCCTCAAATGCCACTGGACGCTGGTCAGCTGGGCTCTTCTTGCAGGACGTGATGCAGGATAATCTGGGCAGCACCTTTGTACCTGTAGCAAACAGGGAACCCATTATTGAAGAAGTAGAAGACAAACAAAATCCTTTTAGTGGTGAAGTCCAAGTGTACAGCTGGTTCAGCCCTTCAGAGTGCAGTGTCCAGGTGCAGGTCAGGGGCCCAGCAGGGCAGTCCTTCTTCTTCTTTGTCATGTTCTTTGTAGTGATCTGAGGTGTGGGTGTAGCTCTGCCATATTTATCCTTGCTCCTGTGGTGGAAGGCAGGGGGGGTACTTGTTGTGCAATCACAGGCAGGCTCCTACCCCCTTTGATGACCTCTTCCTGGAAAGTGTCGCAAAAATCAATCCCAGGGAGCAACATTCTTTAAAAATCCAGTATGACTGAAAGTGATTTTTGGAGATTAGATCTGGCTGAGCCCAAACACTAGTGTGGGTAAAAATCCTAAACACACCCCTCTCCTCATCTGATCAAGAGGGCACCTAATTTCTAGGGTTTCAGGAAATGTGGGAGGTCCTGAGCTTTTCCAAATGCCTTTCCCTGCCTTTGAAGACCAGTTTGGCTGCTCTCCCCCAATCCTGTTTCATCATCTGCTGAGGCAGATCTCCTCCCCAAGGCACATCCTTTGTATTCAGCCCAGGACACATCACACCTCCTCAAGGCGGCCTGGCCAGGCTGCCAGAGGCTGGCCAATCAGAGAACGACACTACAGCACTGAAGTTGGCAACTTTTAGGTAGAGTTTTAAAACTATTTACCTGCACTAGTTATATTAACTCCAACAATAGCAAGTTGATAACAAACTCAAGGTATCTGTCTCTTATGCGGACTTTGTTAATTAAAATAAAGTCTCCCCAATGTTAGCCTATGGAGGCCATTCACTACAGCGAGTGAAAATACGAATTTGGCTCTTTTACCACACCAGGGCTTATGAAACAATTGTTATAAGGTCCCTGCTTATAGTTACATGGCACCCAACCCTAGGGGCACATATGGCACACCTTAGGGGTGACTTATATGTAAATATAAGGTAGTTTAAGACTGTGGAAGTACTTTTAAATCCAAAGTAAAATTTGCATATTACTTTAGTTTAAAAGCAGCCAGCAAGGCAGGCCTGCCATTAAAATTACACTGGATACCTCAGTAGTGCACCTATGGTGGCACTACCTATGCTGGGGTCCCTAAACCTACATGCCCTACCATATACAAAGGACTTAGAGGTAGGTTGACATAGCCAATTATAATTAGCCTAATTTGCATTCTCATTTTATACAGAGCACAGGCCCTGGGACTGGTTAGCACTTCCCAGGACACCATCAGAGTCAGGAAAACACCAGAAACATTTTTAAAATGGGGGCAAAAACTTAGGGGGATGTTAGAAATGGGGTTTCTGGTTGGTTAGGGTTGCACCTAAGCCAGGCAGAACCCACCCACTCTAGTCAGGGAAAGGGAGTTACACGTCTAAGATAACCCCTGCTCACCCCCTTGGTAGCTTGGCACAAGCAGTCAGGCCTATCCCAGAGGCAATGTGTAAAGCATTTGCATAGCCAATTATAATTAGCCTAATTTGCATTCTCTTTTTATAGGGAGTACAGGCCCAGGAACTGGTTAGCACTTCCCGGGGCACCATCAGAGTCAGGAAAACACCAGCAAAAATTTTAAAATGGGGGCAAAATCTTAGGGGGATGTTAGAAATGGGGTTTCTGGTTGTTTAGGGTATGCACCTAAGCCAGGCAGAGCCCACCCACTCTAGTCAGGGCAAGGGAGCTATACGTCCAAGATACCCCTGCTCACCCCCTTGGTAGCTTGGCATGAGCAGTCAGGCCTGTCCCAGAGGCAATGTGTAAAGCATTTGCACAGCACAACCAAACAACACACGTCGACGCACCATCCCCCCACAAAGGAAACACAGTTATTTGAAAATATACTACATTGTACACAACACAATTATTAGACCCAACACAACATGTCAGTAATATCCTGCCACCTTAGCAGTTGTCAGAACATTACACATTAGTTACTCTGCGGAACCAGCAGTAGTCACATATAACACACAGGTTACTTAGTGTTCTGCAACATAAGCAGTAGTCAGGACTCACATTACTACAAAATTGCACTTGTCGTAGGAATATCATAAACGCCCATATCAGGAACATTATAAAACATATGGCAAGTCAGGAAAACATATTAGCAGAGCATGTCCATCAAAGGAACATTAGCATAACATATATGTAGCACAAAAACAGGTTAGCATTTAAATCCATAAAGTCCATATTAGGAACATAAGAAATAGGGATGCCTGTACACAGTACCTGTTTTCTTGATGAAAGGCACTGCCAGTGCCGAGAAGCAAACAAGAGGGATCCCCGGCACTCCACTGCACAAAATGGGGGCCCTCTGGTGATTAAGGGAGGAGGGAGTGACACACACCCCCTCTGGGTTTATAATGGGCCCCTCCTGGGGCCTGCGATCTCTGGGGGCCCCCTGGGCCTTCACTGGCCCTCCAACAAGGGGGGGCCACAACAATGCCCCAAAACACAATACCACCCCGCCCGCTGCCAAGATATCTGTATTGGGCGCCTCCTGGGGCCCGGGATCTCTGTAACCCCCCTTGAGCCACTACCGGCCATCCAAGAAGAGGGGTGACGGAGCAACTGAGCAGGAGACTAAAAGGCATGGAGGCCTCCCATAAGGCTCCCTCCCCGTCCACAATCTCCTCCGCAACAAATAAGGTCCCGGTGGAGCGAGGGGCCTCTGAGGAGGCATCCACCCTGCTCTTAAACAGGCTCTTGCACCCGACGTGGTGCACAAACCTCCATCTGCCCTCACAGGCCACAACGCTGTCTCTGGTCCTAAGGGTCCTCTCTTGCCCCGGGGATGCTCCTCAGAGCGTGCTATATCCTGAGGGCACCAGTAGGAGCACGCTCGCTCCAACTTCACTTCCTTTGTGCCCTGGGGGCACTTCACGAAGGGCGCTTTTGACTCGCTCGGCCTTCAACACGGCCGGGTCGTGGCGGTGATCCTTTCATGCCAAAACGCGCTTTCAATCACAAATAATCTAGATAGAAAGCGTTCCTCGAGGCACTATGGTTTTAAAGCACAAGGCACTCTAAGGGAGCCTTGTGACCAGAAGATCAAGCACTCTCCTGCCGCTATGTGTTTAAGAAGAAGCATTCCTCATGTGCTTCAGGCCATTGCAGGGGTCAGGGGCCACGGCACCCTGCTTCTGAGGGACAACAGTCAGATAAAAAAGGAGCACAGGTGGTAGGGCCCAGCAACAGGCCAGCACAAGTGGGATGCAGGCAGATGGCAGTCTCTCCTAGTGACCCTGCAGGTCACAGGTCAGCACAGCAGCAGCAGTCCATGGCGGTTCCTTGTGAGTCCCTCCACTATTCTGTGTCCAGTTTCATGTAAGTTCCAAAGTGTCTCCAAATTGTGGGGAAAACTTCCCTGTGCTTATATTCAATTTTATAGTGTGTTACAAAGGAAGGGGAGAGGAGGTTCCAACCAGTTACAACTGGTTCTGAGAGTGCCCCCTCTCTTCTCCAGCACAGGCTCGAAACATCAGTTGGGGGTAAACAACTGTATTGTATGAGGCCAGGGAACTGCCTTTACAAATGCAGGAGTGCCCCGCCTTTCACTTCTTTCAGCCCTGAAAGAATATTCAGCATGCAGATGCACCTCTGTGACACCTCCACCCTCCCTGTGTACAGACTGTCTGAAAAGTATGCACAAAGTCCAACTGTCATTCTTCCCAGACGTGGATCCATCAAGCTACAAAACACCAGAGTCATAAGAACAGAGAAATTCTCACTTTCTAGAAGTGGCATTTCTGTAATAGTAATAAAAAATCCACTTACACCAGTAAGAAGCCTTTCTCACTACCATTGCAACCATACCAAACATGCCTATGCTACCCCTCATGAATCAGACAATACCCCCTACACATAAGGCAGGGCATTTCCAATGCAATCCTATGGGAAGGCAGCACTCACAACAGTGAGAAACCAAATAGGCTGTTTGTCACTACCAGGACAAGCCACGCAACCTGGCACATGTCCTGTCTTCTACATACAGAGCACCCTGCCCATAGGGCTAGCTAGGGCCTACCTTAGGGGTGACTTACATGTAGTAAAAGGAGAGTTCTCAGCCTAGTAAATTTAGATGCCAGGTCCCTGTGGCAGAAAACTGTGCATGCAGGCCCTGCGCTAGCAGGCCTGGGACAAGTTTGAAAGACTACTTCAGTGGGTGGCGCAATCAGCGCTGCAGGCCCACTAGTAGCATTTAATTTACGAGCCCTGGGTATTGAGATACCACTGTACAAGGGACTTACAGGTAAATTAAATATGCCTATTAGGTATAAGCCAGTCATAACAACTTTGGACCGGAGAGCACCTGCCCTTTAGCACTGATCAGCAGTGATAAAATGCTCAGAGTCCTAGAGCCAACAGCAAGAGGTCAGAAAAAATAGGAGGAAGGAGACAAAAGTCAGGGGATGAACCTGCCACAAGGGCCAAGTCCAACAGGGGGGCTCTGCAATCAGCCCTGTTTTCTCACACCTAGTCACACCTTATTTTATTTCATTTCATTCTTTTAGAATCAGCCACATTCATGGTGGTGTTTTATATTCTTTATCTTGTTGTCCTTTCGCCTAGGAAAGCATTACATTTCTTAGCATGACATTCTTTCCCTCTGTGCTTTCCTCAATGCTGCAGCGAGAGAGGATTGTTGGCACAAGTGGTACACTGCATCTCTAACATTCACAGAAAAACACATATTTTTACGTGGGGACACTTTCTCAGAACATCAGTTGTTTTATTAGAAAAACATATCCCTGTCCCATGTAGGTTAGAAGGAGGTTAGGGGGAGATTCCAGCCAGATGAACACAACCATATGCTCTCTGACTTGTGACAGTTGCTCAGTTCCCTGGCCTATATGGGTATTAGAAATGGGGTCTCTGGTTGGCAGTTAGTTTGGACACTGTCCAAGCAGGGACCCTCACTCTAGTCAGGGTAAGGGAGATACACAGTTCTGAAAACCCCTGCTCACCCCCTTCGTAGCTGGGCACAAGCTGTCAGGCTTATCTCAAAGGCAATGTGTAAAGTATTTGTACAAAACACTCAAAGTAACACAGTGAAACACCACAAAAGGACTACACACCAGTTTAGACATACAGCCAACATTTATCTAAATTAAACAAGACCAAAATGACAAAAATCCAACAGACACAAGCAAAGTTATGAATGTTTAAAATAAAAAGAGTCTTAATCCGTAGAAATGAATAGATGTGTTGTTTTAACACAAAGTACCTGGTATGCGTAAAAAATTAAGCCACAAGGGCGAGGGTGCGTCAGAATAGCAAGCTATGCATTGATCCCTTTCTCGCAAGTGAGGCCGTGCATTAATTCTTTTCTCACAAGGGGGGTCATGCGTTGATTCCAGGTGCGCAGCCTCAGGGATGTGCGGGGATGTTGAAGACTTTGGTGCCCAGGATCCATGCGTGGAAATTTTCAACATGCTGTGTGGTGAGAAAAGGCGCTGGATCATTTCTCCAGCAGCGAGGAAAGTGCTGTGATGAATATTGAACTGCAGGACGGGCCATGTGTGGATTCTTCTGATGCGCACACAGCTGTGCGTGGATTTTCCCCTGCAGGTTAACAGCTTCCAGTTCTAAGTGCCCAGGGAGGGGATTTGGCACCATTTAGCAAATCAGACCTCTCAGCAAAAGAGCCCAGGCACTGACAGATGCAGTCTTTGATGTCCCTGAGACTTCAGAACAGGGGACAAGCTCAGTCCAAGCCCTTGGAGAAACTTCACAAGCAGTATTTCTGAAAGCAAAGTCCAGTTCTTCCCCTCTTCAGACAGAATCAGCAGCAGTGGGCCAGCACAGCAAAGCAACAGGCAGAGTGGCAGGTCCTCCTCAAGCATTAAGCTCTTCTCCTTGACAAAGGTTCCTCTTGATCCAGAAGTAATCTGAAAATCTGGGGGTTTGGTTCCACTACTTATATCCAGTTCGGCCTTTGAAGTAGGGAAACTTCAAATGAAAGTCTCTGTTGTTCACAATATCCTGCCTCAGACACATACCAGGAGGTTGGAGACTACAGTGTGTGTGTACAACCATAGCTCATTCAGTTGTAAGTGTCAGCTCCTACCTCCCAACTTTAGCCCCAGACACTCATCAGGATATGCAGGCTACACCCTGCTCCCTATTTGTCACTGTCTAGAGGAATTCACAACAGCCTAACTGTCAGCTTGACCCAGACGTGGAATACACAAGCAGGCAGAGGCACAAAATGGTTAAGCAAGTAAATGCCCAATTCCTGCAAGTGGCATTTTCAAACAGACTATCTAAACACCAGCCCTACCGAAAGATGTCTTTTTAAATTGTGAGTTCAGAGACCCCACACTCCATATATCTATCTGCTCCCAATGGGAAACTGCACTTAAACAATATTTAAAGGCAGTCCCCATGTTAACCTATGAGAGAAATAGGCCTTGCAATAGTGAAAAACTAATTTGGCAGTATTTCACTCTCAGGACATGTAAAACACATCAGTACCTGCCCTACCTTTTAGGTGCACTGCACTCTGCCCATGGGGCTCCCTAGGGCCTATCTTAGGGATGGCTTACATGTAGTAAAAGGGAAGGTTTGGGCCTGGCAAGTGGGTGCACTTGCCGGGTCGAATTGACAGTTTAAAACTGCACACACATACACTGCAGTTGCAGGTCTGATACATGTTTACAGGGCTACTCATGTGGGTGGCACAATCAGTGCTGCAGGCCAGCTAGTAGCATTTGATTAACAGACCCTGGGCACCTCTAGTTCACTTTACTAGGGACTTACTAGTAAATCAAATATGCCAATCATGGATAATCAATCACTAACACAATTTAGACAGAGAGCACTTGCACTTTAGCACTGGTTAGCAGTGGTAAAGTGCCCAGAGTATCAAAACCAGCCGAAACAAATTGCAGCACAGAAGCAAAAAGTACAGGCAAACCACGCCAAGAGCTGCCAGGTTGAACTTCAGGGATGGCGTCTCTATTGAAAACAGGCTTTCCCACTACTTTCACACTCAGGTATGGAGGATGATGTCTTCCCAGGGGAGAATCCTGAAGGGTGGATTAGGGCTTATCCTGCTGTGCTGTAACATAGGTTAGGTAGGAATTGTGCATAGTAACAATATGGTGAGACTTTTCCTATCTTTCTCTTTCATTGTCACCATTTTGCTTCTAGTATGCTCCATCGTTCTAATTATTGCAATTCACACCATTTTATCTAAGACGCAGCTGAGTCAATAAATCTTATTGAACTATTTCCTGCCTCTGTTTGGCTTTGCATGTGTGAGACTAATGTAACTGAGAGAAAAGGATGAGATCTCATTCACCACGATTTCCTTGAGTAGTCACAATGTCATGCGTCCAGTTGCCACAGATCGTCTCTGCTCTTGGGCAGAGATGAGGCACCGCTAGCTGGTCGCAAATTGATTAGGCTCACAGTTGTCACATGGTGGGGGACTGGACTTAGTTCCCCCACAATTCAGGTGATGTTGCTGCCCAAAATCCAGCAGTCTTATTGGTACAATGTGAGGCAAGGCGACAACCTCAAATTCAGATTTGGAATCTTGCTAGTCATGGCCTATACCAAAAGATGGGCCAGTGATAAAATCAGCATAGAATTCTTCTGCAGTAAATTAAGGGGTAAAAAGACAGTGGCATAGTTCATGTGTTTATGTTCTCACACCTTGCTGAAAAACAAGCAGATTCTTCACTGCCCTTTTTCAGGAACATAAAGGGGCATATTTAGGAGCTCAGAGTGCCATTCTAACACCACATTAGCATCATTTTTTTAATGCTAATGTAGCGTTAGAAGGCTAAAAATGCTGCTCCATATTTACAAAGTGGTGCAATGCATGCATTGTAACCCTTTTTCCTACATTATGCCTGTGCCTGGCATAATGTATTCAATGGAGGCATTCCCTCATTGGGGGGGGCAAAAAAATGCGCAAGAAATCTCACAGATTTCCTTGCGTCAGTTTTTTCAGCACTTTTAATGCCTGCTCAGAGCAGGCATTAAAAAGGGGCATGCCATTGAATACAATCGGTTCCTATGTACTCTGCAGGAGTACCGTGAACATTTTGGCACTAATCCTGCAGAGTACATCAATAGCGCAAAAAAGATTTACGATATTGCCCCTACCCTGTGCCATGGTGCGCCGTATTTTAAAAACTGCTCCCAAATGGTGACAGTAGGAGGGCACTAAAGGTCTCGAGAAAAGTAGCACTGCAATGTGTGCAGCGCAACTTGTCTTAAACATGCCCCAAAATAGGAAGGTGTAGTAAGGCTCTGTTTGCCTACAGATGGACTCAGAAGCTCTGTTCCAGCTTTTAACTCTATATATCTTCCAAGCTTGGATATTGACTAGATTCAGTTGAAATTTATATTTCCTAGTTTTGCACATTTGATTGCATTCTTGTAAATTTTAATGACCTAATCAAATACTTTGCTTATTCTCTACTTTGAAATGTTTTCATGATTTTAATGGATCGGTTATATATATATATATATATTTATATATATATATATATATATATGACTTCATAGATTAAACGAATACATAAGGGCTAGATGTATGAAGTTTAGGACCAGATTTAAAAGCACCTAGCGCCTCATTGTGCCACTATAACAGCATTTTTCTTATGCTAATGTGGCCCAAAGAGGACAAAACTGCTGCGGCAAATTTAAAATGCATCCATTATGCCATTTTGTAACCCTTTGTAGTACATTGTGCCTGCACCAAGCATACTGTATGCAAAGGGGGCGTTTCCCCATTAGGGCGACAAAAAATGGCGCAATGAAATCTACGAGTTTTAATAGCATCATTTTTTTCTGCACTTTTAACTTCTGCTCAGAGCAGGCATAAAAGGAAGAACACCATTGTTTACAATGGGCCTCAATGGGCTTTGCAGGAATAGTGTAAAATAAAACAAATTGACACTAATCCAGCAAGGTTCCAAACTAGCGTCAAAAACGTTGACTCTAGTTTCCCTAACTACAGCCATAGTGTGCCGTATGTTAGATATGGCGCACACATGGTGGCATAAGGGGGCGCAAAAAAAGTGGTGCTGCATCCAGGCCCTTAGTGGTTGTGATTACCAAATTGCAAATTTTTGTGATTCACGATTTAGTAATCACAAACACTAGTGCACAAAAGTGTGTTTTCCCAGTGGGTTGCAATTAAAATACACCTACCTCAGAAATATTAATGACGTTTTTCTCAGTTTTTGGCACATTGGTAATCACAAAAATCCCAGGAATGGTAGCCTGCTGAGGTCAGCAGACCACAATGTTTGTGACGACATATAAATAAAGCATTGGATGCCTTTAAAAATAAAATACAACGTTTTCTGTTTCTTTTTTAAGAGTTGGCATTGATCTATATTATTTTTTTTCATTCGCAAAATGAAAGAGGTACCAGGGGGACCCCTTCCTTTTTGCAAATGGATTACCACCAACTTCGAGCTGGTGATAAAATGCATATGTTTTACTGCTACATTTCAGTCACAAAAGGTTTGTACATGCCAATGTGAATCAGTATTAGGAAGGGACACTCTAAACTCGCCCCTTCAAAATACTGATTTACACCCCAAATTGTGATTCAATAACAGGTGACTGAAACCCAGTTATTGATTTGTACATTTTAAAATGCCTTTTTGCTTTCCTAAATGATCTGGTTCTGCAAAACTGGCTGTTCGAGATTGCAAAACACTTTTATCATTAATTAGGGGTCAGAAAACCCACTGGAGAGTGGGGATCAGTGCCCCAGTGTGAATAATTAAAAAAACAGCAGAATCAGTCCACAAGGAAATGGTGGTGACATGCAAAAAGAGGCATTTCCCAACATATGTCATAACTTTGCAAGCTGGTTTCAGTATGTTGGTGTATCGTTGCCTGAATGTGTGTGCACCTGGAAAAAACAGCTATTTCCTATTGTAGATGACCCCACAGTTTTACCCAAGGCACCTTGTGTGACTCCCTGGCAATCATATCTAGAGCCAAATTCGAAGGGAGGTGTCGATTCGGCAACAAATCTCACATTTTCCTAAAAGCCTTTCCCGTTTTTATTAGGAATAACCTGCTGCTATAGGTTTGACAAAATATAGATAAAACTGATTTAAAACAGTCACACTACATACAACACTTTCAAATCCCCCCCAAAAACTAGCAGTATCATACTATCGACAGCACCCTCACAGACTAGTATTGTCAATGTGCCAAAAGTTCTCTTCATTGTCACACTCTCTTACAGAGTAGCAAGCACACATTACCAACAGCTTTCACACAGTTCATTCACTAGCCATATCTTTCCACCAATCAGTCTTGTACCTATCCCAGAATAAAAGTTACACACTACCGGAAGTTGGACGGCATCCCTCACAGACTAATCGGAAAGGCAAACAGCACTCTCACTCCTGAGACTAGCAGCCACACTAGACAAAACTTCCTTACCCTTCACATAGTAGCAGCTCTCACACTCAGCACAGATTAGCAGTCTCAAAATACTGACAACACTCACACCCCTCACATAGTAGCAGTTACGTGTTTCCAAGAGCACTCTGTACCTCTCATAGTAATAGTCTTGTGCACTTGGCACTCTTAGACAGTCACACAGTAACAGAATCATTCTTATACTTTCCAGTTTTACAATCCCAATAACACTTTACACCCAAACAGACAAATAGTCGAGCACTAATGAAAGAACTCTCAAAACCCTCAAAGACTAGTAGTTATTATTGGCAGCACCCTCACGCTTCTCATATAGTAGCAGTCCAACAATATTGACAGCACTCTCTTACTCCTCAGTGAATAGCTGTCACATAGTACAGAAAGCACTCTTAAATACCTCACAGATAGCAGTCACACAAGACCAACAATATTCACACAATCATCACACACTAGCACTTGCATACTATTTTAAGCATTCTAATACACCTTACCAGCTAACATCACGCCAACAGGTCTGATTTATACCTGAAAGCAATCCAACACTGAATGCTGATTTTTAATGTGAGATATTGTGCATGAATAAGTGCGTGAGTTCTAGAATAAACCAATGGGTTTACGAATACACGCACTAGTGATTGTTAAATCTGTATACTATGCAGCCGATGGTGGATGAAGTGGTACATGCGTCAAATCTATAATTATGCAAAAAGTCACATAATTCAAATGGCCCTGGGTCATAAGTGCATAGCTGTAAGGAGAGAGCTTTAAATTCACCCAAGGGTCAAGCTAAAATCACCACAACCAGAAACACACTCAGAGTCAGAAAACATAGTGGGCAGCTGTGCATGGATTCAAATGCCATGCATACGAGGAAAGGGAGGGCCAAATTAAAATCCCACTGTGGCATCTCAATGGGTTTGAGGGAAAACAAATGAATCAAAGCTTTTAGAAACCTCATCACAGCTGCCAATTTGAACAAGAATTGGGTAGTCCAATAAATGTAAAAAGGCTGAAAAGGCCGCCAAATAACCTTTAACAGTGTTCACTGCGTAAAACAAATAACAAGCCATCAGACAGTTTGGCGTGTAATCAGTTGCTTTTACACGTGACACACCACAAACTTCTCCCAGGGCCAACATATTCAGACCTCGTAGAAGGACGCCTGACAGCAAGGATATTACCCACAGCTTCAGAAAGGATATTAAATGCAATCAACTACCACTGCTCATTTTCCACACATGACTGTGCAGATTGTGCAAGTTCTTGTACAGGACCTTGCCCTCCTGCTGTGACAGGGGATTTCCACAAGTGGTAGCCTGAACTGAGGTCAAATAATCATGCCCAGTTAGGGACAGCACACTCTCCTTCCCCAATTTGGAGCCACTAGGGTAACATAGGCCCAGTTGTTCATGATCTTTTTCAGAACTTAAGGTAGAAGAGGCAGTAACAGAAAGACGTACATGAGCACTGTGCTCGTTTCTATCAGGAATGCTTCCCAAAACAGAGCTTTCTTGAAAACTCCAGTGTGTAAAGATTTGCCATTGCAAAATTCTATGAATAGTGAAAAGATCCAGCCTATGTTCTCCCTGTTGCTAGAAGATGGGCCGTGCCACTTAGGAGTGTATCTGTGATTCATGATCTACTAGATGCCACCAAATGAGTTTGTTCACTTGGTGTTCAAAGATCCTGCCAAGTTCATCACAACCAAGGAAATGCTCTGGGGCTCCAATTTGCTCCAAAAACAAAGTGCCTCCTGGCACAGGACCCCACATCGCCCTGCTTGTTGGAGTATCACATGGTGGTGGTGTGCTTGTGAAACATCCTACCTTTGATGGCCTTCATCATAAGGCAAATGGCCCACAACTCCAACACACTGATGCAGAGATGGATCTGCACCGAAGACTAAAGGCCTTTGTTCTCCACCTCTCCCAGAGTGCCTCCTCGCCTCAGAAGTGGCACATCTATCACCACTGTCAGCTCTAGGTGAGGGAGGGAAAGAGGTCTGCTGAGGGCCTAGTTGTGGTTGAGCAACCACTGTAGATCGTTTCCAGTCTCTGCCAAAACCTGGATGGAATCCAATAGAGTCCCCTGGTCCTAGGCTCACTAAGACTTCCAATTCTACTACAAAACCTGCATATGGTACCTGACATACTCAAAGAGCAGGATGCCAGGAGCCTCAGAAGTCAGAGAGCCCACCTCTCCGAGAACCACAACTAAGGCTGAAACATATAGGATTATAGCCTGAATATCCTGAGCTTGTTGTGTTGGAGGGAAGGCACAAAACTGCAGTGTATTCATGTCGGTTCCAATGAAAGGGGAACACAGGGATGGAGTCAGGTATGATTTTGGCTTATTGAAATTGAGCCCCAATGATGACAGAGGTTCACAACTTGTGGAGATAGACTACAACTGTCTGAGGTGAGCCCATCTTCAACAGCCAGCCAAGGAGGAAGGGGAAAATTGGTGTCTCAACCTCCGAAGATGTGCTGCAACCACCACCATCACCCTTGTGAACACCCTAGGGTCACTGATGAGGCCAAAGGGGAAAACAGCAAAATGAAAATGCATGGACCACTTTAAATTACAAGTGGTCCCTGTGGGACTGCAGGATGGGCACATGGAAGTAGGCATCTTACAATTTCTAAGCCACCATCCAGTCACATTGATCCAGGGCAGACAGAACCTGGACCTGAGTGAGCATCATTAATTTATCTTTCTGTATAAAGTCGTTCAGAGGGTCATGATCTAAACTAGGAGACAGGCTTGAGGAAGCAGCAGTACTAACCACTGGTCCCTATTTGTTTTTCAAATCATTCCCAAATAACAGTCAGACTGCCTTAGACAGTATTAACCAATATTATAATTTAAGAGGATTGAGTTTTAATGAGCTAAAATTGGAACCTTGTCATTAAATTATTTTACAAAATGTCCAGTATACTAAGAACAAATTATCATAAATGACCCAAGAGATATCTAGAAGTATTCTTCTCACAACACTTAGCAGACCTTTATCATGAAGATATTAAACCAATGGCTAATAAGACCGTTAGGTCATTTCACAGATAGGAATCATTATCCTTATCTATTATAAACAAAGTAAAATTTAATAAAATGTTGCTTTTTCCTATATTTATGTTTCGTAATTTAGTTGTCCCATGTTCATTGTCAGTAATAGATTTGCGGTTGCTAAAACTTTTATCTATTATTTGGTTGCTTTAGCTTACTGCTAACACTACCAAGTGGTGTCTTATAGCATTGATGTAGGAAAGTACCATCTTCCTTGGTATGTTACCTCCATTTTTACCTGAATGTCAGTATGTTTTTGCCTGTCTCACTGGGATCGTATTGGTCAGGACCTCAGTGCTCATAGTTCATGGCCTAATGTATGTGTGTGTATAGTGCTTGACTGTGTCACTGAGGCTTTGCTAACCAGAACCTCAGTGCCTATGCTCTCTGCTTTTAAATTTGTCACTATAGGCTTGTGACTGCATTTACCAATTTCAATTGCCACACTGGACCCTACTTATAAGTCCCTAGTTTATGGTACCTAGGTACCCAGGGCATTGGGGTTCCAGGAGATCCATATGGGTCGCAGCATTTCTTTTGCCACCTATAGGGAGCTCAGACAAACCCTTGCACAGGCCTGCCATTGCAGCACACGTTATTTCACAGCCATTTTCACTGCACTTAAGTAATTTATAAGTCACCTATATGCCTAACCTTCACTTGCTGAAGGTTAGGTGCAAAGTTACTAAGTGTGAGGCACCCTTGCACTAGCTAAGGTGCCCCACATAGCTCAGGGCCATTTTCCTGGACTTTGTGAATGCAGGGATGCCATTACACACGCGCACTACATATAGGTCAATACCTATATGTAGCTTCACAATGGTAACCCTGAATATGGCCATGTGACATGTCTAAGATCATTGAACTGTCCCCCCATTCCAAATCTGGTATTGGGGAGCCAATTCCATGCATCCTGGGGGCTCCACCATGGACCCCCAGCACTGCTAAACCAGTTCTCTGAGGCTTGCACTGGAGCTACAGCTGCTGCCACCTCACAGACAGGGTTATGCCCTCCTGGGGTCTGGGCAGCCCAGTCCCAGGAAGGCAGAACAAAGCATTTCCTCTGAGAGCAGGGTGTTACACCCTCTCCCTTTGGAAAATAGTGTTACAGGTTGGGGAGGAGTGGCCTCCCCCAGCCTCTGGAAATGCTTTGAAGGGCCATAAGCCAGTCTACACCGGTTCAGGGACCCCTTGCCCCGTCTCTGGCCTGAAACTGGACAAAGGAAAGGGGAGTGACCACTCCCCTGTCCATCACCACCCTAAGGGTGGTGCCCAGAGCTCCTCCATTGTGTCCCAGACTTCAGCCATCTTGCTTTGCACGGTGTGGGGGCACTCTGGAGGCCTCTGAGTGGTCAGTGCCAGCAGGAGACACCAGAGACCCCTCCTGATAGGTCCATACCTGATAAGGTAGCCAATCCCCCCTCAGGGCTATTTAGGGTCTCTCCTGTGGGTTATCTTCAGATTCTGCTTGCAGGTTTCCTTCAGGAATCCTCTGCAACTACTTAAGCATCTTCTCACCTCGGATCAACCGCAACCTGCTCCAGAAACCGCTGTAGCTGCAACAAAGTGTCCACAAGGGATACTTTTCTTCTGCAACCTCAGCTCCCAGTCAGCAACTGCAATGGTTTCCACAGTGTTCATGCTCCGGGGACTCCCTGTCTTCAACCTGCACCAGAAGGACCAAAGTAATCTCCCGTGGAGTGACGGAGTCACTTCCCTGCTCCAGCAGGCACCTTCCAAGACGACAACTGGTACCCTTGGACTCCTCACACAGCAATGAGTGTGTTACTAAGGAAACAGGCCTCTGTGCACTATTTGCAAAATTCCTTCATGAACAGCCTGGCCCTGGTCCAGAGCACTCCATCCTGTGACGCTCAACTCGCTGAGTTGTTCTCCGGCAGCGTGGGACCTTCCTTTGTTGTGCTGCATCAACCGTGTTTTGCACCTCCTTTGTCCCCGTGTCCTGGGTCTCCCGGGGATGCTGGCTGGCATCCTGAGGGCTCTCTAAAGTGCTGAGAGCCCCTCTTCCTCCTCACACAGAGTTGAGGCCCCCAGGTCCCTCCTTGGTCCACCCAGCGCCATTTTGATGCAAAACGCACTTTTGTCGTAACCAAGGCTTGTTGGCGACTTCCAACACGAAATCACATCTGCAATGATCTTCACGTTGTGGGACATCCTTTGCATCATGCAGGAACCCACTGTCATCTTCCTAGGGTGCATTCCTGCCGTCTTCGACTAATCAGGGACTCTTCTATTGCACCCTCTTCAGGGTTCGCAGGGGTTCCTGTCCTTCCTGGAACTTTTTTCGACTTCTGGACTTGGTCCCCTTCCTTTGCAGGTCTTCAGGTCCAGGAATCAAGCAGTTGTTCTTTGCAGACTTGGTTGAATGCTGCAAACTCCCAATCACGAGGTGTAGTGTGTCCTAAGGAAACTTGCAGTTCTTTACACCTGCTTTTCTGGGCTGTGGGGTAGCGTAATTTACTTACCTTTACTGTATTCTTACTCTCCCAGCGATCATGCACACACTACACTTGTCTAGGGGGGAATTCGTGATTCGCAGTCCACTTGCTTAGTAAATGGTTTGTGTTGCCCCTAGACCTATTTTCTCCCATTGCATTCTATAGCATTTCCTACTGTTTACATTGTTCTATGACTATTTACTTGTCTAATTTTGGTGTCTAGTGTATATATTGTGTATAATACTTACCTCCAGAAGGAATATTGGGCCAGATGTAGCAAAGGTTTTTCCCCATTCTGTGTCTATGGGAAAAAGTGTTTGTACATATCGCCCATTGTCTCTAAGATATTTTTGGTACTGTGTCAACCAAATAAATACCTTTATTTTTGGTAACACTGTGCATTGTCTTTACTTGTGTATAAGTACTGTGAAACTATAAGTGGTATTGCATGAGCATTGCGTGTCTCCTAGTTAAGCCTAAACTGCTCTGCTATAGCTACCTCTATCAGCCTAAGCTGCTAGAACACTACTACTTCACTAATAAGGGATAACTGGAACTGGTATAAGGTGTAAGTACCCAAGGTACCCACTACAAACCATGCCAGCTTCCTACAACTGATAATAATATTAGCAGTATAATCTTATAATTTAAACATTCAAATTTCCTATCTAAAATTAGGATACCAAAAGCACCTAAGTGGATCAGGTATAAGATTATCCATTCACTATGGAGTAGAAGAGAGGTCATTTTATATTTGGTGTCTATTTCACATTAAAAGGCACTAACATCTGTTAATGATCGTGAGCATTTTTTTATCTTTCATCGCACCTGGGGTTCTTGGGGTGATAAAAGGATGGACAAAACCCAGAATAATTACAATTGTTGACTTTTTTCTTAATGTCACTGTTAAGAATATCAAAGCATTGTGTAATGTGGATATTTCTAAGATAGGATGAAACAGGTTTTCATACCATAAGCTTTTCCACACCTTATTTTTAGGCACTGATTTATCAGATTTGGTAAATTTTAACACAAGTATTTTCTCCCCTAGTGTGCAAAACTTGGCATTGAGGTTTTGGTATAAAGAACTACACCCAGAACATAGGAAAGTGGGGGATGACAAGTGAGATGCATTGCTTTTACACAAAGGATTCTATTTAGAGCCATGTGAATGGAAAGCATGTTTTTGTTTCTCAGGTTTTAAAGTGCAAACTTACAACATAAGGTATTTTTTAATGGCTGTAAATCTCACTCCATAGATTAAATGTGATATTCGTGATTATTTCTGATAACAGTCCTAGGCGGAGAAATAGGGGAGACTGGATCCATAACTTCTATATATGTTTGCGGCAATTATTAATGGACAAAACAGTAACATTCAAGGTCAAACTCAAAATAGCATTGTTATTATATATGGATCAATCAATTTCTACAAAAACGTTATTTATTTTTTGCTTTTATATCAATGTTGATTGCTCATTCTTTAATCATGACATATTAGAAATCTCTCAGTAGCACCAATATTTATGAATCAAGACAAATGACGGTAAAAAAAGGCCAACAGGAATACGGGTACCACATATCTGTATTAATCAGTTGTCAAGGTATGTATGGCAATGTGGTAGATTTGCTTCTAATGAGATCAAAATGTAATTTTGTTTGGAGTATGAACTGACACTTTAGATAATTTTAATAATTGTTGTAATTTTCTTTTATTTTTTTCCCTGTAAAATTGTTAGGGTCACAGGTTGTTACTTCCACTAAACATGGCTTTTTGGTGGATCAGAATTGAGTCAGTAGCTATGGAACGCACACAGCTGGTGCTCGCAGTTCAAAGCTATAGTGTTAGAGATTGGTAAAAAGAGTTATTTCTAAATCAAAGAAATAAATATGCTAAGTGTCAAGACTGTTGAACATTCAAGCTCCCTATCAAACAGATTTAATATGTTAAAATTACGGCTACACTTGTGTAGTTCTTATATTTTCAGGATTTTCTGGATACTGTAGAACAGCTACAAGAGAGATTATTAAACAAGAGCATAGGCACATTGACTTTACACAGAGTGTGGATATCAGCTGTTGTAATTGGACTGAATAATAACGATGCACACACGAACAAGACTTTCTTATACACGAACAATACATTTTCATATACGTATATCACCACTGTTAGATTTCTCTGTTGTGAACTCTCCGTCAACCATACCACTTAGGTACATGGTTAGGCATGCTCTAAGACCCAGGCCTGAAGGTTAATGACTGACAGGTCACAGGTGGAATAACACTTGACCAACAGCCAAAGGCACAAAAGTGAAAACTTAGAACACATCCCACACATAGGCAGCAACACTGCAATGGTCCCCGGAGATTGGCCCCAATAAAAAACAAATGGCCAGAGGGATACATGCATTCCCAAAACAGCATAAAGTCAGATGACACACATAGGGCCAGATTTACAAGAAAATAGTGCATCAGCTGTGATGCGTCATGTTTCTTGTGCCCCCCTAGCACCCCCCTAATGACACCATGTGTGCGTCGTATTTACAATACAGTGCACCATTGCGCACGTTAAGACAAAAGCGTCAAAATTTATTACACAATTGTGGTACTTTGCAGGATTAGTACCATAAATTGTGGTACTAATCCTACAAAGTAAAGGGAGGCCCATTGACAGTAATGGGCACATAATTTTAAAGCCTGCTCTGATCATGCATTAAAAGTGATGCTAAAAATGCTGCAGTGAAGTCTTGTAATTTTTACTGCACCTATGGGCCTCCCTACAGTGGAATGCCCCCCTTACATATATTATGTCTGGTGCATGCATAATGTTGTGGAACGGGGCTCAAAGTGGTGAATGAGAATGGCCTCCTTAATGCCAAGTCAATGTAAAAAAATGACACTAGTGTGGCGCTAAGAGGTGCGAAGCCCTTGTAAATCTGACCCATAGTTAGCTACACTGAGCCAATTAGGACACAGCTCACACAGCACATGCTGTGACCACGCATCCCTGAGGCCAGATATCTGGACATATACTCGCTGTCCCACATTGTATCCACACCAGGTCAAGGCCCACCTGTTTTCCCTATTTCGAATTGTATCTGTGATACTGTGACAAATGTTTGCACTTTTATGACTTTATTGCACCATGAAAAATGTATAAAACTTGCATCAATTTACTGTACTATGAGAAACAGTCCTCAGACCCTAGTTTTGTAACTGCTCCTGGCCGTAATAGTTAAATAAACAAACTGTTTCCTGTTGTGACAGACACCTCCTGTCTTCTGTTTTTTAGGGCAAGTTCTCATTCGAGTGACATTTTGGTGAGCCAGGTGGAAGCTTATTGGCTCTTCGGACATGACTGCAACCAAAAGAAGAGGACCGTGCCCGGATGGATTCACATTTGAGCAACACGAAAGGTGAGCAGACACCACAATTGATTGGAAGTTCTGCTGAATCAGTTGAGTGGAGGTCCTTCCTGAAGCTGCTGTCACAAGGGTAAGAGGTTACATCAGAGCCCTAGTCTTAGCATTCGGCGTGTAGCAAACTAGGAAAAAGCATAATCCATGGAAGTCGCTTTCTTGATTGGGAAGTGTGATGGCTTGGATTGCTGGGCATAACACAGCCGGTACGCTTGACCCTGGGTGTGATACACGGTTTTTGTATTGCTGGCCACTTGGACCTCTGAGCGTGACACCAATGGTACACATAATGCTCTTGGTGTGACATAGGGCCAGCTCTCTGTTTTAAGAGGTACCTTTGCTTGGCTCATTGGGTATGATGCAGTCAGTATGCATAGGCTCTGGGTGTGATGTAGGACTGACATCTCGATCCTATTGGGCTATCCTGGTTTTCTCAGTGTCACTGGTTTATTATCACAGGTGGTATTTGAAAGCAGTAAGAGATGTGCTTCACTTGGACCGCTGGGTGTGACTCAGATGGTACGCAGGACCCCTGGGTATGACATAGAGGAAATTCAGACGTTAGGGTACTAGAACAACTGGGATCCAGGAGATTAGTCATTGCTTGTGTTTTTGCCAAGAAAGGTCTATGACCATTGAAGTAAGTCCTTTATTTCTCTGCATAAATTGTTGCAAACTTTTCCCCCAAGCTGGTATCAGCAAGATTATCAGCCTCCCCTAGTCGCGCACAGTGCAGATTTTCCCTTAGTCACAGGATAGTGTGCGCTAGGAGTAGGCAGGGCTAAGATGCAAGCTGTTCTCCTTATTTTATGGGGCCTAACAGCATTTTCCCTGCTAGTTGAAATGGTGTTCTTTTGATATTAAAATGCTGGTAGACCAATGTGACTGTGTTTGTCTTAAATGTTAAATGTTTTGTTGTATTAATGTTTTAATGTCTTAATTATGATATTGCTGATTCGTTTAAGTTACTGTTTTCTGCCAAGGTAAGGCTAGCTATTTTGTCATCAAATTTAAACTGAAGTGAACTAACAATTTACATTTTTCCCAGGATTGTGATTCATCATGCATTTATTTGTTAAATGTTTATTTTGATGCATCTGTGAACAATGTTGAGCTCGTTAGATCTAGGAATCCCCTTGTGTTTATCCTGTCCCACCAGATTAGATTTGGTAAACCCCTTGTGTATATATTTCCCACTACCAGAGTGATTAAGTAATACCCTAGTACATATTTTCCCATCGCCAGAGTAAAATTTAGAAATCTATAAAGACAGAAAAGTTATCAACTTAGTAAAGAAAAATCTGTAAAAGTAGAAAGTTAGAAACTTAAAAATCCCCTAAAAAATGTAACACCAAAAGAGTAATTATCCCTAAACACTACCCACATTCCAGCATGGAATCCCCATTGTAACACATGCAGAGTAAATTCCTGGCTAAGGCCAAAAAGCTTAACAGGTTCTGCCATGAGTTACCCACACACCAAAACACACACGTTCCCTTGGCCAAAAGAAGGTCCCTTCGACATCAGCATCATTGACCACATGAGTATGCACATACTAACAATGTACATTGGGCAAAAGAATGACAAAAGGGAAGTGTTGCTAGAAATATGAGTCACCTTTGAGGAAGTACAGGCCAATAGCGTTACCCTACCATCAGCAAGCAAGGCATCTGCACCTCCCCTGCCACATGCAACTATGAAGACGCCCTCCCGATGCTTGCTATCCCCACATTAGGATGCACTAACATGCCAGTCGAGGGAGCTCAAGGGGCTGGAGTGAAAGGGAGATTTATAGCTGTCTTGGATGGGGAGACAGCTAGCAAAAATGAGGGAGGAGCTCCCAGTCCTTCAAGATCTGGCAGTGAGGAGGAAGCTACAGGGTACGCTCAGATAGCCGAGGAGACCATGGAGAGCAAGCACAAGAGTAGGTCCTGACATAGAAGGACAGCGCAAAGCTCCGAGCGAAGGGGGCAATCAAGGTGGGAGTTAGAGGAAAGGCACACTAAGGAGGTAGAGAGGCTCAATGAGAGAACAGAGTTGTGTACCCTCCACCTGAGGAGACAAGGAGTAGGTACGAAGGCCCAGTCAGTGAAGAATCCATGATAGTGTCAGAAGGGAAGTTTTTGACTGGTGTCTGTGCCTCACCACTGCCCCAGCAAAGGAGAGGGGCTGACCAGGAGAGAAGAAGATTATGAACCAAGGCAGCCTGGTGCACACCCCACTTAGAGACAGGAGGACCAAGATGGCACCTCTACTTGCGCAGAGAGCAGTGATGAAGACGTCTGCTGTTCCCTTGAACATTAAGGATGGGTAAATCAACACCAAGGGTCATAGTAGCTCAGGAGAAGGGTGAAATTTTCGCCTGACCCACTTGCCACCTACTAGCCCCCTGGACCAAGAGAAACGATCAATATGATAGGCTCTGGCAGAGGAGGGATCCTTTGATCCAGAAAAGATAGCAATTGCAGAAGACTTCACCCGGCATGGAGGGTGAGGTCCCAGGTGGAACTACCCTTACATGCAGGAGTGTCTGAGTAGATGGGAACACTATATAGAGGGAAAACCAGTGGAGATGTCCAGAACAAGAATATGCCCGCTGCTACAGAAGGGCACATCAGGGACTATCTATGTGCCATGGGCTTAGATGCACAAGGAGGGGCTTAGATTGAAGCTGATGCTGTTGTTAGGTGGGGACAAAAATGGATCTCCTGCTTTGAGAAGAACACCCTAGCGATAGGCAATGTCAAGAGTCTGTTAAGCAGCCTTATCAGTGAGTAGACCAACACAGCCTTCATCCGTGCTCGCATCCCAACGATCACATTGACCAACTCAGAGCACGACCGGCCACATTTAATTCATGCAGGCACCAAATAAGGATGACCTTGAAGGAAATATTCTTTGACGGCCCAGATGTAGGTGGAATGATGAAGCAAACCATGAAACCTGGGGAGACCATAATAGACTTCCGAGACAGGATGAGAAAACGGTGGGGACAGGACAGCCATGGACAGATTTGGGCCTTCAAGGAATTTTCCTTTATAACATCCTCCGGAAGGGGCTGCCCACTGAAAACAAAGTGGTTTGGACAGCGTAGCAGGGCTAGAAACTAAGTCCTAGCAAGAAATACAAGCTCACCTATTGCATTTGCATAAGGCAAAACAGGAAAAAGATAAGGAGAAGCATGAACAGGCCCAGAGGAACAACGCTAAGTTGATACAACATAAGCTAAGGAAGACTGTCCTGGAGTGGGCCACGTTGGCCGCAAAGGTGCAAATGGCACCAGTTATGAAGGATATTCTACTGCAGGACCCCCAAGGGTAACAACATGGCTACAGTGATGAAAACCAGGAAGGTTGGCACCAGCAAATTCCCATACAATGCTACTTTTGCCATACATGGCTGACAAGTGCTGACTAAGGGCACACCACATACAGAAGTCAATGAACCAAGGCCATGCCCTGCAGAACTCCCATCCACAGAATCAAACCCAGGGACATTTAGCAGCACCTTTTATTCAGCTGCAAGGAAGTCAGTCCACTGCTGCACCGCCACAACAGGGGTAGCTAGTTAGACCAGGGTAAGGCATCAGCAGCTGCAAATAGTGAACCCTGGCAAACAGGGGACTGGAGCCACAACCGAGACAGGGAAGGGTAGCCGTTTGGGGAAACAATGCTTTCATGCAGACGCAGGGCCCAAATGCATTGTATGCCTTAGCACCCCTGGTACAAAGCATACATTTCAAACACACCTTAAAATTGAATGCAGTAAAATTTAAAGGAAAAAGAAAACGAGAATAACATTAGGGATTTCAACTTTTACTCTTGCTTGGGGACATTCAAGGTTGTGGTGTGGCTGTCGACCGAGTGTGCTTGTCAGAGTCTACCATTCTCGGTTGCTGTGTAGCTGTCAATCAAGAATCCCCACTGAAGTTTATCATTTAGGGTGCCCACTGGAGCCTAGGTCCCCACTCTGCTGCTGGTCCCCCAGGGTGGAACTAGTCAGCCATACTGCTGGGAGAGGGCAGCATGATAAAGATGGACAGGGTGGCTCCCCAATCACTACTTAAAGGGCAGGTATCCAGGTCCTTAAATTTACAAACAAATTGGGGTGAGCTTCAACTACCAAGTTGAGAGGTCTCCATACTTGGGCCCCCCTGCCGTGATTGCTTTGTCACATAGCCCCAGCAACAATAGTGCCTTCAGCGGCCCCTTAGCCAAATGGGGGCCCTCATTTTTATTCCAAAATGAAGTTGTCCTCCAGTATCAGGAGCCAGGCCTCCTGTGCTTTCAGGGTAATGAAAACCACATAATGCTCACAGTACATGCATGAGCTCCAAGGGGGCACCACACTTCATCAAATCAGTAGGAACGGGGTACACCAGGACATCCAGTCAGTCCAGTCCATTCCCATAATGCTTGGAAACTCCAACAAGCTCCTGGTCTTGCTCTGACTCTTCATACAACAATATTGTTAACCTCCTCCATTCCCTCATACCTTTGCAACAGCAGCTGGGAACCATAGGCCAAAAAGATATGGTCCAAGGGAGGGGGAATGCTGGAGAAGGGGGTCTGAAAAATCCATAGCAGCTCCGAGCAGAGTAGAATGCAGGAGTAAGCCCCCTCCCCTGCAACAGGCCTAGCAATAGAGCAACATGCAAGACCTCATACTGTTTGAAGGGAGTAACAACCCCAATATCGCACTCTGACTCCTACCAGTTCACAACAATAAAAATCAGAGCCCTGGAGAAATGCCAAGAGACAAACAAAGAAGCCCAAAAGATAGCCTAAAAGAAAAAGGGTGTAGTTAGGACAGCTAGTGCCACTTGGGCAGGTAACATAGTGCACCACGTGCTGGGACCAGAGGGACGCACACGTGACCTCAGGGCGCTGACCATCGTTTAGTGCAACAAGCCTCCTCTTTTACATACCCCACATGTGTAGGCTGTAAACACTGCCCTGCACCGATGACACCCCCATGCACAACCTAGGGTGCTGAAGGGTTGGCAATGCCAACATAGCGCCAGCTAAAAATTAAAAACTACCTGCATGCACGAGAATCACCCTATAAAACATACCATTTAAATGTGTACTTGGTCAAGCAAGGAGAGGGGGAAGGCCAGATGATGCCTAAAAAGAAAATGTTCATATAAATATTCTATTTCTTCCAGAACCAGGTACCCATTGGGGAGCCACTCTCTAGTGCCTCACCAAAATTCACGGAAAATACAGAAATTCCGAAGGATTAATTTGTAGTTTAGAGATATGCAATGTTCTTTTTCTTTCATAACGACCAAACACATGAGCTCTTTTCCAACAGGTCTGCAGTTGAGCTGTTGAGTGCACCACCTCCTCAGTGGTCGCACCACAATCCCCAGCAGCATCAAGAGCCACCACAAGGTCCAAGGACTTTTCACATCCACACTGCCAGTGGGATCCCATCCCACACTTTGCTTCAAAGACTTTTTCAGAACTGTTTTCAAACCAGGAGACTCTTGTCACCGACCACAGACGTCTCAGCTGGAATCACCCAAGACCCAAAATGTTCCCTAAGTTATGAGTCTTCTTAAATGTATACATTATCTGGTTGTTAGGGATGCTGCCACATCCAAGTATTTCCAATGGACAGTCTGATCTAATGAAGTCTTTTCAAGAAATGTCACCACGCTTGCGTAGGGACCTCACTCACATCACCTTTAATTACACTGCACCCATCACTAGCATCCCACACACATTACACCGCACCCTTTTCAGAACACATGGTATCAGCACATGACTGCTGTGGGCTCTAAGACATCAGATGATTCATGTTATGTCTGTTCACTGGTACCACATGTAGTAGGCGCAGATTGCACTTTTCCCGAGAGATGGCCCCTGAGAAAGGGAAATGTGCAGAATTAGGGCTAAAATGCAACCTAATAGAACCGAGTCCTATAGGATAGTAGTAAATATGATCCAGTATGAGACCAATCCTACAAAACTGTACCTTCTTACCACGCCTAGCAATAGCCAAACTGAGTTAGACAGGATACACAGGAAAGGAGCTATAGAGGAGGACACAGTTTGGATTTTCATGAGAAGAAATTCTTAAAGGTAGCTAAACCACCTAACAAGTGCACAAACCCACCCACTTCTGCTTCCATCTGTGGTCCCAGGGTGGCCCTTAGCATGTCTGAGGCTGTTTTTGTTAATAACAAATAGAACCCAGATATTGAATTTCAGTGCAGGGCCATCCACCTTGATGATGTGAAGGTACATGGGTCTTGTGGGGCTATTGGGGGTTAATGAAAGTGTAGATACCCCATGTCAGGTGATCTGGGACACCGAGGTGGACAGGTACACATGGATAGGAGGGAATGGGCAACCCCCGAATTGTACGGAAACTCACATTGTATTCCTTAGGTTTCAGAGGCAAAGGAACCATTCCCCTGGGAGTGAACAAATTATGGCACAATACTGCGGATTCTGGACATGCAATTGGGCACCTCCACACTGATGGTCACCTATTGGTAGTGTGGTGAGTTCACTTATACCCAGCTCATGCCTGGATGGCATGGCCTCTGCTCCCTCATCACAATACACACCACAACCCCGGTCATCACTGGAGAAGATCTGTCTGAACTGTACCAACACCCACTGAGGAAGAAAACAACACTGTTGCATCAGGCCTTAAAGGAGAAGAGCTGCTGATTATTTTGGCTGGGCTCAGTACAAGGCCATTCCTGAGGAGTTTAGACTGTTTAACAAAGCCCAAGTATCAGTGGGAGGGTTGATACCCTTCTTCACCTTGCAGACAAAAGCAAATGCCCGTTAGTTACATATAACCCAGTGGTAGATGCTCAAAATGATGGACAGCACTGAGCTTAGTCTTAATACCATCAAAGAAGAACTGAGAGTGACCTTACTCCTGGTGATGCAACATCGGTATGTTTTGGACTTGATGACCGCATTGGAGGGTGGGGTGTGTTCAAAGATCTGTGCATCCTGCTGCATTTTCATACCTGGCAATGTGATTTAAAATTGAACTTTGCCACTTGCCATTCAAGCACTGAATTGACTGTAGATAGATGTGTGAGAAGGGGGTACCCCTGAGCAGGAATCGTTCTCAAACTGCTTCTCCTGGCTCCTGCAGTGACTGACTAGTTTGGGTAAGTCATTGTTGCCTGTTTTAGGATGTTACTGTTTTTGCACGGTTTCCTACAATTGGGGGTTTCCTGCTGTAAAAATGCAACCCCCAAATTGGGGAGATTACAAGTAGTGGGGGAGGTGGGACAACAAAGTACCACTACTGAGACTGTCATAACTTGCGTGTTTCATTGTGTAGTTGAAAATTCACCTAGAGGGGGAAATGTTGATATTGGACAGATCAATAATGATGTGCAAGGCAACAGGACTTTCTTATACATGAACAATGTATTTTTATATTTTTCATATATGAATAAAGTTGGATCACTACTGTTAGATTCCCCCGTCGTGAACTCTCCGTCAACCCCAGCGCATAGATACATGGTCAGGCAGGATCTGACACTCAGGCTTGAAGGTTAATGACTAACAGGTTACGGGTGGGGTAACACTTAGCCAACAGCCAAATCCACATATATAAAAACTTAGAACAGATCCCAGATATAATCAGTAACAGTACAATGCTCACCAGAGATTGGCCCCAATAAAGCACACATGGCCGGAGGGATGTGGACATTCCCAAAACAACATAAAGTCAGATGTCACACATAGTTAGGTACACTTAGCCAATCAGGACGCATCCCACACAGCACATGCAGTGACAAGGAGACCCTCAGGCTGGATATCTGGACATGTACTCGCTGGCCCACATTTTGCCTATGCTAGGTCGGGGCCTACCAGTTTTCCCTATCTCAAATTGTATCTGTGAATCCATGACAAATGCTCCCATTTTAATGACTTTATTGCTCTCACAGCCATTATGTTTAATTAAAGGAACCAGTTCCTGCTTTGCCAGACTCCTCTTGTCTTTTATTTTTTAAGGTAAATTCTCTTTCGAGCAACACAGCTACAATTTTGGAATCATAATTGAATGCGGGTTTGGTTTGAGAGTCTCATTAATTTCATTATTGTTCCATGGGGTATTGTAAACCAGGAGCTACATATAAGGTTATGTAACCATGATAAGTCAATATAAGAAACTGGTGTTCTGTTTGGTTAAAAGCAAATATTATATGTAATTACTTTATTAATATAATTTAAGGAACAGTTGTATTTATTAGTTTTGATTGTAAGGATTTAATGCTACAAAATTATTTTATTAACTTTTCAAACACATTAATAGCCACATATTTTGATGTGCTGAATGACTTTTGAAAATGCAGAGGCATTATTTTTAATTATTGCTAAAAACCTGTAACTTTTACCAAATAATCCTTATATTTAATTTGTAATAAGGCTATATGTGCACAGGTTTATACATGGAATTTATGAAAACAGATTAAATGTTCGAGTAAGTGGCCCATTCTTTTAAAGTCATAAATTACTTTTTTACCTAATGACAGAAAATGGTATAAAAATATTGTGGCTATTGTTAACATTTAGCAGTTGATACACACTTTTAAGCTCCATTGAAATACATATAAAATGTGAATACAGCTACAATTGATAAAACTTGCTATTGGTTGGATGTATTCTCTATTCCTATTTAGTTATTTACTTGTACAATGTAAATTGTATTTTTCAGTGCAGTCACCTAAGATTATTTTCTGCAAAACCCAGATGAAATTCGACTGAAAGGCATACTTGAAACAGAGTAAACAAAAAAACAAACTAATGAAACATACCCTTCCAGCTTCTTCTAGGGCAGTTCGGTCCTTTGAAGCATGGCCAGCCAGCGATTTTGTTTTAATGATATGTGCACCAACCATAATTGGTATAAAGGCAAGAATAAGTAGAGTTAGCTGCCATCCGTGAAGAAATGCAATTAAGATGGATATTAGCAAGTTGAACAAGGTTGAGGTACATATAAACAAACGGCCCCCAATAACCTGTAAAAGGAAAAGTAGAGTATTTAATTCTTTTTTGCATGAGCTACATTTAAATTTTGTGAACAGCCAAGGTTTTTATTTAGGTATACCCCTTTAACTTGAGATGCATCTGTTGAAAGACGTGTGATCCAAATCCCTACTGCATTCCTATAATCATCAAACCATCCAGTTTCCTGAAAAAAAAACATAAGGTATTATTCCAAAGGATAGGTTTTCTAGGCAATAAGAGTACTTCCAGTTTTCCAAAAGCCATTATGCTCATAGTTAGTTGAAGAACCTCAAGACCTGGATCTTCAACTGAACCATAGCCCCCAGCCAGATTAGCAGCCCCCCCTCCAGCACCTTGACACCCTTACTGGTGAGTAGTCAGGTTAAATAAGCCCCTGATTGATTGATCGATTGTTTCCACACATTGTGCATTATTCACAAGCTGCACTTTGTAGTACATTTTCTAGTACTATAGTACTACTAAAAGACACACTACAAAGTGCTATTCACAAACTGCACTTTTGTAGTAATTTACACTTTCAAGTGAGTTTACTACTTTTCTGAGTTCACAAACTGCACTTATGAGGTAACTTACACATTTGTAATAAATCGTTACCTCCATTATTTTCAGTGGAAAGGTGCTCAAGTACCAGTGATTGGCCATGTGCAGAGCTGGACTTATAACAAAAGTCTAACTTACTACAAAAGTGTAAGATATTACATAAGTCAATTTCTGAATACAGAAAAGTTATAAACAAACTCAAAAGTGTAATATACTATAAAAAGTACAGTTTGTTAGGCCAGGGGGATACAATGCATGGCCGATGTATAACACACAGGTGGGTTGGGCACAAGCTTTGTCCACAGGCTATCCCCTTGTTTAGTTTCCCTTTAGTTCCCTGACCCTATTACCTGAATTTGTCCTTGTCCTTGGATTATGATACAGATTATTTGCTGACCACATCCCTGAACTTTGGTATGTTTCTGGATTTTGATGTGCTATTGGTTGCTTTGTTTGATCTCACTCTTCCTCCCTAAATGCCAGATTCACTTTTGACATAGACTTCTACCACTGATAGCACCTGCTTCCTTCGACTATCATTTAAATTCTCTGCATCCCAAAGTTTTGAATGAATAAACATTCTCACCAATAATTGCATTTCTAAAACAATTTCATTGTTCATGCATCATAGTGATAACCTGTTTGTTATTCATAACTTCAGTGTAAGCTTGACACTCATCTCTGAAAACACAATTGTGATTACCCTTCAATACAAGAGATGATTTGTTTATAAGATCACAATGAACCAGTTGTCCCTTCCACCTCTCACTCACATTCATCCTCTCCTCAAGGATTTAGTTATGCTACCCATGATAACTCACACATGGTGGCACTATGTCCTGAGGAGTATGCCAGATTGCATTCAGACTCAGTTTATCAAGACCCCCGAAATCAGATTCTACCCTCCTGAGTGAAGGAAAACTGCACATGGAGCTTGTTAACTACCATGTTCTCTCTCATCCCAAGGAAAAATGAGGTTAAGAAAGTGAGAGGAGAGAGAGAGAAAAAAATAATTGGCTTGAATCCACTGGTCTGACTATGCTGGTCTTACATCGGCTCTTATTAAATCTCCTCCACTCAGGGATTCACTCCTGCTTCTCAGGGGTGTGTATTTTAAGGTAAAGCATAGAAAAGGTATATTAGTATTTGCCACAAATTTTTGAGCTGGTTTATAAATTACTCACTGAAAGCAATAACCATCTATTTAAATGATGTCCCCAAGGCTTTTACCCTACTTGTTTTCCTGGCTGTACATCTCTGTGCACTTTACCTCTGATAACCAGTAGTAAAGTGCCTAGGAGCCCTTCAAACATGGTATATTTGCATATTCCTAATTGGTATATTGAACATGTCTGTAAGCCCCTGGTACATAGTGTACAACGTGTATGCAGGGCATGGTAGTTAATTTAATTTGTTGAATGCAGCACCTATTGTGCCATCCACTGCAGTAGCAGTACAAACATTTCTTCAAGTCTACCATTGAAGGCTGACTGACACAATGTAGAACCTGAAATTTAACCTGTAAAAGTAGCTGTTTTGACATTTAAAAACTAGGCTTTTTACTAACAATAAGTCATTACATTGAGGCAGGGTGTATGGCATTTAAAAGTAGGACACATAGAAATTTAAAGATAACATGTTATTATAGTGACTACAAATTAAAGCCCATCAAGAAACATGAGGAAGCAGGATTAAATATTAATTCTGCTGTCTTTGGTCAGGGACCAGCTAAAATCATTAAGCAGGTAATATTAATAGTTATTAACAGTCCAACTCATAGATACATTTTTTTTAGTACATATTAACAAAAAAAACTTTAAGGAAATTATCTTTTCCCTGCCTGTAGCTTCTGGAGGATTAGTTGCATTAGCTCACTAGCAGTAGCAGAGTGGGTGATTAGCCCTAAGGAGGTGTGAAATCCTAATGTAGAAACAAACTTCTGGGTGTTGGGGGGGTTCTTGTTGCTCTGGCAGAAAGACCTGTTTGGTTGGACCCAGGAACTTAATTTACATTAAAGAAGCCTCCCCTGTCACAAGAACATTTTTGCTGACACCTGGAGAGGCCCCTTCTTTTGTCCTCCCAGCCAGTCAGGTGGTAAACTCAGTGGGGAAGAGCTACCTCCAGAACTCATTTGGAGCTTGGAGTCACATCAGAGTTAGAGCTGCTCATTACTCTTGCTACATCTCTGGATGGGCACACAGGCTCTGCACAAGGGCAGAAGGTAGCTCCATCTTGAATTTTGAGAATGAGAGACACTGCAGGATTGTTTGCTATAGGGCAGACAGTATAGGCTGTAACAGGAAAGGCAGCCACAACCCTTGCATTGAAGGGGAACAAGTTGATCTTGGTCTTCTAAGAGAAGAAAGCCCTACTGGCCCTGGGGAGGAGCCAGCACAAGATGAACTTGAGATCATGAAGGATCCAGTAATGAAGCTGGCAGTCAGTGACCCTGAGGTCCTTGGGAGAGGTGAGCACAGAGAGAGGTCTCATCCCAAAATACCTGGTGCCTAGCTATGTGATGGGGGATGGTAGCTAAATAGTTTGGAGCACATAAAGTTTCCCTGCATGTGCATAGAGCCCCAGAGGACTGGGGCTTAGCCTGCTGAAGCATATGCCCACTGCTAAGAGGAATATCCCATTAGCCCTAACCATAGCTGACCAGGTTAGGGATGCAATAATGAAAGTGCACCCATCTGCAAATTTGGTTTAACCCCAGAGAAGTATTGGCTGATGTTCAGGCTTAGCCAGACGCAGTCACACCATTCCATTGTGTACACTTCTCTTGTAAGATACTCAAAGGTTTGATAAAGGGCAGTAAATTAAAGAATTATCATGTGCAGTACAATTTGTTAATGAAGGAGCACATTTTGAGTAATTACTTTACAGAGTTTCACCAGCACCTGATGGTGTACAAGCTTATTGTACCCAGACAGCTTGGGAAGAAAATTGATCTCTGGCTCAGAACCATGATGTCCCAGAAGGTATCTGGAGGGGACACAAGAAAGGTGGTTTGGGTCCCCAGCAGCAACACAAGCCTGTGGTGCCTATCAGTGGCCCACTGGTATGACTGTCTCCAGTTAGGGCACAAACAGAGACTTCATATTTCATAGGAAGCACCCAAGGGAAGGTCCAGCAGATCTTCAGTGCAGTGATAACAGACGAAATGCCCTAGTTCGCATTGGGTAATGACCTAGTTCACATTGGGGAGTGGCCTGTGTGGTTATGTACCACATTACATAAATATTGGGAGGCATTTCGTAGTGAATTAAACATGCCTTTCTACGTACAGATCCTGAGGTACCCAGGTAAAATATCTCAGATATGTCTTTAGGTAAACAACTTAAAGTCGCAACTATCATTTTGACTGTCATTTTAATATATTGGGAAAAACAAAATGTATTTAACTTAGAAATGGGTTGCTCAACTATGGACGACTGTTAACAGGGAAACAATTTAATTGTCTGTCAAGCACAGACTAAGGTCATATGAAACATATTGGGAACCCTTGATAAGGATCCTCTCTTGACAAAACAGAGTGCTAATAGGTCCTACATTTCTAACAGGTTTTCAGTTTATGCTAGGAAATGCTGCCTAGCTGACACTTAACATATCTCTTAAAGTTATTCACTCCCAAGGGTCCTATTTGTTCCTTACCGCATATATCTACCGCTCCCACTCCGTTCTATTTATTGCAAGAATGGTAATCTGCCAGAAAGTTTGGGGGGAATTATCTTGGGAAGTTTTCATTTCAAGATTGCTTCTTTTCATTGATTAACCATGCTATATACAGGTCAAACAACTCTTCTCCGTTTAGTGGGTTGTCGGTGATGCTGTGTGTAATATCCCTAACACTTAAAATAGTTGTACCATAAAACACACAAACATGAAAGAAAAAACACAGCAATAAGTGGCAAGTTTCATACTTTACAACTTCGTAACAGTTTCCAATCCATAAACAAGGTGACTGGTAAATTCATATTTTTTACATCTATATGACACTTGTGTGAAAGCTCTCCTAGCACCTACATAAGATACGAACTTAGGCAAATACTTTTTATACCTGCTAATTCACAATATTACAGGAGACCTAACGATGCTGGTATGGTGAATATTTGAAGCATTATTTTACATTAAAATCTAAATTCTTTTTACAGCGTACTGCTAGCATTTTCCTTTGATTATCTCGCAGTTTATCTATATGTTTTGAATAACTATTTCCCACAAATGTTCATATGTGTTTTGGCTAGGAATATTAACACGATGGACTTCCAGGTACTGGCAGTAATAACTTGGTTACTTTATATATAATACAAACCTGTCGAAGCAATGCTTTGAATGATAACAACCTTAGTCTCATTGTAAGATTTTCACCAGACTTTCCAAGTGTATAGCCCTGAAAACAGAAACAGGTAATCCTCAAAATAAGCATTTGTTTGTTGTCCCCAAATTAAAAAATAACATCTCAATTACACTATATGGCAGGCAGTTATCAATCTTATTCGGTAAAATACCATATGAGTTACAATAAAAGAGCAATTGATACAATAAAGTATTTAAATACATACAATAATATAAAAACGTAAAACATGAATCAAAAAACAAGGTCATATCATGTCTCCTCACTTATTATAGCAGAGCTAATATCTTGTGTATCAAGGTGCTGTACGTATTACATACCCAGCTTGGGGGATCACATAGCAGAGGCTTGCAGGATTGGCAATAGAAAACGTTGATGCTGAGTACTGTACAAAGTGCATTGTGCTTTGCTGAGACATATTCGTATATAGGCACTGTTAGACTTTTCATCCTTGAAGTGGTCTCCCTTAACTTTTTGCCTCTGTTCCACAGTTTGTTGATGTGTGCTGGACTCTGATTTTACTGCTTTTGTTACTCTGGGCACTTTACCACTGCTAACCAGTGCTAAAGTGAAAGTGCTCCTGTTAAAATGTGTACGTAATTGGTTCTCCATGATTGGCATATTTGTTTTACTGTTAAGTCCCTAGTAAAGTGCACTAGAGGTGCCCAGGGCCTGTAAATCAAATGTTACTAGTGGACCTGCAGCACTGATTGTGCCACCCACACAAGTAACCCTGTAATAATGTCTCAGACCTGCCACTGCAGTGTCTGTGTGTGTATTTTTACACTTTAAATTCGACTTGGCAAGTGTACCCACTTGCCAGGCCTAAACCTTCCCTTTTCTTACATGTAAGGCACCCCTAAGGTAGGCCCTAGGTAGCCCCAAGGGCAGGGTGCAGTGTATGGATAAGGTAGGGCATATAGTAATGTGGTTTATATGTCCTGACAGTGAAGTACTGCCAATTTCGTTTTTCACTTTTGCAAGGCCTGTCTCTCTCATAGGATAATATGGGGGCTACCTTTAAATATGATTAAAGTGTAGATTCCCCTAGAGAGTAGATGGACATGTGGAGTTTGGGGTCCCTCAACTCACAATTTAAAAATACATCTTTTAGTAAAGTTGATTTTAAGATTGTGCGTTTGAAAATGCCACTTTTCGAAAGTGAGCATTTTCTTGCTAAAAACCATTCTGTGACTCTGCCTTGTTTGTGGATTCTCTGTCTGGTCAGCTTGACAGTTGGGTTGTTTTTCACCTCACACTAGACAGTAACACAAAGGGAGCTGGGGTGTAACCTGCATTTCCTGATTAGCCATCTCTGCTAGGAGGGAGGGGTGGAGTGGTCACTCTCATCTGAAAGGACTGTGCCTGCCTCTGACAATGCAGACTCCAACCCCCTGGTGTGTGTCTGAGGCCTTGCCTGGGCAAGGCAGGATTTCACAAGTAGGTGTGAGTCCCCTTTGAAGAAAGGTGACTTCAAAGACTAAAATGGGTATAAAAAGGGCACCCAAATCTACAGACTTTAGAAACACTTCTGGAACAAGAGGAACCTCTGCCTGTAGAAGAGCTGATAGCTGAGGAAGAAGTGCTGCCCTGCCTGTGACTGTGCTTTGTGGAGCTTTCCTGCAGTGCTGCTTTTGCCAGAGTAAGAGGGCAAAGACTGGACTTTGTGTGCCTTCCATCTTGTGAAGAAATCTCCAAGGGCTTGATGTAGAACTTGCCTCCTGTTGTTTGAAGTCTCAGGGACAGCTTCTCTCTGCCACCACCTGGAATCTCTGGAGAGACTCCTGCTCTGACAAGTGGTGCCCGATCCAGTCCCTGGGCCCTTGAAAGAAAAGCTGGTGGAAATCCAAGAAAATCGACTTCGGACGACTCCGGACTGACGCCGCTGCTGAATCCGGTAACGCCGCCTGCACCTGACGCCGTGACCTTCGCTGGAACGCGACGCTCTTCGCAGGTCCGACGCCGCTGCAGCCCCGCTGAAGTCCGTGGCTCTGTGGAAGTCTCCGCACCCCGTCGTGACCGACGCCGCTCGAAGCGCATGGATTCAACGTTTCGCACAGACACCGCAATCCCCGACTTCGCATCTCGGCTTGTTTTCACTCTTCACCAAAGGTACTGTACCTGGGGGTCTACACGACTCCGTGTCTGGCGCCTCTGGTGTTGGCTTGTTGGGAACGACTCCGTCACGATGCCGTGTTAACATCTCATCGAAGAATTTTTGTTTCTAAGCGCTATTTTTGAGTTTAATTTTGTGTATGTTGGATTTTTGTCGTTTTGGTCTTGTTTTGTTTAGGTAAATATTTCCTATTTTTCTAAACTGGTGCTGTGTCCTTTTGTAGTGTTTTCATTGAGTTACTGTGTGTGTTGGTACAAATACTTTACACCTAGCGCTCCCAAGTTAAGCCTACTGCTCTGCCAAGCTACCAATGGGGTAAGCAGGGGTTAGCTGAGGGTGATTCTCTTTTACCCTGACTAGAGTGAGGGTCCTTGCTTGAACAGGGGGTAACCTGACTGTCAACCAAAGACCCCATTTCTAACAGGCACTTTGTCAAATTTGCAGCCCGACCCCACTGAATTAGAAACACAACCAAGAAATGAGAAGCACTTAGGTGAAAATGAGTAAGATAGAAACAATATTGAGGATTACTTAAACAAGTATGAATAAGATTCTATGGTGGAGGTAGGAGTAATGGGGGCGTATTTGACAACAGAAGACAAGTTATATGATTGTTTTATTCTCTCTTTAGTCAAATAATTTTAGAACAGAGTTTTGATGCTGAGTTTATTATGCATATTGATCACAGGGTTTAAACATATAATCCAACTCTGACACTGTTATCTTGATGCAAGTTAGCCATGGAATATTTAATTATTTTGTTGTAGACAATCTTTCAAAGCGTGTTGTGAAAAGGATACCTCTGGGTAAAGCCAGATATTGACGGATAGAAATGAAGGGGATACTCGAATAATGTCTGGTAAGTATTTTATCCCAGTTCAGTTGTGGGAAATGCATGTGTGGTGCTCTTTATATTAGAAAACAGTCTTAGTAGAAAAGCATTTTTGATGTTTTAACTAGCTTCTATATAAGTATTGCTGAGATCTCTTGGTTATCAAATGCACCCAGTGGAGTGAGGTGTCAAACGTAAAGCCCAGATCATTAAAAGTCATGACCTTAGCAACCGCCTCCCTTCTAATAATAAATTATTTATATTTCACATTTCTTGGTCTGCTTGTCATGATGAACAATTTGCTAAAAATAACTTTTAAATCTAAATTACTCATAAATAAATGGCAACTCCCATTATCTAAGATGGCAAACTCCAATACCTAAAATCAATTTGGAGCCAAAGGTAAACAAGCTGGATAGGCTAACTAAAACTGAGACAATAGCCAAACTGGAACCTTTTCTGTATGCGTTTAAGAACCTAAGACTAAAAGAAAGAAGCCCAAAACCAAGTGATTAAAATAGATAAAATAATAGAATTATGGAGGGAAACTGCCATAAGATGTATGATGTTCCTGGAATAGTTTCTATGTTCACAAAATTATCACTAAAGATGCAACTGTCTTACATACATTTGTATTTTACAGATCACAAGAAGTGAATCACAGGAAATGAATCAGCTATTTTATAAGGCCTTCTCTGGTAAATCCCAGTTCAGGTGGAAACTGCCCTTTGTGCCTGATTTAGGTGAAACTAGAGGCAATCTTGAGAGTTAGTACACTTTGGAATTAAAAACATGTGGTATTACTGTATTGCTGTATTACTGTATTGTGCCCTATGGGGGTTCAAAAGCAGAATAATGTGGTAATTACGCACCCCATAAAAAGCCATGCTGAGATTTTATATTTCACCAACAGTGCTCTTTCTAAACTAGGATTGGGCAGAAGTTAAAATGATGTTTAAAGTTAAAACACTATGGGGGTGATTCTTACCTTGGCGAGCGGCGGAGGCCGCCCGCCAAAGTACCCCCGCCAGAACACCGCTGCGCGGTCAAAAGACCGCCGTGGTGATTCTGGGTTTCCCGCTGGGCTGGCGGGCGACCGCCAGAAGGCCGCCCGCCAGCCCAGCGGGAAACACCCTTCCATGAGGATGCCGGCTCCGAATGGAGCCGGCGGAGTGGAAGGGGTGCGACGGGTGCAGTTGCACCCGTCGCGAATTTCAGTGTCTGCTATGCAGACACTGAAATTCATGGTGGGGCCCTCTTACGGGGGCCCCTGCAGTGCCCATGCCATTGGCATGGGCACTGCAGGGGCCCCCAGGGGCCCCACGACACCCCATACCGCCATCCTCTTCCTGGCGGCCAAAACCGCCAGGAACAGGATGGCGGTATGGGGTTGGGAATCCCCATGGCGGCGAAAGCCGGCGGTACACCGCCGGCTTTCCGTTTCTGACCACGGCTGTACCGCCCGGGTCAGAATTGCCCTGGATGCACCGCCAGCCTGTTGGCGGTGCATCCGCGGTCCCCTACCCTGGCGGTCTCGGACCGCCAGGGTAGGAATCACCCCTATGTGGTTATGATAACGCGTCCCTTTATGATATTTTATTACACATCAGGACTCGTTTTAGGACAATGAATCTTTTGACCCAGTTGAGAGACACCTTAGGACGAGATAGCTAATCAATATATCAATCAATACATCAATAATGGCATCAATATTTATCACGACAATGCACTTCACTTTAGTCAAAGTCATTAATCAGTTCAAAGACGCTACCATGACCTTTCAGCCATGAATAACCACACCTTGTTTAGTAGAATTTTATGAGTTTTATTCCCTAATAATTATAATCTAATGGCAATTGTGTTAATCTCAACACCCAAAAACATAATAGCATAGTCACGATATGGCAACTTTGGTAAGCTTTCATTAAAGCGAGAATCACAAACATCAGAACATAACAGGGCGTGAACATAGATCAATTTAGCAGAGTGTCAATAACGCGTCAGTTCAACAAAACATAATCTTGGTCGTTTGTCTATTTGCGTCAGTTTGATGAACCCCTGTTCTAACCACTGATTAGCATTCGCATGTTGGGCTTCATGCAAAACAATTTAGAACACCAATTTGGAAAACATCTAGCTAAGGTCTCTGTCAAAAGCAGGCAATTGGTACCTAGAAAGGAAAAGCAAACAGACAAATTACAATTGCATTGTCATAATTACCCTCCAAGGATTAGGTCAGCGCACAGGTTCAGTCTTCGTCTTCAGGACATCAGTCAAATCGCCATGAGTCAGAATTCAGCTCTGGGGCAAAAAGGCACTTTCCTCATAAGGAGGTAAAGTGTAGAATGAGCAATCTAAGGGCGAGGATGGTTTTAATAACCCACCAAGTCACCAAACAGAGTGACAGAGTTTCTCGATAAAATCAATAGCATTCCCTACCTAATACTACATGACTTCCCGTGACATGGGTTTTTATCCCTTTTTCGTTGTACATTCCCCCAAAATTCTATTGGACATTTGCTATACCCCACTATCTTTAACCTATCATAAAGTACATTAGGTAATCTAACTCTTCACCCCATATTATTTTACAAGTTTTTGATTGGTCGTCGTAATTGACGTCTTCAGAGGTGGTACGTCCGGTGTGATTTCATCCTTCTGTAATTCCTTGCACATCTTTTGGTCAGCAGTTCCATTGTCTTCACCGGTTTGAATGACCTTGTACATTACATTAATCTACATTGTTTCATTTCACTTTTAACATTTAGGGGGTCATTCTAACCCTGGCGGTCGGTGATAAAGCGGCGGCCAACCCGCCAACAGGCAGGCGGTCAAAAAAATGGAATTCTGACCCTGGCGGGAACTGCCAACAGAGACCGCCACATTAACACTCCGACCGCCACGGCGCTAGAGACAAACAGCGCGGCGGTCACCGCCAACAGACAGGCGGCAGACAATGTACCGCCCACCCTATCACAACTCACCAATCCGCCACCTTTTCCGGGGCGGGAGCAGCGCAGATAAAAACACGGCGGAAACAGACTACGAACGGGAAAACGCTCACCTCTACGCACTCCACGAGGACGGAGGACAGCATGGAGCCCGAATTAAACATCCTACCTGCTCTTGTCTACCTGCTCATCTACCACGAGTACGAACTCCGGCGCAGGCGACAACGGTGAGTACTGCACCTACGACACAGGGGAGGGGGGAGGAGGAAAGGTTACGGCACACACATATGCGACCCCCACCCTCCCCCAAACTATGTACACACCAATGCAGAGCAACAAGTCACAGTGACACCACCCAAACCCCCCTGAAAAATGCAAAGACATAATTTAATTGAGAATCAAAATTTATGTAAAAATAGCCTCTGATAAGTCATGGTCAAATAGCAATAAAAATATTAGTAAAATCAAATAAATAATCTCTTCAATCGAGAAACCAAGGCAATTAGTCCTGCACAGTTAATGACATTCTAAGTGTCCGTGGGCCAAAGTGTATCATCACAAGGGCAAAGCCCACACAGGAGACCTGAGTCCTTTGGAGAGAACACTGCAGGGGCATCTGATGACAAAACTACAGGCACCTCAGGGGGAAGGGAAGGGGGGGCACCACAGCCACATGAGTCCACGACGCCAGATCCACGAAGGGGCCACCATGCCCACCGTGCCATCATGGGGAGTGCAAAGCCACAGTCTCTCAAGTCTCTACAGTGGGTGGGTTGCCCACCGTGCCATCCTGGGGAGTGCAAAGCCACAGTCTCTCAAGTCTCTACACTGGGTGGGTTGCCCACCGTGCCATCCTGGGGAGTGCAAAGCCACAGTCCATCCGGTGGATAACAGTCTCCACTGGTCAAGGAGGAGGCATGGTGGGCACAGTGAACAGTGAACAGTAGCTCGACACAGATCCGGCACTGTCATTGTGCCAGTGGTGCTTGACAGGAAGGGCCCAGCGGAGCGGTGCTTGACAGGAAGGGCCCAGCGGAGCGGTGCTTGAGATGAAGGGCACAGCGGAGCGGTGCTTGAGACGGCGGTGCCCAGCGGAGCGGTGCTTGAGACGGCGGGGCCCAGCGGAGCGGTGCTTGAGATGAAGGGCCCAGCGGAGCGGTGCTTGAGACGGCGGGGCCCAGCGGAGCGGTGCTTGAGATGAAGGGCCCAGCGGAGCGGTGCTTGACAGGAAGGGCCCAGCGGAGCGGTGCTTGAGATGAAGGGCCCAGCGGAGCGGTGCTTGACAGGAAGGGCCCAGCGGAGCAGTTCAGAGACGGCGGTGCTCAGCGGAGCGGTGCTTGAGATGAAGGGCCCAGCGGAGCGGTGCTTGACAGGAAGGGCCCAGCGGAGCGGTGCTTGAGATGAAGGGCCCAGCGGAGCGGTGCTTGACAGGAAGGGCCCAGCGGAGCAGTTCAGAGACGGCGGTGCCCAGCGGAGCAGTGCTTGACAGGAAGGGCCCAGCGGAGCGGTGCTTAACAGGAAGGGCCCAGCGGAGCAGTGCTTGAGGCGGCGGTGCCCAGCGGAGAGGTGCTTGACAGGAAGGGCCCAGCGGAGCGGTGCTTGAGACGGCGGGCCCTGTTCAGCGGTGCTCTTCTGCACGGCGGGGCCCTGTTCAGCGGTGCTCTTCTGCACGGCGGGCCCTGTTCAGCGGTGCTCTTCTGCACGGCGGGGCCCTGTTCAGCGGTGCTCTTCTGCACGGCGGGGCCCTGTTCAGCTGTGCTTGTCCAGTAATTCAAGGGAGGCAGACCTGCAGTTGCAGGACCCTTCGGTGACGGAGTCCTGGGCCCTTTGGTGTCCTCCCTTACAGCTGGGATTGGGCTTGTGGGGCCCTCCTGCTCCGCGCTCCTGCTGGTGGACTTCTCCGCCCTGCTGCCCTTTCGCTCCTTAGAAGACGCTCTCTGGCCCTTGCCTCCCCTGGATGTTGTGGCTCCGCTGGGCCCTTCCTGTCAAGCACCGCTCCGCTGGGCCCTTCCTGTCAAGCTCCTGCTGGCTGACTTCTCCGCCCTGCTGCCCTTTCGCTCCTTAGAGGACGCTCTCTGGCCCTTGCCTCCCCTGGATGTTGTGGCAGGTGAAGTGGCCGTGCTTTGGTCCTTGGGGGCAGCCGTGTCAGTCCTCTCACGGCGGCCCTTGACTTTCCGGGTCCTCTTTCCTGGGGGGGGGGCTGGATGTGTCCTTGCTGCTGACGGAAGTGTCACTGCTGCCAAAGGGTGGACTCCAGAACCCATGCACCACAGTGACACTCGAAGATGGGCTTGTGGTGGCTGAGGTGCTCTTGGGACTCTTTGCAGATGGAGGGGGTGGGTCAGGGGAGGGAAAGAGGTTAAGATTGGAGAGGTAAACCTTTTTTGGACCAAGGTAAAGGGTGGGAGTAGTGGTGATGGAAGTGGAGGAAGAGGATGTGGTTGTAGGTGAGTCAGGTGTGCTGTCTTTGGGTGCAGTTGATTGTGACGTAGGCTGTCGTGAAGTGGATGGCTGTTGGGTGGGTGGCTGCCTGCGTTTGTGTGTCTTGGAAGAGGGGGTGACAGACACAGTGGGAGAGGACACAGGGGACGTGTAAATGGCAGTGGGGGTGGTGACTGCACGTGTGCAGACTGTACTGGAGGGTGTGCTGGTGATGGAAGCACTGGCTGATGGTGGTGTGCATGCAGGTGTGAGTGTAGACGTCACAGGGAGGGAGGAGGGAGACGAAGAGGAGGGGGACACAGAGGTGGTAGTGACTGTTGGTATGTCTGCATCTGGGTGTTGCTTGGGTGAGTGTTTGTGGGATCTGTGGTGCTTGTGTCTGGATGAGCTGGCCTTGGGTGTTGAGGTGTGTGCAGGCTGGTCTGATGGTGTGGATGGGATAGGCTGAGGAACAGGAGACAGAGACAGGGTGGAGGCAGTTAGAAGAGGGAGGCTGGAAACAGGGACAATGGCTGCCGTCAGTGCTGAGGCTAGAGCATTGAACGATCGTTGATGGGCAGCCTGACCCGAATGAATGCCCTCCAGGTAGGCATTGCTCCGATGCACCTCCCTTTCTACCCCCTGGATGGCATTCAAAAGGGTAGTCTGCCCAACAATGATGGTCTGAAGGAGGTCAATGACCTCCTCACTGAGGGCAGCTGGGGTGACAGGGGCAGGGGCTGAGGTGCCTGGGGCGAAGGAGACGCCCGCCTTCCTGGGCGAGTGGGCACGGAGCGTAGGCTGAGGGGCTGCTGGAAGGGCGGGGCTGGTGCGCTGGGTGGCGGCTGTACCTGTTGAGCGGGGGGCCCGGATCTTGCCGCCACCGCTAGGGAGCTCCCATCCGAGGACGTGTCGGTGTCGCTGGTGTCACCACCGGTCCCCGTTGTGGTGCTCCCCATGCCCTCCGTATCACTGGTGCCCTCGGTGTCTGTACCATGGCCCACCGGGGCCTTGTGACTTGCAGCTCCCTCGTGCTCCGATGCCAAATCTCCTCTGCCTGATGATGCTAATGCACACATGCACAAGAAGAAAAATAAAAAGGGTGGGGGGAGAAATAAAAACAGGTTGAGTGCATGCATTGTCAACACCGTTGGCGGAGAGGACAGACACAGGAGCCTCATGCACTAAGCCGCGCAATCGGGGTACACTACTCAGTACTTCTGACTAGGCCAACAGGTATAGGGACAACAAACGCGCACATAGGTGATGCAGGACCATGGACAGCTGTACTTGGCACCCTACAGAGGTGGGGGGCGGGGGCACAGGGCCATGCCTAAAGGAGAGGGCTACACTACAGAAAGCGCCCTGGCCTAATGACACCCACAACCCTCCTCCCCCACCCAGACGCCTCCACTGCGCATAAAGATAGCAGAATGTGCTGATACTCACCCCCTTGTGTCTGCTGTGATGTCCTCGAGCGCCCATCCAAATCAGGGTAGGCCACCGCCAGGATCCGGGACATCAGAGGGTTCAGGGTACGACTGGCACCCCTCCTAGGTTGGGAGGCCATCCCCAGCAGTGACTCGGCGGTCTTCCTGGTTCCGCGGCGGATGTCCTCCCTCCTCTTGCGGCAGTGGGTGCCCCGTCTGATGTGGACCCCCAGGGCCTGGACTTCCTTGGCGATGGCATGCCAAATATCGACTTTCTGATGGGCGCTGACCTAGTTGACATGTACAGGGTGGGAAATGAAATTCCATCATTCTTCTGCATGTTAGATGTGAATGCCCCCCCCCTCCCCAACTTTGCCATGTGGCACATGCTCTCATCTGTCGTGCGTTGCACTCCTCATTCGCTCCCCACCCCTCCAACTTTCATCCACCCCAATCAACACAGGCATGGCCCATTCAACGTGCACCCAGTGTACTTACCTGTTGGTCTGGAGGACCGTAGAGTAGCGCATACTGGGGGAGGACCCCATCCACAAGTTTCTCCAACTCTTCAGACGTGAAGGCAGGGGCCCTTTCCCCAGTCGCAGCAGCCATTGTCACTTCCAGACCGGGGTCACAGCAGCACTTGCAGTATAGGTCCTCTCCTGTGGAAGATCAGGTCTCGAGTGATTAAGCAGATAGAAAATGGCGGTCACGCCCGTGGCGGTGCGTACCGCGACCGCCGGCGCACATCCTCATTGGCTACTGAAACCCATAGGGTTCAATGTTATCCAATGCGGCTTCGTACAGCGGTCTTCGACCGCCTACCGCCACGGTGTGCCACCCCAGCGCATTGACCTCACATCCCATTGTCCCACTTCACAGGTCAGGCAGCCGCCATTTCAAGGGCCCACATGGCTTAATTTCAACTGCGTCACACAGGCCTAGGCCTTGCATTGCCACACATACACGCCTTTCAATACATAGATAACCGTGTGCTATGCAAGCTGTGGTGAACGTACCTGTGATTTGCTTGACTCCATACTCCATGTTGTCCTTCCTAGGCACCGTCCGCTGGGACTTGCGAGGAGAAGGATGAATCCTCGCGTGTACCGACCGCTGGTGGACCTGTCGACAATGGAAGAACGCCATATTATACTACGATACCGACTTGACCGAGCCACTATACATGAACTGTGTGCCCAGCTGGAGCCAGCCCTGATGTCCCCCATCCGCCAACCCACAGGAATTCCCCCTCTGGTGCAGGTTCTGTCAGTCCTCCATTTTTTGGCAGTGGGTCTTTTCAGACAACAGCGGCCGTGTCATCAGGGATGTCTCAGCCTATGTTTTCTAAGGTTTTGTCCAGAGTGTTGTCTGCCCTGATGAAACACATGCGGAGCTACATTGTTTTCCCTGAGGAGGATGATTTGGCCACTGTGAAGGGTGATTTCTATGCCCTTGGACATATCCCCAACATCATTGGTGCCATTGATGGGACACATGTGGCCTTAGTACCCCCAAAAGACGATGAGCAGGTGTACAGAAACAGGAAAAATTATCATTCGATGAATGTGCAGGTGGTCTGTTTGGCTGACCAGTACATCTCCCATGTAAATGCCAAGTTCCCTGGGTCAGTGCATGACGCGTATGTTATGCGAAATAGCAGCATACCTTATGTGATGGAACAGCTACAGAGACATTGTGTGTGGCTAATAGGTGACTCTGGTTACCCCAACCTGCCTTGGCTATTGACCCCAGTGAGGAATCCCCGGACCAGGGCAGAGGAACGGTACAATGAGGCCCATGGGCGAACTAGGAGGATCATAGAAAGAACCTTTGGGCTCCTGAAGGCCAGGTTTAGGTGCCTTCATATGACTGGTGGATCCCTGATGTACTCACCAAAGAAGGTGTGCCAGATCATCGTGGCCTGCTGTATGCTTCACAATCTGGCATTGCGACGTCAGGTGCCTTTCCTGCAGGAGGATGGTCCAGATGGTGGTGTTGAAGCAGCTGTGGAGCCTGTGGAGAGTGAAGAAGAGGAAGACGACGGGGACGACACAGACAACAGGGACACAGTTATCCAACAGTATTTTCAGTAGCACACAGGTAAGAATCACCCACGCCATTTAACATTTACTCCAGGCCTCCTCCATCTTTACTTTGTGTATTTCCCCCCAGTTCTTTTTAACTGATGTTTGATTTTCCCTTCCCTTTTCAGTGCTGTATGACCCACTGCGTGACTTTTGCTTGGTTTGCACATGGACTAATGCTTATTGACATCGGTATGTTTTCATCACAAAGTTAACTGAACATTATTGATCAGTAATGTGTTATACATTTGTAAATAATACAGGCTGACTCCTGAATGATTTCAGTGCAATGAGTGATTTATTTTTAGTGCTAGATATTGGTACATGATATTAGAACGGTGATGGGTGAGGGTGGAGTAATGTCCATGGCAGAGTCCAGTTCTCAGTTTCACAGGTGCATTATCCATATGCCTGAGGAAGGATGGAGCAGGGGCAGTTCAAGGTTGGACAGGGTGACAATGTGGGACAGTGGGATGACATCAGGGGGTATCTTATGCTGGCGGGTGTCTTGGCATCCTACTCTGTCTTCCTGTGAGATCTCAGGTTCCTCTTGCGGGGTGGTTGTTCTTCAGCAGGAGGTGGGGTTCTGGTGGCCTGTCGTTGTGGTGGGGCCTCCTCTCCACTAGCGCCGGCGGAGGTGGTAGGCTGTTCCTGGTCCTGGCTTGTGACAGGGGCCCTTTGTGGTGCCACATGGTCCCGCAATGTGTTTTTTATCCGGTTGAGGGCCTGGACTATGTTCCCCATAGTGTTACCGATGTTCTGTAGTTCATTGCTGAACCCCATGTAGCGTTCCTCCTGCTGTGCCTGGATCTCAGTGAACCTGGCCAGTACCGTCGCCATCGTCTCTTGGGAGTGGTGGTATGCTCCCATGATGGTGGTGAGGGCCTCTTGGAGAGTGGGTTCCCTGGGCCTGTCCTCCCCCCCCGTCACACAGCAGCCCTCCCAGTTCCCCTGTTTCCCCGGGCCTCTGTCCCCTGGACGGTGTGCCCACTACCACTGCCCCCAGGTCCCTGTTGTTGTTGGGGTGGTCGGTCAGCCTGGGTGCCCTGTAGTGGCGGACACACCGCTGATTGACGTGTCCTGGAGACAGAGGCATGGGCCCGCTGGGTGGGAGCTGTGCTGGTGTTCCCAGAGGGGGTTGGGTCTGCTGTGGCCTGTGTCTGTGTGTGGGGAATCCACTGTCCAGAGGTCCCTGATGGTCCAGGCTGGTCATCAGGTTCTAGGTCGACAGAGCTGCTGTCCTCACTGGGGGCCTGTTCTGGGGGTGGGATGGACAAATCTGGACCCTCCGTGGCGGTGTGTTGGCGTTCGGGCCCTGCAGGGGTAAAATAGTGTGGTTATTGTTTTTGTGTGTGCCATGGCGTCCATTTTGAGTGCCCTTGTCCCCCAGTGCTGGCATCTCCTTTTTGGAGGTGTTGTGAGGGTGGTGGGGGGGGGTGTATGGGTATGTGCAATGGTCATGCTTTGGTGATGGCTGTCTATGGTTTGTGTTGGCATTCAGGGATTGGTTTTGGGTTGGGTGGATTGTGCTGGTGAGACATTGGCAGGGAGGATGAGTGCTGGGGGTTTGGGGGTGAGGGTGGGGGTGTGGGTTGGCATGCTGGTGGTTGGGGGGGGTGAAGTAGTTGAGATTCGACTTACCAGAGTCCATTCCTCCGTGTACTCCAGCGAGGCCATCAGGATGCAGGATGTTTACTACCTCTTGCTCCCATGCTGTGAATTGGGGTGGAGTGGGTGGGGGTCCGCCGCCAGTCTTCTGCACAGCGATGTTGTGCCTTGACACCATCGAGCGCACCTTCCCCCGTAGGTCGTTCCATCGCTTTCGGATGTCTTCCCGATTTCGTGGATGCTGTTCCACAGCGTTGACCCTGTCTACGATCCTTTGCCATAGCTCAGCCTTCCTTGCTATAGTGGTGTGCTGCACCTGTGTGCCGAAGAGCTGGGGCTCTACCCTTATAATTTCCACCACCATGACCCTGAGTTCCTGGTCCGAGAACCTGGGGTGTCTTTGGGGTGCCATGGGGTGGTGTGGATGAGGTGTGGGGTGGTGTTTGTGGTGATGTGAGTGGTGATGTGTGGTGATGTGTGCGTAGATGAGGTGTGGGTGATGATGTTGTGTTCCTGTGTGTGTAGTGCTTTGCGTTCCCTGTGCTCTCTCTCAGTGTATTGCGCCTTCTCTCAGTAATTGTGGTCGTAGGGGTTTGTGGGTGAAGTGGGTGTGTTTTTTATAGTTAATTGGGTGTGTGGGAGTGTTGTGTGTATGTGTATCAGGTGTGTGTATTTGGAATTGTCCAATGTGGCTGTGTTTTGGAGCTGTGTGTGTATTTTGAGCCCGGCGGTGTGTACCGCCAATGGAATACCGCGGTTGAAAGACCGCCGCGTGGATTCGTGGGTCAGAATGGCATGGCCGTGTTTGTGTTGGCGTGGCGGTGGAGGTTTGGTCATCTCCAGTTTATCGCTGCCCGCTGATGAGGCGGCCTTCCGTGGATGTCGGGTTTTTGACGGTTTGGCAGTTGTGGGTCAGAATGACCGTGGCGGTTTACTGCGGCCACGGCGGTAGAATGGCGGACTTCTGACCGGCGGTAAGGTCAGAATCACCCCCTTAGTCTGTGGACGAGGGGAGATGGTGAGAACAGATTTAACATGGTTACATTCATATTCCAAGTCAAAGAAAAAGAATAAACAGGGTCATGGCCCCTTGTGAGCCAGCACACTGAAAAATAGAAAAATGCATTTAATATGAGAGCCAGGGCAGCTAAGCTTCGGCTCATGCTAACTTAAGGCCTATGAGGTTTTCAGTACAGATTTAATAATGCAAATGTTAGTATAAACTTATTTAAACATAATATAACACTTTGGTCATTATTATTAGCCTATGTATACATTGGTGGCCACTCATTGTGGTCACTATTCAAGCGTACGTCTAAGCAAATTACTATTATTATAGTTTCTATGCTGCATCATCACACTCTGATTCATAAACATTTCATGTTAATCTAGATTATATTTGCGACGCTCTCTCAGTCCCTCCTCTGATGACGTTCATCATCACAAACCTTTCCTTTAACCTTTCACTTACATTTTTCACTTTACACATAATGCGCATTTCAACATCTTGCCCCTTGTGTGAACTTTCCCAAATTTCATTAAACATTTTCTCCCTTTCACTTTCTTCATTTTTTCTGGTCCTCTTTGTCCAATTTCTTTTAATTTTATCATTTATTTTGCATGCTACTCCTAATCCTAATAGACAGGCCAAAACGATTAATAGACTCCCCAAAATTTTTGCAACTACCCCATTCCAAATATTGCTAAACCAGCTGCCTACGCTGGCAATTCCCTTTCCAAATTTCGCCAATGCTCAAGGTTCGTTCAAATCTTTCGAATCTGCACTATCTTTAGTTAGGTTAGTAAGCATACCCCTAATCTTTTTACTATTGTCTGGTATAAATGAGCAACAATGGCGCTCATTGAGCATCTTGCAGACCCCCCCACTCTTTGCTAAAAGAATGTCTAAAGCAAGCCGATTTTGAAGAGTCATAGCTCTTTCCGCAGCAAGTTCAGTATCCATCAGGAGTATAGCCCCTGTAAAATTCGTCAGCATGTTATCCACAATAGTAGACAACTTTTGAATCTTTATGGAGTTTAAAATAACCCCTACTGAAGGAATTATGGCTCCAAATATGTCTCCAACAACAGCAGCCGCTGTCTCTCGTTTTTGTCTAACATGTTGTAATTCAGACGTTTTAGGTATTTGCTTTAAGTCATCAATTTGATAAATCTTTGGGAAAACTATTCCCAAATAACATGTCCCACACCATCCCTTAGGGAAACGGTAATAAGCATTAAGTCCACAGATATAATAAATCCCAGGGATCGCTGGATCCTGTCCATTTAACATGAATGTCCATTTACTCTGAAACAAAAACACATGTCTGCATTCACTCGTTCCCACAAATAAAGTGTCATGCTCAGATTTTGGCCCATATATACAAAGCCTTCCTACATGTAATGCATCTATAGCTAGTTTGCCTTTCGTCTTTATTGCAGTGTAAGCATAATCATTTGCATATGTGCGTTTTTCTAACCCTTTCTCTAATCTTTCTTTCAATGCTTTGCGTCTATCATCGGTGTGATCTAGGAAGCTTTTCTCTACAGTTGTCAATAAGCAGGTCAGATTGTTGCGGTGTGCATAAGCTGTCCCAAATGTAAGCGTTGGTTCAAAGAAACCTCTCACTAATTTTATACTATGCTCCTTAGCTAGCTTATTCAAAAACTCAATCACAGGCACAAAAGAAAACACAACATCCAAATTTGAATAAAAGTATTGCACATGCTCTTGATTATAGAATCTTGTTAATAGCAAGCTACAACTTATCCCGTATGTTAGTGGAAGGCTATGGTAGGTGACCCCTTCTTGCACTGATGAAGGAATCTTTGTGTACACATAACAGTTTTCGGCATCCATGGTCTCAACGTACTCATTCAACAGGCGATAGAAGACATTAGTGAAAAGTTCCCCCTTTGAGTTAGTTCCCTCATGCAAGTGCTTTACATCCTGCTCAAACTTTTCCCACGGTGTTAGTGTTGTAGTTTCAGGTTTTGAAGCATTGTTAGTCACTTTCTTATCCAACCACGGCATTCCCACAATCACTCCCACAATTATTATTGCACACACAATACCTAATATAAGACTCAACCAACCACACACCTTACTCTTCTTGTTACTACCTCTATTATAAGCCATGTCTGTAAAGAATCAGAGAGCAGAACAATAACCAACTTGAGGACGACATAAAACTCTCTTTTTTTTTCTCTTCTTCTTCTTTTTTTTTCTTCCTTGATTAAAAAGTCTATTTTTCTCTGTGTGTATTTACGGCATTTCACTCACTCCAGGACCCCTTTCTCAAATCAGGTTAGCAGCTTGTCATAATCAGGTTTTCAAAGTCAAATCAGGTTATCAGTTTCACATCGGTAATTTATAGGTCTCTTTTCTTTAGATTTTCAGTTTTTGATTTTTAACAAAGTCTTTTTTTTTGTCACTTCAGGTACCGTAGTATTGGCCTGGTACTTCCCGATCAAAACAGAACACTAAGAATTCTTGTTGCCATTCAGATGTTGTTGCATATGCCCATTCAGGACCTGCATACCTTCTATTTGTGGTTCTTTTTCTTTTCAGTCTGCGTTCACCTTGCAATTCTACTTCACTCAGATTCTCTACTCAGGATGTATCTGTCTCTTCTGTTATTGTTTCATCTGGTACGCTCCTTTCTTTTACAGTTTGCTTCTATGGCCAGTTATCTCCCTTATGCGTCTTCTTCCGGCTTGTCTTTTCAGGACGTTGAACAGCACCCTTCTCTTGTAATATGGTGTTTTCTCTTGATAGACCTGCAACTGGCTCAGGGGATGTCGGTGTACTTTGAACTCTTTCTACTATTTCACCTTCTTCTTCCTCTTCTTCTGGATCTGTAATGGGTTCAAGTTCTAACCCGTATCCATCTGCTTCTGGGAGAACCTCTCCTTGATTTAATTCTCCTGCTGCCTCTACTGAGATAGGGACACTGTCACCTCTCTCGAACTCGTTTACTGAGTGAGGGACAAGGCTGTTCTCAGTGGGCCCTCCTGCAGTCTCAGTTCTCTCTTGGCTATTTTCAGGCCCTGAGACTTCCCTCTCTGGAACTGTTGAGTCGGGAACTTCAAGTTCCTCATCAGTTGGACACGTTACCTTCTTTGTGTGGCTGGCATGTATCCAGTTTGGAACACCTGCACATTTCACAGCAGTGGTTGTTGTCAAGATTACTTGATACGGCCCCTTCCAACGCGGCTCCAAACACGACTTTCTCACGTGCTTCTTGACAACTACCCTGTCACCGGTTTGCAGGGTGTGACCTTGACCACCGATGGGTGGCAATGTGTTAGCTTCCACCTGGTGAGAAAAAGAGCAAATCACAGCAGCCAAACCTTTGCAGTAGTCCAACACCATATCATCCGTGATATTCACAAGAATATTTGCAGGCACTGCGGGCAGCCTTATAGCTCTACCCATAAGGATCTCGTGGGGTGATAGTCCTGTCTTCTTATCAGGGGTGTTCCTCATTGTCATCAGCACTAAGGGCAATGCATCTGGCCACTTCATATTGGTAGCTGCGCACATTTTCTCCATTCTCGATTTTAAAGTACCATTCATTTGCTCTACTAATCCTGATGCTTCAGGACGGTAGCTACAATGCAGCTTCTGTTCGATGTCTAATGCAGCACACAAGAGTTTAATCACCTCATTGTCAAAGTGTCTGCCCCTATCTGATTCTATAGAGACCGGAAACCCGAACCTAGGTATTAGTTTCCTAAGCAGCAGTTTTGCAACTGTGAGACTGTCATTTCTACGTGTGGGGTAAGCTTCAATCCAGTGGCTGAAAACACACACAATCACCAACACGTATTCAATCCTCCACAAACAGGCATTTCAATGAAATCCATTTGCATCTTGCTAAATGGACCACCAGCTATCCCTATGTGGCTTAGAGTTACCACAGTCCCTTTTCCGGCATTCATCTGTTGACAGATGATGCACCTGTGACAGGTAACCTTTGCAGCATGTCTGAACTTTGGGTTAAACCAATCTATTATGAATGACCTGTTCATTGCATCTCTTCCATGATAGAGCCTTGCAAATTGTGACAAAAGACTGTTTGGTAAAACTAATTTCCCCTCCTCTGAGACCCACAAGTCGTCACCCCTCTGTACACATTGCATTCTTTGCCAGGAGCGTTTTTCCTCTTTGTTAGCACAACCCTGTAGTGTGTTTAGCTCATCTAATGTATCGACCACCCTTAATGCAAGGTTCAGGCATGTGTCGTTTTCAGTTTGCAGCATCAATTCCCACTGATCCTTTAACAGTATACAGTTCAATGCGCAAAACCTTCCGACTTGATCTGCATAGCCGTTTCCCATGGACACAAAGTCTTGTGACTTAACGTGAGCATTGCATTTCACCACAGCAATTTCAAGAGGTAACTGAATTGCATATAACAAATCCTTAATTTGTTTACCATTTTTCACAGGGGAACCAGAGGAGGTCATGAAACCTCTCTGAGACCACAATTGACCAAAATCATGTACAATTCCAAATCCGTATCTGCTGTCAGTATAGATAGTGACCCTCAGATTTTCAGCTGCGTGGCATGCCTTAGTAAGGGCAATTAGCTCTGCCACTTGTGCGGAATACACTCTCTCAAGCCAGGAAGCTTTGATGATACCATCTATGGTACATACAGCGTAACCGTCTCTCAGCATTCCGACTGAATCTCTCAAACAGGATCCATCAACAAACATAATGCAGTCATTTTCTTTTAACTGCGTATCTTGAATATCAGGTCGGGGCTTGGTACATAGTTCTGTTACCTCAAGACAATCATGCTCCACTTCCTCTTTGTTATTAATCTCGGTATTCTCAACAGGAAGTAGAGTTGCCGGGTTCAATACAGTACATTGCTTCAATGAAACATTAGGTGACCGCAATATGATTGTCTCATATCTGGTCAGTCGGGCATTTGTCATGTGTTGGGTTTTGGCCCGAGTCAACAAAATCTCAACTGAATGCGGAACCATTACTGTTAGAGGATGTCCCATCACTATGCCATCACATTGCGTGAGGCCTTGACCAACTGCTGCAACTGCTTTCAAACAATCCGGTAAGGCTGCTGCGACGGGGTCCAAGGTAGCTGAAAAATATGCTACAGGGCGGTTTGCACCTCCATGGACCTGTGTTAAGACAGACAAAGAACAAGCATCACGTTCATGACAAAACAGTAGAAACAGCTTCGTATAATCAGGCATACCCAAAGCTGGTGCCCTGCACATGCACTCTCTCAATTCCATGAATGACTCAAGCTCTTCCTTGGATAAAGCTATGGTATACGGCTCATCCTTGATCTCTTTGCCTGTCAGGTTTATCAATGGTTTTGAGATAATCGAGAAGTTGGGTATCCACTGGCGACAGTAGCCCACCATCCCCAAAAACATCCTGACATCTCTCTTGGTTGTCGGAGGGTTCATTTGTAAAATAGCAGTCACCCTTTCCTTCGATATTCTCCTGGACTCTTTCTCAATCAAGTGTCCTAAGTATTTTACCTCTTTTTGACAGTACTGCAGCTTCTTTGGTGACACCTTATGTCCGTTCTTTCCCAAATGATTCAGTAAGGCGATCGTATCATAGTAACAGTCATCTTTTGTCCTGGATGCAATCAGCAAGTTGTCAATGTACTGTACTAGAGTTGAATTGAAAGGCAGTACTAGGGACTCTAAGTCCTTTTTCAATATTTGATTGAAGATGGACGGTGATTCAGAAAACCCTTGAGGAATTCTGCACCAACTGTACACCTTGTCCAGGAATTTGAAACTGAATAAAAACTGGCTGTCTTCATGAAGAAGTATCGAAAAGAAAGCTTGTGACAGGTCTACAACGGTGAACCATTCAGCATCACATGGGACCTGAAACATAATCACTGCTGGATTGGGCACTATGGGGCAACATTTTACCACAATCTTGTTTATTTTTCTTAGGTCCTGCACAATTCGAACCTTCCCACAAGGCTTTTTCAAACCCATTATTGGTGAATTACATGGACTGCTCAATACTTCCTTCAGGACTCCTTGCTTTACAAAGTCCGCAATTATTTGTGCCACTTGGATAAGAACATCTTGTGCGATGTGATATTGTGGCACCTGGGGAAACACTGCATCTGGCTTCACTTGTACTTTAACTGGTTCTACTCCTTTTATCAGTCCCACTTCTTTTCCTGTCAAATCCCACACTTTCTCTGTCACCGTTCCCTGTAACTCAGCAGGTAGGTCAATCACTGTAAGCATCGGGAACAATGTAATCAAGGGGTAATCTTCATTTGTAGTTCCTGTCTCTAACTCTGAAAACTGACCATCGTCCCCTTCATCAAAACTGTTTGTCTGCACCTCAATTCCATCATTGGAACATGTAATCGAACATTTAGTTTTGCACAGTAAGCCCCTTCCCAGTAGGGATACCGGACTTGAGTCACAAACTACAAACTTATGCAGTCCCTGGAAGTTGCTGATCTCAACTTGTACTGGATCTGTAATCGGATTTGTCAGGTACTGGTTTGCTACTCCGACCACCCTTATGGTACGCTCTGAAATTGGTAATTTTGGAACCTCTGCACTTCTGACTGTAGAGCGTGTAGCTCCGGTATCAACCAAGAATGAAAGCTTGTGACCCATTACTTTTCCTTCTACATAGGGTTCCCTCTGATTTACTTCTAAGGACGCTGCAAGCCTGCACTCTTCGCTGTCTGAGCTGTCATCCGACCATTCCTCATTCATTCCATCTTCACCTCGCAATGGGAACTGTTGTACTGTATTATTTTGACTCATCTCTTGACCTGTGACCTGTTGAGGAAGCATCACCTGTTGCTGTCCCATCGGAGCCATTGGTAATTGCATTTGCTGTCTAGGTACCATGGGAACCTGCTGTTGTACTTGCTGCATTTGCCCTGGCTGAACACGTGGCATTTACATTTGCTGCATGGGCTGTAACCCTTGCATCTGAACCATGTTATTTTGGAAGTTCGGGTTTTGATTTCTCAACTTTGGACCTCTCATATTTTGCAATGTACCGACATTAGTGCTTTGTTGAACGACACCATCCTGCACCACATTTGGGCATTCCCGCTTCCAATGCCCCCGCATGCGTGATATGGTGAAACCTTTTTAATCCCTTGCACGTCATTTTGAACCACAACAGTATTTAAGTCTGGACCGCGATCCACAAAAGCTCGACCTCTACCTCTCGTTGTGCCTGAAACACACCATTCCCTTGCGGTTGCTGCTGTTTCATCTGTTGAATTCCATTTCCTTGCATTCCAGCCTGCGCTGCTCTTATCTGCATCACCATCACTTTCTCCTTTAACTTTTTCTGCTTCAGCTCAATTTCGTCACTACAGTATTTCGCATACTGCAACACCTCATCAATCGGCTTCACTTGCCAACAAATCAAATGATTCTTAATCATCTGGCTAACTTCTGGTCTCAACCCTTCAACAAATCTGAACACGAGATGGTTCATGTCTTTCGGCTCAATGGTCTCAGTACCACTGTAATGTTTGAATGCCTTCAACAATCTCTCATAGTAAGCATGTATTGATTCCTTAACCTCCTGTGAGGTCCGGTCGATTTTCTGCCAATCAGTCACTTTCGGCGACACTTTCTGCTTCAAAAACTCAATCACTTTATGATAGTACTTCATCAACTCCTCATATGGTGCTCCGGTCACCTTATCCCTTGCCGGCTCCTTCGTCGGCCAATCTACCCCTCTCTTGCACTCGAGCCATAAGTCGGGCGGGACAATAATCTCAAACAAGGTATTCAAGTCTTCCCAGAGACACTTTGCAAGCTTCACAAACCTATCTGTTTGTTGGTACCACTCGATCGGCTTCTCCCTCAACCTGGGATAATCATTAGTAAAAGATAGGATGTCTCCTCAGGACCATGGTACATGAATTAGGACCCCACCAGCTTCTTCTCTCATTGGTAGTATCTTTACTGATTCAGTGTCTGGTGTAGTTTTGGCTTTACTAGCTCCTGGGTTGTCATCTTTCTCCTTGTCTCTTTTCTTAGCCCATCTGCCTTCCCACTTTCCTAATGCTCCCCAGATTTGCGCACTTTGCAGTATTTCTTTTAAATGCGCTTTCATTCCGGCAGATCTCATATGCTCGAAGTCTTTTGAAACAAAGTCTAACCTGTAACTTCTTTTCAAATGTTTAGTGTTTTTAATGTCGATATCATATTTGTATGCCAGGTTCGCTAATTTCTGATGTACTTTGCCTACTTCTTTAGTAATCTTAGGGCACAGGTATCTCAACTCTGCTTCTGTGTATGATTCTAGCCTGTTCACCCCCATTGTTCCTTCCACTAACTCAGCAGCTTCCACACCCAGTCTCACAAAGTTCAGGTAATCATCTTCCTCTGACCTTTCCGGTTCTACTGCTGTTACTGTAGTCTTTTGCGTAGTATAGGTCTTTTCTAACCACTCATTCAACTGTTGTACTGTAAAACCTTGCAGTGAAGTGTTCCCCGCATGCATCATCGGCGACTGTGAAGCGTTCGTACTTATTGTCTGTGGGGTTAACACCCCTAGGCCTGCCTGTCTTATTGCTTCCAGTGGTGCTTCAACTGGGCTAAGGTCTATTAAGGACCTTGGTTTTTCAGCCGCTTGTTCTTCTGGGGCCATTAACTGAGGGGTTCCTATGGACCCTCCTCTTAGCACATCTTGGGCCATTACTCCCTGATTACATACACCAGGCTTACCTTGTGCATACAATGGCATCGGTGGACCAACAGTAATTGGCAATGATATTGCAGCTGGTGCCTGACCTGGTCCCAAACCTCGTGGAGCGGTGACTCCAAAGGTCTGATCTAGTGAAGCTGGGGCAGGTATTAAGGGAGGTCCAGCTGCTGGGTTATATCCCGGTTGTGGCTGCGGCTGGGAAAGCAATTGAGAAGTCTACTCAATCTGCACTAACCTCAATTTTGTATACATCGGGTCTGGCAGCACTATCAGATTTGTAGTAGTCTCTAGTACCGGGACGTCTGGATAGATTGCAACTGTATCTGCATGTCTGGCGCAGTGGGTATACTGACACCATTCTGTATCAGAGCAGTATCACTAGTCTGTGCTGTATCAGAAACTCCCTTCTCCTGCGTCTGGTTCCCAGGACCCGTACTAGTGCTTGGGACATTATCGCTTACCGCATAAGGTGGCGGGCGATCATGTAATATTCGATCCATAAATTCTTAGTCGTCTGAATCATCCTCTTCTTCCCAAGATCTCTTAGTTTCTTTAAGCTTACTAGAGTCTTTGTCTGTTTTACAGGTGGCTTTCTTTCCCTGTGTCTCATCTTCCTGTGTAATCGCTGGGAACAATTTTAATCCATCAACTATTCCCAGTCTCCACATTTTGCTTTCATTATCCCACCTAGCTTCTGCATAAGTCTTTTCTGCCCTTTTAATTCTTCTTTGGAATTTTTCTTGTCTCTGTTTAAGGGCCATTAAATCCCAAATTGCTAAAGCCTCATACTGAGCTGGCCTCGGAGGTGGTTTCTGTACACTTAACATCCACCTTAGATTTTCTAGAACTCTCATATTGAACGTCCCATGTTCTGGGAACGCCAAACATCCCTCTTTTTCTGCCAATTTCTGCCACTGTTTCATCCATAAACAAGGCACAACACCTTTTTCCTCTATAGCTATGTAAGCCGGAGTTCCCTCAGGCGGTGTAGGCTCCCCCTCACTCGCCATAGTGTATGCATCTCCTTTCAGAACACTCTTAAAAGCCTTGCCAAAATTCATTTTTGCATTTTCTCCCTTTTGTATTTGATCAGAAAGTTGACTTTAGTTCCCAGGACACTCTTCACCCACCTTTCTCAACCTATTGCCTCCTACTGACGGCAGCCAATCCGTGCGCGCCCCCTTTCGGCAACTGACCTATCTCAGCACGGCACCACTGACGTCACACTAACACACTGCAGCTGACAAAGTCTTGAGGCTTGTCCGCCCCTCACTGGATTCACACCAAATTAATGCAAAATTATTGCGAGCACCTTTAACAGCAACACAAATTTGCCGGTTTACTACAGGAAGGGTAACACATTTGCTTCAGAACTTTACAGAGATTTCACTTGTCAATACCAAACAGAATTCGACCCGCAAATCCTACTCTTGACTTGTCAATGGTTCGTTCTAGTGCACTTTAAAACTTTCCAAATCTCCATCGAAGGTTTCATACATACAATTTGACTCAAACTCGACTTGTCAACCACACCCGGTTGACCTATTAAACCGCACAAATTACAACATAAACCCAAGTGTCTCCCACACTTGTCAATATACTCCGGAGTCTTAGACCTCGACGGGTCCATACATGAACAACCAACCACGTGGATAATTTTGAGCACAAAGCGCCACACTCATGTGAAGTACGCCGACTTCCCTGCTCTCATACTGCGGAGTACGCCTACTCCTTCTAAAACAACATTACCTGGCCTAAGTACACACAAACTTCACAATTCACCTGCAAAATGCATAAGCTGAGCAAGCGCAAATCCTACACCACACATACTATGACGCCGAGAACATCCCCAACTCACTTAGGCCGGCTCCGAGATCCCGGAAAAGTAATGGTGAATTTAGAAACACATCATACCTCCAATTTGCATTATCTCAGAAAAACAATTTAAACAATGATTCTCCATCCTAGGGCCCCAAAGGCCTAACCGTCGCTCTGCTACAAGAACTGATAACGCGTCCCTTTATAATATTTTATTACACATCAGGACTCGTTTTAGGCCGATGAATCTTTTGACCCAGTTGAGAGACACCTTAGGACGAGATAGCTAATCAATATATCAATCAATACATCAATAATGGCATCAATATTTATCATGACAATGCATTTCACTTTAGTCAAAGTCATTAATCAGTTCAAAGACACTACCATGACCTTTCAGCCATGAATAACCACACCTTGTTTGGTAGAATTTTATGATTTTTATTCCCTATTAATTACAATCTAATCACAAATGCGTTAATCTCAACACCAAGAAACATAATAGCATAGTCACGATATGGCAACTTTGGTAAGCTTTCATTAAAGCGAGAATCACAAACATCAGAACATAACACGGCGTGAACATAGATCAATTTAGCAGAGTGTCAATAACGTGTCAGTTCAACAAAACATAATCTTGGTCGTTTGTCTATTTGCGTCAGTTTGATGAACCCCTGTCCTAACCACTGATTAGCATTTGCATGTTGAGCTTCATGCAAAACAATTTAGAAAACCAATTTGGAAAACATCTAGCTAAGGTCTCTGTCAAAAGCAAGCAGTTGGTACCTAGAAAGGAAAAGCAAACAGACAAATTGCAATTGCATTGTCATAATTACCCTCCAAGGATTAGGTCAGCGCACAGGTTCAGTCTTCGTCTTCAGGACATCAGTCAAATCTCAATGAGTCAGAATTCAGCTCTGGGGCAAAAAGGCACTTTCCTCATAAGGAGGTAAAGTGTAGAATGAGCAATCTAAGGGCGAGGATGGTTTTAAATAACCCACTGAGTCACCAAACAGAGTGACAGAGTTTCTGGATAAAATCATTAGCATTCCCTACCTAATACTACATGACTTCCCGTGACATGAGTTTTTATCCCTTTTGTTGTACATTCCCCCAAAATTCTATTGGACATTTGCTATACCCCACTATCTTTAACCTATGATAAAGTACATTAGGTGATCTAACTCTTCACCCCATATTATTTTACAAGTTTTTGATTAGTCTTCGTAATTGCCGTCTTCAGAGGTGGTACGTCCGGTGTGATTTCATCCGTCTGTAATTCCTTGCACATCTTTTGGTCAGCAGTTTCATTGTCTTCACCGGTTTGATTGTTCTTGTTCATGACATTAATCTACATTGTTTCATTTCACTTTTAACATTTAGTGTGTGGACGAGGGGAGATAGTGAGAAGGGATCTAACATGGTTACATTCATCTTCCAAGTCAAAGAAAAAGAATAAACAGGGTCATGGCCCCTTGTGAGCCAGCACACTGAAAAATAGAAAAATGCATTTAATATGAGAGCCAGGGCAGCTAAGCTTCGGCTCATGCTAACTTAAGGCCTATGAGGTTTTCAGTACAGATTTAATAACGCAAATGTTAGTATAAACTTATTTAAACATAATATAACACTTTGGTCATTATTATTAGTCTATGTATACATTGGTGGCCACTCATCGTGGTCACTATTCAAGCGTACGTCTAAGCAAATTACTATTATTACAATTTCTATGCGGCATCATCACACTCTGATTCATAAACATTTCATGTTAATATAGATTATATTTGCTACGCTCTCTCAGTTATTTACTGAGAGTTCCATGTGTGCTTATGTGGAAATGTGCAGTTTTTCACAGCATTCACAGACTTTTATATTGGTAAGTAAATGCACACACGTTTTGCATAGCTTCACCCCACATGTGTGCCATCACATGCACACTGTAGTAAATGTGTTCAACTATGAGTTACCTAAAAAAAAATAAAGTCAAGCAGATATAATATTGGCATTACACTTAACGTGTATTGTCTTAAATCAAATATGTTTTAATTGGATCAGAATAGAAAACATAAGTGAGAATATTACCTCTTCCCCCAAATTTAAAAAAAAAAAACTGGAAAATAAACATTAAAACTCTGCAATTCAAGCAAGCTTAAAGTTTCAGAATATATCATTTACAGGATTAGGAGCTATAATTTGAGGCAAGGCTTGGGCAAAATAATTATTTTACCAGCAGAATTGGAGGAATTTAGTAATTCTGCAATACTCTTGCAACATGGAATTACTTATTACAATCCACCACTTTTTAACAGTGCTATAGCAGGGATCAGTCACATTATGTTTCAAAACCACTGCAACTAAGTTTAATCTGTAGTGTTTTTCAAACAACATAGAGGGACTGCTCCCTCTTCCAGTCATATTCACAGATCACTGCACAGCAGTGCATACACCTTGGAACCCTCACACATGTGGGAACTGAGAGGTATGCACTGCACAACAGTAAATTCAATGCTACAAGTGGACCTGCAGCACCCACTGGAGTATCCTTTTTAAACATGTCTTAGGCCTGCCATTGAAGTCTATGTGCAGTGGTAATTGTCAATGCAGCCTGACAAAATAAATCCTTTGCAAGGCCTAAATGTCCCTTTTAAATCCATATCATTCACCACAAAGGTAGGCCCTAAATAGCCTATAGGCCAGGGTGCACTGGATGTCAAGCGTTGGACATGTATTTCTAAGTATTACATGTCTTGGTAGTGAAAAACTCCTAAATAAATTGTTCCCACCTTTCTCTACTATGTAATAACATTGGGTTACCTCATTGCATTTAACAAGTGATAACTTATTTTGGTAACAGGAAGAAATGTCATGTTTGGTCTCTAAAGAACTGTAATCTAAATCCTCTTTAAGAGTAAAATGTATTTTTAAGCCACTGTTCTAAAAATGAATGATGACATTTTCTTGTCTTAGCCATTTGGGCCCTGCGGCCTACATCCTGGGACACATGACTGTGATTAGCATGACAGTTGTCCTTTGTATATTCCTCTGGGACAGTGAGACAAAGGAGGACTAGATGTCAGTAGAAAGGGCCACCCTACTAGGATGTATGGGGCTAGCCTGCCGTACGTACATTTTGGAGTAGCTGACTTAGCACACTCACAAATAACTTTGCATTAGCCTTCACATTAGCCTATTCTCATCTGAGACCCCTTGGAGTCTGGTCAGGGAGGAAAGAAATTCCAGAGCCATCTGTGCAGGAAAAATTCCAGAAGTTTCTACCATTTCAGAGATAGTATCAGGGACAAAGGCACAACCCCCTGATACACTTTTTACTTCACTCCTGGGCCTGTGGGGAATACTCAGAATGTCTGTCCTGCACTTTAGAGGACTGCCCTGTTGCTTGAGGCCTGCTTTGTACTCTAGTTTGGCATAAGAGGAATCTGCCTGGAAATGGTGTAGTTCACATTTGAACAATTGCTCGCAAGCAACACATTTACCTCCTTTAAATTCAAAGTCTAGAACTGTTGCGTGAAGGATAACTCAAAGCTCATCCCTCAGCCCCAGTGGAGTTCTGACTTGGCCAGCAGAAGCCCTGCCACAGTTTCAGCGATGAGAAATCTAGACTTTCAGGTTGATGCTAACCTGACTTTAGTTGCTCAGGTCAATAAATTGTCTTCCTCTTGCTTAGCTTTGCAGAGAACTTTATACAAAGTACTTAGATCATTAACACACATTCAATGGTCTCTAGTTGTCCAGGCTAAATCATGAACACATCTGACTATAGAAACTCATTGTTTGTAGGCACTTTGGACAACCTTATTAAATGCCTATACAGAATTCAGACTGCTGCTGTTTATCTGTATCCCTCCAATGTAGAACATCAGCATCTGTGTCATTGGATAGATTGCACTGGCTTCCTGTACCCAAGACAATTATTTTTAAATTAACTTACTTGGTACAAAGAGCTATTCACCTGAGAGGACCCAAGTATCCTCAGGAAAATAGTTGTCATTATAGCTCCACTAGACTGCTTCTTTCTGCAGATGCAATCCTTCTGGTTATTCCTAAGTGCAAAGGTAATTGCAGGCAGAACTTTTACAGTTCAGGCATCTCACCTGCTGACTGTATCCAGGGTCACATGATTAGGCATAGTTAGGAGTTGATCTTTGTGTATTGCTCATATACAGTGAGAAGCTAGGTGTTGGAAGCATGGGCTACTATGAGTTGATGAGAGTGAGGAGCTGTATGCTACCACACTTGCCTATTACAAAGGCTATATCTGAGCATTATCACAAAGGGGTTTGACACTTGTCTATTGTGGTCTCAGACAACCTGATGCCAGGGCAGGGAAATAGGAAGTTCTAAGCACCTCTAGAGGGGGGAATCCTCTAGAAGCTTCACCTACTTCAAAGTGGGATCCATGGACAAATATTGGAATTGAGACCCACACTCTTCCATACACTCCCAGACCTGTGGATGCTGCAGAAGAAGGACTGCTGTGCTGCTTTGCTAGCAGAAGGAAGAAGGACTGCCACTCTGCTGTCTTGGTACTTTGCCTCTCTGCTGCCTCCTGCCCTGCTTGCTGAGAAGGATGACTGGACCTGCACCCTATATCCCATGCTGAAGTGCCAATCAGTTGAGCTCCTGTTTGGAGACACAGGGATATAACAAGCTCTAGAGGATGCCTGCAACTGCCCAGATGACCTGCTGCCTGGACCTTGAACTGGACCTTTCTGAGTCCTGATAGCCCCGGTTGGAGTGACTGCCTGACAGACAAGTGGTGACCCTCAGGTCCTGGGCCCTTAGTGTGGCCTTAGTTGATCTCCCATGAAGTTTTTGGCCTTCACACGAAAATGACGGGCCATTATTGTGAGGGTCTGCTGAATCTGACTCTGCACTAAAGCGATCACCAGTGACACCTGGCAGAACGAGAGCAGTACACCATCCACAGCTTGTAGAAACCACCAACGAGAATCTCCCACCATGACCATCTGTGATGCCCAACAGGATCTTCATGCTACAGAGAAGACCACCCACAAAGCATGACCTTCCCTTGGGGCTACTTTGACGTCCACCCACAATGCTCTCCTTTCTTCTCACTGCCCCTTCCACTCTTTGTGCTGGATTGTGTAGGCAACTCTCTCAGTGGGACTAACCAGGATGTAGTATCTGGCCCATGCTCCATCATAGTTATCCTGAACTTGTGACTTTCACCTGGTCTCACATGACCAGATAGCCGTGAGTAGCTCTTTGTCCATTTTGGTGCTATTTTCCTTAAACTTTTAAAACTGTATATCTCTTAATCTACTTATTAGATTTCCATCCTTTTAGTTTTAAATTATGTATTAAATTTTACTCGGTTGTTTTAAATTGGTGTGGGATTTTTCTTGTTTTGGGTTTCACTTTATTACTGCTTGAAGTGCTTCATACATACGGTACACATTGCCTAAGTTAAGCCTAACTGCTTTTGTGCCAAGCTACTACAGGATAAGGCACAGGGCAATTTGGGATTTGCTTGAGACTTTACCCTGATAAGAATTGTGGCTGCTGCTTGAGTAGAGTTTCAACCCCTCAGCCAGTAACCCAATTTCTTAACCTTTATACAAAAAAGGGGTTTGATCCAACTCCAGTTGCAATCAGCCAATTTCTCTCCTTAATGATGATTGAAAAAACATATAGTAAAGTGTAGCTTCATTGGAAACAAGGAAAGAGTGGCCTGCAATAACATTTGGTGTAACACTTAGGATAGTTTCAGAAAAGGCATGGATCTGGACTGTTAAGGAAGTATTCTGATAATTTATGGGCGGTGTGACGTATAGTCATTCTAAAATTGTCCTGTTTCAAGGTCTCACTGCCTGTTCCAGGCATCATGCATTTCCCGGGAGGCTGGACGGGTGGGTGGCAGGTTTTGTGCACTGGGGGACGGTTTTACAACAGTACTGCAATATCATCCCCCCACCCTTCCAGCCTCCCCTCGAAATTGTGTTTTGAAATTTGTTCTGAGAGAGTTCCTTGCATATCCAGCACTTTTTAGGCAACAATAAAAGTCTCAAAATATCTGTGGCAATTAAATTACCCGCTGGAGAGAGAGCAGACTTTTGTCTAATGGCAGTTTTGACTCATCTAAAGTGTTGCTGAGGTTTAATATGCCTGCTGCAAAGAAGGTGTACCATGCAGATAACAGATCTGTATTTGATATGCATGGCTCAGTGGGTTGCTGCTTTTGTCACAGAGATCCTTCTGTTACTTACAGCTCATAAGCCACAGTTGTAATATACAGAAATTGCTTAGCTGCACTCTGGAATTATATATTTAGACTTTGCAATTGGACCTATAATTCACACACTTGAAAAATGCCTAATTATAATAGTTTAAGGGGCATATTTAAGAGCCTCTACTGCACTTTTAGTGATAGTCCGGTGGCACTATGCACTGCACAGTATTTACAAGTTGGTGTTAAGCCACTTTTGTGGCTTTGTGCCACCTTGTAAATATGTTTAAATACAATCCCCTCACATGCAGCACTTTCCATGGAAGGGGCGTGCAATGGGTGTTGCTGTGGGTGTGCCACAGCAATACCCATTGCATTTTGACACTGCCCCAGATTTACAAGTTTTTATAAACCTGAGGCAGAACTAAAGTATAATGTCACCCAAGGGATGGCGTTATCAGGGCGAAGCAAGGAGAAATGCTTTCATTTCTCCTTGTTTCTTGCTCTAAGTGTGCTGCATTCTGCAGCACACATAGACAGAGCATATCATCATTTAAGATTGTTTTTGTGCAGGAAGGTGTTGCTTCCTTCACAAAAACAATCTCCCTGACAGCGCAGCCATTTCTCCACACTGGTGGCAGCAAATTCAACGCCAGTGCAGGGAAAACACAGGGGTGCGTCGTATTCTATTAAATATGTCACATCACTGTATTTTGAAAATGACGGTGCGTGACACTGCTAAATTTGGCTCAGCGATGCGCACAGTCATTTTCCCTTAAATCTAGCCCTAAGTGTTTGGGTATCCAGGTGCAGAAATAACTGCACCTGCCAGGTAATGCATTATAACATCTTTGGATTAAAAACTTGTAAAAAGTTAAAAAAGTTATAAAAAAGAACATCATGGAATATTGTTTTGAGGATGGTCTCATCTAGTTATAAGCAGATCCTTTCTTATCAGCTTAAACTTCATGTAAAATGATGCAAAATAGAAGAGGTTTCTTTACAGAACAAATTGCCTCTAATTGTCAGGAAATCTATTGACAGGTAGTTTTACTGTGATTAATTTTCCATAGCCAAAAACGTTGATTCACTTACGATAATAATGTAGGCAAATAGACTAATTATCCCAATGACGAAATACATAAGACTCAATAAAGTTGTTACTCTGCTCCTTTCACGAATATCAGTTCCTTGATAAGCCTATTAATAAAAAAACAGCTTTAAAGAAACTAAAATGTACTCATTTGCTCACAGTTGCATTCTTTAAACATCTGTTATTAACAAAACAATAATTATTGGTATGAACAATAGTTTTGTCATAACTTTCTTGTAATTGTGAATAGCACATTTCATTCAAATATGAAGGAAGCCTGCATTTTATGTAAAAAAAATCCAGTTACATTTAACCAATTACTTTAAAACTTCAGCCTATTACACAATTTCTTCACAATTTAGATGTTAAATGATTAATAAATGTTAAATGGGTGGTGCTGCTTCAGAGAAGAAAATCATTCAATAAACGTATATTGGTTATTAAATGATTTTAAAACGGGCTAAGATATATTTCCAAAAATACACATGACCTCCTTGCTTACCAAATACAACATGCTCCTTCTGGGAGAGTGTGGTATACATATCTGTTTGAACCAACTATCCTGGAAGTCCAATAAAATAGCAGCTCCTTCTATAACATAGCTCCCCACCATCATATTGGCAGTTTGGCAGTCAGATCGCAAAAGTCAGAATGAGGCCATTAGTGTTAATCTTTTCATTTAGGTCTTTGAGAAATTAAGGTGAATAAAATAGAGATATCTGGACGATAAGTCATGTGGGATCGCAAATATAAAAAAAATTAGATGTTCCAGTAGGTCAAAAATCCTTTTTTTGCCCCATTGGCCATCTTGCTCCCACAGGATCGAAATGGTGTAGCTGTAGATCACAATGTGGTTTGCTAGCATCAATGTTAACAAAAATGTTGTAGCCTCTGTTAAAAGGCTCTGAGACTTGTCCCACATGCTCTGCAAATTTTAAATGAACATTGTATCAGGAGGCAGGGCAGGGCTTAACATCACATATTAAGTAGATGTTATGCTCTTTTCTTTACTGTTATTGAGGTGTGTAACAAACCTAATGGCTCTGTACACATTTTTTAGATCAGAAACGTATGAGATCTTGACTACCATTCAACTAACAGTACATGGTCATGATTCACATTAATGAGATGTGCATGATCAGCATTTACCACCATAATGGTAATGTCATAGCTATTTGAGGCCATTTACATGTATTTCCCCTTTGGTTTAAGATGCAGTCACAGCCTTTTATAATTTCTTTGTTTCTTCTCATAGGAAGATCTGAATCTTCTGATCATCTTTTAGCTTTGGGAAGTTAGTGATCATGTGAAGGTGTTCCCTATATCAGTACTTTATTTTCTATTCACATGTGAGTTAGTGCATGAGAAAAACGATCTAATTTTCTATTAAGTCAAGGTCACTCTATCGACATATTAAATCTTTTTCTGCTTTCCAGGTCTGCGAGTGTGTCGTGTTTTTGCAATGTCTAACATACAGTCAATGCACCTGTATTTGGTCTTTTATTGTCTGTGTTTGGATTCTATATGGACTTTTATTGTAGCACTTCATGTTATTGTTTATTTGTAAAAATTTTATCACATGCACTCTTTGGCTTGATTTAATTCAATGTCAGATTCGGGTACTGTGCTTCTGAGTTTTTCCTGTTTTTGACTGTTGTGTCTATACTTTTCCATTGTGTGCGCGCCACCTTGGTTAGACCGCCCATTTCCAATGTCTAATGTCTATAGTGCTTTGTAATGGAAAAATAGTTTTTACTTCTTTCGAGGTTTATCCTACATTTGTTCTCTGTTTGTGTGTGTAAAAAATTAATGGATATCTTCCTAGTTCCTGCTTTGAAAAATCGTGAGGGCTTACAATACTTGTTTGCAGAAAGATAAATGCGTACTTTCTAGTGGGGTAGACTTTCACTTAATATAATCTTTGACTTGTGCAATGCTGCAGACGAAGCTGCCTTGTTAAAGTTTTGGTATCACAAGCATATCGAACAGTTTCATCCAGAGTTTCACAAGCGGGTTCATAGTTTGTTTCTTTGTTTTTGTTGCATTGAACTTGGCTTTCTCTGCGTTCTGTTGCATTGCTTGGCTGATGTTTGCAGATATGTTCAATGCTAGTTACAGATTAGATTGGAATCCTCTGCCTCGCCCTATTTTCTCTCTTTCCCGCTATCTGTCTGTAGTTGTAAAATTTGTAGTTATGTAGTCTCAAAATGTGCTGATATTCGAAAAGAATACAACGACAGAGAGTAATTTACAAAGGCAACATACAATTGTCAGACAGCAATATTTGGTATGGAAAGGTATACATTATACTTCTACATATAGTTTTTTGAAGATGTTGATTTCTCACAGGTCATTGCTCTGGCATTTGAGACAGAGTGATAAGGTTTGTGCACAAGTACGTTTTTGGCATTTTGTAAGGAGGGATTTATTTCACATCACCATTGAACTATTCTGCGAACTGCAGAGGTTACATAGTTCATACGCTGTATGAATGTTCAGTGTTGGCCATTAGCTAATTGTCAAATCACAAAACAAATTGTCAGCATGTGAAACTTGCTAGAAATGTAATTCAGTGATATCAACATACCCCAAACAACTTTCCATACAATAGTGCAAACGTAGGCCAAACACACCCAGCGATCACAGAAGCAATGAAGCACACCACAAGGTAAACCCACTCTGGTTTGTTCCAACCAAGAACGGTGGAAAAAGGGACCTCAGGAAGATCGTCCTGCAAAGAGAAAAGGTGCACTTTAAAAAAAAAAGATCTGCAAGAAATGATACGCTGTCTAAAAACAGTTATGATGTCATGTACATCACAAAGACAAGTTGCATCAACAGAAGTCTTGGAGTTCGTGGCTTACAATATCTCTTTGCACACCATTTTGTAATAATATGCACCATACGATAACAATGAGATGTTATGGTTTTTTAAAAACACCGCATCCTCACTCTGGTTCTAAACCCTATCAATTATACAATAAAGATGCTTCACATTTTTTCCAAATAGGAAAACAATCTTTGCAGATTTCATGTGTTATATTTTAAAAATAATCACAACCGCATTCCAATTCAACTTACCTCGGGTCTGATCATGCACACAAGTGTTTATCCATGAAACTCCTTGTGGGTTTCAGTCTCGATTATCGTCATAAATAAGGGTTATGACTAGTGCTGTGTTGTGAGAAGGTTCTGATGGCAGTCCTCCTATAGATATGTGTTGCAACACGGCTGCTTGCCCGTTCATCTCTGCTTTTTACTGTTTAGTATTCACTCTTTCGAGTGTGTGGCTTTCTCAAATGCCAAGAAAGTCAGAAACTTTGTGTAATGTTGTAGTATATGTTCTTAAAGATGGGTTTCTAAACTTACTTTAGGTAATATTGTAAGACTTATAGATATGGGTTCCATTGAGGAACCACTGTTGTTGATGGTTCTAGGAATACTGGTGAAGCAGCATTCAGCGTTGGCAGGTTGGACGGTGGATGCTGACTGCAAGCAGCTTGAGGTGACCGGAGTCTGTAGTCCATCATGTATTGAAATAAACAGCTACTCTGCCGATTACGTCAAATTATGCTTACCTTACTTTGGTTTAGCAGAAATCTTTTATTTCATCTGGCTCCGCAACAGCAATGTTTAGGTGCTCAGCTCCCACTTCTATAGCAATTTCCTATTGCAGGATGTGCACAGGACTGCCTGCAGCATTGCCTAGGACTGTCTGTAGGCAAGCTACTATCTAGATTCTCCTGGTGCAGTGTGCTTAGGCAAGGTGGGGCTCTTGAAAAGTGGGAGAAGGTGCACAGTTGCAACGATTTGCCAGGGGTGGTGGCAAGTATTGGGGACAGTTATCAAGCACCACAGGCACACATACAGCTCTTTACAATAATTACACTTTCTTTGTGCCACAATTGGCTGATAAAATGGCAAACCTTTCAAAAGTCTCAAAAGTCATATTATGTGAAGCTCCTGAAGTTTAAAACCAAATGTGCAAAGTTACGAGAGGAGAAACTGTTCAATTTTAAACACATCATGAACATCAGGGGATTTGAAATGGTATATATTGTTCTTAAATGTAAGGCGCAAAATGATATGTCATCATTTACAAACATTAATATTATCAAATCGAGAGCTACACGCACAACTAAATAAAGGTATATTAAAACAATATTAAACATTAGAATTGCAATAGTTAAACATACACTAAAAATGCAGACTGTGCCAAACATATTAATAGATTTAGTCAATCTAGAGCATGTTTGATCAAAGGATGGCAAGACAGAACTGGCCGCTCAAGCAATTTGAATCTTTGCCATGAATTACACTTGTCCAAGAATGAAGGGGATTTACACTAAACTGTGGTTAGGAAGAAGATTAAACTGTGCAAATCATTGACCTTGATTTGCGTAGTCAGTCAGTTTGAGAGTGTTGTCAGGAATCAGGCAAATGGAAGAATCTGATCCCGAAAGTTAATTCAGGAGCAGAACAGAAGAAGCACATATGGTGAAGCCGAGGGGAAAGAAAGAGACCGTGCAGTGCTGTTCCAGTCAAAAACAATAAAAGAAGCAGAAGGCAAGAGATCGGGACACTCTGTGGGTGACTCATGCTTAGAAAACTAAGGAGATGAAACTGAAAGTACTGCGTCCAAGTGGAAAAGATTCTGGCAAATACGAATGAGTCGTGTTGAATTGTCTGTAACTTGTATAGGCAGATGCTCAATTGCAAGATCTGAAAGATCCTAAGCTAGGAGTAGCATGTGATCTTTCATGGAACTCTATGGGTCACATGGTTCAAGCCATTATTAGAACATTGGAATATTGGGAGCTCCATTGAAAACAATAGAGTGCTCCAGTTTTCTAATGACTGGTAGAAGCCCAGCGTGCCAACATTCCGATGTTTTTTGTTCACAGCTCTTGCTGTGTATATAGGCCTCACAGAGCACAAGGGGCTTTCAATTCCGTCAGGCTCCATGAACCCTTTGTTTTATTAATTACAACATTTTGCTCTCTACTGGCAAAATGTTCTAACATAGCCTTAGAACCCGCCGTAGCGGGCTCTACCAGCCAATAAAGGCCCGCTCCCACGTTAAATGCCCGAGCCAAAGCAATAAAACAAATTGCTCACTGAGCCCAAGGGGATTAAAATCCCCTCGGGGTCTGTGAGGCTTTGTTCACAGCTGTTGCTGTGAACAAAGCGAACATTGGAATGTTGGCGCTGCGGGCTTTTACCGGCCAGTAAAAGCCCACAGCACTCCATTGTCTTCAATGGACATGCCAACATTCCATTGTTCTAATAGCCTTTTATCCTTTTGCATCTGGGCTATACTGGCATTAAAGTGCTGCTCACTTGTTAAAGGCCCTCACCTTTGGCTCAGGCCTTTTACAATGGAGCAGGCCTTTAATGACCAATATAGCCCACCATGGCATGCTATCAGTATATAATATATATACCATAGTGCTGGGAAAAACAGTTCCTGGACATTTAGGGCCTTATTTATACTTTTTTAGTACCGCATTTGTATCATTTTTTTTACGCAAAAGCAGCGTGAACTCACAAAATTCAATTATATTTTGTACGTTTGCGCCATTTTCATGTCAAAAAATGACGCAAATGCGAAGCTAAAAATTTAAAAATCAGGCCCTTGGTGTACAGCAACTACTTAATTTGTATCTCACCCACAAAATTGTCAGATATTCTGTTTCAAACTGCGAGATGCTCTGTTGTCTGTGGCAAATGCTAGGACAAGCAGTAATGGTGTGTAAGAAGATATGCAAACTTTATGAGACTGGGCCTACAGTCTCAAGTTATTCTCAATGTAAATAGGATCTACGCATACCAATGTCACTCAGTGAGTAGAAGCCTGAGGCACAAGGGAGTGGTTAGATGTCCCTTGAATCTCAAGAATGCTCTCTTTCTTTTACAATGCAGTGCTTCTTTTCAATTGTCAAATTGGCACTCTGTGGCATCAAAACAATAAACGACTATTATAACTCCAAAGTCTGCTGAACTGACAACATCCACTAATTTGCTCCCCATTCTAAACAAACTAAAATTCAAATGTAACATAAATGTGCTTTCTGCAACTACCTGCTACCTTTAAGATCGTTATCCTAAATATATTCTCAATGAACTGCACGGTTTTCATTTTACTAAACACAGTCTTAAAATTGTTCCAATGTAAAATAAATTGTCTTTTCATGTTTAATATTTATAAACAAAAATATGCCTTTAATCTTTTTTTTCACCAGCATATGTAATATATCCTGGTTGTCTTACTTAAAGAAACATAAGTGAGGGCAAGATGCAGGAAAATATTGCTTCTCTCTGAATATCTCTCAGCACCCCACCAGAGGGCAGAGATTTTAAATGGCTTGTTATCTACAGCTTTAGAAAGATGGGATGTCAATTCAATGAAATATATCTAATCTCTACGCACATGTGGTTAAAAAGGCAGGAAATCTCTGCCTCAGCTATACATAACTGGCTAATTTCAATTCGTTTTTACTTCATTTACTATAACTGTTTTTACATATTTTAAAAAAAAAAAGAGAAGCAGGTTTTCTCAAAGGAAATGGCTATTTATCCAGCCGACATCAAGGTAGTGCATAATCTCTGTTATTTACCAGCCAACTGGCAAAATAGTGCATAATCTCCATTTTCTAATCAGTGGCATGCTACATAGCTGAAACGTCACTGGTTATCCAGTTGCAGAATAAATGGTGGAGATGAGGTATTATTTAGCTGGAGGCCAGATAAATAGTATGATGAAGGTCTTTATTTAGCTGAACATGAAGAATAAAAGGGACTCCAGAAAATAGTAGGGTGGTGGCCACCTAGCATAGGGGTTGAAGCATGTGTGAAGCATTTTAAAGTCGTGCACATACCAATGTCTAGATGTAGACTCAATTTTGAATAAAACATTTATGTTAATATGATATTAAAATAAAAAAGGAGGAATTAAACTTCTGTTCATGGTCTTCAGAATAAGACATACAGATATTTGGTGCCGGAGTCAAAAAGTATTTGGCTAGCTGCAAAGAATAATGAGTATAGTTTTAAAGCATGATACATATATGTCTTTCAATTATGAGAATATGTTTCTTTAATGTGATAATCTTCCTTTTGATGACTGATGAGGGCTGGGCTCAATTCTGGCTTCTTGAGTAAGGCATTGTGCTAGTTTTGGGCTTTTTGTTTATGGAAAATGTGCTTGCTTGGTATTTCAGACTTGCAACATAGCAGCAGTTGTCAAGCAGCAGCAAACAGGGAATGCAAAGAGCTAGGTGATATCTGGGTCATAGAAGGAAGGCCACATGCTTTAGGCAATTGGTGCTTGCAGGAACAGTGCTTTGGTATTCTTACAGGAGATAAATTGATTGAGACACAGTAATGGAATTTCTCTGGAACAGGGGAAGTGAAAGCAGAGGACAGGTAAGCTGTACATCAGGGTAGTTCAGGGATAAGGTGTCTATTCACTCAGCAGCCAGCTAAATAAACACACAGTTTCATACTATTCACTCAGCAGAGTGTGTTTCTGGTATAGATGCTTATTGACCTCATGCCATGAGTGGCCCTTCTGCCACACTGATGTTTTCATCACCCGGCCAATATATCTTGGGAATGGTAGCTTTGTTTTTAACATGCTAAGCAGTGTTTTAAGTGGGCAAAGTGCTGTGTCTTCTGGGTCATCATTTCTTTCCTTGGTATTTCTGGCTCAGCAAAAGAAATCTAGAAACAAAAAAATAATCTGAGTGACAGACATGGAGGTTATGACTGACAAAATTCATTGTGATAGGAGCCTGCAAAGGAATAAGTATAATCAGTAAGCGGAGGATTAAGATGATTGGGAGGGCAAAGGTCAGGAAGTTGACCTCCAGGAGGGATAGAATAACTAGGGCCATGAAGACTAGGGCAAGAAGAATCAGGCCCAAGCAGATCTAATCCATGAGGAGAAGAGTTATCAGTGTGTGGAGGAACAAGACAAGTAAAAACAAGGTTACGAGTGATGGGAACAGGGCGAGAAGATTCAGGTGGGCCAGTAGAAGTAGGACCCATTGGATGAGGGCCCAATGTAACAGAAGGACAAAGGGCAAAACGAACAGAGGGTCCGGGACCATAATAATGAGGGGGGGTTAGGAAGACCTGAGAGCACTGACCAGGACCAGAAGGGTGAGCATAAAAAAGGCCAGTAGTAGCGCACCCGGGTTGACAGACCCAAGAGGATCACTGCCAGGAGACCAATGAAAAGAAAGACAGAGACAAGAAGACCAAGAAAATGGAGATCAAATCAAGGAGGACATAGGACCAATAAGACCACAAAGCCAGGGATAGCAGGACTAGAAAACCACAGATCAACTGGATCAGAGGAATTAAAAGAACCAGGAAGTCAAGGCCCAGTGGGACTAGGATCAGGAAGTTGACATGGGTCAGAGTCAAGGGTACACTAAACTAGACTGACAAAGAGTACATGAACAAGGGAAACATGGGAACTAGAAACAACAGTTCCCAGGGATGAGGATGACAAGACCCAGAAGGATCATGATACAGGGGACAAGAGTTGAATGGACAGCAAGATAGAACCGGAAAACTAGAAGCACAGGAGGACTGGAAGGGTTAGGATGGGGCAGGAGGACCAGGAGACTAAGAAGGCTAGGGAAACCAAGGCCAGTTGGTCCACGTGAGAATTTGGGTTGTTGGTTGAGTGGGGTGTTAATCCTGCTCAAGCAACAGTTAATGCCAGGGTGGACCACAAATGACTCTAAATTAAAATGTGCTTACTATTCTGGTAGCTTGCCACAAATTCAATCAAGATTAACTTAGAGAACACAACACAAGAAAAATCCCACGCATATGTAGAAAAAATAGAACACATTTCAATAAATCATTTGACATAAGACCAACAAAAACTCAACTAGTAGTGTCAGAGTTATGAATTTGTTAAGTGTAAGATAAGAAATAGTGCGTAGAAGATCAAAGCACAAACCGTGGCCATCTAGTCGCAAGTAGAAAAATATGGCCTTCCATGATGGAACAAAGTGGATTTTCCTAGGCCTGTGCAGAATTGGAGGAATTTGGTACTTCTACATTTTTCTTGTAATGTAGAATTACCTCTGCTGCCCTGCAGGCTGAATTATTCTGAAGTAAATTGTTTCTAAAGAGGGCTGGAAGAGGGAGCAGTCCCTCTAAATTTATGAAGCACTGTAGATTAAACTTTAATCTGCAGTGGTTTTTGAACATAACAAGACTCTTTCCTCTGCAGCCCCATTCTAAAAGTTACTGCATATCCCTCTGCGCCCTTACTCTGCAGTAATCACTTCTTATTATGTAAAGGTGCTGAGTGGCATTTTGCTGTGCTATTTTCCTAGCACAAAATGCAGCCTAGCACCTGTTTTTGGATGTGAGAGAGCGTAGCTCATATATTGAATATTAACATGAAATGTTTATGAACTAGTGTGTAATAATGCCGCATAGAAACTGTATTAATGTATTTTGCTAAACGTGTGCTTGAAATGTGCCCACGGAGAGTGGCCGTCAATGTATACGATGACTAATGAAAATGACTAATAATGATGAAATTTATGTTAAGATATAGTTTTTGCACTAATATTGAAAGGTTATCTGCTAAAGTACTGCTAATAAATCATTAGGCCTTAGTTAGCATGAGTCGAGGCCTAGCTGCCTGCTTCCATATTAAATGTGTTTTTCTAACGTGCAATGTGCTGACTTGCTGAAGGACATGAACTCTTGTTGTTTTCCAGAGCTAGAAGATGAATGTAACTGTAGTAGATCAGTTCTAATGAAATTCGACTTGCTTGTAGAAACATTTTAGCTGAATGCAACAGTGCAGATTAATACCAGGTAAAAGGTCGCCTGAACCGGTACAGACAATGGAGCCACTGACTGAAGATGTGCAAAGGACGACGAGAGTATGAAATCATACCGGACATTCTACCCGTTGAAGACGTCAATCATAAGGACCAATAAACTATGTGAGAACTGTTATGGGGTGACAAATTCAATGAGCTAATTGAAACCCTATTGCAGGGAGATAGTGGGGTACCGACCCCAACCAATTACATTTTAGGGGACTGTACAACAGAAAAGGGATAAAAAACTAAGACACGGGGAGCCATTCAGATAGAGGAGGGAGAGATGCTGTTGATCCAGACACTTTGTCACTCTGCATAGAGACTTTGTGGTCTGGTTCTTAAAACCATCCTTGCCCTTATATTGCCCATATATACTTTACCTCCTTATGAGGGAAGTACCCTTTTACCCTTCTTACCCGACTTGCTGAGTTCCTGACTGATGGCGAATCAACTAATGTCCTGAGGACGAAGACAGAATCTGTATGCTGACCCAACACGGAAGGTTACTATATGACAATGAAATTGTGATTGTTTGCTTTTCCTTTCTAGGTACCAACTGCTTCTTTTGTCAGAGACCATAGTTAGAGGTTTTTCCAAATTGATGTTGCTTAATTGTTTTGCATGAAGCCCAACATGCCAATGCTAATTCAAGGTTAGTTAAGGGGTTCACTAAACAGACGGAAATAGACAAATGACTGAATCTATGCTTTGTTGAAATACTGCGCTAACGTTACTCTGCTGAGATTGATCTATGTTGACGTTGTGTTATGTTCTAATATTCGTGGTTCTTGCTTTGATGAAGTCTTATCAGAGTTGCCATATTGTGACTATGCTAATGTGTTTCTTGATTTTGAGATTAATAAACTTGCTAGTAGAATTGTAATCAATATGGAATAAATATTACAAATCGCACTAAACTGATGTGGTTATTCATGACTGAGAGATGATGGTGGTGTCCTGAGTCTTATTAAATGTCTTTGACTAAGGTGCATTGTCTTGTTGTGGTAAACATTGATGACGTTATTGACATATTGATTGACATGCTGATTAGCTATCTCGTCCTAAGGTGTCTTCAATCAGGGACGAAAGATTCATTGGCCTAAAACGAGTCCCCGAGTGTATAAATTAATCATAAAGGGACGCGTTAGCACATGCAAGTGCACATTTTGCTCTATGAAAATATCGCCAAATGCCCACATATCGCGGAATTCTGTTGAATCTTGCAAACATTAAATGGAATTCTGTGGAATTCTGCAGAATCAAATTCCACCAATTTTGTCCACACCTAGAGTGGGCCTGGTTGGTGCTTACCTTCTGACTTAGAAGAAATTTGAAGAGAAACTCTCTGAGAAGATTGAATTTCAGCTACGTAAGGCTGCAGGAAGTGCCCGATGAGGGAGGCATCATCATCGGGGAGCCGCTGTACAAAGTTGCCATGAAGATTTCTTCATTCAGACTGGAATGGAAGTCAAAAACCTCCAGCAGGTTGAGGCTGCAGCCGAAAAGACTTTCACGAGGAAGGAGAGCACTGAAGCAAAAGTCTGCTGAGAAAAGTTTGCTGCAGTGGAGAAAACCATAGTGGAGCTGCCATGAAGTCAGGTCTACCGGTGATGAGATTGGCAGATAAACAAGCATGCTGGTCCTAGTCTTTCCTCAGTTCTCATGGCAGTTTTTAGCTCAAAAGCTTCTGAGTCCCATGTTTTGGCTTTTGGCTATCCAGGCACCATTAGCACTAAGGGGCGCATTTATATTCTGTTTGCACCGAATTAGAGTAATTTTTATTTACTCTAATTCGGTGCAAAACTAATTCCATATTTATACTTTGGTGCTAGACCCATCTAGCGCCAAATTTATGGAGTTAAAGTAATTTTTTGGAAGTGGGGACCTACCTTGCCTTAATGAGATGCAAGGTAGGCGTTCCTGTGCAAAAAATGACTCTATGGCCTTAACAACATATTTAGGGGCATATTTATACTCTGCAGCATATTTATACTCTGTTTGCACCGAATTAGCGTCATTTTTTTACCCTAACTCAGTGCAAAACTAACTCCATATTTATACTTTCACCAAAGCCCTGATTTATACTTTTTTTGCGCCACATTAATGTCATTTCTGTGCACCAGCCGGGCACCATATATATGGAATGCTGCAAGCCGGTTCAAAGGGTAGGCTAGAGTAAAAAACAAAAAAAGACTTTAGTCGTGTGGGGCTGGCAGTATAGAAGAAGAGGGTTTAGTACCAAAAAATGACTTTAGGCAGGTTAAAGTAAAAAAAAAAAAATGACTCTAACCAGATTAGCGTCATTTTATGGTGCTAAAACTACCATGCAACATGACTCCTGCCTTAGAAAAGGCAGGAGTCATGCCCACCACCCCAAATGTCCAGCACAGAGGACAAGGGTCTCCTGGGCATGGCCATTGCACCCTTTGCCATGTATGGGGGCCCATTTCAGCCCCCCCATGGCACTTTCAAAAATAAAATGCAATCTTACCCGTACTTACATGGGATGGGGTCCCCTATCCTCCGCAGTCCTTCTGGTGTGGGTGGGGGTTCCCCTGGGGCTTGGGGAGGGCACCTGTGGGCTTATTCCATGGTGTTCCACCATGGAAATAGGCCCACAGGTCCCCTAATGCCTGCCCTGACCCAGGCATTAAAAAATGGGGCAAAGCAAGCTTTGCCTCACTTTTTGACCCCTCCTACCTCCCTTGCACCATTTTTCCATGGGAGTATAAATATGGCGTTAAGGCCATAGAGTCATTTTTTGCACAGGAATGCCTACCTTGCATCTCATTAAGGCAAGGTGGGTTTCCAGTTTCCAAAAATTACTTTAACTCCATAAATTTGATGCTAGACCGGTCTAGCACCAAAGTATAAATATGGAGTTAGTTTTGCACCGAATTAGAGTAAAAAGAAATGATGCTAATTCAGTGCAAACAGAGTATAAATATGCCCCTTAGCATAAAAAAATAACACTAATCTGGTTAGAGTCATTTATTTTGACTCTAGCCTACCTAACGTCATTTTCTTTTTACGCTAGCCTACCCTTTGCACCGGCTTGCACCATTCCATAAATATGGTGCCCAGCTGGTGCTAAAAAATGGTGCAAGCCGGTGCAAAACATTTTGGTGCAAAACTGCATTAGTGCAGTTTTGCACCAAAAAGTATAAATAGGGCCCTAAGAGTCCAAGAGTGGAAGGACACCACTTGGGATGTTAAGACTCACTCAGACTGGGAGCAGGTGTGGGTTCAAGGTGGTTGGAGCATTTCTGTTCCTGAGGGTCTGATCAGGAGGCCAGCCAACTAGGCCATGGAGTCACTCTGGCAGACCTGAGTTCAAGCAGGAGGGAAGGCCTTTGAGGACTCAAGACTGGGTCCCGGCAGCAAAGCAGTGCAGGAAAGTACCCTCTTTTTGGCATGTTATCGCCAATTTCTGCCTGATGTCAGTGTGTTTGACTGTGTTCACTGGGATCCTGCTAACCAGGACCCCAGTGATTATTCTCTCTCCCCTCTAAATTGCGTTACTGCATACTGGTAATCCAGTATTTCACCCGAAATTGGCATACTGGTCCCCCCTTATAAGACCATAATACATAGTACCTAGGTAATCAGGGCACTGGGGTTCCAGGGGATCCCTGTGGGCTGCAACATTTCTTTTGCCAGCCACAGGGAGCCCATGCAAAGGCTTCTACAGGACTGCCATTGCAGTCTGTGTGCTTTCGCGGTCACAAATGAAATTGCATAGCGTTGCGAGTCACAAATAGGAAGGGAACACCCCTTCCTATTTGCGAGTCGGAAATGCATTTTTCGAGTCGGATCCGACTCGCAAAATGCATTTCTGCATCACGGAGAGGCTTTTGCGACTCGCAAACAGCATTTTTCACCGTTTGCGAGTTGCAAAACCCTTCCTACATCTGGCCCATAGTCTCTAAGGTATTTTTGGCATTTGTGTCACCAAACTAAAGTACCTTTATTTTTGTAACACTGAGGTGATCATTGTGAGTTTGGTGTGCAGTGGAGGCCGCCTGCCAAACTCAACCCGCCACCTGACCGCTAGTGCCGCCAGGACACCACCGGCCCTATTCCAAGTTCACTGCAGGGCCCGGTGGGCGGAAACAGTGTTTTTGCCCACTGGCCTGTGGTGAAGAGGACCTTAACATTGACACTGGCTCGGAATCGACCAGTGAAATGCGCGTAAGGGCTGTGCATGGTGGCCCCTGCACTGCCCATGCAAAGTAGTAGGGTGACCATGACCTTAGGACCAGGGTCCAGAGTGTCAAATGAAGCTGAAAGACTGCAACCTTGTGAGTAATATCAGGAGGACCAGAATGGCCAGAGCCAGGAAGACCAAGTGGACTGGACCTGGATGACTAGGAGGAAGTGGTCCAAAATGACCAAGCTCAGAAGGACCCAACCAAAGAGAACCAGGCCCAAGAGGGTGTAGACCAGTGGTTGCAGTGCTAGAAGGACCACAAAGACAAGGCACAGGTCCAGGAGGACCAGAAGGATTCAAGCCAGGAGGGCAAGGACTAAGGGGTGGGGCCTAGAAGGACCAGGACATGATAACTAGGTAAACTAAGGAGACCAGCAAGACCGGGAGCTGGTGTACCAGGAGAAACAGGGTGTGGATCATCAGAATGGCCAGGTTGAGGGAACGATGATCAAGAGAATCAGGAAATCACAAGAAGAACTTGGAAATAGGGGTCTGGAAAGGCTACATTGGTCAGACAGACCAGGACCAAGAGGACTAGGTTTACAGAGACGCAGCCAAGGAGCATCAGAAACAAGGCAATCAAGTCCAGTGGGCATAAAATGAGGAATAGAACAAAGACTGTGAGTCAACCAGACTTAGAATGAGTAAGACTAGGAGAACAGGGTCTAGAGAATCAGGAGCAGATAGCCCAGCAACTACAGCCAGTAGGACAAAGGCTTTTAGGACTAGGGCAAGGAGTACCTGTAGGAGCAAAACCAAGGGAACCTGGAAGATTGAGTCACAGAGACCCAGGAGGATCAAAGCCTGCTATACTAGGACAAGAAGGAACATTAGGATGAAAAGGAGGAAAAAGAGTACCAGAAAAGGAGAGTCCAGTATTACAGTAGCCAGGATGACCAATTTGGAAGGCTAAGAACATGATGACTTGAATAAAGGAGATCAGGACAGGTTAGTGCCAAACTAGAATGACAAGGAGCAAGAGGACCAGGGCCAAGAGTAAAATGACAAAATGAAGGAGGACCAGGAGAACTAGCCAGATCAGATGCTGGTGGACTAGGGCCATTGCACAAACAACGTGATGGAGGAGGATTACATCAACTAGAAGGAATAGGATAAGTAGAACTACAAACTGGGCGAGGAGAACCAGGGGACCAGAATCAAGGGGATCAGGACCTGAAGTACCAAGTAGAGCAGGAGGACCAAGAACTAGGATATCTGGCAAAGCAAGCAAGGATCATAGGGACCAGGACAATCAGAGCCATGATGACCAATGAGACCAGTGGATGCAGTACCAGTGGAATGACAAAGACGGGGACCAGTGTTGTAAGGACTGCACTTAGTTTCTGATTTAGGTTCCCATTTTTGCTTGACACATTTTTCCAATGGTGACTTTTTACATATTTTTCCACTAACATGAGAATATGCTGCATAGGCATTTATTCTTGGTAGGCATTGTCACTCCGTAATGTGCACATTTAGATCCACATTGTACAATCTCAATGCAAAGCCCTTGGTTTTTTTTCAGTGTGCCCGTTCATTTATGCTAGACAAACCAAAGTAGCTGTTCTGTTCCTCTGTTAGAGTGTGATAAGGAAAGTGTTATAATCTATAAATAGCATCCATGCTACACTCAGTGAGAGGACCACTTTATGCTGAGATTATCATGAAACCACTGTGAACTGTGACAGAGATGCAGCTCTGCTGACTCTGACCTTCATCCTACAAAGGAAGAAAACTTGTACACTTAGACCAGCTTCCTGGCACATAAGATCAGGCATGGGGAGTTAGACTATCCCAATTGATCTGGAAGAGGGTATTTCACTATGCTTTCTTTTGTAACGTATTAGTAACAGATAAGAGTAAGGTAACATTAGTAACAATTAACATGGTTGACTTGTTTACATTTTTCACCATTTTAAAAATGCTGATTACAGTTAGATATTTACGTTTTCTAATATTCTAAGATCATGCTTTCTTTTCAAGAATCCAATCATTTCAATAAATGTTTTGAAAATGTGTTTTCAGAATGCATGCATGAGTGACAAACGAAAAGGTAGATCTGTTTCCACTAATTACTTGGTATACAGAGTGGTCATGTTTGAGCTTACCAATAACATCTCTTACCACGGTCAGTTTAGGGATTTGGTTGTGGTACTGTGAGCTAGCCAAAACAAAGCAACATTCACTGATGATATATGTAGACTGAATCTCTATATTGTGAAGTTCTTGTAGGCATATAGACAGTCCTACTAAACTCATAGGAACCATATTACACCAGAACATGGATAATCAAAATGACCAAAACAAGAGGAATAGGACGATACAGCCAGAGCCTGGCGGTAAAGGCGAGACAGCAGTGAACTCTCTGTCTCAGTGCAGGATAGACACGGATTCTTGAGATGGCACTCCAAATCGGTATATGAACTGGTGCTGATGCCACCGGCCTCAAGTGATGTCTTCTCCCTCAACAGGCTCCCCTGCCACACACCAGCACTCTAGGGCCCCTTGGAGCCCCCCTTCCACCTCTTTAGATGTTCCGATTCATGCCGCCACCTGACAATTGGTCAGGTAGACTGAAAGGGCAGAGATGGGCACAAACCAATGGATCGGCAGGCAAGCAGACCAAAAAGCAAACAATGTATTCAAAAAGCCAAGCTCAGTGGCAACCTCAGGTATTTTCAGGAAAGAGGTTCATTCTTGAGCCACAACCACTCCTGGTTGCTTGCTATCAGCTCTGTTCACTGTACGCCTGAGGAAACACATTGGTGGGGAGCACCATGAGTGCGAGCTGTACCAGCACCTAAGCTATCCACTTCTGAGCACCATTGGGCTCTACCCTCTGCGGCCTATGCCTCACACACAGTGGCTCATCTCTCCTATAACAACCTCCATGGCAATCAAAAATCCCACGCCTTGGCTCTTACTCCTGTGCCTACTCTGGATTATCAGCTATACAACAGAGACGTGACAACTCCTCCCACACAACCAGAAAAAGTAAGAATTAGATGAAGCTGATTACCTTGTAGGTTCTAGTGTTTGCGGTTCCATTTATTTTGGATGAGACTACCAGACAGTTTTTCAGCCGGAATCTTATAGTTTCAAAAGTCTGTCTCTACAGTCTTGTCAGATTAAAGCATGGAAATCTGATGGCTATGGGAAAAAAGAGTGCAATTAGAAGCATGCTATTACCATTAGACTGCCAGACCTAGGAGAACCAGCATGACAGGGCTAGGTAGAAGGACCCAGCAAACCAGCAGGATCCGGGTGGAGAGGATCTGTAGTACCAGGATGGGGAGGTCAAGGAATGGCTAACACAAGGAAGGGCCAGTAGACTACACTCACAAAACACTAGAACTAGAAGCACTAGGGCCCATATTTATACTTTTTGACGCTAAACTGCGCTAACGCAGTTTAGCGTCAAAAAGTTTTGCGCCGGCTAACGCCATTCTGAAGCGCCATGCGGGCGCCGTATTTATTGAATGGCGTTAGCCGGCGCAAGCAGACCGGCGCTGCCTGGTGTGCGCGAGAAAAACCACGTACACCAGGCAGCGCCGGCGTAGGGGGAAAATGGCGCATGGGCGTCTTAAAATGGGGCAAGTCAGGTTACGTCGAAAAAATCATCGTAACCCAATTTGCGCCATTTATTTTCGACGCCCATCCCCCATCAACATGACTCCTATCATTGTAAAGATAGGAGTCATGCCCCCTTGCCCAATGGCCATGCCCAGGGGACTTCTGTCCCCTGGGCATGGTCATTGGGCATAGTGGCATGTAGGGGGGCACAAATCAGGCCCCCCTATGCCACAAAAAATAAAAAAAAAATACTTACCTGAACTTACCTTAATGTCCATGGGATGGGTCCCTCCGTCCTTGGGTGTCCTCCTGGGGTGGGCAAGGGTGGCAGGGGGGGTCCCTGGGGGCAGGGGAGGGCACTCTGGGCTCATTTTGAGCCCACTTGTCCCTTAACGCCATGCCTGACCCAGGCGTTAAAAAGCGGCGCAAATGCGCCGTTTTTAGCCACGCCCACTCCCGGGCGTCTCTTTTGCCCGGGAGTATAAATACCACGTAAAGGCCTGGGAGTCATTTTTTAGACGGGAACGCCTCCCTTGCATATCATTAACGCAAGGAAGGGGTTCACGCTAAAAAATGACGCACATTCCGGGAACTTTGGCGCTATACGCCTCTAACGCCATAGTATAAATATGGCGTTAGTTGGCGTTAGTTTAGCGTCGAATTTGCGTCGAAAAAAACGACGCAAATTCGGCGCAAACGGAGTATAAATACGGCCCTAGATTCATAAAACCAGTACCAGAGTGACCAGAACTAGTCAATCCAGTCCCAGGGTGAGGATCAAGAGGACCAAAAAAAACGGAAAAGGAGTACTTGGAATGGGACCAGGAGGGAACCCAAATTAGAAGGCACAGAAGGTCCTGGCAGTGAAGGAAGAAGAGCAGGAGGAAATCTATGTGATTCAAGGCTACATTTTTAGTATAACCCTTTTGTAAATAGTTTATGCTGTCAAACCCTAGAAGTTCCCATATTTTCAGAGGAGTAATACCCTGAAACCAGTCCAAGGATGCTTGTTTCTGGTCCAGGGAGGACCTAGCCTGGCTGTTCGGGCTAGACTGTTCCCATGGGGAGCAGGAGCAAGACTGATTTGCATATGACTGGGCCCAAACTGGAAAGGAATGGTAAGCAAAAAAACTGATGGATTAAACCCAGCTGCCACCCCAGTGTGGACCCAGTTCGGGCTGGACTGTTCCCATAGGGAGCAGGGTCAAGACTGATTTGCATATGGCTGGGTCCAAACAGGAATGGCATGCCAAGCAAAAATTAAACCCAGATCTGTGAGGGGGGTGAATGTTTGACTCATTCCGCATTCCATCCATCATCTGTTCTTTTCGCATTTGTCACCCTAAGTGAGACGGGTATGCTCGCTCAGATGTGGGTACCATGCTCACTGTGTCACCAGGTTCAAAATAGCCTTGCTGATGAATGGTTATACTTTAGCCATTTGCATATCGGTCTTGACCTCTACAGTAACAGTCCAGCCTGAACTGGGGTGGCATAGTGACCAAAAATGATGGATTTAACCCAGATCTGTTATTGGGTCTGAGTGTCTGAAATGTTTCAGGACTCTGTTCATCATCTTCTGTGTTTCTATGTTGATGCTATTTGGCAAGGGTTTGCCTAGATGTGGGTCCCTTGCTCACTGTGCCACTGGATTCAATCTAGCTTGGTGAGGGGGTGTTTTACCCAGAAACTGGTCCCAGGACTCTTGTTTCTGGTCCAGGGAGGGCCTGACAGTTCGGGTGTGATTGTTCCCATGGGGAACAGGGTCAAGGCTGGTTTGCATATGCCTGGGTCCAAACTGGGGTGGCATGGTGATTAAAGGAAAGATGGATTTAACCCAGATCTGTGACTCGTGTTGAGTGTTTGAAAAGTTCCAGCACTTCATCAATCTTCTGGTTGTGTTGCTTTGTTCACCCTAAGTGCAAGGGTATGCTCAAATGTGGATCCCTTGCTCACTGTGCCACTGGATTTAAGCTGGACTAGCTCATGAGGGGTGATACTGGAAAAACATTCCCAGGATGCTTGTTTCCGGTCCAGGGAGGACCTCATCTGACAATTAGGGATGGACTGCTACCACAAGGAACAGGGTCAAGACTGATTTGCATATGGCTGGGTTCAAAAGGGGGTTGCATGGTGAGCAAAAGAATTATGGATTTAACCCAGATTTGTGACTGGGGGTGAGTATGTGACAAGTTTCAGCACTCTGTCCATCATCTTGATATGCTGCAATTTTCTTCTCAGCATCAGCCAATCCTGTTTAGGGTTCCTTCACCAAAGTGTTATCCAGCCTCTTGGAACTCTCATCAGCTACAGCTCTGAGCTTTGTCCCACTGGAGATTTTCAGCTACCAAATGAGTGACCAAGTATGAACATAGAAATCGTCACCGCAGCTTTGTCCAGCGGCTCCCCGATGATGAGGCTTTCTCCTCAGAAACAGCCTGCAACCTTGCCTCGCTGGACTTTTCCTTCTCTGAACATTTTATTTTAGATTATTTCTAAGTAGGAAGATAAGTACTGACCGGCTTTAATCCACTTCATGTATCCGACTCGTGCTTCATTGCGGTCGGCCATATTTGTGGACTTTGACCTAGTCTCATGCAACAAGAAGTCCGTGATTAGTGCTTTGATCGTTTAGGCACTAGGGCCCATATTTATACTTTTTGACGCTAAACTGCGCTAACGCAGTTTAGCGTCAAAAAATTTTGCGCCGTCTAACGCCATTCTGAAGCGCCATGCGGGCGCCGTATTTATGGAATGGCGTTAGACGGCGCAATCAGACCGGCGCTGCCTGGTTTGCGTGGGAAAAAACTACGTAGACCAGACAGCGCCGGCGTAGGGGGAAAATGGCGTATGGGCGTCTTAAAATGGGGCAAGTCAGGTTACGTCGAAAAAATCGTCGTAACCCGACTTGCACCATTTTTTTTCGACGCCCATCCCCCATCAACATGACTCCTATCATTGTAAAGATAGGAGTCATGCCCCCTTGCCCAATGGCCATGCCCAGGGGACTTCTGTCCCCTGGGCATGGTCATTGGGCATAGTGGCATGTAGGGGGGCACAAATCAGGCCCCCCTATGCCACAAAAAAAAAAAAAAAAAAAACTTACCTGGACTTACCTTAATGTCCATGGGATGGGTCCCTCCGTCCTTGGGTGTCCTCCTGGGGTGGGCAAGGGTGGCAGGGGGGGTCCCTGGGGGCAGGGGAGGGCACTCTGGGCTCATTTTGAGCCCACTTGTCCCTTAACGCCATGCCTGACCCAGGCGTTAAAAAGCGGCGCAAATGCGCCGTTTTTAGCCACGCCCACTCCCGGGCGTCTCTTTTGCCCAGGAGTATAAATACCACGTAAAGGCCTGGGAGTCATTTTTTAAGACGGGAACGCCTCCCTTGCATATCATTAACGCAAGGAAGGGGTTCACGCTAAAAAATGACGCACATTCCGGGAACTTTGGCGCTAGACGCCTCTAACGCCATAGTATAAATATGGCGTTAGTTGGCGTTAGTTTAGCGTCGAATTTGCGTCGAAAAAAACGACGCAAATTCGGCGCAAACGGAGTATAAATACGGGCCTAGATTTCACTTAAAACTTTAAAAACTCATAACTTTAGTTCTCCTGATTGGATCTTTCTCATTTTGGTGTCAAATAGTTATTTAAAATTTACTCAATTTTTCTGAGTTGCTGTAGGATTTTTCTTCTGTTATGGGTTCACTTTACTGCTGCTTGTTTGCTGCATAAAAACTTTACATATTGCCTCTACATTAAGCTGACTGCTTTTGTGCCAAGCTCCCAGAGGGTTAATACAGGTTAAGTTTGTGACTTTTGTGGTTCACCATGACAGGAATTATGACTGTTGCTTGAACAGGGATCACCACTCATTCAACCAATAGCTCAGTTTCTCAGAATTGTTTTCACTTGTTATATTCTTATGTGTTTAATTGAACTGAACCGGAATTTCTAATCCCAGAAAGCACTGATTGCTGCAGAAAAAGAGATGATCTGATAACATGGAGCCTTTTGGTAATCTGGCTCTGTAAAGTTTCTCTGTCTTGCACCATGGTGTAATGGAGTCGCTTTCTGTGCCATGTCTGTCATAATACTTGTAGACATTCAAATATTTTGAAATGTTACAACTATGAGTGAGTAGTTGTGTCTCAGAAAATGTTAGCACCTGGGGCCATGTCAAATATAACAGGGTCTGTGATCACAAAAGTGCTTTACCTGTCCCTGAGTTTGACTCATAAAAGGAATTTTGTGATTGCTTCCGAATTGCAAATGCAAGTGGCCATTAAAGGGGTGTTCCCCTTCCCATTTCCAATTTAGAAAATAATTTATCAATAGCAATCATGGTTGCAAATCATTTCTGAGCTATTGGTCCGCAAATTGGGATGGTAACTTATTTTCAAAGAGGAAGGGTTCCCCTTACAACCCCCTTGCCTTGGGTGAAGAAAGCAGTGGTCCTGCCTTCTTCCCCTTCTTCCTTTGCACGCTACAATCTATGCTATTACAGACAATCACAGAAGGCCGCAAATTGCCAACTGCCTAGTTAAAATTAATTAGGTATTTATTAGTTTGTGAACTGACTGATAGCGCATAGGTATGTTTGCAAAATGCTATTCCATTTGAAAAAGGTCTGGGCGCAATTTGCAACCACTTTTTGTGAATTAAATAATAATGGACCAGGACCCTAACTTTAATAAGGTGATGGATGCCAATTTGTTCACTGCTTGTTTACAGTTTTACCTGGTGGTAAGTGCATAAGGCATAATAGCACAAAATATAACCTGTTTAGTCAGCAGCCGGCTAAATAGTGAAGTTTCTATTCTGACTGAAGCCAGTAACCTAATGTGTGGAAACCAATCTGAAAGACTGTAAATTGGTGGAATAGCACCTTGTACAATCTCACATTGGTCCTGGATGTAGTGTAAGCGGTATGGCTATGTGTCATGTTACAGTGGGCATAGGCTGCTTATGTGTATGTGGTGACCTGAGTATATGTGACATATTGAGTGACATTGTTATATGAGTGAAATAAGTATATGATGTAGTGTGATGTGGCAATACATGTATTACCTACCTTATCTGTGTACTTACCTGTTGTCCTTTGGAGCATTCAGGCTTGTCCGTGTGAAGGAGTACATAGCGCTGCATTGCCTTGCTGCAGTGGATGATGATATCATAGGTGCCATGGTCCCAGTATGGTCATGGTCATGAGGTCCTACAACATGATTGCCACATGTGTTGACCTGCTACTAGTAGTGGGGATGTGAAATACAGACATATTCCAGTGTGTAAAGTGACTTCAGATGGTCAGATTCCTGTTACAAAGCCATTGCATCATTTCATATGCCTGGGTTTGCCATAAGAATTCTGCCACATCTCAGCTTTTGTGTGATGCATCTTGAAGAAGTGGAACACAATGGAAGACTTGAAGATATTACTACGTCATTTGTAAGTGACCTTTTTTGACACTCTGCACCTACCTATATCTGATGCAGACCTAAAAACCCTGATGCATTGGGCCAAATGCATCACCTTGTAAACATGGAGCTGCCATAGTGCTGCTGGTGCAACAAACAAAATTAGGCAAAGGTGGCGTAAGTCCTTTGTAACTATCCCCCCAGGTCTGAAGAGACTTTATAGATCCTATATAGAGGCTGTGAACTGCAGTATTTGATATGAAGTTGGAAATTCACATGTGCAGTCAGCAACATTTGAATTGAGGAAAAATTAAAAGTACAGAATGCTGCCACGGAATGCAGCAATGAAGGAAATTTAAACTAGTCACATGCACCAAGCAAACTCAGTGAACGCAGGAAGTTTCAGCTTGAAGGATGCAGCAGGCCTACATATGAATTGAGCAATGACTGAATTGGGAACATCATCTGTGGACACAGAAACGGATAGTAAAATGAGCCTGCAGTGTGAAAAGTTTCAAGGGTTTCAAAGGCCACTAATAGTGTAACAAGCAGGTTGCAGTAAGGCACTGGGCCAGATATTCAAATCTAGTGCTTACTAAAAACAATCACACATGTCCAAGTGCAGACCAATGCTGGCATTGAAGCCAGGATTGGTGAAAGTGGAGCCCATGACATTGGGTCATTTGGCAGCTCTAAAGATAGTGTCTGGCTGCTGCTGCTCATTCATTTGTTTCAGGCTCCTGTTTGCGAGAACAAGCAGCAAAGGGGGGTGTAGGAGGCTGGCCTGGCTTATAGTGGGTACCTGATGGTACTTACACCTTGTGACAGGTCCAGTTATCCCTTATTAGTAGATTAGTAGTGTTCTAGCAGTTTAGGCTGATGGAGGTAGCTATAGCAGAGCAGCTTAGGCTGAACTAGGAGACATGCAAAGCTCCTACTATACCACTTATATCATATAGCACTATATATATCATAAGAAACACAATACTCAGAGTTACTAAAAATAAAGGTACTTTATTTTAATGACAATATGCCAAAAGTATCTCAGAGGATATACTCCCTTAGGAGGTAAGTAATATATACAAACTATACACACAAACCAAAATCAGGTAAGTAAACAGTTAGAAAAGTAGTGCAAACACTGTAGAATACAATAGGATGCAATAGCCCTAGGGGCAACAAAAACCATATACTCCAAAAGTGGAATGCGAACCACGAATGGACCCGAGGCCTAGTGTAGTGTGTAGAGGGTCACTCGGAGCGTAAGAAAATATTAAGGGTGTCCAAGATACCCCACTCCAAGACCCTGAAAAGTAGGAGTAAAGTTACCCTACTACACCAGAAAGACAGTAAAGTCGAGATAGGGGATTCTGCAAAGGCAACAACTGACTGCAAAGCATTGAAGATGGATTCCTGGACCTGAGGACCTGTAAAGGAAGGGGACCAGTTTCAAGAGACACGCAAGTGTCGGGGGGGGCAGGAGCCCACTAAACCCCGGATGAAGATGCAAAAGGCTGCCCCTCGGTGAAAGAAGCTGAATATTCTGCAACAACGGAAGGTGCCAGGAACTTCTCCTTTGGTCAGAAGTTGTCCCACAGCGTGCTGGAGGATGCAGAGTTGTTTCCACGCAGAAAGACTGCAAACAAGCCTTGCTATCTGCAAGAGTCACGGTTGAAGATAAAGGGTGCTGCCAGGGCCCAGGAAGGACCAGGAGGTTGCCCCTTGGAGGATGAGACAGAAGGGGTGCTAAGCAACAGATAAAGCCCATGCAGAAGCAGGCAGCACCCACAGAAGCACTTGAACAGGTGTTCAGGAAATTTGAGCACAGCGGTCATCTCAACACAACAAAAGAGGGTCTCACGTAGCCGGTGGTCAACTCAGTGAATTGAGCAATGCAGGACAGAGTGCCAGGGACCTAGGCTATGCTGTGCACAAAGGAATCCTTGCAAGAGTGCACACAAGCCCTGGCAGCTGCAGATCACGCAGTACACAGGATTACTGTCTGTCATGGGGAGGCAAAGACTTACCTCCACCAAATGTGGACAGAAGGACCACTGGACTGTTGAGATCACTTGATTCCAGCTCCTGTGTTCCAGGGACCACGCTTGTCAAGATGAGAGGGGACCCAGAGGACCGGTGGGGCATACGTTTGGTGCCTGTGTTAGCAGTGGGAAGATTCCGTCCACCCACGGGAGATTTCTTCTTGGCTTCCAGTGCAGGGTGAAGGCAGAAAGCCCTCTGAGCATGCACCACCATGAAACAGTCGAGAAAGCCAGAAGGATTAGGCACTACAATGTTGCTGGTAGTCTTCTTGCTACTTTGTTGTGGTTTTGCAGGCGTCCTGGAGCAGTCAGCAGTCGATCCTTGGCAGAAGTCGAAGAGGGAGATGCAGAGGAACTCTGATGAGCTCTTGCATTCTTTATCTGAAGAGAAACCTACAGGAGAGACCTTAATTAGCCATCACAGGAGGATTGGCTACCTAACCAGGTAAGAGCCTATCAGGAGGGGTCTCTGAAGTCACCTGCTGGCACTGGCCACTCAGAGGCTTCCATTGTGCTCTCACATCTCTGCATTCAAGATGGCAGAGGTCTGGTACACACTGGAGAAGCTCTGGGCACCACCCCTGGGGTGGTGATGGACAGGGGAGTGGTCACTCTCCTTACTTTGTCCAGTTTTGCACCAGAGCAGGGGCTGGGGAATCCCTGAACCGGTGTAGACTGGTTTCTGCAAGGAGGGCACCATCTTTGCCCTTCAAAGCATTCCCAGAGGCCAGGAGAGGCTACTCCTCTCAGGCCCTTTGAACTTATTTCCAAAGGGAGAGGGTGTAACACCCTCTTTCAGAGGAAATCCTTTGTTCTGCTTTACAGGAGGGCAGAAACCTGTCTGAGGGTTGTCAGCAGCGGTAGCTGCAGGGAAAACCCCAGAGAGCTAGTTTGGCAGTACCTGGGGTCCATGCTGGATCCCCAGGAATGCATGGGATTGGCACCCCAATACCAGATTTGGCATGGGGGACAATTCTATGATATGAGACATGTTACATGGCCATATTCGGAGTTACCATTGTGAAGCTACATATAGGTATTGACCTATATGTAGTGCACGCGTGTAATGGTGTCCCTGCACTCACAAAGTCCGTGGAAATTGCCCTGAACTATGTGGGATCACCTTGGCTAGTACCAGAGTGCCCTCACACTTAGTAACTCTGCTCCTAACTTTCACCAAGTGAGGGTTAGACATATGGGTGACTTATAAGTTACTTAAGTGCAGTGTAAAATGGCTGTGAAATAACGTGGACGTTATTTCACTCAGGCTGCAGTGGCAGTCCTGTGTAAGAATTGTCTGAGCTCCCTATGGGTGGCAAAAGAAATGCTGCAGCCCATAGGGATCTCCTGGAACACCAATACCCTGGGTACCTAGGTACCGTATACTAAGGGAATTATAAGGGTGTTCCAGTGTGCCAATTAGAATTGGTAAAAATGGTCACTAGCCTGCAGTGACAATTTAAAGGACAGAGCGAGCCTAAGCACTGAGGTTCTGGTTAGCAGAGCCTCAGTGACACAGTTAGGCACCACACAGGGAACACATATAGGCCACAAACTATGATCACTGGGGTCCTGGCTAGCAGGATCCCAGTGACACAGGCAAAAACAAACTGACAAACAAGTAAAAATGGGGGTTACATGCCAGGCAAGAGGATACTTTCCTACAGGGGGGCAGCAGAAAGTCTTGGCTTCATGCTCACTCCTAACTGATTCTGTAGATGTCAGTGGCAAGCTGAGAAACTACTCTCTCCACATTTTACCCAGAGCTGCTTGAAGATGTGAAATGAATCAGCAGGGTCACTGAAAGCAGGCCATGCAAGGTAGTGGCCACAGAATCTCAGAAAGAGTCCAAGCAATCCCCCAAGGTATCACGGAAGAACAAATGACATCCAAAATGCTCTTTTTTTGGGTACTATGGCTGAGTAGTTAGGCATATCAGTGGGTAGTGCTAAGCATGTAAGGCACACACTCATGCAGTAATTGAGACACATACTCAATTTAAGAAATCTTACACCGATTTATAAAATATCATGTACTTTTAAATAAACTTTTATACCAAGATCACCGGCGTCAGGTGAGTACTTTTCGACTTAATAATTTTTAGAGTTTTCAAAAGCTGACAGTGCATTCTTCAGATGCAGTACTTTTATCTTATGGAGGAAGAACAAGCACTGCATACAGGTATAGTACAGCGACTTACGGGGCCAATCTCCTAGACTAAGGGTAAGTATGGGGCAAGGTCTGCAGCAGTGGTGCAGTTCAGTATCAGGTGTCCAGTGTAAATCTATGAGGATCAGTTTGGTCACAAAGTTGCTGCAGAGGTGGACTGAGAGTCCAGTCTGGGTGAACCACTGAGGGGGTTCAGTTCTTGTGATGCTCGGGGACATAGGGACACCAGTGCTACTTTTCTCCTCGGTCTGAGATGTCAGGGTGCAAAGACGGTTTAGACCGTCGTGTTTACAGTCGCCAGAGGTAGTCACAGTGTAGGGGGCCCACGGAAAATGGCTACAGGTGTGGACTGGGGGCCTAGTATGGCCAAGCCAACAGGTGGGCTTGAGTCTCACAAGCTATGTTTCCTTTAGGCTGCACAAGTGTGCGCGCATGCAGCCTTTCCCTGCGCCCAGATTGTCTCTGGGAGCTCCCTGGCCACTTCCAGGGCCAAAAGGCATAATAATGAAAATAAATTTTGACAACGTGCAGCTGGTGTGAAAAATTCTCTTTTTGTGTGTGGCAGGCTGCGCTGCAGGAGGTCAAGCACACACACACCAAAGACAAAGAGGCTGCTCCTTCCTTTCAGGAATGGAGCATTTTCAGGAGGCCAAACCAGGGCAGTGTGCTAAAAACACCTTGAACTTGATTATTTTGTTTAAAGACTTGGCAAATACTTTTTTTACCGTTTTTCATTCATTATTACATAAGAGGTCCTTCAAACACATGAGGTCAAGATGCCTACGAAGGAGGGCTAGTTTTAGTGTAAGCTGTGTGTTCAACAATTTTCAGGCAAAAGTAAAAATGTCAAGATAACTCTGGTGTTTAATGTACCTGCTGGAGAGAGATGGAGTTTTGTCTATTGGTAGTTTTAACTCATCTAAGGTGGCGCCGTGGGTTAATGTGCCTGCTGCAAAGAACTGCACTAGGCAAAATGCAAACAGAACTGTATTTATGGATAGCTCAGTGAGTTACTGCTTTTGTTACAGAGATTATTTTGTTACATAAATTACAATCTAAATATAGTACAGTGACCTATGAATTATCAAAGCTGCTTGGTCTAGGTTAAAACTTTGTTTTTTTTCCCAGTTTTTCATTATCCTAATGTTGCTAAAAAGGGTTTTGAGTAGAAATAGACTCTTATTAATAAAGCTAACCCCAACTACTGGGGCCAATCCCCACCACTGTGTTACATTTTAAATCCTGAGCTTGTGCTTCTCCAGACCAAACACACTTAAAATATCCTGCCTACTAGTATGGATGTCATGTGATCCCCACACCTTTTAATCCTCATTGTCTTATGTAACATTTTCTATAGGCTGATTTACACATGTATGATTCATTTTCTCTGTATAATGTGTGTGTGTGACGTAAAGTGCTGCAACACTCTACATTGGTGTGAGCAGCACTACACAGCAAATGAAGGTGTGTGAGAGAGGGGCATTCAAGAGATGAAGGACACTGTTGGAGGGTGGTAGTGAGCGACTCCATTAAGAAGGAGGTCATTGAGGGGGTGACCAAAAAAGTTTTTTGCGCATGCGCCATCACAGGTGCCATGGAAATAGTGTGTTAATAATCGTGGAAACATACCATATATAGCATGACTTCAATGTTTGATAGTGCTGCATTTTAGAGATTTGTACTTATCTCATTCCCATTAAGTCAGTTGGCACTTTTTCTTTAATTTTCTTTTGTGAACAAAATGTAAACAATTTGCAAGGGGTTTAATAGTGTCCCATCAATTCATGTGTGAAATCATAGTTTGAAAATATGATTTTTGAAACAAAATATATAAAGTGTTTTATTTAAAATTGAAAAACTGTTTCTATCTTAATGTAGAATTATCATTGTTCTTGGCATTGATCTGGGCCGGGCCCTGCACATCTGCCAACAGCCACAGCTAGAGCAGGAAGAGCACAGCTCTAAGATCTGTTTGTGCTGTGTGCCTCTTGGGAAGGGGCTGGAAGGTATGATCATTCAATGCTAAAGAATTAGGGTTTTGCCTGAAAAATGAATCATGTTTCCCAAACAAGTCTCCCAGAAGAACAGGAGTCTAGACCAAGTCAGTCTAAAACTCCAGATTCCTGCCCTAGTCCTACTTTTAGCGCTGATATCACTGAAGTTCAAATAAAGACAGATGTGCAGTATTTAAGGGCACAAGGCAGTACTTGAGTAGGTCTGAGTTTGGGTCATGTCGCATACGAGCCAAAGGCTACTCAGAATGGGGGAGGTCATCAGCGATGAGGGTTCTCATCTCAAGTGCACAGGCCAAACAATCATTCACCAGGATTTTGGAGGAGCTTGCCATGTGGTAGAAAATAAATAGGACAAGAAGACAGAGTGGAAGTTGATAGATAAGATGAAAAGGCAATGGAAATGAAGAAAAGCAGAAGGTTGGAACGCAGTAGTTCTGGATAGAAAGACGTTGGGAGGAGGAGTGGGCAACAATGAAGGCGTGATATTGAGGAAGGAAATTAGAAGGGGCACAGAAGGGTGAAGTGAGAATGGGATATGAAGTACAGAGAATAAAGTCAGAAGAGTCCTAGCATTTGAAAATGGACAAAGCATGTTGGAAAGCCAGAATGATGATAAAGATGGGAGAGTAGAGAAAAGGAGAAAAGATAAGAACGGCGACTGGAAAGAAAGAAAAGGTGCAGGACAGGAAAGCAGAATAATAGGAAAGACAGAACTAATAGAAATATGGAGAGGGGAGAAAATTTGGAGGAGAGGATGAGAAAAAGAGGGATTTGAATGTAAAGAGAAAAGGGGGTATGTATGGAGAGGGTGACCTATGGAAGTGATTTAGTAAAAAGGAAGATGTGAATAAGCAAGAAATGCTGAGGAAAAGAAAGTAAGAGGTGTGAACTATAAAAAGTAGAGAAAAAAGGAAAAAAAGAAGGAAGGACAATAAGAACAAACAAAAGGAGATCGGTAACCTGAGGGGAAACAAAAAGATTGAAAGGGACAATTAGAAGACTATCAGGGCAACATCAGTGCACTAGTTCAATAGGTTAATCTCCTAGGTAACGAAATTCACTAGTACAATAGTTCAGTGATTTTGCACATGATTGCTGCCTAAGAGCTGTCATCCAGGGGAGGTTGTTTTGTAGCTGTGTTCTTCAAATCTAACAAATTGAAAACTTGAGTATAACAGATTTTCAAAAACAAAGATTATAGGTAGACACAGATGACAACCAAAGATGCCAGAGATAAGCAACGAGGTGAGTAGAAGAAAAGCATAGTCAAGATATTGAATTGATCGAGAAAGAGTAGAAGGAGAGAGAGGACATGGAGATTAGAGAGAGTTTGGGGAAGAGAGAATGGTAGGATGTAGATTGAAGAGAGAGGAGGCTGAATGAGGGAGTAGTAGAAGAGAATGGAATGGGAAAAAGAAAAGTAGGAAAGATAAGGTGCAAGGAGACAAGACAAAAACATAAGAAAAAGGGAGGAACAAGGTAAAGACAAGTGAGAGAGATAGACTGGAGGTGGATAGAGATCAGAAAAGGTGCTAGGAGGAGATAAGAGATGCATGACGATAGCAAAGTCACAGGAATGGTACGTAGAATGATTAGGGTAGCAAGTTTCTGTTTCACTGGTGCTCAGAGGCGCAAGGAGCTCACTGCAACCCTGTAATGGATCTCTTTCAATACCAAGCCAAAGGTGAGTGGAGGTCAGTTTTTTCTGGTTTAAATTAAGGCAGATGATACCTTTGCTGTGCCACTGAATGTGGTAGCTTGCACACAGCACATATTTTCATATTAAATTGTTGCTTTCGTCAGTGCACGCCGCCTTGACTGTATTGCTCGAAGCACCTATATTCCCGCACATAAAGTAAACAAAATAGAGGGAACATTGCTCATGAGCCAGTGGTCCTCTGCTCCTCCATCAGGGTGCATAAGTGCAGTGGACATCCAGGTCTCCATCACCAGAAGCAGTCGCGGTGAAGGAGGGATCTGCAGAATCAGGCTCAGACTCTGACAGGAAGTCCACAGAGGACACGTTTAGGGTGGGCTTCATCTCTGAAAGGCCTAGGGACTACCCTGACACTGTTGGCCCACTTCAGCTTCGGCTAGGCGACTCGGGTGCAGTGGTGATTTCCAACACCAGGTCTTTGTTGTTCCCGTTCCTCACAGTTCTTTCTTGGATGTCTGCAGATGTAGGGGAGCAGCTTCTGTACCTGAAGGGAGTTCTTCTTTGTGATTTGTGAAGAAGTGGCAGCCCTCCCGATTTCTTGGAGGCTGCAGTGGCAGGACATGTCAGTTGCTCCTCGATGGTCAGGTGCAGCAGGCAGGTAGGGTTAGCGCCAAGTCAGTCATGCTCTTCGGTTCTCAGGTTCAGTAGGCTTCTTGTCCACTCCTTCTTTTGTGTCCAGCAAACATCTGAGGATCTGGTATCAAGGGATTACCTAAATACTCAATTTAGGGGGAGTGAAGGGGAGTAGCCAATGGGCTACTTACCCTTGGGGTCACTACACCCCCTAGATGGCCACTTCCTGTGGGGAGTGGGCAGCACCCTGTTCAGAGGTTCTAAATTGCACCACATGCAAGATAGCAGAATTTCCTAATTTGTGTCCACTTCAGGCTGGTCACCCTAGGAGTGTTCCCAGTCTGGAACCATGGCACGCCGCCTGCATAGCTAATTTTCCTGCCTGTCCAGGTGCCAAATGGGCCGTGGGAGAAAAGGGTTGTCTTCTTCCTCTGAGGAAGGCCAGATCTGCATACCAAAAGGCAGTGGGCTTCTTTGAAGCTCCTGCCATGGAATGCAGGTCATCCTGTGGGGAGGGATGGGTAACAACCTGGCCTGGACATGCCTTTGTTTCTGACCTCCAGAGAACAGAGGCTTTCATCCTGGGAGGTCAGATTCTCGTCTGTTGCTGGCAGGCTGGCCAGAACCGGTCAGTGAGCTTACTAGCAGCTGGTAGAGTATCAGGGGGCGCCTCTAAGGTGAAAAGCATCTTCGAGCAAGTCGCCTCGGAAATTTCAGAGGGCAGAACTGCTGACTCTCATTCTCAGCAGTGGCGAACAGATCTAACCAAGGCTGTCCCCACTGCTGAAAAAGTCCTTACACCACCTCCGAACGGAGATGCCAGTTGTTATCCGTTAGACCTCTTCAGCTGAGTTTGTCTGCTCTGGTATTCAGAGAGCCCTCCAGGTGTGGAAGCACTTTGGTTATTCCCTGACATTCCAGCCATGTTCAGAGATAGTCTAAGACTTCACCCTGCCCTGTTTGTTGCAGTACCACATAGCAGAGGTGTTGTCCATGAACACCTGTCCTAGCATTACCTTGGGGGAGGGTGGGAAGGCTTTTAATGCTAGAGGGATCATCCTGAGCTCCAGTAGGTTGATTTGGAGTCTGAATTCCACAGGAGACTAAAGGCCTCTGTTCCCCACCTCTCCCAGATGGCTACCCTATCCCAGGAGTAATGCATTTGTCATCACCATCGGATCTGGATGGGAAAGGGGGAGGGGTCTGCTGCCGACCCAATTGTGGTTTGTTAACCACCAACACAAATTCTTTTCAGTTTCCTATGAGATTTGGACCATATCAGAGAAATTCCCCTGATGCTGAACCCACTTGAACTTCAGGTCCCACTGCAGAACTACATATGCCAGAGGGCATGTGTCACAAGCATGATGAAAGATGTCATGAGGCCCACAAGCCTAAGAGTCAGTCTCACTGAACATCAGTTCATGGCCTGAATATCTTGGACTCGCCCTTCTGGAGTACAAGCCCAAAACTTCACCATTTCTGCAACAGCTCCGATGCAAGGGAGTGTCTGATAGGGATTCTGGTGTGCCTGCCCGCATTTATAGTGAACCCCAGTGAGAACAGCAGGTTCGCCATGGTCTGGAAGTGGGAGACAACAGCCTGGGGCGACCTTATCTTCAACAAACAGTCACTGGTATTGGGGAAGACTGGCACTCCTAATTTCTGCAGATGAGCCGCAACCACAGCCATCACCTTGGTGAACACCCAAGGAGTGCTGGTATGGCCAAAGGGAAGCATGTTGAACTAAAAGTGCTCATGGCCTATTGTGAACTGCCAGTACGGCCAGTGGAAAGGCATGACTGGAATGTGGAACTAAGCATCCTCAAGTCTAACACTGCCATCCAGTCTGCCAGGTGCAGGACAGACAGGGCTGGAGCAAGCATGAGTATTTTGAAATTCTCCTTCATGACAAAGAAGTTTTGGGCACCAGAAAGAAGCAGGAATAACAACCATGGCCTACTTGTGGCATCGGCACCCTCTCCATCGCTGTCATGCACTCACCTAGTTCCAATTGCTGAGACGATAATGGACCTCTTATCCCTTCTGAGGGTCACTAATGATCAAGGAGTCAAGATCCTAACTAACACACTACCTCCGAAGGGAAGTAGAGTTGGGACAACATAAGAAAAGATAGACTTTAGGCACAGGTCTGCTCTGCTGCCTTGTGACACTGTGTAACAGGTTCTGCACTCCTTGGGCCTTTGTGTTAGTTAGTATGCAATGCACTGGAAACAACACGAAGAACAGTTTCCCACCAGTTCTCAGTATACACTGATTAAGTAGCTATTAACAATAATAATACAGGCTTCATCACAAATACTGCACAGGAGCAGGTACAAATCAAGATTAAAGCTGGAGTTTCTGGCACTCCCAAGAATCAATTTACGTAGAGTTTTCTGTTCAAGTTCATATGTATATATTTCTTGATACAACAGATTGTCAAGAAATTTTGACATGAGTTTTTCAGTTCTGACGTAAAGATAGTTTGAAGCACCCAATATGCAAATGTGTCCAGAGTACTAAAACAAATGAAGCACAGAGAAAATAATGTCCAATATGCAGACAATGTGTTTTTTCTTTTGAAGAACACAGTTTTGTCTTTTAGTCTTTTACTCAACCTCATTGATTAGTTTGAACTATTTTATGATCAAGTTCTTAGGTCTTGTAGCTGTAATGAAGGGAGTCAAAGTGGAAGTGGAATCACCATTCAGGAAATGGAGATGATATGGGTGTCGACTGTGCCAGGACGGTGCTTGCTCAAAACAAGAATAAGGCCAAGCACTGACTTCAGTTTCACAAATGATTTAAATACCATGTCTGGTCTCCAATAGGCATGGCTGGTTCCTGAAAGGGATGTGGTGCAATGGTAGACAGGAAGACTCATAATCGGGCCTTGGAGAGAAGACGTGTCAGCATAAAGGCAGGTGCAAAATGACAGCTGGAGCCAATAAACCATGGCTGGTGGAACCAACAAACATTAGCAGGTGGAATCATTAAGCCATGACAGTTGGAGCCAATAAACCAAAAGCCTAATTAAACAATGCCACAAGGTATTCAATGCGTTCATGTGCTCTGGGAGGGGGTCTTCCATACTGTTAAGTGCAGTTGGACCATGGGCCCTGAGAGATGTCTGTCCTGATGTCACAGTAGGCCATAAAGTGCCACAGAGTACATGAGCCCTTTGCACCAGACCCACTGTACAGAGGGCACAAGAGGGGGTTGTTACAGTGGCTCTCTTGGCCAAGAGAGATATAACTTCCTTGAAGAGAAAGGAGAGGTGGTCCCCCGTAAGCCTGTTGCAAGTGGGTGGCATGGATGGAGGGGTGGTCATGAAGGGAAGGGAGTAGCCTCTCCATACAATTTGAAAAACCCACTGTTCTGATGTTATAGTCCTCCAGTGGGGTATGTGATGGCGTATCTTGCCTCCCACTGAGTGCCCATGATGGAAAAGGGCAAACTGAAGAGGTTTGGAAGCTGGCGCTGCAGGGTGAGTGGTGGACTGACCCTACCTCTGGTTGCCCAAACCATGAGGTCTGTAAGTATCGCACCCTTGGCCACAGAGAGGTAATGAAGCTTTCATAATGTGGCAGCTGGGTGGGTAAAGACACAGTTGGAATGCCATTCCATGAAAGGAGCAAAAGGCAGACTGTGGTTTGAGACGGACCATAGATAGGCCCAAGGATCTGGCCGTAGCCCTATTATTCTTGAAGCGCTCCAGAGCTGACTCTGCCTTGACTCCAAAGATCCTGGTGCCATCAACGGCCCACTATCTGGGGAGGTATCTAGTCCACTGGCATCCTCCAGGTACTCACACAAGTCCAAGTTGGAATTTAGGCACTGATATTCTTCTGTGACCCGTCCCACTCCTCCCTGAGTCCAAGTCTATGGGAATGGGGCTGGGGATCCAACCTTGGAGGGATGGCCCCAGAAAGGACATTTATTTACTTTCTAGCAGCTTTTTTGTTTAAAAAACGTGATCAAAGACTCATATTAAGGTTATTATATTTATACATGTTTATGACATTAATTATTGCAGAGTGATTCATATCTATAGCAATTATATTATGTATATTTATGATTTCAGGAGATGAAAGCTGAAGAACCAATATTTTGAATTGTGAATCACTGTTAAAAGGACTAATGTTTGATTATTTAGATTTGTAAAGCCTGTGCACTAAGGTAGGTATTAGAGCTGACTGACATACTGTACAAGCATGTACAACTATTACTTGTGGAAGTAATGTTCTTGAGTTTATCTTCTGGAAGCTTGGCATAGCGAATTTCAGTTTACGAGAACCAGCACCTTAGAAAATGAAGAAGGGGCATGAGGTAATCAAATGTGGGCTGCATAAACTGGGAAGGAATCAATGTGTGAGTTATAAGTACTAAGGGTTATTCTTATGTTTTCAGAAACTGAAAAGACAATCAACATAGCTAGGTGGAGATCTGGTGTTGGTCCTGGTCAAGGTTCGCCACTTCATCCCAGTGGGTCAGACATGACTTCTTAGGAGTTTGTTTGATTCATAGGAAAGTTGGGAACTACGTTGTGTCCATTTCACTCCTGCGGAAAGGTACAAGCCTGATATGCAGGTCCTTCCTCTCATCTGAGGTCGAGACCATCACTGTGTCGCACGTCAAGCTGCCAGGAGCTTGAAGAACAGCTCCCTCAAGGTCTTTAGATTCATGCCATGGCAGGTATCACAGGTCTTCACGGCATGGATGTTCTAGGGGCACCAGAGAAAAACACGGTGCATGTCTGTTACTGATATCAGTCAGTGACGGGCACCATAGGACTTGAAGCCGACATTCCTAGAGGACATTCATGCCTCAGAACAAAAGGGATTTCAAGCACTCCACAAGTTCTTCATCCATAGGTTGTTTACTCTTGTAACAAAAGATTATGTCCATCTTAATACAGTTTCCCTCACAAGACCAGCAACTTTAGCCAACACATGCTTTGTCTGCCTTACTGGTATACATAGCAGACTTCATTAGGGCTACAATATCAAAATACACATCATAATGTAAAATATAAACTGCTCCAACTGTACAATACCACAGAAACACCTCTGTGCAGCAAACACCAAATGCCTTAGCTAAATTAAAAAGTAGGAAGTTGCTAGTGGAAAAACCAAGGTAGATTCAATTAAGGCTATAGCAAGTGAGAACATAGAACAGTCCTTCTGAGTGAACCAAGGTCAGTGTAAGGCCCCATTGCTCACTTAAACCATTGAAATATATAAACAAACCACTTCAAATATTAATAAATCAGTGCTGAAAGGGCGCATAAGGAAGGTTCCTCAAGTAACCCAAGAACGACGTATACTATGCTGCTCACCCAGCTTTCAAACTGGCATGGCATGCCAATCCCTGGCACTATATTTTCAATTATGGATCATCCATAAGTATATACCTTACCAAAAATTAAAATCCAAAACCAAGGTCAAAGCCACTACTGTACACTTTATCCAACATCTCAATATATAGGCTCATCTAAAATCATAGTACAAGGTTGTAATATATGGCATCCATCCCAATGCAAGTGGGGTTATAGTTTGCTGTAAAAACATAAATCTTGTTCATTTAAATCATCATTTAAGAAGCCAAATGTATTAATCAATTAGAGCATGAATTCTGGGTGACTCACAGAGGAGGGGACGCCAAACGTCAGGGGCTTAGAACTTAACATGCAACATGGCCACCATTTTGAGAACAGCATTTATAGCACTGTCATTGCAATAATAATCAATGAAAGACCAACAGTACCGATCAAGTGGCCATCAAAATTTCTCTGCCATAATGAACAGGTATGTTCCAGATCCATAACCAGGAAACACAGTGTGTGTGTGTGTCTGTGATAAAGGGCACGTCCAATGTGTAGGGTCCTTCTGAGATTGTATAAGAATAGAACTTTGTATTGGAAGGCTATGCTTCCAGTTTAAATTCTAAGCTTCACATTGTTTACCTACCTCTGCATGATGAAGCAAGCATGTGCTCACAACAACCTAATTAGAGCACCATTGCAGAGGATGGCAACCATCATTAAGCTCTGGGCTGTGTTGTCTCCCTTACACCATGTAGCACAGAAAATGTGTACTGTGTTGTATGAAAAATGAGATAATTTGTGCCTTATGGCCTGATTTAGATATTGGCGGGCAAGTTACTATGTTGCAAAGGTGACGGATAACTCTTCTGCTTAAATCTAAATCCCATTATATTCTATGGGATTTAAATTAAGGCAGCTGGGATATCTGTCACCATTGTGACGAAGGTACTCGTCTGCCAGTCTCTAAATCAAGCCTGAAGTGTATACAAGCAAGAGTAACCATGACTGTTCGAGTTAGGGTCGAAACAGCTAGAGCATGAGCACAGTTTGTAATGTGATACTTTGAATTACAATAATTGCTTTAGCCTGAATCCCTCACCTGTAGATCCATATTCGCCCTTTTCAAAGATTTCCTTTTCTTTGAGGCTGACTTGCATCTTGAGTTTCTTCTCTGCACACTCAGATTACTTTTTCTTTTCATGCCATTTTCATTTGAACTCATGGATGACATAATTTCATCAAAGATATCTGATTTATCATCTGCCTCATATTCAGTAGTCTCCTCTTCCTCTACTTCGCTGTCTTCATTTTGACCCTAGAAAAAAAACACAATCTATAATACAGTTGAAATAAATACTGATTGATCACAATGGCTATATGTTGATATTGTCTGTGCAAGATCTTTGCTTCTATCAAAAGAAAAGGAACACAATATATGCTGTAAATGTGAATGTGACACAATTTTGGATACATTTGTATATAGCCACCTTACCAACGCATTATGCAAATCCACTTTATTAAATCACGTGGTAGAAGAAAATGTTCTTTTGAGGCATGGAATGGTCTTCAGGATGCTGGATTTCAGAGCATGTTACTTCCTAGCTAATGCCTAATAGGAAAGTAACACAGTAAAAGCTGAAACACATTATATTTATATTAGTTCCATATGCCATGTAATTGTGTGCCTGTATGTGTATTCACTGAAAAATCTAAAGTTAAAGCGACATTGAGGTTAGGTGTTGAGATAAATTAAAATAATAATTTGCAAACTAAAGAACCACAGGAACCCGCCAATTGTAGTTCAGAGAATAAACTATGCACTGCTTCTAACCTTGCATATTATATCACTTATGGCATGTTCAAACAGTAAAACATCACACAAGATGATACCACACCTGGTTTGAAAATTAGAGCTTAATGTAATGAACAGAACAAGACTGAAACAACAAAAATTCAATAAGTAGAACTTGGGTTATACATTTTTAAACAATAAACTGAATTGTAGTGCTTAAAATCATGAAGCACTAACCGGGACTATCTAGTCGCATTAGACTGGATCAAATCTGGAAAGTTTAGGTGGAGCATGGTTCAGATAAAGGGACCAACCATGGCCCATTGCAAAGTACCTAATTTTCGTCAACGTCAAGGGAGATGCGAAGAGCAGAAGAGGTGATGTGTCATTGTGAATCCTTAGTATGAAGGTGATGTATTGGTTCCAAGCTGTGCAAACTCAGAGATGTGTCAGAAGAGGAGATGATGAGCTTTACCATCTGTGATGAACTACACTGGATTCTTTCAGGAGCAGCAATGCATCAGCATCGATGGAGACGTGTTGGTTCCGAGCTGTGCAACAGCATTGATGAGGGGATTCTTGCTGAAGCAGCACTTACACCCACTTCCGAGGGCCCAGGACGGGATTGGCACTGCTTGGCAGAGGAAGACTCGCAGATGGCAGAGTCCAGGTACTGCAGCAGGTGAGTTGGAAGCCTTTTGCGTCCTTGAGACTTCAGAAACCAGAAAACCAGTCAGCTGGCCCTTGGAGTCACTCTGGGTGATGGCTTGATGTGGGTCAAATCCTTCTCACCCAGGCAAAGAGGGCAGCAGACAGCAGGTCAGCACAGCAAAAAAACAGTTCCTCCAGAGCAGCTGTTCATCAGAGTGGCAGTCCTTCAACACCACATCAGTTCTTCTTCCTTGCAGAGCATCCACAGGTCCAGGGGTGCACTGAGTTGGTAGGGTCAGAAGTCCAGTTCCTATACCCAGGGGTGCTTTTGACATGGGGATACTTCAAAGAAGGGCTTTGAAGTACACTGAAGTCCTCCCTTCCAGCCCTGGCTGTAGACTCATTACAGGGGATTAAGCAGTCCTTTGCGTGGGGACTGGACACAGCCTATTTAGATGCAAGTGTGAGGCTGTGGTCAGCTCCTCCCTCCCATCTTCCCCAGGATGGCCCATTAAGATGTGGATTGCCCATCAGTCACACCTATGCTCCCTTTGTGTGTGGCTGTCTGGATGGAATGCACAAAGCCCAGCAGTCACCCCCCCCCCCCCTCCCATATGGGTATTGGAGACAGGCAGCAGGCCCAGAGTGCTAGAAGAAGGAAAATGTCAACTTTCTGAAAGTTACATTTTCAAACGTTTAACAATAAATCTGACCATTGAGGATGATTTATCATTCAATTTCCATTGGTACAAAACATGGCATGACAGATCTGCCTCCTCCCAGCCAGGAATTATAGCTTATTATGTGTAGGAAGGAATCCCCAGTGTTATCTTATGAGAGGGGTAGGCCTCACAGTAGGGAACAAAAAATTTGGATATTTTTCAATACCAGGACATGTATAACCTAAAAGTATATGTTGTACTTTTCAATTAAATGGCACCCTGCCCTATGGGCTATCTAAGGCCTACCTTAGAATTGACTTATATGTAATAAAAGGTAGGTTTAAGGCTTGACAAGGGGCTTTTAAATGCCAAGGCAATATGACAGTATGACTCTGCATTAATGAGGCAATGGCAACCCTTAGCAATGTTTGTTTTAAAGTGATACTTAAGTGGATGGCACAAGCAGTGCTCCAGGCCAACTAGTAGCATTTAATTTACAGGCTCTAGGAACAAGTAGTGCACTTTACTAGGGTCTTATAAGTAAATGATATATGCCAAATAGGTATATACCAATCAAACCATGTTTTAGGGAGAGAGCATAAGCACTTTAGCAGTGGTAAACTGAAAAAAGTCATATGCCAACAAAAACAAATTTTGCAAAATTGGGGGCAAGCAGGCAACACGTTTGGGAGAAGATTACCCTAAAGCAGCTGGGTCCAACACTAACAGTATACTTTTAACTGCAAACAGCACTATATTTAAACAAGGTAGAGACTGAGCTCAACTGGGAATTGCAGACATATATTATGAATATGTTGTGGCTTAACTTAAAGTTCCTTTGCCAAAATATGTTTGCAAATCTAAAGCTCAATCTTATACTACATTAGTCATCTGTAGATATGCGTATGCTGGTGTTAAGGAACTGTCATGCAATGCTATCAATACTTTCTATAGAAACTAAAGATTTATAAGATGTAGGTTTTTATTTCCAGCAGTCTAGTGAAAACTGATAAATATTATAGTTTGTTGAAGAATGTATAATGTATGGCTGACTCAAAAACGGTTGAAGTTGCAGTATTATTGTATGTACTGTCTAAAAGAGTACAACATTGTGCTCATTTCAGGATTATGTTTAAGGTATTCTTTTAAAAGCTACAGTGGGCTGTGCCTAGGACCTGGTTGTATATGCCTTATCAGTGGCTAATGCATAGATGTAAAACTGTTTACTTAAAATTGTATGTCAGATGAGGTATTTAACAATTACATGTCATAAACGTAAATATTCATCAAACACTCTTTTGAAGTGTTCAAAGTTTAAAAAATGGCTAATTACATCAATGTCTAGAGACATTACTAGTGCAATGCACTAAGATAATTAAGACTTGTAAGTAATTTACACATTATGTTGAAGCTTACGTAATTTGCTCATCACATTATGTCTATATGGTCTTTACTTTCCTTAAACATCGAATACCACAAAAAAGAGAAAAATATATACGAAATATGAGTGATTTCACAGATATGCTTAATGGTCTGAATGGAGTTAAAGGTTACACCCATTTGCACTACAGAGGTTATAGAAAATTGTGTCTGAATGTATCTCGCTGAAAACCTGCCAGCATGAAAAATGTAGGGCAAACTGCTATATTTATTGTATTAAGTCAGCAAGGATGTAATTAACCATGCCATGAATGATGTAACATGTGAGGTCATGAGCAGCATGGTAGGGTGGCAAAATATACTTGGTGAATTTAGGTGGTTATTGATTAATAAAAGTTAGTTTTTAAATCATTTAACACCTAACTATTTGTCAATTTAAGTTTTGTTTTTTTCAGTGGATTTAATTATTTTTTATTTAATGAAATGGAAGATCATATTAACATACCATACTGTATGCTCTCTTTAACCTTTGATTTCTTCAGTGAATTTCTGTTTTTATTCATATTCCACCAATACCTCAACTGCGCATGGCCTTCATCCATGTACTGTGGTAAGTTGGCCTACACCCAACCCCATCGGGTGGCCAACCCACAGTGGCTTGTCCTCCTTGCTGCCCCAAATTCCCCTACCCTATGTGGACCATGTGCAGGCCCTTGCCTCCCCCATTCTGGCCTACATGATCTGTTGTGCTCCATCTCCTCCTGCTGACTGCCATGTCTAGTCAGCTTCCTGTCCATACCCTGCAAGGTCCTTGTGTGGCCCTGTCCCTCAACTTATGTATCCAGTTGTTCTGCCATTGCCCCTGCCACTTGCCTGATCAGCCTGGTGCCTCTACCCCCCCTCCCCCCTTTGTCCTGCCCCTGCCCTTTGAGTCACTTCTAAGTTCCTGGGTTCAAAACAAGAAGGTCTAGTTTTCCTTTAGTCTTCAGACAGCAGGTCAGTCCTTCTTATGACTCTTCTGTGCCAAGCTATTAGAGGGTTAAACACAGGTTAGTATGTTGCTTGAACAAGGTCACTTCCCATTCAACCAAGAATGAAAGCATGCTTGAAGACATCAGAATAGGTTTTGTCACCAAAGAGGCTAATATGGTTCTTCAGAGATGTACATTCATTGTTCTCTTCAATCAATTAATCAATGAGGACTTGTAGCGCATGGTTTATCACCCATGGGGTCTTTAGGCACTGTAGGGAGCATGCTGGTCCGATGTTGTGAAGTGCCTTGTAGGTGTGAGTCAGTAGCTTGAAGGTGATGCGTTTGTCAGTCTGGAACCAGTGGAGGTCTCTGGGTGGGGGGAGATGTGGCTGTGGCGGGGGATGTCCAGGATGAGTCTGGCTGCTGTGTTCTGGATTCTCTGTAGCCTTGCTTGTATTTATCCTTTGCCCTGGCTAGAGTGAAGGTTCTTGCAGGACAGGGGGTAACTTGACTGCCAACCAAAGACCCCATTTCTAACACTGCCCCAAAGTTAAAAACATCAGTACATGTCCTTCCTTTAACATACACTGCACCCTGCCCATGGGGCTACATAGGGCCTACCATAGGGGTGTCTTACATGTATAAAAAGGGAAGGTTTGGGCCTGGCAAGTGGGTACACTTGCCAGGTCTAATTTGCAGGTTAAAACTGCACACACAGACACTGCAGTGGCAGGTTTGAGCCATGTTTACATGGCTACTTATGTGGGTGGCACAATCAGTGCTGCAGGCCAACTAGTAGCATTTGATTTACAGGCCTTAGGCCTTTCTATTGCACTCTACTAGGGATTTTCTAGTAAATCAAATATGCCAATAATGGAAAAGTCAATTACACATACATTTTCACATTGGGAGCACCTGCACTTTAGCACAGGTCAGCAGTGGTAAAGTGTGCAGAGTAAAAAAAACAGCATGGGGTAACCTGACCTGCCAACCAAAGAAAGACCCCAGTAACAGTAACATATCTGAAACTACTGAGAAAATTGAAACTAAGCTGCTATGCAGAGCACAGTCAAATCTACTGAGTACTCTCAGAGCTAACAAAAAAGGTGTCCCATTCTGCAACAAGTATTCATGATAGTCTGACGGATAGAAGTAAATACATACTTCTGATGTCACAAGGGTGTGGATCACATGACACTAAAATAAATATTGACATTACAAATGTTTATGGTGGTCAAATATCAATATATAAAAAAGAAACACTACTGTCAAGATAATTGCTCATGAGGGAGAGAGTATAACATCTGGTCAGTGGGTGTCTATTTGAAAAATAGATCAGGGTGGACCGAATGTGACAATGTTTTTCATACATTCAAGGACAGTTTGCCAAAGAACAGCAGAAAATCATAGCTGGGATTTCTGGAAATAAAGTTCTAGAAAAAGTAGTATTTACTTATTAAACCTAGTTTTACAATAAAAGGTTATGTAAAAGTTGTGAATGTATGCTGTGATTCACCCTGACAAGGGTGACAACCCTTTAGGTCTCTAAATATTTTGAGAAACACCACAAATGCTGTTTTGTAGTACCATAGGACAGATTATATATTCCTTTGGAATATTGTCTCCATTCACTGATTGTGTATATGTAAAACTAGGGAGTGATGAACAGTATGTGCTCTTTACAGTTTACACACTGATAGGCACAGCTTGTATTTTTTTTTTTTATAACCCAAAGGATTTTTCCCCATAGTTGAATGATGGCAACTATTTCATGGAAGTGTTTGAAGTGCTGAACATACACATGTGCTCTCAAGTGGTGAAAAAGTCTACACAGTAAAGCAGCACATTCTTTAAACGAAATATCTTTTAAAGTTGTTTAATCATTAATTGACACATTTTACTAACCAAGTAACAAATATTCAGTTGCAAATTGCATGATGCTTGTAGAGATTTTTTAAGATATACATATATTTTTTTACCAAAATAATAGAATTTTCAAATGTAAAAAAACTGCAATTAGAAGGTTTGAATATCAGGAGCTCCATTAAAGTCAATGAAGAGGTCATAAAAGATGATACAATTCTTGGGGCCTCTTTATGACTTTGGCGGTATTTATGGAAGACCGCTGTGGCGGCTGCCAAAAGACCACATGTTGGTGGTCATCTGACCACTGTATTAAGAGTCACACTCTGAATACCGCCAAAAAACAGGCAAAAATCCGAGACCACCAGGACACTGGAGGGCAGGAAAGCAGCGGTTCCACCACCAGCCCGACACAAATCAGCCCACCAGATTACGTGCTACAAATCACCACAGCAGTTCTTCCATGGCAGAAAAGCATTGACAATGCGAACCGCCCTGGTCAGAACCCACCACTGTCAGAACAAAAACACCACATTGGACAGTTTGAATACCCCACACCTGACACACATCCACACGCTGACACACCTACTCACAGCACTATTTAACACACCCAGATACAACCCACAGGCGGTCATTACAACCCTGGCGGACAGTGTTGAAGGGGCGGTAAGACCGCCAACAGGCCAGCGGAAACCGCCAACAAAGACAGACACTTTAACACTCCGACCATCACGGCGGTACAAACAAATAGCTTGGCGGTCACCGCCAACAGACAGGCAGAGGACAAAGTACCCCCCACAGAATCACAACCTACCAATCCGCCACCTTTTCCCGGGTGGATTCATCGTGAACAAAAACACAGCGGAAACAGGACCTCGAAGGGAAAAATGCTCACCTCTACACACCCCACGAGGTACCAGGATGCCATGGAACCAGAGCTGCAGATCCTGCCAGCACTTATCTTCTTGCTCCTCTACCAGGAGCACGAACGCTGGCGGCAAAGACCACAGTGAATACTGCACCTACGACACAGGGGAGGGAAAAAACAGGGACACACACACACAACACCCCCACCCCCACCCTCACCCACGACAACACACACACTAATACATCATGATACATTATAGTTACACCCCTCACCCCCCCCCCCGGAAGAATACAAAGACCAAAGAAAATGTGTAACCATTGTGATATATTAAAATGCAGTACGCAAAAATATACATATATACACTATTAACAAAATATACACCAAGAATAGTAATCCAGGTAGTGCTCCATTGAAGTCCTTGGAACACTGGGCCCACACGGTATGGGCGAGGCCCACACAAGATCCCCGACCATGATGGAGAGAACACTGCAGGGGCATCAGATAGCAATAAAACGGGCACCTCAGGGGGAGGGAAAGAGGGGGCACCTCAGCCAGTTGAGTGCACGACGCCAAATCCACAAGGGAGCCGCATGCTCACTGCTTCATCCTGGGGAGTGCAAAGCCACAGTCTCTCAAGTCTCTACAGTGGGTGGTTTGCCCACTGTTCTATCCTGGGCAGTGCAAAGCCACAGTCTCTCAAGTGGATGACAGTCTCCACTGGTTCTGGAGGGGGCTTGGTGCCCAGAGTGCTTCATCCTGCTAAGGACTGAGGAAGTAGATGTGATACTCCACTGGTTCTGGAGGGGGCTTGGTGCCCAGAGTGCTTCATCCTGGCAAGGACTGAGGTAGTAGATGTATTTCTCCACTGGTTCTGAAGGGGGCTTTGTGCCCAGAATGCTTCATCCTGCTAAGGACTGCGGAAGTGGATGTATCTCTCCACTGGTTCTGGAGGGGCTTTGTGCCCAGAGTGCTTCATCCTGCTAAGGACTGAGGTAGTGGATGTGATACTCCACTGGTTCTAGAGGGGGCTTTGTGCCCAGAGTGCTTCATCCTGCCAAGGACTGAGGTAGTGGATGTGATACTCCACTAGTTCTGGAGGGGGCCAGGTGCCCAGAGTGCTTCATCCTGCTCGTGACGGACTCAGTAGCGTCAGTGCCCTTGGCGCTCATGGGGCAGCGGTGCATGTGGCGGCGGTGCCCTGTTCAGCAGTGCATGTGGCGGAGGTGCCCTGTTCAGCAGTGCTTGTGGCGGCGGTGCCCTGTTCAGCAGTACTTGTTGCGGCGGGGTCCTTTGCAGTGACTCAGCTGCTGGCGGTCCTCTCTGGCCCAGCAGGGCTGGTGCTGCCTCTCTGGGCCAGTGGGGCTGGTGCTGGCGGTCCTCTCTGGCCCAGCGGGGATGGTGCTGGCGGTCCTGTCTGGGCCAGCGGGGCTGGTGCTGGCGGTCCTGTCTGGCCCAGCGGGGCTGGTGCTGGCAGCTGGTCCTGTCTGGCCCAGCGGGGCTGGTGCTGGCGGTCCTGTCTGACCCAGCAGGGCAGGTGCTGGCAGTTGCCTCCTGGGCAGCAGGGATGATGGCGGTGGCCTCCTGGGCAGCGGGGATGATGGCGGTGGCCTACTGGGCACCGGGGATGATGGCGGTCTTCTCCACCGTGCTGCTCTTCCCAGACCTGCTGACTTTCTTGTGGCCCTTCCCCACCTTGGAAGGTGTCGCAGCTGAATCCACACTCCCACCTGTACCCCTAGGAGCGGCTTTGGTGGCTCCAGTCTTCCCCCTCTCCCGCCGGGCACTGGCCAACTTTTGATGCTCCACAGGTGGGGGACTGTCTGTGATGTGGATCTGTGCCACACTGGCTGCCCTGGTGGCCAGTGAACTCCAGATTCCGGTGACTACTGGCACCACTGGTCCCAAAGATGGTGTGGCTGAGGTGCTAGGTTGGGACCTGGAGAGTCGGGCCCTAGGAGACGGATGGGGTGGCGGAGGTGTGGGAAAGAGGTCAAGGTTGGACAGGAAAAGTTTTTGGGAAACACTGGGATGGGAAGAGGTTGTTGTTGTAGGAGATGTTCGTTTGGTGACTTTGGGTGCAGGTGCATGCGCTAGAGGCTGTTGTGAGGTGGATGGCTGTTGGGTGGGTGTGTGTCTGCGTTTGTGTGTCTTGGGAGGGGGCGTCACAGACACACTTGGAGAGGACACAGGGGACGTGTGAATGGCAGTGGGGGTGGTGACTGCACGTGAGCGGGGTGTGATGGTGTGTATGCTGGTGATGGTAGTAGTGGCTGTAGATGTAGAGCATGCAGGTGTGAGTGGAGATGAGACTGGGAGGGAGGAGGGAGACGAGGAGGAGGGGGACACAGTGGAGGCAGTGGGTGTTACTGTGTCTGCATGTGTGTGAAGCTTGCGTGAGTGCCTGTGGGATGTGTGGTGCTTATGTTTGCCAGAGCTTCCCTTGTGTGCTGACGTGTGTGCATGCTGGTCTGAAGGAGTGCTTGGGATAGGTTGAGGTACAGGGGATTGGGTCTGGGTGGAGGAAGTTGGAGGGGGAGGCTAGACACAGGGACAATGGCTGCCATTAATGCTGAGGCCAGAGTCTGAAAAGCTTGCTGAAGGGCCACCTGACCAGAATGAATGCCCTCCAGGAATGCATTTGTTGGTTGCAACTGCCTCTCTACACCCTGGATGGCATTCAAAATGGTAGACTGCCCAACAGTGAGGGACCTGAGGAGGTCAATGGCCTCCTCACTGAGGGCAGCAGGGGTGACTGGGGCAGGGGCTGAGGTGCCTGGGGCGAAGGTGATGCCCACCCTCCTGTGTGAGCAGGCACAGGGCAAAGGCTGAGGGGCTGTTGGGAGGGCGGTGCTGCTAGGGGGGGTGGCGGCTGTACCTGTAGATGTGGAGGGTACAGATGTTGCCACCACCACAAGGGAGCTCCCATCAGAGGATGAGTCTGTGTCATTGGTGTCAGCTCCTGTCCCCGCCATGGAGCTCCCCTCGCCCTCTGTCCCACTGGTGAACTCCGAGTCCCTAGTGTCGCCCTCCAGGGCCATGTGGGATGCAGCTCCCTCCAGCTCTGGTGCCACTGCTCCTCCGCTTGAAGATGCTAATGCACACAAGAACAGGGAGACCACAAAAAGGGGGGGGGACAACAGAAGGAAGACATGTTGAGTGCATGCATTACCGCTACCGCTGGCGGACACGACAGACACAGAAGCCCACTGCACTACGCCGCGCACTTGGGCTCCACTGTTCAATCCCTGGGACATGGCCTACAAGGCTATGGATGACATCTGCACACATGGATGACACAGGAGCCTGACTAGGTGTACTTGGCAATGTACACAGGTGGGGTGGGGTGCCACAGGGTCTGCCAGAACAAGGGGACCTTGCCTACTAAACTTGCCCTGGCCTAGGGAAACCCACAGCCCCCACCCAGACACCTCAACTGCGCGCAAAATCCACAGAATGAGAGTGTACTCACCCCCTTGTGGCTGCTGTGATGCCCCCAAGTGCCCATCCAACTACGGGTACACCACTGCCAGGATCCTGAACATCAGGCGGGTCATGGTGCGACAGGCACCCCTCCCACGTTGGGAGGCCATCCCCAGCTGGGCCTCCGCCATCATCTTGCTCCAGCGGCGAATGTCCTCCCATCTCTTACAGCAGTGGGTTCTCCGTCTGTGGTAGACCCCCAGGGTCCTGACGTCCTTGGCGGTGGCAAGTCAAATATCTTTTTTCTGGTGGGCGCTGACCTACATGAATTGTACAGGGGGGAAAGAAAAGTTATTACCAAATGCACTGTCACAGTCATTGGCCCCCATCCCTACCCTTGCCATGATGCACATGCACTCACCGTCGTTTCATGCACGCCTCAATCCCCACCCCCCACCCCCCATCTTTCATCCACCCCACTACACACAGGCACAGCCCATACAGCATGCTCCCAGTGTATTTACCTGTTTGTCTGGAGGACCGTAGAGTAGCGTATACTGGGGGAGGGCCCCATTCACTAGCCTGTCCAACTTCTCCGATGTGAAGGCAGGGTCCCTTTCCCCAGACGCACGAGCCATTGTCTCTTCCAGACCGAGGTCACAGCAGCACTTGCAGTGTAGGTCCTCTCCTGTCGAAGATCAGGTATCGAGTGATTGAACAGATAGAAAGTGGCGGTCAAGTCCTCGGCGGTGCGTACCGTCACCGCCGGCATACATCGTCATTGGCTCCTGGGACCCATAGGGTCCAATGTTAACCAATGCAGCATTGCGCCGTGGTCTTCGACCGCCTACCGCGACGGTGTACAGCGCCAGCGCAGTTACCTCACATCCCATTGTCCCACTTTACAGGTCAGGCAGCCGCCATGTCAGGGGCCCACATGGCTTAATTTTTAAATGTGTCACACATACCTAGGCCTAGCCTCAACACACATACAGGCCAATTTTCGGATTATGATTTGTGTTCTGTGTAAGCTGTGGGTACTTACCTCTGAGTTGTTTGACTCTGTGCTCGCTGTTGTCCTTCATAGGCACCGTCCGCTGGGACATGTGAGGAGATGGTGGCATCCTCCGGTGTACAGACCGCTGGTGGACCTGTCGACAACGGAGGAAAGACATGTGATCATCACCTACAGGCTTGACCATGCCTCAATCCTGGAACTGTGTGCCCAGCTGGAGCCAGACCTGATGTCAGCTATCCGCCATTCCACAGAAATCCCCCCTCAAGTGCAGGTGCTGTCAGTACTCCATTTCCTTGCAAGTGGGTCATTTCAAACAACAGTGGCCATAGCATCAGGGATGTCCCAGCCTATGTTTTGCAATGTGTTGTCCAGAGTGTTGTCTGTCCTGCTGAAACACATGCGGAGCTACATCATTTTCCCTCAGGTGGAGGATTTGCCTACAGTGAAAGGAGACTTCTATGCCCTGGGACATATCCCCAACATCATAGGTGCCATTGATGGGACCCATGTGGCTTTGGTACCCCCTGCAGGAGTGAACAGGTATACAGAAACCGGAAGAGTTATTATTCCATGAATGTGCAGATGGTTTGTTTGGCAGACCAGTACATCTCCCATGTTAATGCCAAGTTCCCTGGCTCAGTGCAGGAATAGCAGCATCCCTTATGTGATGGGTGAACTCCAGAGGCACCGTGTGTGTCTAATAGGTGAGCACCTGGAAGCAAGTCAGTGGGAATGGTTGTCTGGGTCTGGGGATATCCCTACAGGTTAGTGTGTGTCTAACAGTTGTCCCTCGCCATTTGCAGGTGACTCTGGTTACCCCAACCTGTCATGGCTACTGACCCCAGTGAGGAATCCCAGGACAAGGGCAGAGGAATGCTACAATGAGGTCCATGGGCGAACTCCGCGGATAATAGAGCGGACCTTCTGCCTCCTGAAGGCCAGGTTCAGGTGCCTCCATTTGACAGGTGGATCACTATTCTACTCACCAAAGAAAGTGTGCCAGATCATCGTGGCCTGCTGTATGCTTCACAACTTAGCTTTGCGACGACAGGTGCCTTTTCTGCAGGAGGATGGTCCAGATGGCGGTGTTGTTGCAGCTGTGGAGCCTGTGGACAGTGAAGACGAGGAAGCAGAAGAAGAGGACATGGACAACAGGAACTCAGTGATCCTGCAATATTTCCAGTGAGACACAGGTAAGAATACAAACCTGCCTACTACATGTACTTTAACACAACTATCTCTCTACTGTCTGTCGTTTTCACCCAGGGTATGGTCACTGAGTTGTCACTTTCCCTTTTGATTTCACAGATGTGTGTCCCACAGTGTGACATCTGCTTTGTTTCCTCATGGACTAGAGTTGTGTGACATAGGTATGTTGACATTACAAATAAAAGAGCATTTTGCCACTGTAATTGCTAATGCACTATTTTGAAATCACAGACTGACTCCAGATTGTTTTGTGCTTCAAGGGTGTTTATTTAAGTGCTCAATATTGGAGGGGGTTGTAAAATGGTGAGGAGTGATGGTGGAGGAATGTCCATGGCAGAGTCCAGTCTATTAGTCTCACAGGTGCATTGCCCAAATCGGCATAGGAAGTGGAGCTGGGGCAGTTTGAGGATGGGCAGGGTGACAAGGTGGGACAGAAGGATGACAATCAGGGTGGTCTAATTTCTTGGCGGGGTCCTGGCATTGTTCTCTGTCTTTGTCCTGGATCTCAGGGACCGTTTGCGGGGTGGTTCTCCCTCTGCAGGGGGTGGGGTGCTGGTGTGGTGGTCCTGTGGCAGGGCGTCCTGTCCACTAGTTCCGGCGGAGGTGGTGGGCAGTTCATCATCCATGCTAGTGTCAGGGGCCCCTTGTTGTGCCACAGTGTCCCTCCTGGTGTGGAGTACTTCCTTCAGCACCCCTACGATGGTGCCCAGGGTGGAATTGATGGCTCTGAGTTCCTCCCTGAAGCCCAAATACTGTTCCTCCTGCAGGCGCTGGGTCTCCTGAAACCTGGCCAGTACCCTTGCCATCGTCCCCTGGGAGTGGTGGTAGGCTCCCATGATGTAGGGGAGGGCCTCGTGGAGAGTGGGTTCCCTTGGCCTGTCCTCCCCGTCGCACAGCAGCCCTCCCAGTTCCCCTGTGTTCCTGGGCCTCCGTCCCCTGGACCGTGTGCCCACTACTACTGCCCCCAGGTCCCTGTTGTTGTTGGGGTGGTGGGTTATCCTGGGTTTCCTGTAGTGGTGGACACACTGCTGAGTGACGTGTCCTGAGGACAGAGGTATGGGCCCGCTGGGTGGGTGCTGTGCTGTTTTTTCCAAAGGTGGAAGGTCTGTAGTGGCCTATGACTGTGTGAGGGGAACCGACCGTCCCGAGGTCCCCGATGGGCCAGGCTGGTCATCTAGATCCAGTTGGTCAGAGCTGCTGTGATCACTGTGGGCCTCTTTTGTTAGTGGTGTGGACATGTGTGGACCCTCCTGTGCGGTGACGTTGGGTAGGGGTCCTGCAGGGGTATAAAAGGATGTTTATTACATCTGTGTGTGCCATAGTGTGCAATAGGTGGGTATCCGTGTACCCCAGTGCTTGCATTCCTGTGTGGGACCTTGTGTGATGGTGGTTTAGGGGGCTGTATGGGTATGTGCAGTGGCCATGCTTTGGTGATGGGTGTCCATGCTTTGTTGTTGCATGCAGGGCTTGGTGTTGGGATGGGTGGGTTGTGATAGTGGGACATTTGTGAGGAGTAGGCGTGATGGGGGTGAGGGTGAGGGTGGGGGTGTGTGATGGCATGCATGTAGGGTGGGGGATGTAATAGTAAAGCTTTGACTTACCAAAGACCATTCATCCCACTACTCCTGCGAGGCCCTCAGGATGCAGAATCGCCAAGACCTGCTCCTCCCATGTTGTTAGTTGTGGGGGAGGAGGTGGGGGTCCGCCGCCAGTCCACTGAACCGCAAGGTGGTATCTTGAGACTACTGAACGCACTTTTCCCCGTTGGTCGTTCCACCTCTTCCTGATGTCATCCCTATTTTTTGGGTGCTGTCCCACTGCATTAACCCTGTCCGCCATTCTGCGCCATAGCTCCATCTTCCTAGCTATGGAGGTGTGCTGCACCTGTGATCCGAATAGCTGTGGCTCTCCCAGGACGATTTCCTCCACCATGACCCTGAGCTCCTCCTCAGAGAACCTGGGATGTCTTTGCCGTGCCATGGGGTGGTGTGGGTGATGTGTGGGGTGGTGTGTGTAGTGATAAGTGGGGTGATATTTAGTGGTGTGTTGTGTGAGGTGAGTGGAAGTAATATGGGTGATGGTATTGTGTACCTGTGGATGCTTGGTAGTTGTTTGTAGTGTCTCTCTCTGGCCTTCTCTCAGTAATTGTGGTTGTAGGGGTTTGTGGGTGATGTGGGTGTGTTTTTCATATTGTAATGGGTGTGTGGGAGTGGTGTGTGTATGTGTATCAGGTGTGTGTGTTTCGAATTGTCCAATGTGGCTGTGTTTTGTAAATGTGAGTGTATTTTGAGCGCAGCGGTGTGTACCACCAATGGAATACCGCGGTTGAAAGACCACCATGTGGATTCGTGTGTCGTGATAGTGTGGGCGTATTTCTGTTGGCGTAAACTGTTTTTCCCAGTTTATCACTGACCTTTGGTGTGGCGGACTTGTGTGGGTGTCTGAATTTTGGCGGATTCCGTGCTGTGGGTCATAATAGCTGTGGAGGAATTCCGCGGCCGAGGCGGTGTGTTGGCGGTCTTCAGCACAGCAGTAAGCGGCTTTTACCACCAATGTTGTAATGAGAGCCACAATCCTTTGCAATAAAAATTACTTTCACATATTCCAAGAGCAAGCAACCACAGAGAGAGAGCACCCTTACACCATAGGCATACACACACACACACCAGACGCATCACACACCGGCACAACTAACACACAACACACATAATGAGCACACACTGTTCACAAGAAGGGTCCATCACACACAAGGCACCACCCACACCCCATCAATTATCCAACACTGCACCCTTACACATACATGACACCCCCCTTCAACACAACCATGTGCACACAAAAGCACCCACGGTTCACAGACGACGAGTTGAGGGTCATGGTGGATGAAATTGTCAGGGCAGAGACACAACTGTTTGGAGCACAGGTCCAACAAACATCGATTGCCAGGAAAATGGAGCTGTGGCAAAGAATCGTCAACAGGGTCAACTCAGTAGGCAACTATCTATGCACAAGGGACGACATCAGGAAGAGATGAAACGGCCTACGGGGAAGGTACGTGCCATGGCATCACGACAGCAGATCACCTGATGGTCATGTGAAGTATCAGACAGTAGCTGAAGCTATCCACAGTGCTATAAGTACAAAACCTGAATGACAGCACCCAACATGGAGTATGGAACCACAAAAGTTATGTTGGTCAGCATCAGTCATTGTCATAGCTGAGAATCATGTTAAGAAACTGTATGCATCTGAAAAAGAGATCACCAAACACACTTTCTACAGTCTACTTAACTCAGTGTCTCACTCCATCCACAGGTACCCCTGCCAGTGCCACCATGGAGAGGATCCCAGAGACTGCCAGCCCTCCTCAGGATGAAGGCCCCTATGAGGACAACACACCTGGATGTCTGGACAGTGACGACCTCCCTGGCCCATCTGAAACACCTGGTCAGTCTATGTCTCCCTTCCTCACCCTTCTCACATCAACCCCGTTGCTACAACATCACAGCCAACCCTTTGTCCCCAAATATGTGTAAACATCTACAATTGTCATGATTGCCAACTATGGTCTTGTTACTCCCCCCTACATTGAACAGGCAGTGTAATGGACAGCAGAGGGAGGCGCCCTCAGCAGGAGACAAAAACCTACAGATATGTGCCAAGACAGATGTCAGAGAGGGAGAAATCCAGGTCCACACAAGAGTATAGTCAGTATTCCAACCTGCAAAAAGACCATGACAGAGAGAACCATCAGGATGGAAGGCATGGTGCCACACAAAGCGCATATGCAAGTCAAAGATGTCATGCCCAGTGTATAATACCTCCTAGGCGGGGCCCCCAGATATTACTACTCATCACCAGTCACAGACTAACCATACAAATCATTTACCTGTCATCAGTCATGTACAACCCTCATGTCTGGAATCATTTAGCAATGGATAATGACTATGAATGCCTCAAGCCATAGGTAGCAGAGGCACAGATTATAAACCACAGTCAGTGGATTGAATGACATGAGTACAGGAGAATGCAGCAAACATAGCTCAATACTGGTCTGTCCATATGATTAGTGAATGTGGGTAACTGTAGTGAACACACATTCTAGCGTTGAACCACTGTTACAGTGCACCTTACATTCTATCAGTCAGCTTCCACAACTCACACATAGGGTTATGACCACATTACACCCCCATTGATGAATCACGTCAGGAGGACTATTCTCACCAATCCACCTCTGAATGTGGACATTCAAGACTTGGAAAACCGTATTCTACGCACTTGTACGTCACTGGAAGTACTGATCGATGTGCTCTGTCCTAGAGTCTGTTGCACCTTCTTCCTCTAATTCCTCATCACTTGCCATTTCAGCATTTCCAGCCACTGGTCCAGCTGCCTCACCCTCATCAGCTAGCAATGGAATCTGATGTCTCAGGGCTAGATTGTGGAGCATGCAGCAGGCAACAATGATTTGGCATACCTTATGGGGCCTCCAGATAGGCTCAGGCACATGAATCGTGCCTTCAGGAGGCTGAAAGCACGCTCAATTACATGTCTTTTCCTCTTGTGGGCCTCAGTGAAACAGAGTTCCCCTTCTGTGGCAGGATACCTCACTGGTGTCAAAAGCCAAGGAAGGCTTGTATAGCCAGAGTCACCTGTGGGCAGAAATTTAGGTCTTGTGAAATAAAAGGTACAACGACTGGGCAGATTGTGATGACAGGTGCCATAACAGTTAAACATTTACATATGTACACATACCAAGGAGCCAAGCCCTCTCTGTGTGTAGCCAAGCCATCAAGTGTGGGACATTGCTGTTCTGCAAAATGTATGAGTCATGCACTGATCCTGGAAACTTGGCTGCCACTTGTGAGATGTACTGGTCTACCAAACACACCACCTGAACATTTATGTAGCAGTAGTTCTTCCTGTTCCTATATTCCTGTTCATTGACACTAGGCTAAATGGGTGCCGTCAATGGCCCTATCACATGAGGAATGTGTCCCATATCATAAAAGTCTGCCTTCACATGCACCATGTCTGAATGTTTGGGAAACCTGATGGAGCTATCCCGGTGCTTTAATAGAGCAAGCAGTAAATCCTTCAAGACAAAGGCCACTGTATTCTGAAAGGAGCCTGTGGCCAGGCAGTGTAGCACTTGTATAATGGGAGGGATGCAATAGGGATTGCCCATGGCTGGCAAGAGATCTGGGGCCAGATGTAGCAAAAACAATTGCAGTCGCAAACGGTGTGAATCGCAAAATTCCACCATTTGCAAGTGCAAAATCGCCTTTCATGATTTATGAAAGGAAATCGCAGTGCAATTTTAGGGAATCGCAAAAATAATTATTTATTAAATGTATTATTCAACTGTGCCAGTGCTGTGTCTGGGGTTTGGTGTGTGTTTTGGTAGCCTGTGTTGGCTGTGGTGTGTGTAGTATGTATGTGCACGTGTGTATGTGGCTGTGTGTGAATGTGCATATCAGTGTGAGTGTACGTGTTTGTCAGCCTCGCCACCAGTCTTGGATGTGTATGTTGTGTGTGCCTAGGTACGTTCACAAGTGACAACAGTGACATGTAAGTGTGTGTGCTTATGGTTGGTGTTGTCGTCATTGTTGCTGGTTCTGGATTCGTTGGGTGAGTAGGAGCATTTGGAGAACGTGCAAATCAGGTTCCATGGTGGCTCCAGATGAGTATGGCTTCCTGAAGGTGAGTGTCCTCTTTTATAGAGTTGGTTTCCGCCAGGGTTTCTGTGGTGGTGCGATCGTGGCAGAAAACTTGGCGGTGTGCAGCCAAGTGGGAACATGCTATCCACCAGCCTGAAGATGGCTACCGCCGTCCGCGGTGGGTTGAACACAGTGGTGGTGCTGGCTGTAGATTGGCTGTATTCAGTTGGGAAGACTGTCATGGTCATAATTTGGTAGTCTGTTGGCAGTACGACTGTCACCGCCAACATGGCGGTCGAAATGACCCCCTTGGTCTCCAACACCAAATCATTCTCTTTATGTCTTTCAATTTTTAATTTTCATACATTGTGCCCTCAATGATTGAGATGTTCTGATAGCAATGTAGTTATTTTTCTACAGATTACAGTATCTGTTAAAAGAACTATAATTTGTCAAACGTCCTCTTCTCCAATTCAGGCCTATAAGTGGTGTTCAGAGCCATTAGGAAACATGTTAGCCCTCAGTAGCTTCCTTGCACAGCTTTGAATGTCAAGAACTCCATACAAGAAAATGAAGGGCCAGACGTATCAAGAATCCATTTTGCGATTCTCTAATAGCGATTTTTAAGAAATATTTGCACATTTTTTGCATTTCCCAAACTGCAAATTCCTAACTGGAATTTGCAATTTGGGAAATGCAAACTCCAGGGTGCTGGGGGCCTAAGGCCCCCTCTGCTGCACCCCAAAATATTATTTTAGGACATGTAAGCCCCACACATGCCAAAGGGGCATGTGTGCATTACATGTCAATTTTAAAAATGCATTTTTAATGCATTCTTAAAATTTGCACATGGTTACCACCAAGTTGTATTTGGGGGTAATTGCGATTCCTTAATGCCCAATTCGCATTAAGGAAAAGCTAGATACATGTGATTAAGAAATCGCAAATAAGGATCCCTTATTTGGGATTTCTTATTTAGAGAATCACAATTTGCGGTTATCTAAACGGGATCACAATTTTAAGGAATCGCTATTATAGGGATTCCTTAAAATTGCATAGCGAATGCCTTTCATACATACTGAAAGGTATTTTTGCATTAGCAAAAGGCCATTCGCACTGTTTGCAAATGCAAAAACGCTTGATACATCTGGCCCTAAGTGATCTAGGCCAGATGTATCAAGATTCCAGTTAGCGATTCTCAAATTTTTATTTTTAAGAGATCGCTATTTAAGAAATGCAAAAAGCGATGGATCAAATTTGAAAATCACTAATAGCGATTTCTTAAAATTTGCAGATGCAATTTGCGAGATGCAAATACCGAACTGCTAAAACAATTGCGATTCGGTAATTGAAAATCACAAATAGCAAAAACGGCAAACCGGAACAGCCTGATGACATCACAACCAGGAAGTGAGTTTGACCATGCTGTTTCCAGGAGCCACACCCACAGGAGCAGGGAGAGAGACACAGCCCAGCACCAGGGAGCCAGCATTGTGAGCAAGCCAGGACCAATGCTGGAAATGGGAAGGGGAAGGGAGACAGGAAGAGGAAGCTCAAAATTAGTGAGCAAGAATTGGAGGTGCTCATTGAGGAGGTTGTTAGGAACCATGACAGACTATTTGGCAAGAACTCACTCCAAGAACCTGACAGTGAGAAGCGGAAATTCTGGTCTGACATACAGACAAAAATATGCGCAGTGGGTGTTGCGCAGCGCTCTGTGGAGGAGATACGCAAGCGATGGTACGACTTGCGTTCCTGTGCCAAAGAGAGGGTGGCCAGCAGGCTAAACGAGGCAAGGAGCACCGGAGGAGGACCATCCATCCAGACACTGTCCACCCCCATGGAATACCTGGTGGAGTCCACATTGCTTCCAGAAGCTGTCAGTGGCGTTACTGACATTGACACCTCAGGGACACCCAGCACCAGCAAAGGTAAGGCCAGCAATTATGTGTATCCCCATTTGTGCATGTACAAATGCCCCTTAAGAAATAGATATTAGCTTGATGCACAGTGAAAAGTAGTCCATGTCACATCTTACATACAACACAACTATGCCTGGAGTGGTAGTACACAACCCTAAGGTAAATACACAACATAAATAGCAAGATAGTGGTCAGCTGCATAAAGAAACACCACAAACGACTTATAGGGACATGATTTAATTGTACATTTAAAGTAACAATGCAAAATTCTGTGAAACATGCAAAAACTGACATGCTGCACATTGTCCTTGCAGATGACCCAGTCCCTGCTGCTGCAGGATCTGAAAAAATGGGGGAAGCAGAAACACAGCCACAGTCTGACTCAAATACCAGGGAGTCCTACAGTATCGTTCCTACTAGACGCAGGGCAAGGGTGTTACAACTCCCAGAGTATAACCTGGACTCAGATGAGATGCCAGAACACGAACCAACACCAGCACCAGAGGCGAGTCCCGCAGGAAGACAGCAGTCCCTGTGCCAGAGACAGTGACAGTCAACTCCCCTCAGGAGGCACCACGATGCAGGCAGACAGTGCACAGATAAAGGAGAGGGCCCATCCATCTTTGGTGGTCTTGAAGCTTCCATGCTGAAGGTGTAGTACCTGCAATGCAAACACATGAAGTCACTGCACAGACAGTTTGTGTCTCACAATTACAATATGGGATTACTACACAAGCAGTTGGAGACTCTGATTGAGGGACAGCAAACAGCAGCTGAAACACCAAGGAGTTGACACACACCACTGGGGAACTCTGCACTGAGATACAGCAGGGTTGCTTCAGCCATCGCAGGCGCCATCACCAATTCTTGGGAAGGTTTGATAGCTTCTGTAGATCCGCCAATCGGCTTGCAAGTTCAACAGCCTTGATATCATGGCGTGCCGTGGCCACACAGGTAGAGATGGCACATTGCAGTCAGGATGTTGCACAGGGATTGGTGCAAATAACCAACGTGTTGGATGCAATGCAAACAGCATGCAGTGCCACAGCCACCGAACTGGGATAGTGAGGAGCCCACTAGCCTCAGCAGTCTGACAGTCCCTGTGATTGATCCGAGGCGTCGCAGTGCCAGACACAGTACTGCATGTGAACCTGCTACAAGAAGTGCCAGCAAGGGCACTGAGCACTCCAGTCGAGTGCGTGGATGTAAGAAGTGATGTTGAGGGCTATAGGGGATTTCCTAAACATGTAGCAGTACACTTATACTATGATGCTAATAGTGTGACACTGTTAATCGTTCATGTCTGCCTATTGTGAATAGCTATGTTCTATTGACACATTTGTTACCTGAAGTCAATGTAATAAAGATGCTAACTACAGAGATGCATATTATTGAAGTGGAGTTGTCATTACTTACATCAAAAATGGTTGTGCATGATGTCCGCACGTCTTGCCTGCACTCTGCTGCACTGCTCCTGTCTGCTGGTTGAAGGGGTGGTAAGGGATCATCAACCTCATCTGAGTACGGCTCCGTTAGTTCCACTGGTATGCCCTGGTGGTTGCTATGTTGTGCAAGACAGCACATGTGGCCACAATTTTGCATGTCGTCTCTGGGCTGTACTGTAGTGCACCTCCACTCTTATGGATGCACCTGAAGCGACACTTCAGCAGCCCAAACGTGTGCTCCACCACATTGCGGGTTGCCCTATGTGCAGCATTGTACCTCCTCTCTGCTGGAGTTGCAGGGCTCAGGTAGGGCGTCAGCATACAGGTGCACACAGCGTAGGCACTGTCTCCTGAATGCACAGAGAGTAAAATGTGTACTTGTGATATCTGATGTCACACTTACATCAATGCAATATTGTAAACTATCAAATTACCTAGTAGATCACAAACTCCCCAGCTAGCAGTCTTGAGTGAATCCCGCTGTGGCAAAAGATGTACGAGTCATGTGTGCTCGCTGGGTATCTGGCCACAAACTTGGTAATGATGTAGGAGGCATTGCATATCACCTGTATGTTCATAGAATGATTGTTTTTTTACGGTTGCAATACACATACTCGCTGACCGATAGTGGACAGATTGCTACATGTGTCCCATCGATGGCACCTAGGACATGTGGGAACTGTGCTATCTGGTAGAAATTAATTTTAGTTTGTTGTAATGCCTGTGGGGTGTTGGAGAATCTTATGTAGAGTTGTATTCTGCTCAGCATGGCATTGAGGAATGCGTTGGAAAATCTAGAGGGGGCACTCTGTGATACCCCTTCAGCTGCTGCCATGACCCCTTGATAGCTCCCTGAGGCTAGTAGGTGCAGGGAACATGTTACCTGCACATAGGTGGGTATGCTATTGGTCCTGTGTGTTGTGCGCTACAGCATGGGTTCTAGCTCAGCTATCAGGTCAAGTATCATGACTGAGCTTAACCTGTACTTCTTATAAATTTCCTCCTCAGTCTGGTCAAAAAGGGTAATGTGCACTCTGAAAATGCACTCCTGTCGCCTCCTCCCTCTTCTCAAACCTGCCAAGATCCTCATTCTCCTCGCCATGACGTAGAGTGCAGCCATTGTGGAAGAGCAACTGAGGCATTCTGGGCCTCTTTAAATAGGTTGCACCTGGTTACCACCTGGTTTCAATTCGTGGTAAATTGCATGTGCAAAAGGCCATTCTGCGAATAATCGCAATTTGCGGTTTTTTGATGCATCGCATTGTGAATCGGTTTTTGCGTGTCACATTTAGCATATCGCAAGTAGCATCCTGATTTTGCGTTTCGCAATTAGCGATTCAGTAATTCATATTGCTATTTGTGACACGCATATTCATGTCTCATTCGCCAAAAATTGCTATTTTAGCGATCCCTTATTTTTGCACTGCAAATGCCTTTCATACATCGCAAAAGGCATGGCCCCTAGTGCTAATAATGGGTGGTATAAGACCTTTTGTTCAAACCTACTAGTATTTATCTTTCTGTTTGTTTCTTTTTAATTTGGAAGATTTTGCCCATAAACTAATAACTTCTCTGGCGCAAGCTCTACTTCCTGTTAAACGCCCTCTACATTTTTGCATGCACTTGCATACCATGTGCATAACTCATATTGAGGACTTTTAACAATTGATATAGTCCTCAGCAGCATTATACAAGGTTTTACTAGTATTTTTGGCACTCATGTTTATAACATTGATTTTTTTTTGTACTTCAACGAACACAAGAACAATTACTAAGAACATCTATGACAGAAATAGACCTGCTTATGTCATTTATATGTTTCAAAGTGAATGGTTATACATTACAAATTGAAAATAGTTAAGTGCTGTTAAGATATTTTTAAGCGAAGTGTGACTGAAAAGGACTGGAGGAAGAAGAAGATCATCACATTGATTAGGTGGAAGAAATAATTATAAAACGATGTGGAGGTCTCTGTTTATAAAAAAAATATTTGTTTGGATATAAGTAGAAATGCAACCTATTATTTCAATAGCATTCAATATATTAAGTGCACATAAATTATTATCATGTGCAGATAACTCACAAAAACATGTTCTGGTTTAATTTATATTACTTAATAATAGTGTTCAAACCTATTCACTTTTGTGTAAAAGAGATCCCAAACAGCAGCGAAGACGTTTATAACCATATCAAATGTTGTATAAGAGTCACAGAGGAGGAATATGTTATATCTACTAATATATATCACTGTTGTCCTCTCTCACTAGTAGTGGTGTATATTCATAATACCCACTGCCATGCACACAATTTGGAGTATTCATTATGTCTACTAAAGGTTTCCTACAGGAAAAGTACTGACTCTATTAAAAAAAAAAAACCTATGTTTAGAGTAACTATAAACGTTTCTCAATTTGAATGTATATTGTATAATATGTAGTTCATGCAAAGTGGGTAAGGTGTCGACAAAAAAAACAAGCATTTGCAATGCAACGGGTCTTGCATTTCGCCGAGTTAGAGCTATTAGCTTCAGAAACTCCTAATCGGACTTTTCTTGCCACATTAAATGGGAAAAAAAACAAGCGCAATTGTGCTGCTAAATAAAGAGAAAAAGTAATCCAGAAACCATACGGAAATTTGGAGCCTCGTATGTTTCCAGTAGTTGGTCTGTTCGCTCGAGGAGGGCTAAACACCGAAAAAGGCAAGACGTATGCATGCCTTTTACAAATGAAAGCAAGACGATTTTGAAAGGCAAGCCCATGAACCAATTTAAGGGCCTGTCATGACATGAGTTTGGTTAGATGCCCAAAGAGAGATTACATCAGGGCACGGAGCGCTTTGCACAGGGTTCCTTTATGTGACACTACAGTGGCGGCCATCAACATTTTAAACAGGTGCAGCACAGAAGTTAGGTTTAACATTGTCACATGCACAGGCACTCAAAATATTTTTGTGTAGAGCATAGTTACTTATCCTGTGGCTAGGGTGCTCCAAATAATAATTACTTATTAGGTAACAACAGATTATCAAACCGTGGAAGATCAGAGAATAAGCACATTTAGCAAGTCTCCGAACGACAACAGCAATACTTTGAGGATGCCGACGTAAATTGTCAGTTAGAACGCACACATTTACTCACTACTCACCCTTGTATTACTGTTAGTGATTTAATCATCAGTTCCAGAAATATGCCTGTAAATGATATGTCACTCAGGCCTGTACTGTAAATGCTATTTGAACAATGACACTTGTGCATTTGCTCTGGCCTTTTTCAGAAGTAATCAGACATATGTATCAGGCTGTGAATATTACTGTGGTATTTGCTAAACTTCTGCACGTCATACAAAATGTTTGACTACCCACATAGTTGTAAGTTTGAGAAGTGATCTATGAACATCTCCTAATGTACCACGTTACACTGCTGCCTCTGAACAGAAGTAAAACTGGGTACTAGCACAAGTGAATCTGCCCCCAAGCTTCAGAACATTCAACCTTCTAAAGATAAGCTTGGAATCTTCACCTCCACGTAACATTTTTACACTCAGAAATTCAACTCAGGTGCGTCGTATGGTCTGTGAATCACCAACTCTACTTCAGTATACACTCATTAAAACCCTGCCTCTCTGCACTAAAACATCCAGTGAGCACACTGAAATGCTCAATCATGACACGTTGCCAGCAACCAAACAGCAGTTTGCAGTCCAAGCCAAAGCAAACAGCTTAATGATCAGTCTAGAAGGTTAATCATGGGATTTGCTGGTGCTTGACAGCAGCTACTCCGTGATGCGCAGCAATCTGTCAAGTTGAGCTGCTCTCAATGAGGGCAGACGCCAGAAGCCGGTAACAAGGGTAGTTTCACTGCTCATCTCTGGAAAACCAGAGACAACCGAACTCTTCTGGACTGGTGCATGCTGCAGAGAATAGGGTGCTAGTGAGGAACAAACGTGCTGTGCTGTTTGTGTAGGAAACAAACAGGGTGAGGCCGATGGATGATCTTTGGGAAACTCTGCAGAGGATGTTCTTGGGTGCAGAGGGAAAGGGGGCAGTCAAATGCCTTGTGTGGGTCCTGAGAGGAAGGGTGCAATCCATTTGAGGGTGTTGTTCTGTAAGCCGATGTTGTGGAGTGTGTCGATGACAGTTTGGGAGACCATGTTGAATGCTGCAGAGAGGTCAAGGAGGATCAAGGCAACTGTTTCTCTGTGATTGAGCAGAATTCTGATGTCATCTGTGGTGTCGATCAGTGTAGCCGCAATGCTGTCGTCAAGTAGGTGGCTTTGTTCTAAGTATTCGGTGAGCTGTTAATTGATGGCTTTCTCAAGCACATTGGCTGGATAGGGGAGCAGGGAGACCAGTTTGTCATTTTTGTGGTCGCTGGGATAGGCTAAATGCTTCTTTAGGAGGGTTTAACCTCTGTGTGTTTCCACACAACTGGGAAGGTTGCTGTGGAGATGGAGGTGTTGACGATGCTCATGGGTTTTGTGCTGATTAGGTTGGCTCAGAGGTGGAAGAGATGACAGGGGCAGGGGCCGTTGAGCTCCCCAGAGTAAATGGATGACATGATGGCTATGGTGGTTTGGATGGTGAGCGTCGACTGGGTGGTTAAAGTTTAGCTGGTGTTCATTGGTTGGTTGAAGTTGTTGAGGCTGAAGGTGGTGGACTGGGGTTCAAAGTTATTGCAGATGGTGGCAATCTTGCTGTGGCGGTACTCTGTTAGGGTGCTGCAGAGTTTTTGGGAGAGGTGAATGTTGTTCTCTGTAGCTGTCGGATTGGAGTATTCCTTGAGAATTTTGAAGAGTTCCTTCATATGGTTGGCCACAATGTTGATGCGATAAGTGGTGTCTGTTTTCTTGGCTTCCTTGATGCATAGGTGGAATTTGCTGAGGGCTGCTTTATGAGTAGCTCTGTCCGGTGGGGTCCTTGGTGGCATGCCATCGCTACTGGAGACAGTAGCAGTTGTGCTTGATGGTTTTAAGCTCCCTTTGTTGATGTTTGCTGGTTCTATCGTGGTGACTCCATTGGCACATTTGTTGATCCAGGTGGAGAAGTTCTGGACAGCCTGGACAAGGTCTGTGGAGGTGTCAGGTTGTGAGGTGCTGAGGGCTTGAGTCCATAGCATATAAGTCACATTACTCCAGCTGCAGCAATGGTGCTGTGGTGCTTGGTGGTGGAGTGCTAGACATTGGAGATGGGAAAGTGAACTATGGCGTGGGTGGTCCATGTGGGTTCTGTGATGTGAGTGAATTTGATTCTGTCACTGGAAGTGAATATTGCATCTAGTATGTGTCCGGCTTTGTCTGTGGGTTCAATGACCAGTTGGATGAAGCCAATGTAGCTGAGTTTCTCCAGGAGGGTGACAGAGTTGGTGTTGTTGGGGGTCATCGACATGGAAGTTGAGGTCGCTGAGCAGGACATAGTGAATGGAATCATTGGTACTGGGGGCGATGAGGTTGTAGATGGGGTTCCAGAAGGGTGGGCCAGGTCCCAGGTGTCTCTGGCAAGGGTGCATCTTATTGTGGTCTTAGCCTTGGTTTGTAGTCGGAATTTGAGGTGTTTCATAAGAGGCATGGGGTTGTCATTTGTGACGGTACATTGGATGTTTTCCTTGCAGATGATGGTGTTGCCTTCGCCATCTGTGAAGTCTTAATCTGTTATCATGTATCCATCTGGGGTGGCAGTAGTAATGTCGGTGTTCAGGGAGGGGTTGAACCAGATTTTGGTGATGAAGACAACATCCGGGGAGAAAGTGGGAAGGGCATCCCAGATTTCTAAGACTTATTTGCCGAGGGAGCGGGCATTGAGAAGGATGTACTGCAGCAATGCCGGGTCGTTCATAGTCTTCAGAGTGGGAGTAATGTGAGGTTCAGTGCGGACAGAAGGTCCAATGTGGCATGCAAAGCAGCAGCAGATTAAGGGTCCTTTGATTGATCGTGGGGTGGTCGTGAGGCAGCTGTTGTTTAAGAGCCCATGGTCCAGGGCTAGAAGCTCCTCAGTGGTGTAGCATTGGATGGTAGGGGTTCTGGTGCTGGAGGCAGTCCAGGTGCGGATGTCGCCAATGGGCTTGCCTTTGGGGCACTGGCAGTGTGCCACTGCATGCCTCCGCTGAGCAGCATGCAGCGGCCTCCATAAGTTGTCCTGGGAGGTGGGAGGAGCTGTCAGGGAGGAGGGAAGTGGGAACAATGATGAGTGGAAAAGAGATGGTGGAAAAACAGACAGGGTCATCAGTGGGACAAGAAGCTAAGAAGGCACAGAAAAGTAACTATGTATAAACATCAGAATTACAAGTAACAATACAAGAATGCAAAAACAATGATAAAATGGGGCCAGGTAACACAAGAAAATTCAAAAAGTTAGCTACCAGCAGATATCAGACTCCGGGCAGCAGGAGCAAACTGTCAGCAGTGGTGACTGTATCATTGATGCAAATCATGGTCTTAGTCATGGGAACTATGCGGCAGAGTGAGGGAGCGGCAAGCAAGACCACAGGTCAGGGGCTGCTACTGGAGCCATGCAGCGGCCTCCATAAGTAGCCCTTGTAGGTGGGAGGGGCTGTCAGGGAGGCAGGAGGGTAGGAAGCAGGAACAGCAGTGGGCGGGAGCGAGATGGCAGGAAATCAGGTGGGGCAATCAGCGAGCAAGAGACAGAAAAGTAACCATGTATAAGAAGCAGAAATACAAGTAACAATACAATAATGCTTATACAGTGGCACAATGGGGCCAGACAATACAAGACAATGCAAAAGGTTACCAGCAGGAATCAGACTGCTGGCAGCAGGAGCAAACTGGCGGCAATGGAGACTGGATCATTGATGCTAATCGCAGTCTCAGTCATGGGAGCTATCTGCAGGGCGGGGGGAGCGGCACACAAGACCAGAGGTCTGGGGTACTATATTGCTCTTTAATATTGTTAAGTCTGAGATAAACATTCCAGTGATTACAAAAATCATAATACAATTATCAAAACAACTTTATTGTAGCAACCAAAAAATTGGTAAAACAGATAAACAAATGATCAATACCCCCTGGACATTTCCCAATTCTCAAAATACTATAAAGAAATTACTATCAGCCATTGCATCAAAGTTGTAACAATTTAAATGATTGAAACAGTACTATGACTTATACATTAATTGAAGTGCATTATATGTGTTATAGGTAAAGCTACCTTGTCTTAAAGATTACCTGTTGCATTGCAAGGGAATAATAAATTCCTTTTTTCTCCTTGAGTTCAATGTGTGAACCCTGCTCAACAATGACACCATTCTCGAATCCTGCTATGACGTCCGCTGTCTTTACAGTGGAGAGACGATGAGCAATCAATATTGTTGTGCGACCAGCCCTAGCCTTGAATATAAACGACAAAATATACATTTTATGATTAAAATCACAGGTTATAGAGAGCATGCCATTCTGACAGTTAATCTCCAATCAGGTGTTGATATTCTATTTACCGTTAAAGAGTTTCAAATTCCATGAATACTGAGCCATGCCACTAAATAGTATTGTTACTGTTTTGTCAATTATTTGGATAAATGGAATATAACAGGAAACATATAACCTTTGCCACACAGTCATTGCAGACAAATACCATGCAGGTTAGTATTTTGAACTTTACCATGCAGTACTTTATCACCCAGGTGAACGTTACCACACATGCAAGTAAAATTTATGTTATTTAAAAAAAATGGGTTAGGTGAGTGTGAGTTGTTTGAGATAATCATAACTATAACTGCTCAATTTCTATGGTTTTGCGTGAGTGAGAACCTAACTATAATGTCGCTGTAACCTTTGTTTTTTTCAGTGAATTTCTAAGGTTTTTTAGCACACATTCTAACTTAACCAGCGCTTCCTACGGCATTTGGCTGTGCACAGTATGGGTTGACTGAAAGGTCCAAGCCTCCTGCATGCTTTAAAACCGAAGCTGCACATGGCCTTTGGCCGTGCGCAGCATGAGATTGGATGCAGTGGGATCTTTTTTTCAATTTTTCTCTGGATCCACAGATCCACCCCAAATTTACGCAGAGGGCTAATCTGAGCTCCGTGGTGATTTGTGGATTGGACAAAAACAATTTGGGCAATTCTGAATGTATGCCAAAAGTGTAGCACTCCTGTAGGAAAGTACCATATTGCCTGGCATGTTACCCCCATTTTTACTTGTATGTCAGTTTGTTTTTGCCTGTGTCACTGGGATCCTGCTACCCAGCGCCCCAGTGCTCATAGTTTGCGGCCTATTTGTGTTCCCTGTGTGGTGCCTAACTGTGTCACTGAGGCTCTGCTAACCAGAACCTCAGTGCTTATACCCTCTCTGTCTTTTAAATTGTCACTGCAGGCTAGTGACCATTTTTACCAATTCTGATTGGCACACTGGAACACCCTTATAATTCCCTAGTATATGGTACCTAGGTACCCAGGGTATTGGGTTTCCAGGAGATCCCTATGGGCTGCAGCATTTATTTTGCCACCCATAGGGAGCTCAGACAATTCTTACACAGGACTGCCACTGCAGCCTGAGTGAAATAATGTCTACGTTATTTCACAGCCATTTTACACTGCACTTAAGTAACTTATAAGTCACCTATATGTCTAACCCTTACTTGGTGAAGGTTAGGTGCAAAGTTATTAAGGCCCGTATTTATACTTCGTTTGCGCCGAATTTGCGTCGTTTTTTTCGACGCAAAATCGGCGCAAAACCAACGCCATATTTATACTTTGGCGTTAGACGCGTCTAGCGCCAAAGTATGGGCAAATAGCGTCATTTTTTGGCGTGAACGCCTTCCTTGCGTTAATGAGATGCAAGGAAGGCGTTCCCGTCTAAAAACAGACGCACATAGCGGTGCGTGGTATTTATGCTCCAGGGCAAAAATCACTCCCGCGCGGCAGGCGGCGCAAAAAAATGGCGCAAAGCATGAATAGCGTGAAATTTTAATGCCTGGGTCAGGGCAGGCGTTAAAATGGGGCAAACACACCTGTACTTAATCAGAACACACAGAACAAACAACAGAGCAGCAGAGCAGCAACAGGGAGACATGGAGGTGCTTTTTCTTCAACGTGCACGTAGACGCAGAGCCCTGCAGCAACAACAGCAGCCACAACAACAACAGCAGGGACCCCAAAGACAGCGCAGAAGGCAGGAGAGGATATTCCGCCCAAGAACAACCCTGCATGGCCTCAGGGAACGAGACATCATCCAGAGGTACCGGTTGAACTGGCAGGCCATTCAGCAGCTGCTGACAAATATTGAACAGCAATTGGCCCCCACTTTAGTGACTCCACGCACTATCCCAACAGAAACAAAGCTGCTTGCCGTACTTCACCTGCTGGCAAGTGGCTCCTTTCAGACAACTGGTGCCCTGGTTGGTGGAATCTCACAACCATCTTTCTCCGCATTCCTGCCTAAAGTACTGGATGCCATCATTGGACTGACACCCCGCCACATCTGCTTCCCTAACACACTGCAGAAGCAGCAGGAAACAAAACAGGGGTTCTACGCCATCAGTGGCTTTCCGCACGTCCTTGGTGCAATCGACTGCACACACGTACGCCTTGTGCCACCTGCTGCGAGTGAACACCTCTACCGCAACAGGAAGCACACACATTCCATCAACGTGCAGGCCATAGTCGATCACCAAGGACTGATCAGCAACATCGTGGCTAAATATCCTGGGAGTGTACATGATGCATTCATCTTCCGTCACTGCACCATCAACCAACACTTCCAGGATGGACGGTATGGCAATGGACTACTTGTTGGTAAGGACAAAAATCTACTTATATACTCACTGCACAGAAACCCTCTAGGATAAACAACACATACACCACAATAGCAACACCTAGACAGGAACACACTGAGGTACTCACATCACTAGCCATGTGTCACAAGTCACCATTGAACCTCTCACACATTTGAATTTACTCCACAGCTTAGTGTGAAGACATTCATGACTGTGGTTGCCTAAATGTCACCTTCCAAATTGGAAGTCTCACAATAACCTGTACACTAATACAATGCATAACTTTTAAGGGATGGGATGGCCTGGCTATGTTCATATGGACGTTTTTAATACCCTTTCATGTTTCAACTCTGCATGGAACTATCATCACACCCCCAGTGAGGACACACGGACACCTGTGTCACAAGTCACAATGCAAGGGAGGGCACACTGTACTTGAGAAACCAATACATCCTGCTGACAAACAGTTAGACAACAAACACTTGCTCAGCCAAGGAAAAAAAACAATGCCAAAGTTTCCACCAACAACCATAGGTTGTCACATTAGTACACAAAATAGTCACAGACAACACAACACAACTACTGCCATCAAAGATAAGTACAACAGTGCCTCCTACATCTAATTGATACCATTCTGTGTTTCTCTTTCAGCTGATCAGGGGTATGGCATCCAGCCTTGGATAATGACACCATATGGGAACCCAAATACTGCTGCTGAGCGGGCATACAATGACTCCCACAAGAGGACACGCAGCATTGTGGAGAGGACCTTTGGGATCCTAAAGTCAAGGTTCCGCTGCCTTGACATCACTGGCGGAAGCCTACTATACTCCCCAGAGATGGTATGCAAAATTATACTCACTTGTGCCATATTACACAATATTTGTGTACAAAGGAACATTCCCCTCCTTGAACCGGACCCAGACATGCCTGAGGATGATGATGAGGAGGATGCTGGCCTGCAACAGGAGGGGGAACAACCTAACACCGCAGCAGGAGTGCGTAGGCGCCAACAGCTTGTGAACAATTTTTTTACTTAAGTCATTATAATCACTTGTATTCCACACTTGTAAATAAACACAGATCACAAACACCACATCATGCTTTGGCCTATTCATTTCTGACCACCTTTAGTTTGAAATAGCTGAAGATGAATGTCGTCTCATTGATCAAGAATGCCATTAAAAATCATCACACCAAAAATAAACATCACAACTGTATGCACAGAGGGTAGGATGTGACATGTTACATTACCATACACAGAGCCCAACAAGAGTACAAATGTGACAATTAGACATGCCGGATCCAAACAACTGAAACAGTCTCTCATCCAGCCCAAAATTGGAGATCATTTGAAAGTCACATCACACGGGTTCAGAGACAGGGTGGGACCATCCATGTGTACGTGAACATGTCATCAATGGCTTCTCTCAAGTGTATGATGTGAGCAATACACAATTGCAACAACATCAGCTGCCACTAACTCAGGAGGAGACCTTGAAGTTACAGTGACAACATACACACAGACAGGTCATACTGGATCCACATTCCCACACATATGTACACATATGTCATACAACCACCTAATATTTGAAAGTAGACCATCACAGTTGTGTCCCAGTTTGAACCTAGCAGGAAGATTGTAACATGACACTAAACCAGTTTATGCAGAAAGGGACACAGACAAGCAAAACAATCTTCGCATTATCACATCGTGAACGCTGAGAGTCTTGCAAACTTAGGGGGTCATTCGGACCCTGGCGGTAATTACCGCCCTGGCGGAGGTCGGCGGTAGCACCGCCAACAGGCTGGCGGTGCACCGATGGGCATTCTGACCGCGGCGGTTCAGCCGCGGCCAGAAACGGACTTCCCGCTGCCCTTGAGAATCCGCCATGGCGGCGGAGCGCGCTCCGCCGCCATGGGGATTCTGACACCCCCTACCGCCATCCTGTTCCTGGCGGGTCTTCCGCCAGGAACAGGATGGCGGTAGGGGGTGCCGCGGGGCCCCGTAAGAGGGACCCACAAAGAATTTCAGTGTCTGCTTTGCAGACACAGAAATTCGCCACGGGTGCAACTGCACCCGTCGCACCTTCCCACTCCGCCGGCTCCATTCTGAGCCGGCGTCCTCGTGGGAAGGGTGTTTCCCGCTGGGCTGGCGGGCGGACTTTTGGCGGTTGCCCGCCAGCCCAGTGGGAAAACCAGAATGACCGCCGCGGTCTTTCGGCGGGAACCGCTTGGCGGGCGGCGACCGCCGCCCGCCGCGGTCAGAATGACCCCCTTAGTCATATGAAAATGGTATGCAACTTAGCTCCAAATCATCAATACTGCAAACGTCAAATGGGCTAATGAGATGAATGAATGGTCAACAGTCATTCATACCATATGGCCTTACATTCGCCCGCTGCTGCAGGTTTGCCAGGATATGATAAAAATACTCCATGGATACAGTAGCTATTCTGGATGGTCAAATCCTAGGGTGCTGGGGGACTAACTCCACCTCTACCACCCCCAAAACATACAGGAATCATGTACTTGTGAACTAAACACATGCATAAGGCACATATGTGGCCTCAATGTCACAAGTCCTACACAAATATGAAACACAAAATCATAATGGGACATGGTCAGCCCCCTAAAAACTGAAAGTAACTCTCCCACTCCCTGTTAGGACTACAGATAAAAGCATCCCCATCATAAAGGTGGGGACATTTTGGAGACGGAATACATAATGGTATCAAAAACCTCATTTCAAAATAGCCATCAGCAATTACACCAAATATGTTGTCAAATATGGTCAATACATTAGTTAACGTATCCCAAACATCACAGTGTGAAGGCCGTCTATACATAAAAGTACGGACATTTGTCAGATACAAACACAAATGTGTCTCATATCGCACCGTTTTACCATGACAAATCACCTTTCCAAAGCTAAACACATGAAGACATTTGGATCAATTTGCTCCATATTCTACGCATACAGCATGGCCGTCATAATTTGTTCATGTACATGAGTGCACACAATGCAGAGTCAGATACAAATGTATCCAAAAGTGTCTTGATATTTCACCTTCAAATTATTATTTACATCCACAATATTTTTGACTCTGCATCATGTGCACTACTGTACGTGTAATAAAAACCACGCACATGATGTATGCGTGGTCAAAATGACGCTATATGCACAATATATTGCTCATTTCATGTACAGTATTAATTATTAATATTAATAGCATTTTTTTTTACTCCGCATCATGTGCACCACTGTACGTGTAATAAAAACCACGCACATGATGTATGCGTGGTCAAAATGACGCTATATGCACAATATATTGCTCATTTCATGTACAGTATTAATTATTAATATTAATAGCATTTTTTTTGACTCCGCATCATGTGCACCACTGTACGTGTAATAAAAACCACGCACATGATGTATGCGTGGTCAAAATGACGCTCTATGCACAATATATTGCTCATTTCATGTACAGTATTAATTATTAATATTAATAGCATTTTTTTTGACTCCGCATCATGTGCACCACTGTACGTGTAATAAAAACCACGCACATGATGTATGCGTGGTCAAAATGACGCTATATGCACAATATATTGCTCATTTCATGTACAGTATTAATTATTAATATTCATACCATTTTTTTTGACTCCGCATCATGTGCACCACTGTACGTGTAATAAAAACCACGCACATGATGTATGCGTGGTCAAAATGACGCTACATGGACAATATGTTGGTCATCTCATGTACATTATCAATTATTAATATTCATATCATATTTTTTGACTCCGCATCATGTGCACCACTGTACGTGTAATAAAAACCACGCACATGATGTATGCGTGGTCAAAATGACGCTACATGGACAATATGTTGGTCATCTCATGTACATTATCAATTATTAATATTCATATCATATTTTTTGACTCCGCATCATGTGCACCACTGTACGTGTAAAAAAAACGACGCCCATGATGTATGCGTGGTGTAATTGACGCTACATGCACAATATGTTGGTCATCTCATGTACAATTTGAAATTGTAATATTCATAGCATATTTTTACACTCCGCATCATGTGCACTGTAATGCGTCAAAAAAATATGACGCACATCTGTGTATGCGTGAAAATATGACGCATTACGCGAAAATAAAAACGGCGGCCATTTTATGCAGGAAGTGATGTAATAGGATATCCTGTTTACCAAATCTGTACTGGGAGTTGACTTTCACTTTCACTTTGCAGTCTCAGAGTTATCTAGACTGTGTGGTTGTGTGAAAGGTGTTGTCCTGTGTTTTACTGCTTTAGTGTCCTGTGTGCCTTGTATTTTGTCTTTGTGTCAATCTTTTATTGTTGTCAAACATTGTCTCAGTCTGTTTAGTGTTGTTTTGTCTATACCTGTGATAGTTTGTATTGTCTGTGGGAGTCTGTTGTGGGTAGCATAGTTTGGGGTGTTAGTTGGGCTATTTTTCTCCTTCTTCTTTTTCTTTCACACCTCTACCTTTCCCCATTTCCCACTTTTTCTTTCATTTTTCTTTGGTACTTTTTTACACCTCGCATCATGTCAGGTAGGCCTCGCCTGTCCAGGATGGGTGAGGACGAATTGGGGGGCTTCATATGGCTCGTAAGCCATTTCCTCCCACTGATGCTGGAGGCTGGGGGCCGTGTGATACAGGGGTATCACACGGAGGCGAGGAAAATACGTTGGGAGAAGGTGCGCCATCACCTGGTCCGGGTCTACGGGAGTATGAGGAATGTCCATCAACTCAAGCACCGCTGGGCAGATCTGATCAGCAGGGAACAGGACCTGCTGGACCACCTGGGACTCCGGATTGGTGGCTATGTTGGTGAGCAATAATCAATTACATGGGAATAATAGGAATGTGTGCGTGAACATGTGATGATTGGTAGCCAATCTGCAAAATAAGTAGCTGACTGCGTGTTATACTAGGGAAACCTAGGCCCATGGGCATACACATAAATCTCCATTTTTGCTACACATGTACACCCAATAACAGCAGTAAAATGCAACATCTATTTGTATTTTGCTAAGTAGCCCCCTCTCTGCGTCACAAAATGATGCAAATGCTGCGCTACAAAGGTATACATATGTGTCCAAATGTGTATTTGTTGCCGGGTGTGTATGAAGACCTATGCTACCAGGCCGATGCCTTATCTTTGCAACACATACCAGATGGCTGTAGCTGCATGGAATGTAGTGTTGCATTTGTGTCTGAAAAGCAACACGTGAACTGCTCTATTTGTACTCTACTGGTCATAATGGCCAGTGAGTACGTCATGTAGAAACAACATACCTACATATGTAGACGCCATAGCTAGACCGAAAATTGCAAACACATGATGATGCAACACCTGTGTGTTGCCTTCACGTCACATGAAGTTAGTCATGTTGTCCACACATATGTCACATGTGTGTCTGGTTGCTGTGTGTTGAACCTGTCCCCATAGCCTGTTTGATTGTGAGTGGTCATGCAGTCCTCATGGAACCAGTTGTGAAATGTTTCTCTCTGGGATGCACATGCTGAGATGTATGGATCACATGATTGTTCGGGCCTACTAATGGAGGAGTAACTTGGACGACACATGACTGTCCTGGCCACTGCATGAGTGTAGTAGGGTGTGTCACTGGAGCAGGAGACTCATCCAATGATAATCTAGAATACAAAGTCAGCCAGGCAGGATGAGCATGTGTGAAAGTGTATCATTACCATGTAATATTCACACACTGTCATTGTAACAGAAATTATTTGTCTGTTCACCCAGTCTGAGTATAATCTTCCTTTCATGCTTTACAGGTGGACCAGCCCCGTACACCGTTGGTGAGGTAGCCCATTTTGACGACCCCGATACCTACAGTGAGTGTTGCCTAAGTGCTATTTACATTGTTTGGAAATGAAGCATGATGGATTACTGTGTGTTCAGGACAATTCATGATATGATGTGCTGGCCGTTCATTGGCTTTGTTGTTTTGGTGTGATATCAAATTGGAATAATGTTTCGGTAAAGCAATCCCTAGTCATCTCTCAGATTGAGGGGCAGTAGGTCATTCAATTAGTGCGACTATTGGGAATAGCATGACTCATTTTGAACACACTGGTCAATGTTAGACTTGGTCAGGAACTTGCCATTAACTGAGTCAGCATATCAGACTGACAGTCTCCCAGATAGCTTAGGCACATGGCTTCGATGACAAGTGCTTCTTCCTATTTGAGGATGGACTGTGTACACTGTAGGTCGGATCTTCCGGGGGCATGTACTTCCACAAGGTGACCTCGAAGTGTGTGTGACTTGAGTGCAATGGCCTAGGTGTTCTGTTGAATCATGTGAATGGGTGTTCTACCTCCTCTGTGTGTGTTGTAAAACATGCCTCACTAATAGTATGTTATGTTTGGCTAAGTCATATCATTTTGACATGTGTGGACCTGGGATGTGACAAGGTTGGGCTGACTCCAACGTGTTGCTAGCCCTTCATAGGTGTTGTGTGTGAAGGCACATGCTTGTTGCACTTTCTGTACACTCCTGGTTGTGCATTGATCATGGGATTGTTGTTTGTTCTTCCCACACCACCCACAAAGACTGGGATGTTACTGTGAAACAGGGTACCTAGGACTGTAGCAACCAGTATGTTACACGTACTTAACACCTTTTGTGACTTGAGTTTGTACCTAGGTCCAGATGTAGCAAAATGTCTCCACATTGCAAATAGCATAATTTGATGTTAGTGAGTTGCAAACGTCTGTTTCCTAATCCGAAATGTTTTTGGTGGTCATGTACATATTCGCAAAATGCTTTTCTAAAGTAAAAAAATAAAGGAGTTTACCAGCCCTACTTGCAAATCACAGTGTTAGGCAATCCCATTTGCTAACGAGTACGTGGTTGCAAAGTGAGTAGCTGTTATCATCCACTTGAAGTGGCTGCTAACCAACTTGCTGACTGGAAGGGGTCCTCATTGTGAACCTTCACCTTTGTGAGTGGACCAAAATACTCCTGCACAAAACAGCCAGTGGTCTAGGGGAGCAATAATTATTGTGTAAATTACGAACAATCAATTGTTGTGAATTTAAACAAATCGCAGCTCATTTTCCTTTCAGATAAAGGGCCTACACTTGGTGAAAAATAACTTGCTTCATTTAAAAGCAGTCACGTCTATGGAGTTCTGCTGTTCCCAGCAGGCCTCCATCCCCGTGAGTGCCCATAGTTGCTAAGGTGGTGCAAGTTGGAACCCACATCATTGATGTTCATGAGGTGGGATTTAGGGACCCCATAGTGACTCGCAGACGGTGTCAGAGACACCGTTCAGCTTTGCAATTTGCTAGTTGATTTCCCATCAATTCCTACATCTGGCCCATAGTGTCGACATATGATTCATGGCCAGGGGTTCAATCTTAGCACACAACTATTTCGAAATGCCATTGAGTGAGGAGTGTGATTCTTATCACATAGAATGACATATGTAGTGAAGTCAGTATGCGGACGAGCTGGTCCCATAATGTATAATGGCTTAGGTATGAATTGTAGGAGTAGTTTAGGGTGATGTCATCCATCATGTAGAGACATGGATATGCTATATGTGATATGCCCTTCAGTATGCATGATTCACATGTACTTCCTCTGAGCCTTCCCGTGAAATATGTTGTAACAATTGCTGCAACCAATACATTGCTAGTAATGGTCAAATTACCCATTGTGGTATTCAACCCACTGTAAATTCTATGCTCAATATTTGCCTTTTCCCTTCACAGCTGCAAACCTGAGTGCCGCAGCTCGCAACCAGTTTGAGCGCCGTGCAATGAGGTACAGGCACATCCTGCAGGTGCAGTGTGGGTATCGGAGGATGGCCCGCAGATACAATTCGGAACGGGCCTCCGGGGCGTGGTATGCCACACCACAGGCTCCACCAACGGTGCCACCTACAACCACCAGGTCTGCCCAAGGGGACCCAGCGACGGACCAGCCATCTTCCTCAAGACCTGGACCCAGCCGTGTGTTGGGAGCAGGGCTGTCCCGTGGCCACTCCACTCCAGCGACAATCTCCACCTCCACCGGCACGCAGACCAGCAGTGACCCTCCAATTGACCCTGCAGCCTTCCAGGCATTGTCTAGGAAACTGGACAGGTTAATTCAAAAGGTTGACAACCTGACGGAGGACATGGCGGAGGTTAAAAAGAAGGTGCGCTCCATCCGGCGCACACTTCAGAGGGCAAATCCTTAGTTATTTTGCCCTCCTGAACTTTTACCCCTCCCCTCTCCCCTCTTTCCTCTTTTCATACTGTTAGTTGGGTTTGGGGGGTTAGTTGTAGGATAAGTATAGGTAATTAGCTTAGTTAGTGTTAGGTAAGACGGTGGGGGGTCCTTATACTTTCTATCTAATATTTTTGTGTGGGTGGGTGGGTTGTGCGCAATGTTGGGATTCCTGTTTGATAAAAAAAAAAAAAAAAAAAATATTTAAAAAAAAAAAAATACAAAAAAATATATGTTTGTTTAGGATAGTATAGTATGTGTGTAGGTTAGTAAGTGTTGTCCTGCATGTGTCTTGTCTCATAATGGTGGGGGGGGGGTTGATGTTTAGATCGTTTCGTTACATGTGTAGAGTAAGTTTAGCTTAGGTTAGTTAGGGACAGTTGTGGGTTAGTAGTAGTCAGGTTAGATTAGTGTAGGTTTATCTTTCCCTTAGTTGCCTCTTTTCTTACTTATTGGAAATAAAAAAATTGTTAACCCTTTACCAGATGCGTTAGGTGCTACCTTTTCATGGCCTTGACATCAGTGTAGCAGAAAGTTTTAGTATGACATTTGTGTCCTATGCTCGCTATCCCCAGGCTATTGAGGTTTAACATGCCAGCTACCCGTGTGCTAACTTGGTAAGTATCCACCGTGTGGGAGAGCCACCATTGGTAGTGTGCATAGATCATCAAGATTTGGGGTTGGTATGTATCCTACTTCACAAAGAGTGCTTCCAGAGTTGATTTTGTAGGTAAATAGATAGGTCGGACAGCATTGTGAAGTTCAGGGAGAGCTTTGTAGATGAGTATTTGTTCACACTCTTGTCTTGTTGCTGTCATTGCTGACCTACATCATGTGTGTACTGCTTGAGCATGACTTTCCTTCATGGTAGTATACGCTGTAAGGGTGATTGATGCAGTGTAATTTGGTTATCATTCCTTTCATTTTACAGCATAATGTATTGTGTTAGTATCGCAAGGTGCCTACATTTCTCATCCACCATTAGTTGTCTAGAATAGCTATGGATGGGGCCTCATTCTGTCCAACACAGCATGATTGTGTGTGCTTAGTCCCTACATCAGTTATTTTCCTCAGTCTAGTAAAGCTATGATGCAATCCTGGCCACTGCACAGATGTTTCAGTATACATGAAATCAGGACAGTAGTCTAGAGAATCAACATGGTTGCCACACAGCCACTTTGGAGTTATGTACTGCACAGTTGAAGTGTGAAATGACACAGAGACACAATTGGTGTGCAAGTGATATTTATTTTTAGGTGGAGTAGTGCAAAAAGTCCATTAACAATGTTAGGTGAGTCCGTTCTGGTGCATTCTTAAATGGTGATCCTATTTACAGGGTGTGGATGATGCTCCTGACATGCTGGGGTGATGTCACAGACGGTGCAGAGGAACAGGAATTGCCAAATGGTAGGAGAGAAACATTTACAGCCAATGTGGACAAGTTAAACAGTAGATTGCCGAACAGTCATTGAGGGTAGTTGGAGTGAGGCTGGCATGTGTCAAAACGTAGGACCTTGGTCAGAGTGGGGCATGGTGCAGGGACTAGGGCTTCCGGGTACTCTTGCGTGTGAATGTTATCTGTTCCATGTCTTCTTCTTCTCATGTGTGTGTTGCCTGGTGTGTCCTTGTTGTTGTTGGTTTTGAAGGGGCAACACACACCTCAGTGTCAGAAGACATGGAGGCAGACATCCCGGGGGCTGATCCCTGTCCAGTTATGAAGGGCAGTACTGCAGCAAGGAGAGCGTGCTGGTTTTTCAGAATGGCAGCCACATCCCGATGGTAGGCAGCCAGGTCTGCCCTGAGGGGTTCGATGTTGTATTCGTGCACACGCTGACTGGCTTGCTGTTGGAGTTGTTTGGTCAACTGGATGACAGCTGTGCAGATTGCCTTCTGTGTTACTAAAAGTTCCTCCAACAGCGATGTTCTGGCTTGCATTGCAGCTGCCTGATCAGCAGTTGATAGCATGCACGAACGCACCCCCTCAAGGCTGGCTGCCATAGTTTGCATCCCCACCCGCACCTCCTTGGCCAGCTCCCGCTGGACCCCAACGACTGTTCTTTCGAAGCTGGTGCCAGTGTCGTCAGAGTCCTCAGCTGTGTTGGAGCTGGCAGGTCTTACAATTGGGGTGGCGGGTGGTTCTACTGTGGTGGCTGCTTCATCTTGGCTCCTCCTTGTTACTGAAGGGGGGGTTTGGAGGCTTTCGAGGACCATGTCAATGGTCTCTTGTGTGAGGTTGATGTTCTCGTCATCCATGTCATCAGGGAACTCATGGACAGGCATATCGGCAGGAGATCCGTGTTCCTCTGCAAAGAAACAGGGTACAATTAGTGTGTCTGTGTTGAGATCATTTAGCACTAAGATACAAGCCTTTGGATGCCTTTACTTTGTACTCTGATTTTGTCTTGGTATCTGCTGTCTGTCATAGGGCATTGTTGTAGGCCTATGGCCCACCTGTGTGTCACATATATGATATGGAGCTATCAGACATGCCTGCCAGGTCATCTCTAGGTGTTGATTTGTAATTATTTTGGAATATGCATTTTTTTGTCCTACTCCTCCCTCGGTGTTTCACTATTGTTATGAGGGACATTTGTTTGGGTGGGCTCTCATTATCCTACATGTGATTCTTGGCTTTCTACGCAGCAGGATAGCTAATGGTGTGGGGGACTAAGTTTGACCCACTTGTAAATAACTCTGTCACCCAGATATTGTATTTAGCTCAGACAGACTAGCAGTGCCTCTGGTCTCCCACAACAGAGGAATGTTTAGAAGTCCAAGCCCATGACATCTTTGGGACTTCTCAGGGAAGTGGTGGTCACTCAGGTCCTACACATTTCTATCTTTTCCGGTATGTTCCCATACACAAATGACACAGACAGTATTTGTTGGATATGAAGTTTCATTGTACAACTGACTTGTAGGAATTTCGGTGTGAGCCCCAATAACCAAAACAATACACACAGTTAGAACTGAAATAGTCCGCAGGAGAGTAATACATTGGTACACAGCTATCATGGTGCCTAACAGTTTCTACTCTCCCTCTGCTTGTTCTATATATAGCACTGCATGTTAAGTTTGGAGCTTGGCTGTCTGAATCACAGGGGAGACATCATCCCTCATATCAGAGGAATGGGCTGGGATCTGGTTGTGCATCAGCAGCAAGGCAGGCAGCATCTAGATGTGATTTTCTGTTTGTAAACTCCCCCATGCGTGTCTTGGGACGAGGAAGTGAATTTAAAAGACATATGTCATTGTGATGACAAAGTTTCCCTACGCAGGAATGGCAAACCTTAACCCCTACCACATCTATCATCAACGAACCAGACGGTATCCTTGACTGGGCCACAGAGTGAATATGTTCTGGCAAACTCCAGTGCAGAAGTAGGCAAAACAGGGTGATTTGACTAATTGCCAACACCTTAGGACTGACTATTTGCTACATTAACTGATAGGAAGGGCAATGAGATTCATTTAGTGCAAAGTGCTCTGAGGCACTTAGATGTGAGCAAATGAGTATAAGTACATTCAGGGTAAGATGCACAAAGGCCTCCAGCCTGAGGCTATTGCGCAAAGTATACGTTTCACTTGCCACGCTACACTTTGACTGACTGTGGGTGTTGTGACTGCCCTGCCAGCACACTTGCCTCACAGGCCCTGCACCATACACTTTTTATTCACATTGCATGATCTGTACATGTTAGGTGGCATGACCTATGTATGTCAATGTTAGGATGTGGTATGGATGTAAACATTGTTGATGTTTGTATCTGATGGGGTCTCATGTGTGTCTTACTGGATTGGCCTGTTTATCGGCGAATGTCCTATTTTTTGGTTAGACTGTGCAGATGTGTTTCATTGACCAGTTGCCTGTGTCCCCTCGTCAATGTTGTTGTCTGAGCAGTATGACATTTGTGATGTAGCATTGTTAGGCAGGCACGTGAGGGACCCTGACGTATGCAGCATGTGTGTGTCGTTAGTGCTGTGTGGCTCCTATTGCTGTTTACTTAGGCTTATGTATGTGTCAGTTATGGACATTCGGCATTTAAGTGTACTGGTAGCTTTGTCTTATTTCTAGGAGTAGTTGCAGATGTCATCCTCACCCCCTAATTTAGGAATGTATGTTCCAGGGTGGGGTTCCTGCCATTTGGTACTATAGCTGCCCAGAGATGAGAGGTGTTATTGTCAACTGTGGTGGCAGTTAAGTTGCAGTTGTTGTATTTGCTACTGCATTACAGGTAGGGACCTAGTTGATGGGGAATAGTTTGTGCAAAACAAGTGCCTGGATGTGGATTCAGGGTAGTGTCCTTCCCACCTGTCACTGGTTTCCCTTGGCTCTCTTGTTGTAATTACAGGATGTCCCCATGGGACTGTAGTGGTGGCAGTATTTTGTCGTGCCCCGGCTATGGTCAGTACTGGGCATTCCCCCCTGCCGTGCCCCTTTCCCCATGCCACTTCATATATGTGCTAAGTTACATGCATTGTGTAGTAGGTATCCCCCCCCTGCTTACAGTCCCCATTATTGCATTGTAATTCCCCATGCGACTTACCCTGCATGTGCGTAGTGTCGTGGTAGTCTGCGCTGTCCAGTCCTTGTATCCCTGTGCCGATCTCCTCTGGGATGACGGCTGCGACCATCTCCTCCATGTGGTCCAGGGCCTCCTGTTGTGCTGGACTCCCCCCTCCAGTCTGCATTGCTGCCTTCCTGTTCCTGGCCATTTTCTCTTTGGTCCTACGTTTACAGTCATGCCAGCGTTTCTTACACTCAGTGACTGTCCGGCGTTCTTCAGCCACACTGTTTATCTTGTCCACAATTTCTTTCCAGATGGCCTCTCTCCTACTGAGTGGCAATTTTGAGGATATGAAAAGTTGGTGCTGGTGTTCCGTCACCTCTTTCACCAGGATTTCCTGCTCCTCTGCACTGAAGCAACACTTTCTTTTTTTCTTTAACATGTCCTGGTTCCTGTGTGCTTCCTCCTGGCTGGGTCCTGGTCTGCTCTCATCCTCCTGGGGTCTGTTGGGGCATCTGGGATCCATTTTGGGTCTCCTCTCCTGTAAGTGCAGTTTTCGCGCAAAAATGTCACGCAATAGCGTGAAAAAAAACGGCGTATTCACGATAGCGCTGTCGTAAATCGACCCACAGTGATTTGCGTCACTTTTACGTGGGTTTGCCTTACGACAGACCGACGCTGTTTGCGTCACGAAATAATGACTCCCACCTGTTGGTTGCGCCGCCATACGTCAAAGTATAAATTTGACGCCCGAATGGCGCATACAAATGGCGTTAGACGGCGCAAATTTTTTTGACGCAAAACTGCGATGGCGCAGTTTTGCGTCAAAAAGTATAAATATGGGCCTAAGTGTGAGGGCACCCTGGCACTAGCCAAGATGCCCCTACATTGTTCAGGGCAATTTCCCCGGACATTGTGAGTGTGGGGACACCATTACAGGCGTGCACTGCATATAGGTCAATACCTATATGTAGCTTCACAATGGTAACTCCGAATATGGCCATGTAACATGTCTAAGATCATGGAACTGTCCCCCCATGGCAAATCTGGTTTTGGGGTGCCAATCCCATGCATCCCCGGGGCTCCAGCATGGACCCCGGGTACTGCCAAACTAGCTCTTTGGGGTTTTCTCTGCAGCTACCGCTGCTGCCAACCTCTAGACAGGTTTCTGCCCTCCTGCGGTCTGGGCAGCCCAGTTCCGGGAAGGCAGAACAAAGGATTTCCTCTGAGAGAGGGTGTTACACCCTCTCCCTTTGGAAATAGGTGTTAAGGGCTGGGGAGGAGTAGCCTCTCCCAGCCTCTGGAAATGTTTTGAAGGGCACGGATGGTGCCCTCCTGGCATAAGCCAGTCTACACCAGTTCAGAGATCCCCCAGCACCTGCTCTGGCATGAAACTGGACAAAGGAAAGGGGAGTGACCACTCCCCTGTCCATCACCACCCCAGGGGTGGTGCCCAGAGCTCCTCCAGTGTGTCCCAGACCTCTGCCATCTTGAATGCAGATGTGTGAGGGCACAATGGAGGCCTCTGAGTGGCCAGTGCCAGCAGGTGATGTCAGAGACCCCTCCAGATAGGGTCTTACCTAGTTAGGTAGCCAATCCTCCTCCAAGGGCCTTTTAGGGTCTCTCCAGTGGGTTTCTTGTCAGAAAACGAATGCAAGAGCTCACTAGAGTTCCTCTGCATTTCTTTCTTCAACTTCTGCCAAGGATCGACCGCTGACTGCTCCAGGACACCTGCAAAACTACAACAAAGTAGCAAGAAGACTACCAGCAACCTTGTAGCGCCCAATCCTGCCGGCTTTCTCGACTGTTTCCTGGTGGTGCATGCTATGAGGGCTGTCTGTCTTCACCCTACACTGGAAGCCAAGAAGAAATCTCCAGTGGGTCGACGGAATCTTCTCCCTGCTAACGCAGGCACCAAACCTCTGCATCCCCGGGCCTCTGGGTCCCCCTCATTTTGACAAGCATGGTCCCTGGAACACAGGACCTGGATCCCAGTGACCCTGACAGTCTAGTGGTCCTTCTGTCCCAAATTGGTGGAGGTAAGTCCTTGCCTTCCCATGCCAGACAGTAATCCTGTGTACTGCATGATCTGCAGCTGCTAGGGCTTCTGTGCACTCTTGCAAGGATTCCTTCATGCACATCATAGCCCAGGTCCCAGCACTCCATCCGGCATTGCACAACCTTCTGAGTTGACCACCGGCTTCGTGAGACCCTCTTTTGTTGTGTTGAGATGACTGCTGTGCTCAGATTTCTTGAATGCCTGTTCATGTACTTCTGTGGGTGCTGCCTGCATCTGTATGGGTTCTGTCTGTTGCTGAGTGCCCCATCTTGTCTCCTTCTCCAAGGGGCGACCTCCTGGTCCTTCCTGGGTTCAGGCAGCACCCATTATCTTCACCTGCAGCTCTTGCAGCTAGCAAGGCTTGTTTGCGGTCTTTCTGCTAGGAAACAACTCTGTATCCTCCAGCACACCGTGGGACATCTTCTGACCAAAGGAAAAGTTCCTGGCACCTTCCATTGTTGCAGAATCTTCGGCTTCTTCCACCCAGAGGCAGCCCTTTTGCACTTTCATCCAGGGTTTAGTGGGCTCCTGCCCCCCTGGACACATGTGTGACTCTTGGACTTGGTCCCCTTCCTTTACAGGTCCTCAGGTCCAGTAATCCATCTTCAGTGCTTTGCAGTCAGTTGTTGCCTTTGCAGAATCCCCTATCTCGACTTTACTGTCTTTCTGAGGTAGTAGGGTAACTTTACTCCTACTTTTCAGGGTCTTGGGGTGGGGTATCTTGGACACCCTTAGTTTCTTCTTACACTCCCAGCGACCCTCTACACACTACACTAGGCCTGGTGTCCATTTGTGGTTCGCATTCCACTTTGGGAGTATATGGTTTGTGTTGCCCCTAGGCCTATTGTCTCCTATTGCATCCTATTGTATTCTACAGTGTTTGCACTACTTTTCTAACTGTTTACTTACCTGATTTTGGTTTGTGTGTATATTTTGTGTATATTACTTACCTCCTAAGGGAGTACATCCTCTGAGATACTTTTGGCATAATGTCACTAAAATAAAGTACCTTTATTTTTAGTAACTCTGAGTAGTGTGTTTCTTATGATATAGTGCTATATGATATAAGTGGTATAGTAGGAGCTTTGCATGTCTCCTAGTTCAGACTAAGCTGCTCTGCTATAGCTACCTTTATCAGCCTAAGCTGCTAGAACACTTCAAATCTGCTAATAAGGGATAACTGTACCTTGCACAAGGTGTAAGTACCATCAGGTACCCGCTATAAACCAGGCCAGCCTCCTACAACTCCCCAACGCCATTTTGATGGAATCGAAGTGGAAAAATTTACGCATTTTCCACTGAGGAAACTAAGGTAAATTAGAAGATTAGGGAGATTCATAACAAATAAATTCCCCCAAGATGGCCACTAGACAAAAAAAGCGCCCAAATGAAGCACAAATATCAACCAAATGTAAACCCAAATATAGCCCAATTACAGAAGTGTGCAAAACAATTTGGGGCTGATTTAAGAGCCGGTAGAGCCACCTTAGTGCTGCCATTGCATCATTTTCCCCATGCCATGTTTTTAAAGTGGTGCAATGCATTGCACCACTTTTTAAACCCTTGCGCCTCATTATGCCTGCACCCGGCATAATGTATGCAAGAGGGTGTTCCCCCATTAGGGGGGCTGAAAAAATGGGCAAGGAAATATGTAAGATTTCCTTGCACCATTCTGTTCAGCACTTTTAATGCCTGCTCACAGCAGGTGTTAAAAGGGCGCTTCCATTATTTATAATGGGCCCCTATGTACTCTGCAGGAGTAACGCCAAATTGTTGGTGGTACTCTTGCTGAGTACACCAATAGCGTTAAATAAAATAATGCTATTCCCCCCTTCCCTGCTCCACGGTGCGCCATATTTGAAATATGGTGCACATATGGTAGTGGTAGGGGGCGCTAAGGGGCACAAGGAAAGTGGCGCTGCAGTTTAATATAGCGCAGACTTGGCCTGAAGGTATTGGAGTGCTTTACAGGAGCATCAGTTGCAGTACACAAGGACTCATTTATTTTGGTTTTAGTCATGGGGAAATTGAGTGAGTTGCCCAGAATCACAAGATGTCAAGCTGATGCAGAAACTAGAACCTGGTTCCCCATTTGCAAAATCTGCGGCTCTGACTGTAACACCAGATTCTCTCCCCTAGGTGTAGCATATAATCAAGTGATCAACTGGATAAAAAAATCAACATAGCAAATAATTTAAAAGTGCTTTGTCGCTGTTTGAGAACTCAGAAAACATGTCCTCATTTTAGTTTTTTAGAGCACTAACCATAATTTCTGTGGGAATAAGACCCTCCCATTTTTATCATTTTTAAAGTAAATGCTTTTGGTATTACTGTATTGATTACATCAAGATGACGTCAGACGTGCCGCACTTTTGTAATTAATATATAGAATGTTAGCAGTCTAGTTGTTCATTAGAATACTGTGGGGAGGCAGATGTCAGGGGCACAGACTCAGATAATTGAAGGCAGAGGAAAGGGGGGCAGGGACAACAAATTAACCATGCAGGACAGACAAGAGAGACTGTGGCAATATAACAGACCATTGAGGGCAGAAGGAAGAGGCAGTGGCATTACAACCATACATGCCAACAGACTTGATTCAGACAGGAGACTCCTTGTGATTTTAAACCCAAAAAGGCTTTATTATATCTGTCTCCTGCCTAGAATCCCATCTTTTACAATGTAAGCCAAAGGGGAAAATCAATTACTTAGGTTATTTTTTTTAAATCCCCCTCATGCCAATTTCAATATGTTGGCAAGTATGGTGCATTGGATTGTGGAGGGCAGGTGAAAACGGGTAGGGGCGAGGACTCCAGTAACAGAGGGAAGGAGGGATATGGGCAGGGGTACCAAAATGACCTTGTAAGGCAGGCATCAGGAGTTGCAGCAGGGCAGCAGTGCAGCACAACCGACCATTGCAAGCAATAAGGAGGGACAGGGCCATGCACATGGACAACAGAGAGCAGAGGGGAAAGAAGCAGGGGCAGCAACCTAACCACACCAGGCAGGAAGGAAAGACAGTTGCAGCATCAACCTAACCACACCAGGCAGAAAGGAAAGACAGTTGCAACATAACAGAACATGTAGGACAGGCTAGGTGGAGCAGGGGTTTGAACATGGAAAAAGGAGGGCTGAAGGCATGGGGCCAGGACAGGAGCAGCAAGCTGGATGCGCACTGGAAGCACAACACACCATGGAAGACAACAGTGAGATCATAATGGCATGCACACAGACAATGGAGGGAAGGTGGGAGGGGATCAGGGGCAGGAAGTTGACCATACAGGGCAGGTGAGAGGGACTGTGACAGCACAGAAGACCATGCATGGCAAGCAGGAGTGTTAGTAGCAGCACAATGACTAAGGTCGGCAAGAGGGAGGGGAACACAGTATCTACGTATATACCAAGGGCCATTGAGGACAGAAGGACACACACAATAGAGGGTAGGGGCTTCACAACAGACCATGTAGGGCAGGATGAGCAGTTGAGCATTGAGGACAGAAGGGAGTGGCAGCAAAATGGACCATGGAGGACAGGAGGGAGGAGATAGGGGCATGGAACTCAGGCAGGCAGAATGGAGGTGGCATGGACAGGCAGCAGCCATTTGACCATTCTAGGATGGTGGTAGGGGCAGTGGCAGCTGATCAGAACATTCAGAGTAGATAGGACAGACAGTGGCAGGTCCATGAGACATGGTGAGCAAAATGGAGGGAGCAGGGGCATGCAAAAAGACATCAAAAGGCAGGGGGAAGGAAGGTAGGGACAGTAAGCTAAGCATAGAGGCTAAGCAGGATAGCAATGATGGGGAAATCAAGGGCAGGATGAGTAGACAGGGACATCAAACTAAATGGTGGGCAGTGGCAGCACATCTGACCAAGCAGGACCGAAATTAGAGGGGGGGGGTGCATGGACTCAGGCACCAGAGAATAGGGAGGAGGTGGATGGGACAGTAGGCTAACTGTACAGAGGAGACAGGAAGGGCAGTGGAATAACAATGGCCACCCAGGGTTGTAATGAGGGAGCATGGGCCTGGATATGGACAATGGATGGCAAGGAAGAGGGAGGGTAGGAGCAGCAAGCTTGGAAGGAGGCAGCACAATGCCAGGCCAGGTCTTGCGTCCAACACCCACACCACTATGAATTGCAATGGGCATCTTACTTAATGTAAATTCACTGAAAAAACAAAGGTTACACAGACTTCACAGTTAGGAAATAGAAGTAAGAAAAACTTAAGTAATTCACTAAAAAAACAAAGGTTACATGGACAAGCTCCTGGCAAGGGGTTCAGGGATAATATCTAAAAAAGGATATCAAGGAATAAAATCAAGGAACTGATTGGTCAACCGCCTGTGAGTTGTAGCAGAAAGGTGTTTGTTCCTAACATAGGCCCATAAAATAGATTTCAGGGATTGCATCCGGGCTTTCCCTAAACCCTGAGAATTCTCCCAAAACCTACAGAGACCCAGGATACAGAACCAGTTTAACACATGCTTAAACCATTGGATGGAGGCCCCATCTCACCTGAGCGTAGGTACCTTCATGGAGCCGAACTAAAATATTAATTATGTTCCTGGGTATACCCTCTTTATCTAAGACCTCACATAATTTCCATCTAGGGACCAAATCAAATGCAAACCGAAGGTCCACAGACGCAATGTACAGACTTTGGCCCATATTTATACTTTTTTAGCGCAGCAGTTGCGTCATTTTTTTGATGTAAAAGCAGTGCAAACTTAGAAAATATAATTATATTTTGTAAGTTTGCGCTGCTTTTGTGTCAAAAAATGATGCATATGCGGTGCTAAAAAAGTATAAATATGGGACTTTGTTTGGCAAGAAGTACATACTTCTAATATAGAATAGCCAACCGGGAGGCTTGATCTACAGAATTAGTTTTGGGTCGAAAACCCTCCTGAAGTGGGCACAGCACATGATTAGCATCAACCCACTCTAGCAACCTATCCAGAACCTGCTTTGCAGGTCTGTAATTATATACATATATATATATATTCTCTTAAAAAACAAAAGACTACAGGGACGTTACAGGGGCATTATAGTTAGGCTCACATTTTAAACGTACAAGACAACAGAAATTCGCCTGTTATCTTTAGAGATATCTCAAGTAACTATAACTACAACTTGTGCCTAAGGTAACTATAAATCGCACCCCGGTATGCACAGTAATTTCATCCAAAATATTACTGCAAATATCACATTGAGATTATCAATGATGTTATCAAAGATGTCATGAGTGCCGCAATTTGGGGGCAATTAGCTGTGCATGCGAGGGTGCGAGTTATAGTTACCTTAGGACACAAGTTATAGTTACTTGAGATAACTATGGTTGTGGTTTTGTACATTTAAAATTTTAAATATGAGTCTAACTGTAGCGTTTCTGTAACCTTTGGTTTTTTTAAGTGAATGTATGTGGGTTTTTTTCAACAAACTTCTAGTTTTATTTTAACATAAAGGCCCTCTTGATGACCCTGGTGGTCGGCGGTAATTTGGGGAAAGGTACTGCCAACAGGCTGGCGGTACCTTTTCCCAAATTATGACATTGGCGGTTTGGCTCAAGCCAAACCACCAATGTACCACTCTGACCGCCAGGGTGGTAATGGCCGATGGGCTGGAGACTTTGGTCTCCAGCCAGGCGGCCTTCACGATCACACCCTCGGGATTATAACCCCACCTACCGCCATGGTCTTCATGGCAAGTGCACTGCCGCGAAAACCATGGCGGTAGGCACTATCAGTGGCAGGGAATTCCTTCCTTGACACTGATAGGGGTCTCCCCTACCCACTCCCCAGAGTCCTCCCCCACCCTCCCCCTGACTCTCCTGCCCCCACACATTTACACATGCACACATATGCACACACGCATGCCCACATCCACCCACACATGCACACATACATTCCCACACACAGCAACACACACCAACATACTTTGGCGCACACATGCATTCACAACACACAACATACACGTACACTTATATTCAGTCATTCACGCACTCATTCAATGCGACTCACAGCTGCATACACACATACCGAAACCTACACCCACAACCCCACACACAACACCCCCACACATGTACGCAACACCCTCCACCCCCTCTCCTGTTGGAGAACCCGACTTACCTGCTTGCAGGGGTCCTCCGGCTGGAGACAGGATGCGGCGCTGCTGTCAGCAGCAGCGTCCACCAGCAAAACACCACCAGGCCGTATCATTGGTCATGATGTGGTCGGCGGTGTTTTGCTGGCGTGGCACTGCTTCTGACAGTAGCGCCACCTTACGGACGTCCGCTGCCATGACCGTCTAGGGTATTCAGACAGCCTTCTGGCGGTATTCCATCGACGCTCATAATGCAGGTGGGCGGCTGGTAGCCACGGTGACGGTATGTGGGCAACCGTCACCGTGGCGGTAGGTGGTAGTTACCGACAAAATTGAAATGAGGGCCAAAATAATTTTCATTGCTATACGTTAATCCAGCAACCGCCTCCAGCCAGTCCCTGAGGTCAACTCCCATATCCACCAAACCCTACAATACGCATAGCCTTTGGCCTTATGAAGTGGGAGTTGGCAGAAGGGCAGAGTGGCCCACCCTCCCCTGGCTGATTGTGGCCCTGGGAAACCCATCCTCTGGGTTCCAGCCTAAACATTTTATTTTTCTGGGGGGTGGGGGCATAAGCTGCCCCGTCCCCAGGCCAACCTCGGCCCTAGGGACACCATCCCATGGGGCCAGGCCAAAACATTTAATTGTTTTGAGGGGGAGGGGGCAAATCGCCCACGACCTGCATGATTTTGGCCCAAGGTACCCTATTCTCCATTTCCCAGCCATCATATATTAAAACCCTAAAAACTCTCTATCTTTCTCCCTCTTACTTTAGCTCTCTTTCTCTGAACCCACTAAAAAACAATGATGTACGCACTCTCACACCCAGACAGACGGATCACCTTAAAAATTTCAAAGCATAACAAAATTCTAGGAAGTACTTTTTTGGGAAAATTTCATGAAGATTCTTCAAACCATGCCTAAAAGATAGAGGCAAAAATGCTTTTTCATTAGAAACTAGGTCCTAACTATGACAACCTACTGGTGACCACCAGGAGGTAGTTATATTTAGGACCTAGTTTCTATAGTAAGAGAATTTATTGTTTTGTCAATAACCTTGGTGCCACTTGATGAACCTTTACAAATTTTTCAAAAATTATACTTCAGGAGGGATTTTAAACAAAACTACAGCCTGAACCACTGGACAGAATTACACAAAATTTGGCAGAAAGCTAGGTTTTGCTCCAGAAAGTGTGCTTTTTGGATTTGGTGTAAATTTGTTCAGTTGTTTTTGAGGTATTAGAGCCAAACAGCCCGGGGATTACCACCTCCCTAGGACTAAATATAAATATTGTGAAGAGAGGCACAAGTGAGCCAAGCACAGCCCTTTGGACCACCACCTCACAGGGCTAAATTAAAGCTTGGAGGGGGGCCACACAGTGCGCCTCATGGAGCCAGCTTTGCAGCTGCAGCCAAGCCACAGCAAGCACTCTGGTTTCTGACAACGGGAACTGTCAAGCAGGTCCCACTGTCAGAAAGTGGAATTTTCATCTCTGTTCCCTACAGGCAGGTATGAGTGCAGGGAACAGAAATGGAAGCTTTGATTCAGCAAGCAGGGAGCTGCTGTTAAAAGCACCTTCTGCTTGCAGAGGCAATTGGGTGGTGGGGGGCCCTTGAGGTGTCCTCCGCGGTCCCAGATGGTCAATAAAGGGCATATAATAAAATTAATTTTAAAAAACATACAGGGACCAGCGGGGAAGTCCCTGAAGGCTCCCCCATTGTCCCAGATAGCCTATAAAGGGCTACAAAAATGCTAAAAAAAGAATAGTTCAGGGTGAAGGCCACAGACCTTCACATTGAGCATTGAGGGGTCGAGTCCAACCGGACTTGTTTCCCTCCTTTTCTATTTTAGAGAAAAAATGGTTAAGACTAATGCAAAAGGTGATCTTTCTATTTATAAATAAGAAATCCATTGCTCTTTTAAAATTGTGCAGAAATATTTCATTCTAAGTACATCATACATCAAAGTATAAAAAACTCACTGTCTCCATCTCACTCTCTTTCTCTCTCTCTCTTTCAGTCTCATTCTCCTACTAACACACCCACCCGGACAGATACGCACCCACTCACAGACCCACTAAGAAACTCACGCACTCACTCACAGACCGACTCAGACAGTTATGCACCCACTCACAGTCTGACTCAGACTGTCACAAATCCACTCACAGACTCACAGACACCCTCATGAACCTACTCACAGACCCACACACTGACGCACCCAGTAAAGCACTGATGTACGCACTCTCACATGTAAACAGACACTCTCACAGCCACTCACTCCATAGATACACCCTCTCCAACATATTCTGACACCCAGAGAGGACGCTGCCAACTCCCGTCATTCACAAAGAGCTCTGCACAGCGTGGAGTTGGGTGGTTAGGGGGGATGGCCATAGGATCTGCTGCAGGATAGGTCTTGTGAGCAACCTCTGATGCACACGGGTGAAGGCTGTGTATTGTGCAAGGTTGGGTGCTTATAGGGGATTGGCTCAGGGCCTTGCCAACTGCCACTGCACAAGGCTGGTGGTTGGATTATTGTATAGTAATGAAAATGTCTATACATTACAAGAGCCATAGAAATTCACTGAAAAAGAGAAAGGTTACAGGGACATTATAGTTAGGAAGTAAAATGTAAAAAAAACGTAGAAATTCACTGAGAAAAAATTGGTTACAGGTACTTTATATTTAGGTTCTGAATGTACTTGAACAACACCAAAGAAATTCAGCAATTATAGTTACAGTTCTTTCAAGTAACTTGTGCCCTAAGGTAACTATAACTCGTGCCCTCCTGCTACCCCAGTGATCGCCACCTCCCCAGGGCGATGCTCAAAATTAAAGAGGGGGTCAGCTTCCCAGAGCTATATTTAATTCATATGCGGGGTGTACCAAGTACCCCCTCGCAGCCCTGGGGACCACCACCTCCCTAGGGCTATAGTAATAATAAAGTGAAGGGGGTCAATTTCTAATCCCCGTAGCCCCGGGGATCACCAACTCTTCCATGTTGGAGGGGGGCAAGGCAGCCCCACTTGTGGAGCCATTGATGATCCTGGGGACCACCACCCCTCAGGGCCAGCTCCTGTTATGTCCTGGGGTACCCACCCTCGGGACATAGCTGCTTGCTGTGGCACAGCAAAAACTCTGCATTTTGACAGCAGCACTTGTCAAACAGGTACAGCTGTGTAAAAGCAGAGTTTTCATCTCTGTTCTCTGCATGCAGATATACATACAGGGAACAAAGGTGAGAGCATTGCTCCAGCAACCAGGCAGCTGCTTTTAAAGCAACTGCCTGCTTGCTGGAGCAAAGGGACTGCAGGGGAGGCCTTGCGACTCCCCCTGCGGTCCCATAAAGCCATAAGGGCGTATTACAAAATAAATAAAAGAAATATAGTCAAGGATCTGAGGGAAGGCCCTGAGGCTCCCCCGGCAGTCCCAGATAGCCAATAAGGGCATATTACTAAAGAAATCAATACATTTTGTCAGGGACCATGGAGGAGGCCTTGAGGCTCACCCCCAGTCCCAGATAGCCCAAAAATGTCTAAAAGAAAATATAAAAAAACACCTGAATGGCTCAAGTGTGAATATCACCAACCTTCATACTGAGCGTTGAGGGTTTGAGACCATGGGCCAGATGTAGCAAGCTTTTTGCATGGCGCAAGCAGCGAATTTCAAAAAGCAAAAAGTACATTGTGAGGCTCATTTACCATTTTGCGGGTCAGTAACCTAGTTACCATCTCACAAAATGGGAATGCGACTCGCAAATAGGAAGGGGTGTTCCCCTTCCTATATGCGATTCGCATCGCGATGTAGAATTGCTTTGTGACCGCGAACGCGGTCGCAAAGCAATTCACAATTGCCACCAGTGTCACACTGGTGGTAACCCATTCGCAAAATGGAAGGCGTCCCCATGGGACCCCTTCCCCTTTGTGAATGGCCCTGAAAAAATGAAACAAAAACGTTTCATTTTTTCGTTTGTATTGCAACTCGTTTTCCTGTAAGGAAACCGGGCTGCAATACAAAAAAAAACTGCTTAATTTAAAATCAGTCACAGACATCGTGGTCTGCTGTCTCCAGCAGGCCACCATCCCTGTGAGTGCTGCAAATCGCAAGGGGCTCGCAAATTGCAAATCGCAGATGGTATCAGGCTCATACTGAAAGGTGATCTTACTCTTTTTTTTAATGACAAATACATATTCCTTTTCAGATTGTGCATAAATATCTCATTCTAAGTATCTCATGCATGAAAGCCTAAAAAGCTCTCGCTCCCATTCACTCTCTTTTTCTCTCTCTTTCTCCCACTCACACGCCCACTCAGACCCTTATGCACCCGCTCACAGACCCACTCAGGCACTCACGCACCCACTCAGAGACCCACACAGACCCTTGTGCACCCACTCACTGCCCCAGTCAGACCCTCATGCACCCACTCACATACCCACGCAGGCAGTTACGCACCCACTCCCCAACCCACTCAGACTCTCACACACCTACTCACAGACCCACTGACACACTCAGGCACCCACTCACAGAACCACACAACCACTGACACACCCCCTAAAACACTGATGTACACACTCTCACACAAAGAGAGTCTCACAGCTACTCTCACCCCAAGATACACCCTCTCACGCCAATTTTTGCACCCAGAGAAGCCACTGCCAACTCTCTCCATGCAAGGTCAAAGGGCTGTGCACAGTATGGGGTTGGGTATTTAGGAGGGTTGGCCGTAGGGTCTGACTGCGTGCCAGGTCTTGTGGGCAACCTCCGTTATGCATGGTTGACTGCTTATAGGAGATTGGCCTCAGGCCTTCTGGCCGTCCGCTGATGTGCATGGCCGAAGATCGTGGATGGTGGTGGCTGGATTACCATATAGTAATGAAAATTACTATACGTTAAAAATAACAAAGAAACTTACTGGCAAAAACAAATATTACAGGATCGGTATAGATAGGAAATAGATTTTTTTTTTAAAGCATAGAAATTCACTTAAAAACACAAAAGTTACAGGGATGATATAGTTAGGCTCACATTTAAATGTACGAAATCACAGAAATTCACCAGGTATAGTTAGAGTTACCTCAGGTAACTCTAACTTGTGCCCTAAGGTAACTAAAACTTGAGCCCTCATCATTCATTGTTAATTACCCCACAAATTTTAGCACTCATGACATCTTCGATAGCATCATCGATAATGTCATTGTAACATCTGCAGTAAAATTAGTGATCAGAATACTGTGCATGGCGGGGGTGCAAATTATAGTTACCTTAGGGCACGAGTTATAGTCACATCAAGTAACTCTAATTATAGTTGCTAAATTATTTGGGTGATTTTAGAGTTTTTGTTAGATTTCCATGTGCATATGTTAAAAAAAAAATAGTGAATTCGTTTTGATATATATTTTTTTAATTTGGTATTTATTTGAGTGTATCGTAATATGATTGTTTATATATAATGCATTTTGTTTTTTACATGGGGCATGGTGGATATAATGATATGGATTTTCTATGTCCTTTTTTTCTGCACATTATGATACTGTTCTGCACGGGTGTAGTGATTCTCAGATAAGGATTTCTGCACTTACCTTCCATTGCATGCTTACTAATTAGTATCTATCTGTTTAACATATGCTATTGCCTACTTGGGCATTATTTCTATATCTATGACATATTGAACAGGCTTGGTGCTATTAATTATAGTACGTTTATACATTCTAATGTTATTTTCTAATGTTATTTTGTAAAATAATGATTGGGTGTCTAGCTGGTATTATTCAATAGGAGATTGGAGAGATAAAATAATACATATTGTTTATAGGCAGTAGTATGATTCGCTGGTATCGACACATCGTGCCAGATTAGTATTGTATTTATAACAATATTTTTTCCCACTGCATCCATGTTCTGTATGATAAAAATATAAAGGTAGAGATTAATTGCCTGTTTTTAATCATCTAGACAGTGTCACTGAACATGAAATATAGACGGTATTATGTATTTTCTGTACTTAACTATGGTAATCACTTTTTCCGTGTCCTGTTTCTATGTGAATAAACATTGTCATATTTCTCCTATTTGGATTGGCTGTTAGGTGCACTTGATCAAGGCTGCTGAGTCAGCCGAAACGCGTCTTGGTTGCGATTAATTAAACTTGCCATGTTTATTACTGTCCCTGATGCCCTGAGTGTGTGTTTACAATTGTTATTTGGTGTTTTGATTCTAATACCGGTATGCTCTGCCGGTTTACGCACCACCCCTCATGGGCCACCCGAGCCCAGAAGGAGCGCTGCGTTTTTCGTTATATATGTATATCTATATATATATATAGATATACATATATATATATATATTTATATATATATGTGTGTGTTAGACCTGACAGACTTAGGGTGGTCACCCCTAACTTTTTGCCTGCCTCCCTCCACTTTTTAGATACTGTTTTTGCTGGTTTTAAGACTCTGCACACTTTACCACTGCTAACGAGTGCTAAAGTGCATATGCTCTCTCTCTTTAAACATGGAAACACTGGATCATACCCAATTGGGCTTTTTAATTTACTTATACGTCCCTATTAGAGTGCACTATATGTGCCCAGGGCCTGTAGATTAAATGCTACTAGTGGGCCTGCAGCACTGATAGTGCCACTACTTAAGTAGCCCCTTAACCTTGTTTCAGGCCTGCCATTGCAAGGCCTGTGTGTGCAGTTTCACTGCCAATTCGACTTGGCATTTAAAAGTACTTGCCAAGCCTAAAACTCCTCTTTTTCTACATATAAGTCACCCCTAAGGCGTGCCCTGGGTAGCCCCTAGGGCAGGGTGCTGGGTAGGCAAAAGGCAGGACGAGACTTCACCTCAGCGATAAAGACTCCTTGTGCGGTGAAATTCGACGCACAGCCTGCCAGAAACAACGCACAGCCTGCACTGCAGTGAAAATTTCACTGCACGCTCAACCAGAAAGACGCAGCCCGACACAGCCCAACAGCACGATGCAGCACCAGCGTAGCGATCGGAAATTCAATGCAGGGCCTCACCGGGTCGATGCACAGCTGAGCCGGAACGACGCAGCCCGATTTCCAGAGAGGAATCGACGCAGCACCTGTTGTGAGGTAGAAAATGTGACGCAACACCTGCCGGATCAATGCAGCTCCTGTGACTTCGTCCTAGCAGCGCCGGAAAACCAAGCATCGTAGCCGGAGCATCTGAAAACCCTGCAACCCAAAGAGGATCCACAACCGAGTGCCAGAAATCGACGAACAACCATCCCTGCTTCAAAACCAAATAACGCATCCGGGTGTGCGACCTGAGAAATCAAAGCACCCACCCTTTGTTTCCACGCATCTCCTCCTCTGCGGTTCATTGCGGAGATTTTTCACACGAACCAGGTACTTTGTGCTTGAAAGAGACTTTGTTTGCTTTAAAAAGACTTAAGACACTTTGGGGGTCATTACGACCTCAGCGGTCTTGTAAAAAGACCGCTGAGGCCGCGGGAGACAGAATACCGCCATTGCCGGCGGTATTCCTGGCTCCCTATTATGACATTTCCGCTGGGCCAGCGGACGGTAAGAGTGTTACCGTCTGCTGGCCCAGCGGAAATGTCACATCAACATTGCTGCCGGCTCGTAATAGAGCTGGCGGCAATGCTGATGTGCAGCGGGTGCAGTAGCACCCGTCGCGCATTTCACTGCCCGAAATTCGGGCAGTGGAATGCTCGACGGGGCTAGGCCTGGGGGCCCCTGCACTGCCCATGCCAAGTGCATGGGCAGTGCAGGGGCCCCCAGGGGCACCCCAAGTCCCCTTACCATGAGCCTTTCAATGGCGGTGTCTACCGCCACGGACAGGCTAGCAGTCGGGGACTCATAATCCCCAGGGCAGCGGTGCTTGCACCGCTGCCCTGGGGATTATGACCGCCAGGCGGAATCCAGGCGGGATATTGGAGGGGCCGGCGGTATGGCCGTGGCACTTCCGCCACGGTCATAATTGCTGGCGGAACACCGCCAGCCTGTTGGCGGTGTTACCGCCACCTTACCGCCGGCCGCCAGGGTCGTAATGACCCCCTTTATATCACTTTTCAGTGATATCTCAACATTTACTTATTGCATTTTAAACATTTTTACCTGCATTTATCCAGATAAATATTATATATTTTTCTAAACACAGTGAGGTGCATTTTTGTGGTGCTATGTTGTGTTATTTTATGATTTATTGCACGTATACATTACACATTGTCTTCTAAGTTAAGCCTGACTGCTCAGTTACAAGCTACCAGAGGGTGGGCACAGGAGTATTTGTAATGTGTGTGACTTACCCTTACTAGAGTGAGGGTCCTTGCCTTGACAAGGGTAACCTGACTGCCAGCCAAAGACCCCATTTCTTAAAAAACACATATATATATATATATATATATATATATATATATATATATATATATATTTATATATCAAAACACAAAGCTCTCCATTTCAGGGGGGACCCAACCCTGACAGGGCGGCCTTCAGTAAGCAGGAACAGTGCAACCTGCTTCAAACATCCAACGAAGCAAAAGCAACTGAAGCCTGACTGTGGTGGGAATTTGTCTTTTATTATAAATTGAATATTTTAGCTTAATTACTTCCAGACTCGTTTCGGCTGAACAGCAGCCTTAATCATTGGTGAGAGTCAGCACTGCACTCATTTGAATGAACTGCCTAATCATGTTGTAGTCCACAAATCCTCCATATACCATAATGCACTAGGGAAGTACTAGTAATCATATATAAGCTGCAGTCAGTATTCCAATTCTTCCATTTCTCGTATTATCATATATATTTGTCATTCTTGTTTCTGCAGTTATATTCCTTATTAGTATAGTTCCCATCGTACATTTTAAAATGTCAGTTTCTGGATTCAACAGGTTAACACCAGTAGTCATAGTCCGTAATAGTTGCAGTCCATGTATTAAAACTTTCACAAAGCACCATTACTCTTGTAAAGCATAAACAGATAGCAAATAATGTCAGACGTCTTCCTTTAACCACAGTTTGCCTTTTGATATAAATATATCTCAAGCATCCCTTGCTCACCTCAGCAAAGTGTGAAAATCAGGTGAAATACTTTTGCTGCGCTTTCTTAGAGACGGGCAGGTCATGCCCTTCATATTAAATCCAACACACAATTCTCCATTTCAGGGGACCCCCAACCCTGACAGGGCGGCTTTCAGTAAGCAGGAACAGAGCAACCTGCTTGAAACATCCAACAAATATATATATGAGTAATAGCCACTCTGTAGTTATGGTAAGGATTTTTAGAGATAGGAATTCTCAAATTTGTGCTTACTGATAACTTTGCCACTGTTTGCTGAATCTCCCAGAAACTTTGCAGACCTATTCCTTTTCCTACATTGGAAAATGATATAAAGTTTTGGCGGTGATACTTTAGGAAGGTGCAAATAAAAAAGGGGAGCCCCAAAATACACTTTTTCCACCAATGCTTTTTCCATATTTTTTTTGCTCAGGCCTAGTGACAAAACAGCTTGCCAGATTTTCATTTAAAAAAATGTATTTATAGATTATGGGGTGGAAATTATCCTTTTTGGTACTAAATATAATTTGGTTAAGTAGTTTTGAAGTTATAAGGCACTAAATCTTAGTGATATATTGGGCCACACTACAATCTACTCCACTCCAATGTGTAACATGCCACTCCACTCTATGACATGCCAATACACTGTTTGCCACTACACCCTATAGCCCTTCATTTTAAGAGAATGTTTGATGCACCACTCTATGACACTCCCTCCACTCCACTCCACTCTACTCAATGGCATACCATTCCAATCTACGTCAATCTACTCTACTGTACACCAGCCTACTATAGTCCTTTCTATGACACTGTAATTTACTCTATGACAATGTACTCCACTGTACAATACTCTAAACAACTCCCTCTATGTCTTGATGTAGACTGCCACTTTGCACTGCTGATGGCCTTAAAAAGTTTCTCTTTCTCCTTCCTTCACACTCCAGGAAGGACAGTGGTCCATGCTTGTCAACTCACGACCAGACCACGCCACACCAGGTCTTCCTGAGTATTTAGTTAGACTGCAAGTTGTTCAGAATGCTGCAACACATCTGATTCTGTAATCTGTCCAGTGTGTCTCCATTTCTTCTAATCTCATGACTTTTCATTGGCTTCCGTTTAAGAAGAGGATTTTCTTCAAGATCTAGGTTCTGACTCATATAGCCTTCTTCACCGCCAGTCCTTGGTATCTCTCGGATCAGCTTCAGCTTTATCTCCCTCATTCATCAAACGCTGGTAGTAGTTTCAAAATTCAGGCAGGTTCTGAAATGTAGGCAGGTCAGAAAAGGTGGTCGGTTTATCTCCTATGTGTCCACTCAGTGCTGGAGCCAGTTCCCTGTCGAACTTCATACCCTCAGTGGCTAATTACAATTTCGGAAGATGTTAAAAACTGGCAGTTTGTTTCTGTTTGATGTCACATTATTTAATCGTTCTACAATTCCTCAGTGTACAAACGCTATACGAAGCATGAGCACACTCTACAAACCATATCATGCATTAATTGATTGATTCATTCATTTGATAAAGGTATGTTTTAATGCTGAATGTGAAGCAAGATTCTCACTCGGAGTAAGTGAATGGCATTTACATTGAATGAGCTTAGCTTTCACTCAAGTCTATGTAAGTTTTACAGCTCTTCTCTTCCTTCAGGTGTGTGCCTCCTAACGTGCATAAAAATCACAGACCTGCATTACCATGCCAATTTGGGGATGCAGTTCTCTAGTGTGTAATAGACATGGGAAATCTTGTAGATCACAAACCTGCAGGGGGGAATCAGGATAAATGGACAAGAGAGATTTTCTCTGTGAGAAAATGTGTCACAAACAACATGATTAGGGCCCACCACCACCATTCCAATCCCCTTTTTCCAATGCATAGGGGAAGACAAATACTTCTTTGAGTCGGATGTGCCTACTTTGAATCATAGAAAGTTTCACACTAAACATCATTTTTAAGCAGAGTCCAAGAATACATCATTACCTTGTTGACTCTCATAACCTACTGATTAAGGCGTCTGGTGGCTCTTTCAAATACTTCTATCAGAGTTTGTTGGCTGAAAAGCAGTGACCTACCTCTGTAACCAAAGCTTCAGTTTAAATAATGCATTAAATTCCAATTTTATTTTAGTCACATCAAAACATATCTTTTAAGTGAAAAAAGAAAATATGTCTGTTTTAAACGTTTCTTTCAACATTTATCCTCACAAAACCATCAGTTGCTTCTTTGCCAAATATCACTTGATTAATCATATTATACTGTCAGTGCATTGCACACATATTAGTCTTCCTAAATGGATTAAAGTCCAGTCATTATCGCCCTGCATTTCACATTCCTACCAAATGATTTCCTAGGCATTACAACACACGCATAAGACAGCAGAAAATGTTCCCCAGAATTCCGACCCACTTATGAATTTGACCCTTGCATTCTTTCTAAACTGTGATGGGTTTACCAAGTTGCAAATCATGTAAAAATTCTTCTTAGTTACCCTAAATAGACTGCTATTTGTAATGTCTCTTAACTCAAGTGACTTCTACAGATGAGTTTCATCTCTGCTGTTTTTCATCACTGATATTGCATTTAATGCTCCCCCAGTTTTAATAAAAAGTATCTTACACCCTTACTGCTCTTTTGCATTTTCTTTAATTTATGCACACTTAACCACACCATATTAAACATGTTATTAGTAATTAAATGATAGTTTTCACCCAAATGGGTTACCGGAATGGTTATTACTCATGGTCTTACTATGAAATGTTAGTTATGAGCTACTATTAGCCCCTGTTCCCATTTTGTTGTAATCTTACTCATTGTCATCCATACAAACCTCAGCATGGCACTTTTAATTTGCGATCACAAACACATGAAATCATGGCAAGGTAAATCAGTTCAGTACCAAATGTGCCCCTTACCTTATCCAGAGCTTCTTGCACTACCGCTTCACTCTGAGTGTCCAAAGCAGATGTTGCTTCATCCAGCAAAAGAATCTTTGGATTCCTTATTAGGGCACGAGCAATTGCAATTCTCTGTTTTTGCCCTCCACTCAACTTTGCACCTCTTTCACCGACCATTGTGTTAAATTTCTTAAATAAAGATATATAAGTATTACATAAGCTTCATTTGTTTATCACTGTGTGATCATTAGGTCGGAGTACACCATTAAACAGCCTGAAACATTTAAAACTTGCTGAATACCACTAAGAGGATACTAGATAGAGAAATCTAGTGCCAACATCAGTAGATCATTATATAAAAACATTAAAAAAGTGAGGAGATAGTTATGGACATTGATTCACCAAAATGCCTCAGGAACTGGAAGACATCAAACCCTCTTTGACCTCAACAGGAAGTACCATCATATAAACTTGCATCCAAATGCCCCCAGGAGGTGATGTAAATAAATAGTTTATTGTTTGATTAATTAAAACCTTACAATATCGCAGTTATTGTAACTGGCATATTTTCAAGATTTAAAACACATACATAAAAATAATTTCAAGCATCAGATATACAAACATTTAAAAGAATCTTCAAGGATTAAATTCTAATTTTCTGTAAAGTGCTTAACTAAAATTGTAAGCAAACAATGTGTTAAAATACATAAAAGCAGCAATCCATAATTGCAAGATATCTTATTGTGTTGCAAAAGCTTAACTGTGATAATATATTTGATGTTAATCATGACCATTTTCATACCCACAATTTAATTACTACTAACATAGTTAAGCCAGGATATTCTCATAAATTTCAATTTTTTTCGCCAAAAGCTTAAAGTACTTTGTAAAATTACAGTTTAAGAAATGACTGATAATTTAAAGCATGGAATCACAGCTTGCCTGCATGACCGAATTTCCCACTGATTAAAAGGTATTTTTAGCAGCATCTTCCTCTCTTTTAATAGAACTGGACATAGGCAGGTAGGATGAATGATGTTTTCCTCCCCCATCTGACTGTCTACAGCTAGTCTTGTCTGTATCCCGGACCCAAGGTGCCGTGGGAATAAGCCCAGAAAGGAGATCGAGCAGGAGCCGGTTGAAACCGACTTTTAATTGTCTGGACAAACTGGTCTCTAGAAGGGACAATGGTTTGAAAATCTTATATTCATGCATTATCACCCAGGCTTGGAATCTGCAAGAAGGGTCCTACTTATCTTTTAGCAACAACATTTTTTACATCAGACAGTTAATACCTGTTTTTAAAAGGCTGTAAGGACAGAGACATTTCTCATAGTGGAAGAACAGCCACATTACCAATCGCAGCTTTCAAGTACTGCTGTAACGGGGCATTTGTATTCTTTGGATTTCTTGCCAAAGAGCTTGGCATAGTTGTTTTGAATTGTTCAATTCTATTCATTTCTACACATTGAGGTGAACTCCTTTTCTTGCAACAATTAGATTAAAAAGGCCAAATTCTAGCATTATCTGGTATGGCGAGGCATTGCGGAGGAGATGGAGAAGAGATCTAAGGGGCATATTTATACTCCGTTTGCGCCGAATTTGTGTCGTTTTTTTCGACGCAAATTCGACGCAAAACTAACTCCATATTTATACTTTAGCGTTAGACGCGTCTAGCGCCAAAGTTCATGGAGTTAGCGTCATTTTTTTGCGTGAACACCTTCCTTGCGTTAACGATATGCAAGGTAGGTGTTCCCGTCTTAAAAAATGACTCCGATGCATATGCGTCGTATTTATACTCCCGGGCAAAAATGACGCCCGGGAGTGGGCGGGTCTAAAAAACCCGCATTAGCGCCGGATTTTAACGCCTGGGTCAGGGCAGGCGTTAAGGGACCTGTGGGCTCAGAATGAGCCCAGAGGTGCCCTCCCCTGCCCCCAGGGACACCCCCTGCCACCCTTGCCCACCCCAGGAGGACACCCAAGGATGGAGGGACCCACCCCAGGGACATTAAGGTAAGTTCAGGTAAGTATTTTTTTTATATTTTTTTTGTGGCATAGGGGGGCCTGATTTGTGCCCCCCTACATGCCACTATGCCCAATGACCATGCCCAGGGGACATGAGTCCCCTGGGCATGGTCATTGGGCAAGGGGGCATGACTCCTGTCTTTGCTAAGACAGGAGTCATTTCAATGGGGGTTGGGCGTCGTAAAAAAATGGCGCAAATCGGGTTGAGGTGATTTTTTTGCCTCAGCCTGACTTGCACCATTTTTGGACGCCCATACTCCATTTTCCCCCTACGCCGGCGCTGCCTGGTGTACGTCGTTTTTTTTCACGCACACCAGGCAGCGCCGGCGGCTAACGCCGGCTAACGTCATTGAATAAATACGGCGCCCGCATGGCGCTTCAGAATGGCGTTAGCCGGCGCTAATCTTTTTGACGCATAACTGCGTTAGCGCAGTTTTGCATCAAAAAGTATAAGTATGGCCCTAAGTGTCCTTGAGAGAATCACATTTAAACTTTTTGTGTCGCTGCCACGCAGTGTCTCCCTTCCATAAGTAATACTCAGCAATAGTTTTGCTGATATTATTTTTAGCAATAGCAGATAGCCTGGACCACCTAATGATATCTGTAATGTATGAACTGCGAAGTGTAGCGTGCTACCCTTTCTTTGTAAATCATATCTATGATGCTGGAAGGTGCACTTATCAACCAATATCAGTCCCAGATATCTATACGTTTTTGACCTGTATCAGTTGTCGGCCTTATAAGTGCTTTTTATTGAATCCGGTTGTTTACTTCCATGACCTTGGTTTTCTTCTCATTAATTACCATTGCATTAATTGCCTAGTAATGTGATATTTTATCAATGAGTCACTGCAAGACTATTTTCGTTTGACATAAAAGAATCACGTTGTTAACATATAGAAGATTTGAGATATATTTGTCTCAAAGTTTGGGTGGATGACCATTTACTTCGTCTAGCGCCTGTGACAAATCAGCCAAAAACAGATTGAACAACTATGGTGCAAGAACACATCCTAGTTTCAGGATATGTAAAGTTAGTTGTGCTATATTTACCGCACCTCCACTGGGCTGGACGACAATAACAGTGGATATAGTAAATTACAATGAATACAGTCTGTTCAGTGCTGGTCAGGTATTTAAGCCATACTACCCAGAGCTTAAAAATCGGAGGTCCTCTAGGGAGCTACTGAGACTTATTTTTCAAGAGATATCCACACACTCCAGTATTATAGTTCGATTCCAGTTATGAGTCCATTCACAGTAAGAATGCGTAAGAAACAACTGAAGTTCAAATCCTTTTATTAGCACACAATGTTAGTCTTCTACAGCTTACACGTGTTTTGTCACTTCTGTGACTTTTTCAAGGCTAAAAATAATGTTCTCAAAACTGGTCTGTTCCCGTATGTTGTGGCTTCATGTCAGTGAGCTTTGAAGTCCTATCTTGGTCACATAGAAATAAATACAGAGGTGTTGAATTCATAATTGTGTTTAGTCACCAAGAAACCTCATCAGGTAATTCCATGTAAGTCAAAAAGTGCCCGCAACAAGCCCTGACGGTGATGTCAAATCACATGTGAAAAATCCCAGAGACATCTGTTTCATACTTTCATATCGTCATGTGAAATAGTAAAACTATGGCAGAAAATGTATCCTAATGGTGCTACACAGTTCCAAAAAAGAAATGAGGATCTGTGCAAGAAGCCTAATACTTATAACCTATCCCCAGAACAAGGGTGCAAAGAATTCTGGGTAACACAACCTTGTGAGAGCAATACAAATCACCCCATCCTGCATTTCTCTGGGTGTCTAGTTTAAAAAAATCTATAGGTTTGCTAGGTTTACCGTGATACCAGCTGAGCTGGTGCCTAAAAAACAACAGCTACTGATTTTGCAAAAAAATTGGTCAGTTTGGCGTGGTAAAATTTGGGCCATTTCCTGTCCTGGGCAATCAGACGACTTAGGAGAATGCTGGGATGAAGGAAGTTTGTGGCTTCCAGCAGATTCTAGAAATTTCCATCACTGAAATATGAGGACTTTTTTTTTAATCAAAGTTTGAGGTTTGCAAGGATTCTGGTTAACACGATCTAGTGAGAGCAATGGAAGTCACCCCATCTTGGATTTCCATGCATGTCTAGCTTTAAAAAAAGTACAGGTTTGCTCAGTGCTCCTTGGTGCCGGCTGAGCTAGGGCCCAAAAACCACAGCTACCCACTATGAAAAAAAACAGGTCAATTTAGAGTGCCATTTTTTGTCACAACCACTAGGCCTACCTACACAAATGAGATACCATTTTTATTGGGAGACTTAGGAGAACACTGAGCAGTAAAACAATCATTATTACCATTGTATTTCTCTGCATTTGCACCTTTCAAAGGTAAGACAATGTGTAAGAAAGCAGTCACTTTGAGAATTACCCTCTAATTCACAATTCATATTTTACCATATGAATTCCTCTATACCTGGTATATTTCAAGGTGCAGCTCAGTTATTGTCTTTGGGTACATCGAGCTCTTGGGAAACCTACAAATCCTATATATCCCAACAAACAGAAGAGTATAGCAGCTATAATCGTATGTTGCTTTAGTGAATCGATGTTGAAAGTGGATTATTAATAAGGGCAGGTATGTACCTACACTTAGTGACAGACAACAGTCCCTCATTAGGTCCAGTCAAGGTCTCTGTAAATCAATCCCGGCTCAACCCTTGGTAGCTTGGCACCACAAGTAGTTAGGCCTCACTTAGGAGACAGGTGTGGAAAGCATTTAATCAACAAAACAGTAAGTAAGTAAAACACAACACACAATAAAAATCTAACACCAATTTATATTTATAAAATTAGGAAATATTTTATCTTTAAAGTGACAACAAAATCACAAACATCCAATGTCGGGGACCGGAGTTATGAATTTTCAAATATTAAATGTAAAAAGGGCTTTCTAGTGACTAAAATCAAAAAGCACCAACTGGGGATATCTGGTCAGGCTTGACCAGGGCAGGGACAAACTTTGAGGCTGACCGCGATGGAGCCCAAGTCAGATACACTGAGCAGTAGAGAGTAGTCAAAATGTTACCTTCTGACTTTGGGCGCATTAGTTTGCCAGTCCCACTGCATAAAAACCAAACTGGGGGAGGGGACACCACCGCCATGGTCATGCTGTGCCCCCCAAGTATTTCACAATGTTTCCATTCTGCTGACAAGTCAGAAAATTATAGTATGTGTTCCTGCTGGGCTGATTGGCTGTAACTATGCTATGATATTGGCCATGTCTCCTTTAAGGGAGCAGTGGCCAATATCGTGGCACATACCATGGGCAGGGGCAGTGCAGGGGCTCTCCTGTGGCCCTCAGAACAAGCTTACCACCAGCCTTTCCCTAGCAGGTTGACTGCCATGAAAAGTCTGGGGGTAAGGTGAGTGGTAATCAGCAAGGTAGAGCTGAGTTCCGCGCTGCCCTGGCTGAATACAACTCAGACGGCTGTCACCCCATCAGGAACAATGTTTCTATCTGGGACGGCAGTCCCCAGGTGGTGCGACCACCAGGGTTGTAATGTGGTGGGTTGGACCGCCACAGTTGCGGTGGTCTGACCATCACCACAAGGCTGGTGGTCCTTAGTCCGCCAGCCTCGTGATGAGCATCTTAGTCTCATTTTGGAGATTTTTCTCTTGTCGTCGATCCATGCTCCTCTTCAGTCCGACTTGCAATGTGATGTCATTGGCTTAGCTCAGTGAAAGGTCCCAGTCAACTCCTGGAAGTGTCTTCGACCAGAAAATGCCCCGGAGCTTCAGTGGGAAGAACATGAAATTCAGACCGAGTCGGTGTTTGATGTCGCCATCTTGACTCCTGTCGACAGGTCGGAGCTTTTTCACAAAGTTGCTATAAACTTCTGGATGTTCTTCCAGAAGTATTTTTTGGGTCCCCTAAGTATCCACAAACTTGATATAAGGTTCCAGAAGCTCTGATTTGCTCCTTGGAAGTGAGGACTACAGTTCCCAGAATGCACTTAGTCAGAATCCTCATATGGCCATTGTCACTGGTCAGCTGGGCTCTTCTTGCAGGACTTGGTGCAGGGGATTTTGGTAAGATCCTTTGTACTTGTTGCTTCCAGGGAGTTCACTCCTGGTGCTCTTGAGGCAAGGTAATGTTCTTTTTTTGGTGAAGCCCACAGTTTGCAGCTGGTGCAGTTCTTGTGGGTGCAGCGTCCAGGTGTAGGTCAGGGCTCCAGCAGGGCAGTCCTTCTTCTTGTATCGTCTTCCAACAGGAATCTGAGTTGTGGAGCACCTCTGCCATATTTATCCTTGCTCCTGGGGTTGAGAAGCAGGGGGTGCTCCTGACCTATCAAGTGCAAACCACCACCCTCTTGAGTGACCACTTCTTGGGAAGTGTGGCAGAAATCAATCCCAGGGAGCAACATGTTTCAAACATCCAAGATGGTAAAAATTCAATCATAGAGTTTATATCTGGCTGAGTCCACCCACTGGTGTGGCTACATTTTCCTTAACACACCCCTTTCCAGCACCTATCTTAATCTAATCAGGGGGCTCCTAGCTAACTGGGGCTGCAGGAAATGGAGGAAGTTCAGTTTGTGTCCCAAGTGGCTTTCCTCCCTTTGAATATCAGTTTGGCTACTCCTCCACATCCTGTTCTGCCACCTGCTGTCACCTTTCTCCGCCCACAAGATGCTTCCTTTGTTTCAGCCCAGGCCCCTTCACACCTCATCAAGGCAGCCTGGCTCAGGCTGCCAGAGGCTGACCAATCAGGAAAGGGCCCGACACAGCTGAATCTGATAACTTTCAGAAAGAGTTCTAAAACTCTTTCCCCATGCTAGTCATATTAAATTCAACATTGACAAGTTGTTGGATTTATTCTGCCGTTTAATTTGGTTCTACACTTGCTATATTTAGCTTATCTCTATTAAAAATAAGACTTTTTTGTTTTAAAATAAAGTCTTTCCATGTTAGCCTATTGGGCCCATTGATAACAATGGGGAAAATGAATTTGCCTGTTTCTCCCTCACCAGGGCTTATAAAACATATTTTAGGAAGTCCCTGCTTATATTTACACTGCACCCAGCCCTGGGGGCATTGAGGACAGACCTTGGGGGTGACGTGTATGTAAAAATAAGGTAGCTTAGGACTTTGTATCCAAGTATGCAGACCTGCCTTTAAAATGACAGCAGGGACCACAACAGTGCACCCAGGGTGCCCTATCTATCCTGGGGTCCCTAAACCTACATGCCCTACTATATACTAGGGAGTTATAGGTAGGTTGTCAGAGGCAATTATAATTATGCCAAATTTACATATACCATTTTACACAGAGCACCGGCCCTGGGACTGGTTAGCAATGCCCAGGGCACAGTCAGAGCAAGTAACCACCAGCATCAGTCCAAATGTTTTCAAAGTGATCAGGCAAAGGAGGAAGATTTTCACACACACATGTTCCCACACTTTCTAACACTCCATCACATACATTTCTATTCATTCTCACTCACTCATTTTCACATGTGCAGTCACTTTTACTCATTCTTTCACTAAGTTATGCTCACTTACTCAATCTCACTCATTCCCACTCATTACCTGTCACTCACGCTCACTAAAGCACACATAAATATTCACACGTACTAACACACACACTCACAAATTGACATACTGTCTCTCAAACAAACACACCCTTATTCACACACAGGTGCACAACATATATTTTAAAAGCATTATTTTTACCTGAGCTGCCAGTGAGTGTCCTGTTCCAGCTCCGGGTGATCCATGGCTATTAAAACAGTAGTGGATAATAAACTATTTTTCATTATTGATGTAATGCAAATGGACAGAAATCAAACAGGGTGAAGCCTATGCTGATACCTATAAGAATGAGTTACCCCTAGATTCCGGACACTGATTCTGCCATCTCTGAGGCCAGAGATGTCAAAGGAAGTGTTGAGGTCTCCAAGGCCAAGCCAGGAGTCGCAATTGTGACCTTGGTGACCCCTAATTGATGTCTGTGCATACCATACTAACAGCTTTGTGTGAGGGCATGGAGTTTTGCATAGATTGTTCTCTTATACACTTGAACGTACATTCGATTGGCCTAACTTAGTGCTTGATGGAAGGAATACACGTCAAAAACGGACAGACATTCTGTCTGCCATATTAGAAATGCATCATATCGGGGGGAGCACGCACGAGCCGCCGTCCAAGATGGCCGCCTAACTACAGAGCTTTGCGCATCGTCGGATGATTTTTTTACCACCTGAGCCATTTATTTTTCTCTTTTTAATGGCGCTTCCATAATAACAGCTGTGGGATGTTTTGGTGAGCATTTTCATTGTTTTTAGGGCCGCCTAGCTTATTTTCTGACTCTCTAATTGCGTTTTTTCATTTCTCCTCATGAGATCGGCCATTTTGACTAATTTTTGCTCACCATTACATTGTACTTAGCTATTTTTTCTTTTAATATTTGATGGCTCGGCTTTCAGCTTTTTGCGCAAGCCTTGTAATTTATTTTTGCTGTCTCGTTAACATATGTTTGGGGTTCCTGTGTCACTCTTTTCCTTATTGAAGGCTTTTATTTTTATATGGGCAAACTAAAGAAAATAAAATCTCTGTCGCATCAGTCCTCCTCAGCTGACAAACTTTCGCAGTTTTTACAATTGGACACTTCTGCTGCAGCGTCTTCTTCTTCCATGTCAAAGATGTCTTCCTCATCTTCTTCTTCGCCTAAAGTTTCTGAGAATAATTCTACAAGTACTCATAAGGGGGTCAAACAGGACCCACCTTCACCAGTAAAATCTCCCTCGCCGATCTCTCTTGAACTTGTGCTTGACGAAATACGCGAATTGTGTCCTTTTATCGAAGAAACTAATTCTCGGATACAAAATCTTGATATTAAGTGGTCTCAAATAGAAGTGAGTGTCTCTGCTTTGGAACAAAGAGTCAGCGACATGCAGGATGAAATACATAAAATTATTAGTTTGGAGAAGGAAGTGGCAACTTTGAAGACACTTGCGGAGGATTTGGAAAACAGAAATAGACGTAATAATCTTCCACTTTCTGGATTACCAGAGGGTTTTGAAGGGAGTGACCCAATTTCATTTCTTGCCTCATTCTTTCCACAGTGGGTGGGCCTACCATCTTCCACAGTATTGAACATCCAAAGAGCGCACCACATTGGTCATCGTCCTCCGCATTCCTCCACATCTAAACCAAGAGTAGTGATGATTTTCTTTCTTGAATTTACTGATTTATTGAGAATTCTTAACAAATCTCTTGGCAGGAGAAATTAAATCTTCATCTCACAGGATGTTTCCAAAGCTACAGCAAACAGGAGGAAAGAATTTTTGGATCTTCGTCCACAGCTTTGTGACTTGGGAGCTCGTTTTGGATTATTCCATCTGTGTTTGTTCAAAGTGACATGTCAAAACAAGACCACTTCAAATACCTCCCCTGCAGCTCTTCGTGATTTTCTAAGACTACACTCTACAAATTTTATGGAAACAGCTGGTCCTTCTACACATTGACTATATACGTTTCTTAATTTATTATGCCATTTCATTACTACTACGATATAATTGATGGTCCTTCAAATGTAGTTTATACATTATACTATATAGACATGACTACAGACCCTTTTTGTTAATGTATTGTTTTCTTTTCACAGGCTCCTGGTGTTCTATAATCATTATTTGTGCTCATAACCTTTGTCCGTTGATGCTTTCTGTTCCCTTGCTGTGCCGTCACCACCACTCCCCTATTGTTCATTCATCTCAGGTATGTTTTTGCAGTCGTCTTTATTTGACATGTACTGTCTCTTCTTTTTTCCTTGAATATTTTCCATCCTTTTTCCTGCTGTTTTCCCTTCACTATTCTCCCTCTTTGTTTTTCCTGTTTTCTTTTCCCTTATATGTACTTTCAGTTATTTATGGTACAAGACCTTTTGTGTAAATGCATGGGTATGCAGCGTAAATTCAGAGTTATTTCTTGAAATGTCAAAGGATTTATTAACCCAATTAAAAGCCAAGGAATTTAATCCCATTTAGCTAAATATAATCCAGACTTGGTTCTTTTACAAGAGACCCATTTGACGGATTCTGAAGCTCTGAAACTTAAAAAAGGTTGGGTGGGTAATGTTTTTATTTCTCCTTCATCTACAAAGAAAAATACTGTAATTGTGCTCTGCCATAAAAAATTATCAGTTAAGGTTATTTCGCAAGACTTGGATTCTGATGGTAGATGTCTCTTTGTGAGGCTAAGTATTAATGGGATTACAATGACTATTGGCAATATTTATGGTCCTAATAATTCAGATTATCTTTCTGGCCTAATATTACTAAACAATGTTTGCATTATAATGATGAATTTCTTCTTACTGGAGGGGATTGCAATCAAATTATTGATCCCTTTATAAATAGGCAATCTGTAATCAAATTTTCTCCCCATAAAATGCATAAACAATTTAAGGCATTTTTCTCACAATGTAATTTAATTGACTCATGGAGAACCTGTAATGCTGATGGTAGGAATGTTTTGTTGTTATTCTCCACCACATGGCTCCTTATCTAGACTTGACCATATTTTTGTTTCTAAATCATTATCCCACAATCGTATTAACTCCTCCATTGAACCTATGGTAATATCTGATCATGGTCCAGTGTTCACAGATTTTGACTTGCTCCCGGTGCATTCCAAATCCAATAGATGGCGATTTAATAATCTTGACTCTAAATTTTCCACTTCCTTAGTTGCCTATGCAGACAAATCTTTCAGATTTAATGAAGATTCTCACATTTCTCCAGAATGGTTATGGGATCCGTTTAAGGCTGCGGCTCGTGATCATATAATAAATTTTGTCTTTAAGAAAAATAAAACTTTTAATGCCCAGCATCAAGCACTGCTTCTCAAAATTGAACGGTTAGAACATCAATATTATTCTTCCTCCTCTAATTTTAATATACAAGAACTTATTCTGGCAAAATTGAAATTTAACAAAATCTCAATGGATAATGCTTCCTCTTTTTTTCTACGTAGTAGTGCCCATTATTATGGAGGTTGAAATAGAGCGGGGAAGCTTCTGGCTAATTATTAAAAGTCCGAAAGCAACTCCATAATGTGAAGTCTATAGTTACAGAGTCCCTTTTTATGGATGAAAATATTATAGCTGAATTTGTTAATTATTATCAGACACTTTATACTCCTGAGTCAGTCCCAACCCCCTTACAGATTGATGATTATTTAAAGAATATTCCAAACCCTAATAAGACACTGGTTGATGCTACTTCACTTGAAACAGATACTACTTTGTTAGACATTTTTAAAGCCTTTCAATCTCTAAAAAAAGGTAAAACTCCTGGTCCGGATGGATTTACAGTGGAATTTTTTTTACATTTTTCTGACATGTTACTTCCCAAACATTTTCAGCTTTTTCAATTCTTCATGGGTTCTAGGTGTACGGGAGAAAATTTCAGGAAGCTTTGATTTGCCTAATTCCAAAGGACGGTAAGAATCATACTTTCTGTAAAAATGATGGACCAATCTCTCTTCTCAATACAGATTATAAAATCTTTGCTAAATTATTAGCCCTACGTCTTGATACCCTTTTAACTGCGCTGATAAGTAAGGAGCAAACGGGTTTTGTCAAAGGTAGACTTGCTTTTGACAATTCTAGAACATACTTTAATGTACTCAGCAAAGCTCCCACTCTGTTGTACTCTTTAGCGGCAATTTCCATAGATGCTGAGAAAGTGTTTGACCGGTTGGTCTTTTCTATTGAAAGCTTTAGCCTGGCATGGTTTAGGGTCTCATTTAATTTCATTTATCTCTTTGCTTTATCAATCCCCAATGGCATCGATATTGGTAAATGGGAAATTGTCCAGATATTTTGTATTATGCCGAGGTGTACGTCAAAGGTGTCCGCTCTCTCCAATCCTATTCATTCTAGCTCTAGAGCCCTTTCTATCCAGTATTAGAAATGACATTAAAATTGAGGGTTTCCAATCAGGCGAGAAACACTTAAAATTAACGGCGTATGCAGATGATATAATTTTATATATCTCAAATCCTGAGCTCTCGATTCTGTTTCTACTTAGGGAAATTTAGGTTTTTTTCTTTGATTTCAGGTTATAAGATAAATTTGGATACAACTGAAGTTCTTCCTCTAGCAAAATTTTGTTTTAGAGCGGATCAGCTCAAAATAATTATTTATGGCCTTTTGCTCTTTCTATGTGTGCATAGAAAAAGCAAAAACGAGGAGAAATAAAAGTATTTCTCCTGGTTGCGCCATGCTAATGGCACCCCTGGGGTGACGTTCGTTTTTGGCGCAGCCTCAGATTTATGTTTCCTTGTAAATCTGGGGCAGAGTCAAGAGCAATGTGTGTTGCAGTGGAATGTCCACAGCAACATCCATTGCACACCCCTCTGCAGCAGAGACCTGCATCAGAGGGGCCCATATTTACAAGGCAGTGTTAAGCCACAAAAAGTAGCTTAGCGCCACCTTGTAAATATGGCACCGTGGACTGCTCCATCAGAACGCCACAAAAAGTGCAGCTCCGGTGGCGCTAGGGGGTTGTAAATATGCCAAAGAGTTACTTTTTTCATGGTTAGATAAAAACATATAAAAAGGAATATATAATTGGTTAAAATGTGGAAATTAAAAGTAGAGATCAGGAGGAATAGTAAATAAAATGTCCATAATCACAATGGCAGAGAAAATATCCAGCATTAGCCTACTAAGAGAGGTAGATTTTGATTGAGGTAAGCTTCATGAGCAGTCCACGATGGAGTATGATCTGATAAAAGTTGGTAGTTCAAAAACTTTCAGAAGGGGAAGGATGGAGGCTGAAGCTGTGACATGCCCCACAAGGGTTGATCCTTGTGTTTTGTTATCCCACAGTAGCCTTTAACATTGCGCAAAAAAACTTCAAGTAGGAAAAGCTACGAAGATTAAACTTCTGAGGTTAATAGGCTGAGCAACTCTTCCCAGTCATTCAAAGCAGACTTTTTGTCTGTTGCAACTTTAAGATGCATCACTTTAATTGTGTTTTGGGAAGTCAAAAGGTCAGAACAGGCTACTTTGACAGAAGTCCACTGGTCTCACAGCATAGCGGATCAGCTCAAAAGAATTATGTTCAATCTGACTGGATCCAGAGAATTCTCAGAAGCATGAACCTCTCTCTTTGTCCAGAAAAACGTCTGCTTTGTCTGGAGAGGTGTTTCACTTAAGCAGGAGAAATTATACTGTTTTTACTTTGGGTAATACCAGCTTCCTCTGTTAAGCAGACCTTCTACATTCTCTAACTGTAGGAGAAATGTTCCAGGAGCAAACAGGTTTCACTGGTTGGACGAGGACAGTTCTGCCTTTGGGAATCAGCAAAATGTTATAGCTCACAGAAAGGCCATTTAGTATGAGAAATCCAAGTCATAGGTGGATATGGTACATTTTCATATGCCTACATCAGCCAAGTAGAAGCTATTGAATCATGCAAGAAGGGAAGTCCTACATTTTATTTTATTTTTTAGTTTCAGTCATCACTCTGCTTCAGGCTTTTTTTCAACCAGTGATCAGGGAAACTTCGGGGCATATTTGCAAGCCCCTAACGTCACCAGAGCATAAATATTTGTGATGCTTCGGTGGCGCTGTGCACTGTGCCATATTTACAAAATGGCATTAAGCCACTTTCTGTGGCTTAAAGCCACCTTGTAAATATGGCCCTTCACACACAGCACTTTGTGTGATAGGGATGTGCAATGGGTGTTGCTTTGGGCGTTCCACAGCAACACCCAATGAATTTTGCAACTGCCCCCGATATACAAGGTTTTATAAACCTGAGTCAGCACCAAAATCTAACACCACCCCGGGGGTGGCGTTAGCATGGCACAAAGAGGAGAAATGCTTTCATTTCTCTTTGTTTATTTTTAAGGTGTCCCTTCCTGCACAAAACAATCTCCGCTGCAACACAGCCATCTTACACCACGGAGCAAGGGTGGCTGCATTGGTGCTCTCCACCTAATTTATCACTGGCTCAGGGGGGGAGAAACACAGGGATGTGCTGTGTTCTTTAAAATATGGTGCATTCCTGCATTTAAGAATTGACGCTGCGTGGTGCTGACAATTTTGGTGCTATGGCCGCACTGAGCCACTTGTATTAAATATGACCCTTCATGTCTCCTTCTGTGCTTATTCCCAGGCATGGTTTGGCAGGTTCCCATCTTAAAGCCAATGTTTTCTACAGACGCGATGCACAATTATTTGGGGCTTGGATTTTTTGAGCAATCAGTCCTCTCCTTCATTCACCAACTGCTAGATTCCACTGACAATGAAGAGAATAAAGGAGAAAAGAGGAGATTGTGTGTTAAGGCAAAAGGTAACCTACCAACACAGCAGACAGCCCTCACACCACCATAATCTAATCGATTTATGTTCTAAAATTCCATTACCTACACAATGCACATTTAGCATGTTTAATATTTTCATAACATAAGTGATTGAGGTACAGCTTTATTCCAAAGTATACATTTTAAAAGTATACTCTTTTTACAACTGCACAAAACATTTACAAATATAGTTGTCAATTTTGGCAACCATAGGGTAAACATAGTTTTGTTCTCAAAGAAAGTCAAATCACCCAGAACTATCAGGTCAAGTCAAAAATCTTGTCTGAGCCCTGCCCTGTGGTTCAATATACCAGACCTAGGGCCATATTTATACTTTTTGATGTAAAACTGCGCTGACGCAGTTTTGCATCAAACAGTTTAATGCCGGCTAACGGCATTTCTTTGCGCCAATCGGGTGTCAAATTTATACTTTGACACTCTGTGGCGCAAACCACGGTTTAGAGTCATTTTGTTTACTCTAACCATTGCACCACATCGTAATGAAAAATGGCGTTAACATGGCGAAAATTACTTTAATCCGGTTTATGACGTTGGCAACCTGATACGCTCATTTTTTCCCCGCAATAGCATCAAAAAGCGGTGCAAACACAGCAAAATGTGCAAAGGAGCCCCAAAATGGATCCCAAAAGCCACAAGAGACACCAGGAAGAGTCCAACCAACCAGGAACCAGCCAGGAAGCCCAGACAAGACCCAGGAGAGGGAGAAGAAGAAAAGGAAGTGACGATTCAGTGCAGAGGAGCAGGAAATACTGGTGAAAGAGGTGACGGAACACCAGCAACTTTTTGTCACCTCAAAATTGCCAATTCGGAGGAGAGAGGCAATTTGGCAACAAATTGTGGACAAGATAAACAGTGTGGCAAAAGTATGGAAAACAGTCAGTGAGTGCAAGAAACGCTGGCATGACTGCAAGTGCAGGACCAAGGAAAAAATGGCAAGGAACAGGAAGGCAGCACTGCAGACTAGAGGTGGGAGTCCAGCACCGCAGGAGGCCCTGGACCACATGGAGGAGATGGTGGCAGCCGTCATCCCAGAGGAGATCCTCACAGGGTTTCAAGGACAGGACAGCGCAGACTACCAGGAAACCACACAGACGCAGGGTAAGTTGCATGGGGGACAAAAATGCCTAAATGTTAACTGCCCCCGGGTGGGACATACCTACTACACAATGCATGTCAGCCATGAAAATCAGGTAGTAGAAAGGGCAAAGGGGCACGGCACTGGTGCATCGGCTGTGCAGGGGAAACCAGGGGCACAGCACAACACTACACCAACAACCTTTGCTTGGGGGTACTCTGCTATGCCAAGGATGTTGGAATGGCAAGGGCAGTCTAGGGGGGTAGGGTACAACGTAAAACTGGCCTGCTGTCACACAACAGCTGGTATTGTCGCTACATGAACTAGGGCTCAATTTCCAGTCTCAGGCCATATCCGCAAGTGGAATTTAACATTGACATCGGTTGCCATTACTACCTGTGCTGTGTGTGCAGGTCAAGTAGCTAATAGCAATTATGTGCCCATGGATCAAACACACCCAAAATAGAGGGTTCAGGATGACGACGTTATCAATCCCCTGTAATTCCAAACAAAGTGCAAATGCTTTCAAATGCTCATGTCTATAGGCGCTATCAACATCAAGTATTGTTACTTACATTATGAAGTACACAGCAGTAAAGTCATACCCATGCTGCACATTTCAGGGTCTACCCCGTGCCTGTGTTACAATAGCTGCAATGCCACCTTGCAACATCCCAACTGTCATACTGCTAAGACAACAGCATTGAGGGGGAGGACATATGTGTCTAGCTAGTTAAACAGACCCGCACCATCAAGATGAGGAAATGAAACACTGCCAGGGCCATTACCGCAATGCAATGTAGCACACATTCCCCAACATCAACATTACACACTACCAATGCTGACACCTGTATCGTGCCATGCCAATGCTATACATAGTATATGCTAGGTCTCAGCAACATATAGGTGTATGTGAAATATCTGAGACTGGGTCAGTTCCATATTGTTAAGTGTGGTGCAAGTGGCATCAGAACACCCACAGCCATTACAAGGCCTTACCATGCTATGGATGTAGACAGAGGGTTGAGTATGACAAGAAGGAGGCAACATACAATTTGGACAGAACCTACACCTAGAGGATGTGACGCAGACAATTCCCCAAACTGCCCACACTGCATGTGACATGCAGGTGGAGCATAGGCTGGATAGAATGCTAATATTAATGACAGGAACAATGAACAGGAGCCAAGATGACACTGTTCCACTAATAGGAAGTCAGTAACGTAACATTACAACTGCCACAACACAGACACACTAATTGTACAATATCTGATTGCTCTCCTGGGGATATGCCTGTCCTGGGCTTCCCAGATGACAAGGATGACAAGCTGACAAACATTAGCCAGCACACCCTCCAATATGTCTTTTGAAACCTCCAGACCCCACCTTCAGTCGCAAAGAGGAGTACAGATACAGCAGCCATAACAGAAGGACAGGAGCCCCTGCCAACCTAGAAGAGGGTGCAAAAGAAGAGTCCCTGGTTAGTTGAAGACTGCAGAAATGCACCCTAGGAAGATGCCATTGGGTTGCTGCATGATGCAAAAGATGTCCCACGGCATGAAGATTGTTGTAGACTAGATTTTGTGTTGGAAGGTGCCAACAAGCCTTGGCTATGGCAAAAGTGTGTTTTTCATCAAAATGGTGCTGGATGGACCCAGGAGGAACCTGGGAACCTCAACTCTGTTTGAGGAGGAAGAGGGAGCTCTCAACACTTTAAAGAGCCCTCAGGATGCCAGCCAGCACCCCCAGAAGCCACAAGATTGGGATCCAAATGAGGTGCAAAATGTGGTTGATGCAGCACAACAAAAGAAGGTCCCACGCTGCCGGAGAACAACTCAGTGAGTTGAGCATCACTGGATGGAGTTCTGGGGACCTGGGCCAGGCTGTGCACAAAGGAATTTTGCAAAGAGTGCACAGAGGCCTCAGGAGGTGAAGAAGACACAAAAAACAGTGGTACCATCGTTCTTGGGGTAGACAAGGTCTTACCTCCTCCAAATTGCGTCTGCAGGACCTCAGAACAGTCTATGTCAATGATCTCTACCCTCTGTGTCCTCAGGAGCATGCTCCTCACCGTGAGAGGAGTTCCAGGGTACTGGTCATCGCCTTGGAAGGTGCCTGCTTGGGGCAGGGAAGTGATTCTGTCACTCCATGGGCGGTTTCTGGTGCAGGATGAAGACAGGGAGTCCCCAGAGCATGCACACCATGGAAACTGTTGCAGTTGCTGACTTGGAGCTGAGGTTGCTGAAGAAAAGTGTCTCTTGTAGACACTTTGTTGCAGTTCCAGCATTTCTTGGAGAAGGCTGCGGTTGATCCGAGGTCAGACGATGCTGAAGTTGTTGCAGAGGATTCCTAAAGGAAACTTGCAAGCATAATCTGAAGAGAACACACAGGAGAGACCCTAAGTAGCCCTGAGAGGGCGATTGGCCACCTTATTAGATATGGACCTATCAGGAGGGGACTCTGACATCACCTGCTGGCACTGGCCACTCAGAGCCCTCCAGAGTGCCCCCACACCTTGCAAAGCAATATGGATGAAGTCTGGGACACACTATAGGAGCTCTGGGAACCACCCCTGGGGTGGAGATGGACAGGGGAGTGGTCACTCCCCTTTCCTTTGTCTAGTTTCCCGCAAGAGCAGGTGAGAAAGGGTCCCTGAACCAGTGTAGACTGGTTTATCCAAGGAGGGCACCATCTGTGCCCTTCAAAGCATTTCCAGAGGCTGGGGGAGGCTACCCCTCCCCAGCCTGTAACACCTATTTTCAAAGGGAAAGGGTGTAACACCCTGCTCTCAGAAGAAATGCTTTGTTCTGCCTTCCTGGGACTGGGATGCCCAGACCCCAGGAGGGCAGAACCCTGTTTGTGAGGTGGCAGCAGCTGTAGCTGCAGTGCAAGGCTCAGAGAGCTGGTTGGCAGTACTGGGGGTCCATGGTGGAGCCCCCATGATGCATGGAATTGGCTATCCAATACCAGATTTGGAATGGGGGGACAATTCCATGATCTTAGACATGTTACATGGCCATATTCAGAGTTACCATTGTGAAGCTACATATAGGTATTGACCTATATGTAGTGCACACGTGTAATGGTGTCCCTTCACTCACAAAGCCCAGCGAAATGGCCCTGAACTATGTGAGGGCACCTTTGCTAGTGCAATGGTGCCCTCACACTTAGTAACTTTGCACCTAACCTTCAGCAAGTGAAGGTTAGGCATATAGGTGACTTATAAATTACTTAAGTGCAGTGAAAATGTCTGTGAAATAACATGTGCCTTATTTCACGCAGGCCGCAATGGCAGGCCTGTGCAAGGGTTTGTCTGAGCTCCCTATGGGTGGCAAAAGAAATCCTGCGGCCCATATAGATCTCCTGGAACCCCAATGCCCTGGGTACCTAGGTACCATTGACTTATAAGGGGGGTCCAGTGTGCCAATTGAAATTGGTAAATTAGGTCACTAGCATATAGTGACAAATTGAAAAGCAGAGAGAGCATAAGCACTGAGGTTCTGGTTAGCCGAGCCTTAGTGGCACAGTCAAGCACTATACAGACACACACATTAGGCCATAAACTATGAGCACTGAGGTCCTGACCAGCAGGATCGCTGTGAGACAGGCAAAACACACTGACATATAGGTTTTTATCAATGAGCACTGGGGTCCTGGCTAGCAGGATCCCAGTGACACAGTAAAAACATACTGACACACACTCACAAACAGGCCAAAAGTAGGGGGAACCATGCTAGAAAAAGGCTACTTTGCTTCACTAAGGGGTGCAAGAAAAGTGGCTCTGCAATAAGTGCAGTGCCATTTTTCATAAATCCCCAAGAGAGTAAGGCAACATTAAGAAATAGCAAGACCCAAATGACAAGGTATGTTGTGAGCACACAAAGTGTCGGAAAAGTAAGGATTTGGAAAGAAAGAGCTGAACAAGCCCACAGAGTCACCCATAGTGCGCAACCCACTCAAGAAGTACATCACCAGCATTAGTAACCGAAACAGGATTCATCTAATAACGCTCAAATTTTGCTACTGGCCTGAATCAACATCAATTTGGCTCTTTTTCTCCAAATCCTGACTTTTCCGGGACTTTGTCTACGCACAACATAACCTGTCTTTTGGGTCTTGCTCTTTTTAATGTTGGCTTACTCTCTTGGGTATATAGGGCCTCATTACAAGTTTGGCAGTGGGATTGCCAGATCACCAGACCGCTATAGGGGTGACCGCCAAAAGACTACCATGTTGGCAGTCATTCAGACTACCGTATTACGAGTCACAGAGGCACCACAGACAAAGGTCAGCCAAAAATCCAACACCAGCAGTACTTTGGAGGGCAGGAAACAGGTGGTCCTATCACTAGCACCGACAGCCTGTCAACCAACCACCAAACCTATTCCAAGTACAAAGTCGCAGTGAGGGTCAGCCATGGCAGTCTGCCAATGGCAGCCCGAACCATGGTGGCTCACGGTCAAGTGAAACACATCACCACATTAGATGGATTTGAAAACAACACAGCTGACACACATTGGCACAACCGACACACCTGTAAAGGACACTACAAAACACACACCTTCACAAACTACATTCCTTCGCATCCACAATGCCAAACATTGTAGCCAGAGTGGATTATCAAAAAAAGATAAAACCATAGAATAGGAACCCCACAGACTTACACTAAGCACATATCCCACACCCTCCGCACACCCCATCATAACCATTGCACTACACCACTCCATACGACACCTGTTTAATCCCCACCCAAAAATCCCCGGTTCACTGAAGATGCTTTAAGAGTCATGTTGGATGAAATCATTAGAGTAGAGTCACATCTCTTTGGAGCCCAGGTCCAGCACACTACTATTGCCAGGGAAATGGAAACATGGCAAAGATTAGTTGACAGAGTGAATGATGTAGCCCTCACCCTGCACAAATGGGACAAAATCAGGAAGAGGTGGAACAACCTCAGGGGGAAGGTCTGTTCTCTGGCATCCAGGCACCTGCTGCAGGTCCAGAAGACGGGAGGTGGGCCCCAATTCCTCCCTTACAACTCACATCCTAGGAGGAGAAGGTCTTGGCCATCCAGGTTGTCACAGCAACAAAATATCAACAAATTGTTTTGTTATGCATGCTCATTGATCAGTCTTTTGCCAACTTTGCTGTCAAACCACTCAACAGCCCAGTGTCCACATGTTGATAGATACCAGTCTGGCTTCCAACATGTGAACTAGACTCACCTAGGGCAACAACAACTCAGTATAAGTGTGTGTAGTACAAGGATTGACAGCACTACAGTTCCCAGAAGGTACTTTTCTACTATTACAAAAAGGTGAACAGTGTATTCTACTCGAAATTACCTTGATTGTCACCTCCACATTGGAATGTACATACCTGAAAGGATGCCATCTGTATACTGTGTAGGTAGGACAAGCACTGACAGGAATGTGAAGGCCGTAAGGCACTGCTACTCTCACTAAACTCAGCCAACAAAGTATCCTCTGCTCCAATGACCCTTCTCCCTCTACTCAGCCTTTGAACTGCGCTCACCTGAGAGGATGACCTATGTATACTGTGTGAGTAGGACAGGCACTGACAGGAATGCTAAGGCCAGGAGGCACTGCTACTCTCACTCCACTCAGCAAACACAGTGTCCTCTGCTCCAATGACTCTTCCCCCCCTACTCAGCTTTTGAACTGTACTCACCTGAGAGGATGACATCTGTATACTGTGTGTAGTACTTGGTGTAACATGACTGTAGATCCCAGGAGGGCCAGTCCCTGTAACTCCAATATCCAGGCCAATGTCCATATGACATTGTGTTTCTGTCTGTGAACTCACAAATGATGTTTACCCACCTGGGAGGGACCAAGGTATGGATCATGGTACACTCTGTGATAGTACAAAACACCTAGATCCATCATGAGCACCTATACCAAGATGAAAATATTATGAACAGGAAAGACAGCTCAACATGTGTGCTAAAAATAATTGAGACTGATCAAAGGCCCCAATACCTGATTGGTATTGGCAGCAGACACATTCACAATGCACTGAACACATGGTGACAACTGTCACACATACAAGAAGGTCTGCCTGCATAACAGACAACTAAGTCCTATAATGACCTATATCACATCCTGCCCAGCCACTGTTTTGCCTGCACTGTGTAGGAAAGTACTATCTTGCCTGGCATGTTACCCCCATTTTTACTTGTTTGTCAGTTTGTTTTTGCCTGTGTCACTGGGACCCTAGCCAGGACCCCAGTGCTCATAGTTTGTGGCCTAAATGTGTTCCCTGTGTGGTGCCTAATTGTGTCACTGAGGCTGTGCTAACCAGAACCTCAGTGCTTATGCTCTCCCTGTCTTTAAAATTGTCACTGCAGGCTAGTGACCATTTTTACCATTTCTGATTGGCACACTGGACCACCCTTATAACTCCCTAGTATATAGTACCTAGGTACCCAGAGTATTGGAGTTCCAGGAGATCCCTATGGGCTGCAGAGTTTCTTCTGCCACCCATAGGGAGCTCAGACAATTCTTACACAGGACTGCCACTGCAGCCTGAGTGAAATAACGTCCACATTATTTCACAGCCATTTTACAATGCACTTAAGTAAGTTATAATTCACCTATATGTCTAACCCTCACTTAGTGAAGGTTAGGTGCAAAGTTACTAAGTGTGAGGGCACCCTGGCACTAGCTAAGGTGCCACCATATTGTTCAGGGCAATTTCCCCAGAGTTAGTGAGTGCGGGGACACCATTACATGTGTGCTCTACATATAGGTCAATACCGATATGTAGCTTCACCATGGTAACTCCAAACATGGCCATGTAACATGTCTAAGATCATGGAAATGTCTCCCATGCCAAATCTGGTATTGGGGTGCCAATCCCATGCATCCCCGGGGCTCCAGCATGGACCCCGGGTACTGCCAAACTAGCTCTCTGGGGTTTTCACTGCAGCTACCGCTGCTGCTAACCCACAGACAGGCTTCTGCCCTCCTGGGGTCTGAGCAGTCCAGTCCTAGGAAGGCAGAACAAAGGATTTCCTCTGAGAGAGGGTGTTACACCCTCTCCCTTTGGAAATAGGTGTTAAGGGCTGGGGAGGAGTAGCCTCCCCAGCCTCTGGACATGCTTTGAAGGGCCCAGATGGTGCCCTCCTTGCATAAGCCAGTCTACAGCAGTTCAGGGATCCCCCAGCCCCTTCTCTGGTGTGAAACTGAACAAAGGCAAGGGGCGTGATCACTCCCCTGTCCATCACCACTCCAGGGGTGGTACCCAGAGCTCCTCCAGTGTGTCCCAGACCTCTGCCATCTTGAATGCAGAGGTATGAGGGCACAATGGAGGCCTCTGAGTGGCCAGTGCCAGCAGGTGACGTCAGAGACCTCTCCTGATAGGTGCTTACCTGGATAGGTGGCCAATCCTCCTCTGAGGGCTATTCAGGGTCTCTCCTGTGGGTTTCTCTTAACGAATGCAAGAGCTCACCAGAGTTCCTCTGCATCTTCCTCTTTGACTTCTGCCAAGGGTTGACCGCTGACTGTTCCAGGACACCTGAAAAACTGCAACAAAGTAGCAAGACAGCTACCAGCAACATTGTAGCGCTTAATCCTTCTGGCTTTCTCAACTATTTCCTGGTGGTGCATGCTCTGAGGGCTGTCTGCCTTCATCCTGCACAGGAAGCCAAGAAGAAATCTCTTGTGGGTCGACGGAATCTTCCCCCTGCTAACGCAGGCACCAATCTTCTGCATCACCGGTCCTCTGGTTCCCCACTCATCTTGTCAAGCTTGGTCCCTGGAACACAGAAGCCAGATCCAAGTGACCCTGACAGTCTAATGGTCCTTCTGTCCAAATTTGGTGGAGGTAAGTCCTTGCCTTCCCATGCCAGACAGTAATCCTGTGTACTGCGTGAACTGCAGGTGCTACGGCTTCTGTGCACTTTTGCAAGGAATCCTTTGTGCACAGCATAGCCCAGGTCCCCAGCACTCTGTCCTGCATTTCTCAACTCACTGAGTTGACCACCGGCTTCGTGGGACCCTCCTTTGTAGTGTTGAGATGACTGCCATGTTCATATTTCTTGAGTGCCTGTTCATGTGCTTCTGCAGGTACTGCCTGCTTCTGCGTGGGCTCTCTGTATTACTGAGTGCCCCCTCTGTCTCCTCTGTATTGCTGAGCGCCACCTCCTGGTCCTTCCTTGGCCCGGGCAGCACCCATTTTCTTCAATCATGACCTTTGAAGCTAGCAAAGCTTGTTTGTGTTTTTTCTCTATGGAAACAACTCTGCGTTCTCCAGCACACCGTGGGAGATCTTCTGTGCAAAGGAGAAGTTCCAGGCATCTTCCGTTGTTACAGAATCTTCAGCTTCTTCTACCCAGAGGCAGCCATTTTGTACCTTCATCCGGGGTTTAGTGGGCTCCTGCCCCCCCTCAACAGTTTTGTGGCTCTTGGACTTGGTCCCCTTCCTTTGCAGGTCCTCAGGTCCAGGAATCTGTCTCCAGTGCTTTGCAGTCAGTTGTTGTCTTTGCAGAATCTTCTATCACGACTTTAGAGTGTTTCTGGGGAAGTAGGGTAACTTTACTTCTACTTTTCAGGGTCTTGGGGTGGGGTATCTTGGACACCCTTAGTGTTTTCTTGCACTCTTAGCGAACCTCTACACACTACACTATGCCTGGGGTCCCTAAGTGGTTCGTATTCCACTTTCTTAGTATATGTTTTTTGTTGCCCCTAGGCCTATTGCATCCTATTGTATTCTACAGTGTTTGCACTACTTTTCTGTTTACTTTCTGATTTTGGTTTGTGTATATATTTTGTGTATTTTACTTACCTCCTAAGAGACTATGGGGGTCATTCCGACCCTGGCGGTCATGGACCGCCAGGGCCGGGGACCGCGGATGCACCGCCAACAGGCTGGCGGTGCATCCATGGGCATTCTGACCGCGGCGGTACAGCCGCGGTCAGAAACGGGAAACCGGCGGTGTCCCGCTGGTTTCCCGCTGCCCTGGGGAATCCTCCATGGCGGCGCTGCTTGCAGCGCCGCCATGGGGATTCCGACCCCCTTACCGCCATCCTGTTCCTGGTGGTTTTCACCGCCAGGAACAGGATGACGGTAACGGGTGTCGTGGGGCCCCTGGGGGCCCCTGCAGTGCCCATGCCAATGGCATGGGCACTGCAGGGGCCCCCTAACAGGGCCCCACCAAGATTTTCAGTGTCTGCAAAGCAGACACTGAAAATCGCGACGGGTGCAACTGCACCCGTCGCACCCCTTCCACTCCGCCGGCTCCATTCGGAGCCGGCATCCTCATGGAAGGGGGTTTCCCGCTGGGCTGGCGGGCGGCCTTCTGGCGGTCGCCCGCCAGCCCAGCGGGAAACTCAGAATTACCGCGGCGGTCTTTTGACCGCGCAGGGCTATTATGACGGCGGGACTTTGGCGGGCGTCCTCCGCCGCCCGCCAAAGTCAGAATGACCCCCTATATCCTCTGAGATATTTTGGGCACATTGGGGGTCATTACGACCCTGGCTGTCGGAGACCGCCAGGGGTAATGTAGCGTCCGTACCGCCAACAGGTTGGTGGTACGGAGGCCCGGTTGCACCGCCGGGGCCGGCGGTTTCCCGCTGTATTAGCCCCGGCGGTGAAAATCCACCAGGGCAGCGCTGCAAGCAGCGCTGCCCTGGGGATTATGACACCCCTACCGCCAGCCTGTTTCTGGCGGTTTGCACTGCCAGGAAGAGGCTGGCGGTAAGGGGTGTCCTGGGGCCCCCTAACAGGGCCCTGGCCAGCTTTTCACTGTCTGCATAGCAGACAGTGAAAAGCGCTACTGGTGCTGCTGCACCCGTCGCACGGCCGCAACACCGCCGGCTCCATAAGGAGCCGGCTCCTATGTTGCGGCCTTATCTTCGCTGGGCCGGCGGGCGCAAACTTGGTGTGCGCCCGCCGGCTCAGCGGGAATGTCGTAATGGGCGGGCGCACGGCGGTTACCGCTTGGCGGGCGCCGGAAGCCGCCCGCCAATGTTGTAATGACCCCCTGAGTATTGTGATTCTTAAGATATAGTGTTATATGATATAAGCGGTATAGTAGGAGCTTTGTATGTCTCCTACCTCAGCCTCAGCTGCTCTGCTATAGCTACCTCTTTCAGCCTAAGCTGCTAGAACACTACTAATTTACTAATAAGGGATAACTGGACCTTGCACAAGGTGTAAGTACCATCAGGTACCCACTATAAGCCAGGCCAGCCTCCTACACACTGCTGGCAATAAATGAGTCTATGACTATCCTTCCAAGTGCTAATAAACTCAGATATTCTGAAGGTACTTGACTAAAATGGAATCTATATGTTACCCAAATGTCAGGTCAATGTAACTGATAGCATGTGTAGCTGTCAAATAAGGAAAACCTGCAAATACAACTTGTACATGGCCTTAACCAAATGTTGCTGTTTACCTTTGGAGGTAGATGTCACAATACAACCTTTAACATTGTATCTCTCACATAAACAAGTCTAGCAACCACTGCAAATACTGAGCCCACTAAAGAGGCTGCCACTACCTCCATGGATGAAGCCCTCTGCGAGGACACCACTCCTGGATGTCTGGATGTTGAGGACAGTTCTGGCCCATCAGGGCAACCTGGTCAGATGACACCAGTGAGACTCACTGTGACCACATCGACTCCTCCTAGTCCAGTTGCGTCAACATATCAGGCAGCCATTTGCCCCCAACCCTGTTTCCTGAGGACTGTAACAACCATCTTGTCCCCCCGGTCCAGGTTCTTGAGCCACAGCAAAACACCTCTGACAATGATAGTCCTGGAACTAGTGGTTGGGGGCAAGCTGTGCAAAGGGTGCAGGCAGGCATGTGGGGGTAGGGTGGGAGGGATGGTGTGGGTCTGCAGCATTAGGCTACTGGGGATGGTCCTAACCAGGACACCATCAGCCAAGTCTTGGGTGCCTACCAACAATCGCAAGGCATGATTGGCCTGGTACTTACCGAACCCTGGGAGATGAAGCAGTTGCAGAGGGGCTTCCATTGTGAGTCTCTGGAAAAGTAGGAGGCCACCAACAACATCCTGGCCTCCCTAACAGGGGTGTTCAGGGAGATCAGTACTACCTTGATCAGGGACCATAAGCAATACTACACCCCTTCATTTGTCCAAGCAACACCACCCCTTCATAGGCTCTTAAAATGTCTGGACTGTCACAGCCAGGATGGCAGAACCACTGTGAGTCAGGCTAGATATCATAAAGGTACCGACCCCCAGACCAACAAAGAAAGGGCTTCGTCAGACCTTGTCCCATACAATAGGCTAATAAATTAGTGTATCTTGTCACTAACTAGGGCCTCATCACATACCTAAACCATGTCTGCCAACTTAACATACGCCATGGCACAGACAGGGGGCAGTACAACAGTCTCTGATCATAGGTACATCCTATTAAATTGACCAAGCTTCTCGTTGCATGACACACCTATGTCAGTGTTGTGGCACAGGCACTGTTGCCTGCAATGAGGAAGCACATTGACAGCTACACAAAGTTTATACAGGATCATTGAAAACACACTGTGAAGGGAGAATGCATGGATTGCACTGGATGACAACATATATCAATACATTATGATCATACCCATCAGACAATTGGACCAACTCACCACATCAAACAAGTGTGTTGTGCACTTCAGAATTCCATCCATCCACTGTCCAAGCTGCTTTGACACTGGACTCATGCACCCCATATCTGTGACCAATATTACCTGGCTCAATCCATGTCAACTTCATATGTCAGAACAGCAACAGCTACCTCCCACTGTCACAACTCTGAAATGCCCACATGAGGACGGCACAGTGAATTGATCTGGATAAAACATAAAACAAGGAGTTTAGGCCTGAAAAGTCATACATATGACCCAAACCTCATATCAAACTTCAGTAGATCCACTCACAATGTAATGAGACTGGCACAAATAAAGCAGATCTTCAAGGTAGCAACATTTCCAAGTCTGACTTAGCAAGCAAACCTTGGATGTATGCTGCATAGCTTCTTTCCCCCTGTTGATTCGAAACAAATACATTACTCAACACATCCTAACCACTACAGTTCACCATACAGTCACAGTAATCATATAACATTACATATGTAGTGATTGATGAGATCTGCCCGCAAGTCTTCACCTTCCTCCTCATCACTGTCATCCTTACTTGGCATTTCTGGATTCTCACCTAGTGGTACTGCTAGCTCCCCTCATAGGGAACATATGAGATATCTCTCCATAGGGCAATTGTGTGGAGCATACAGCAGGCCACAACGATCTTACACACTTTTTCAAATGAGTAGAGAAGCGCTCCACCTGTATTGTCCAGACACCTAAATCTGACTTTCAGGAGCCCAAAAGCCTGCTCCATGACACGCCATGTTCTTCCATGGCCATCGTTGAATTGGATTTCCCCCGGTGTAGTTGGCTTCTTCACCAGTGTCAACAACCATGGGTGGTTTGGGTATGCAGTATCCCCTGTAATGGAATGGGACATATATGCAACTATGAGTCCCTCCCATCTGAATTTTTGCTGCACACATTGCATACAAACAAACATGACATATATGACTCACCAAGCAGTCAGGCCCCCTCTGGGTCAGTCGTGACATTAGCTGCGGAATTGTGCTATTCTGCATGATGAAGGCATCATGGACTGAACCCGGATGACGGACACAGACCTGTGAAATGTAGATGTCCGCCAGACAAACAACTTGGACATTGATGGAATGTAAATTCTTCCTGTGATGATAGACTTGATCATTGCTATGCAGTGGAACCAAGGCAATATGTGTGCTATCAATGGTTCCCACAACATGTGGGATGTGTGCCAAAACATAGAACTCAGCCTTCACATGGGCAAAAAACACATTTGAGGAAAACAGATGTAGCTATCAAGAAGTTTTAACACTGCTGAGAGTACATCCTTCAATGAAAGACTAAACATAGGCTTGGACATCCCAGAAGACAGGGCCACTGTATTTTGGAAGGGCCCTGTGGCCAGAAAGTGCAACACTGCAATGTCTTGTGAAATGGGTGGCATGTTATTTGTATGACAAATGGCAAACATCAGATCTGGCTCTAACTGATGACAGAGATCTATGATTGTTTGCTGATTCAAACAGTAGAATTGTCTTTCTTCTGTGGCCTGAAAGTTTTCCTGCCTGGGTAGGACAAGTAATTTGTTTAGCCGTCACTCAATGTATCCCTTGAAACATACATTAGGCATGTCAATGACAAACTGTGACAAGGCATGTCATATGTTGAGGACATGAAACACAGTACACATCACCACTGCCAATGACACAAAATCAACATGTTTCCCCCTTGCTTTGCCACAAATATGTACACATTATCTATCTGGACAGCAAGTATTTCTGCATAATACTTGCCACTTGGACTGGGACTGAGGTGCTGTGCCGCTATGCATCTAAATGACGGCTCCCATGAGCCTCTTGCTGATGAGCACTGGCGATGCACCTGTGCGCTTACTGAGTGGTACAAAAACCTGTGAAGACGTTTGGTGGCATTTCAAGTGACCCCTTCAGTTACATACGCTCTCTGCTGATGACGGCCGAAAGCCAGAAACACGTGTCCAGAGATATGGCACTTGCTGCACCTACTTAGGGTGAATAATTTTTTGAAAAATTCTCGCTATTTATATTTAAATGACTGCATTTAGCATGATGCCTTGGGGCTATTTTCCGCTTGAATGCAAGGCAGTGTGCTCCCCATTTCTTTTTGGCTGTGCCACTATGCAAGTTGCCACATGTGTCAAGAAATGAACAAAAATGGTGTTCAACTCAAAGACCCATGTTACAGGACAAGACAAGCACTTATCATTGGTATTACTAACATTTTCAGAGTTGGGATGCATTTTAGTTAGCCATATAATGCATTTCTTGCCTCTAAATGGCTGCTTACTCCACTGGACATTATGAACCGCCCACGACTGCCTGCGCAAGTCGTCATGGTGGTAGGTGGTTGCTACCGGGGTGGACACGGCCATAGGCTAACGTTGTTGCCTGTGGCGTTGCAGGACAATGGCTGTGTCCACCGGCAGTGACGGCTGCATTTGTGACGGACGTGACTGCCATGTCTTGAAAAGTCCCTCACTTGATTCCTAACACTGCTGCCAGCAAGGCATCCATGACCTGAGCTGCTGTGTGTCGCCTTTGAGAACAATCATGAAATGTCCAACAGGTGATGAGGCCTCTGCCTTCTCCCCAGAAGAGCTGAAGAAGCTACTGAAGGAGGTCCTACCCCTGTATGAACAGCTCTACGGTGCACAAGAGGAGCAGGTAAGTACCTCACGTCCATTTTTTTCACTGTACTTTCCCATATTTTCCCTCCTCACAGGTAAGATTGTGCCCATTTTTGCCAGAATGAAAAGTCAAGGCCATGGACGTGGAGTCAGTATGGCATCCGTGGGAGAGTCAATGTTGATGTAACTGTGTTCAGTGCCAGATGTTTGGCCCTTAGACTTTGGTGAGTGCGTCTGTGTTCAGTGTACCCTGTTGTACCTTATGTTGGATGCACAGACCTAGGTGAGGTGACATCACAGCCATCCCCATACATCACTTGACACATGGCTATTGTCAGTGTGAGACCACATGTATTTGCATGACAGCATGAGTTGTGTATGCATGTTGTAATTGTCAGGTGTGTGTCAAATGAGCTACGTGTATGTTGCCTGTTGACTTCAAACCACTTCTGGCATTACTAAACTGTTATTCAGAAGGCATATCCTAACTCAATCTGCCCTTCAGGTTACCACAAACACACCAAATGCCAATATGTTGTTGGATACATGATGTACTGTCATGCATGGAAGTCAAGGTAATAGAGCACCATGTAGGCTCTGTCTACTCAGCCTGTGGAAACCAAGGCCTGTCAAATGTATCTCCTAATATGGCTCCAAGTTTAAGCTGGTGTTGAGTATTTTTGACTATGGAATTGTGTCTTTGTGCCCACTCCCTGTATCCAAGTATGTCCTGTCATATGAAGCGATCTAGGGTTTGTTAAAAATGCATCTCATTAACGTTCTTTCCCTGAAGAGTAAATGCTTTTAGTAGGGAGACAGTAATCTCTGTATAATTGTCAACACCATGGCTGCGCACGCGCTCTAGGGCCCGCCTGATGCCAGGATCCATGCATTACTGTTTCTACCACAAAGCCTTAGTCCAGAAACTGCCATTTGCAGAATCCAGTAGCTGCTGCAGCGCTCTATATGTGCATTGTCTTTTATTCATGGCATTGGTCCCAACTATCTTTGTAACAGCCATCTTGGGCGGAGCACGTTGGGCGTGGCACATTGGGCGTGGCACTTTGGGTGTGGCACATGGGGCCGGGCACAAGTCTATTTGAGTGACCCTGCCCTGTTCTCACTGCTCAATATTCTGAGGATCTTGTGAGGACCGGAGCTTTCTGTTTGAAGTCGGTGTTTCCATGTTCCTGCAGATCATCTGGGATTTCCCCGTGTTGAGGCATCTTAATCAGCGAGTAGCAGACATTCAGGGCGGTAAGACGGATGGTAGTTTCTAGCTTCCATCATCCGTTTTCTTATTTGATAAAACTTTTAAAGGTTGATATTCTTTTTTTTTAAGAAAGTAGTAACCTTTGGCAGTCAGCTGTAAATATTTAGGCTGATAACAAACTAAGCAAATGTTTTGCTGTTACATCGTTACCGCTTTCGCACAGTCACTTTTCAACTTCAGCTGCTTACTTGTGGAGTCGCTCGGTTGCGACAGAGATACATTGTATAAGCACGGTTACCCAGAAGAGATTTAAATAGTTATGAATAAATGCTAAGGCAATAATTTGAACTCAAGGGAATATTTAATTATAGTTAATGCAAAGTACGGACACAAACTGAAATCGCGTATCCTGGAAAGTTTTTGAAATGTGAAGTAACATTTCTTTGAGTGAATACCATGTTAACCTTTCATTTCTTGAAACTCATGAAAGGCGCTATGATTTACTATTGTTCCAAGCGACTGCTGGATTTATAGTTGACAGATTCCGAAGAGTTCTGTGATTGGTATTTCTGTGTAGTATCTGTTATTCTTGTTTCCGCAGGCCTTCTTCCCCGCTGTATCCTTCCTTAACTCGCTACCCCCCACTTGGCCACTCTAAGACTCTGCGCTGTTAAGGCTTGTAGAGTTGGAGCTGCCAGGAGGTGGGACTATTGGCAACAATGTGTGTACCCTGAGGATTTGGTCTCACTGACAATAATGTGCACTTGGCATCAATGTTAATGTGTTTCTTCGACCCCTGACAGGTCCCTTACTCACACAGCCCTGTTAACAGCATTGCAGAGTTCATATTTGTCCTGTGCAGACTTATTGCAAAAATGATAATCCCATAATGCAGACAGTGTGATGAATCCTGGGAACTCATGATATGTGACTCATTGGTTTGGTCACATAGCAGATAATGGACAATGCATGCCTTTGCTTGTTGAATGCCATCTCTGTAGGATGGACACATATGTCCAAAGGCATATTCAATGGCACATGTACATGGTTCAGAACCTCACCCCTGAGGTGGCATAAGTATGCATTCATTGCACGCATGCCTAAAGAGTACACCATTCAGAAGCCACAGAGATGTGATGTGTACCATGGTTCCTCAGCTTTTAGTCAGATCGCTAGAGCATGTACCACAAAATTTCAGTTGGCCTACCTAGTCAGTGGAGGGCCTGAACAGGGTGGTAGATAGGTCTGCAGACTGGGAACTGTTTGCACTCATGTGACTGTGCTCAGTAGCTGGTATGGCATACTTGAGCAGTTTGGGAAAAAAGAATGTTCATAGCTTTGTGCACTGTCATGTAAGCGACTCAGCCATTTTGGTTGGGGCTTGTGGACATAATTTATTGAATTTTCTTTTGCATCCATGCAGGTCAATGGCCATTAGAACAAAGGGATGTGAAAAGCCATCGCCAAGAAGGTGCAGACCCTTAGATTCTACATCCAGCAAAGCACCTACTGCAGAAAGAGGTGGGAGGACCTAAGATGCTGGGCCTAAACGATTGCAGAGGCCTGGTTAGGGCTGTCTTCCCAATGTGGGTCGGGTGCCCATCATACAATGACCACCCTGATTGCCTGCATTCTGGCGGTGGCCTACCTGGAGTTGGATACATGTTTGGGGGCAGCACAGCAGGCACAAGGGGGTGAGTAGACACCTAAATCTCTGCCTGTCCCTATGTCAGATTAGTGAGTGGGGTGCTAACTGTTCCTCCTGACAATTAGGGATGAGTCTTTTGTCACACAGTAGATGGGACATTGTTTGTGTTCACATGTCATATGTTTCAAACTGGTCTACCTTGCCTTCTGAACTTGGGATCTGGTACAAACCTGGGGATAATCCTCAAACAACTTTCTCTGGAGGGACCACAAAAGGTTGCATACAGTGATCTTTCTAGTATTTTCTTGTTGTAGTGGGTGTAATTTATGACCCACAGATCCCTTCCCCTGAAAGTCATAGACAAAAGGTACGTGGGTTATGGATCCCTGTCGTCTGTCATGTGTCTGGGCATATGTGTATGTAGACATCTGCCACCCAGAAGCAAGTCTTCTAGAGTGTAGATGTTTGTGATGTGTTTTTGCCCAGTATAGATGTTACATGATTAAAGGTTTGCAGATGTAGCAAACTACTTTCCCTTGGCAAGTGGGGAATGTCCATTGAGTAGAATTATGTCCCATGACTGTCGCCAACATTTCTTGTGCTTACATGTCAGCATGTGTCCTTTTCTCTTTAGGAAATATCCTTATTCTGCAATTTCATGCATGTTCTACCAATGTTGATAGAATGATATCTGTATTACTGAACATATATGGGTATGGAAAACTGTTAGTGGAATAGCACATTTACAATGCTGATCCATTTTATGACACGCAACAGACAGGAGTGTGTCAGCATTGTTTATTGTCTAACAGATACCTTCATGTGTCATAGCATGTCATTTGTCATGTAGGACTGCAATAGCAATGACATGACATTTGGAACTACTCTGTGCTCATCTATGCCCTTGATGTGGGATCTTGTGGAAAACTGCACTACATATGTTGAATGATTGAGGATTGTTTCCTGACTGTTATCATGCATCATGGAGTGACTTGCAGTAATTTTGACATCACATGTGTTTAGGTTGAGGTATTCATCCACAGACAGATACCATGGTTGTTATGTGTTAGATGTGGATGTTAATGTTGTTTCTTATTAGACAACAAGTTGGGGTCCTTCTTGTATTCCTTGCAAGTTATGTGTCTCTCCACCATGCAAGGTGCAGTTGTGTACCACAGACACACTCAAATTATGCCATTGTAAAGGGTTTCAGACATTATTGGTGACTATCCTGGGGCTGACTGATTCATTGTTGTGTGTATTCTGGAGACATCGCTACCTCACATATTGGACCTAACATTAATGTTTTCACTTTCAATTACATATGTGAGGCCTATCAGAATGACATTGATGCTACTTCCTTGACTCTACTGGGACAGGTGTCACTTTTTGAGCTGTACATTGTTGAAATGTGTCCCTTGTGACATGGGTATTTCCATATCAAGTACTTCAGGATGTTTCACTTTTGAATTTGCAATGACTGGGTTTCATTGACATCATCTCAAATTGTTGGTACCTCATGTATATGCAAAATAGATGTGTGCATAAACTTGTGTGTGAAATACGGGAAGTTACTTTACCAAGGGATTGTATTGCTGGCAACAAGTGAACTGACGTCTGCTGCATGTGGCACATCTATGAGGATGGAGAGGTCACATAGTTGTTGTATGGTCATTGTGGCTTCAAGACTTCAGCCATTCATTTGTAGTTGTCTGAGATACTGATTAGCCTGTGGGTAAAATTGGTAAGTCCGGATGGCATGCATGCATATGGCATGGCACATGAAGGTGCCACTATGGAGAAGTAATTATATGGAACCTTCTTGACATGATGGTATTGTTTATCAATCAGTGTTGTTATTGAGAAGTTATATTATACATGTTATGACCCTATTTCTCTTTCTTTTTGCAGCATCAGCACAGGCAGATGAAGGAGACGGGCACAGCCGAGTGGAGAAGCATCTGGCCACAAGACATTGGATCAAGGGAAGTGCCAAGAGGGAGATAGGATCTACCTTCTTCTCCTCCAGGGGCCACTTCCTAGTGGTGGCAGACTCATTGGGGACCCCCCCCACTACAATCCTTGTCAGCCACCTGCCCTTCATGTTGCTCCCCACCTAGTTGGCCGAGCCAGCTCACCCATTAGGGTAAGCATCTCCTTTGCCACAGGCACCTCTGCCCCCATCCCTGTTACCCCTGCTGCCTGAGAATGATCTCTGTGGGTCAGACTTCCATTGTGAATGCCATCCAGGGATTGGCAAGTCAGCTTCAACAGACTAATGCATTCTTGGAAGGCGTTCATGGTACAATGTTTGGCCTACAGAGATCTTTTCAGGTGGTTCTGGCCTCCACAATGACAGAAGCCAGTCACCCCCCAGCTTCTGTCCCCCCTCCACCTTCTTCTTCCCAGTTTAAATCCCCCTTCCCCCACCTACCTAGAGCACACAAACAGATCCTCATTCATCCACCTCAACAGACAAATGTAGCATACACAGACACAAGTACCACAAGACACACTGACACGCACACAAACACCATCCAGCCATAGACACAGCAATACTCACGACTGGCCCTGAACCACTACTACCCCCACATCACACACAACATCACACCTACCTACAGACACCACCACAACAGTCACTGACACAGCCACCACACCCATCCTACCCACAGACACTAGCCCAGCAGACCCTCAGACATCCATCACAAGCACAACACCTGAAGAAAACACAACTACCACCACAATTACATCCACCACATCCACCATACCTGCATTTACCGCCCCAACAGACAACCACAGCATAATCCAGCACCTCAACCCCCCTAAGCCCGAGGCACATAAACTTCCTCACTCACCTATCCAACAGACAACCACCACACACAAGCATACCTCGCAAAAGAATACAACCAAGCCATCCACTCCTACACAGCCTCAACCACTCCCTCAACCACCAAATCCAGTCCCCCTTCGAATGACCGTCCCGGTGTTACCAAAGCACTGTTCCTGTGTGACTTTGGCCTTACTCGTGTTCTCCCTCCTGAACCAAACCCTGATAGTACCCCACCCAGCTCCCGGACTGTCCCTTCTACCTCCAAGGCCTTCCCTGCCCCCCTGCAAGTAGCAATTCCTCCTTGAGTTTGTATGCAGTGCTGCTGTCACCCAGGAGAGGGGTATATGTTGTTTGTATATGTATGTGTGTCAATGCAATTGTAGTGTGAGGGCGTTGTACACTGTTAGGTATGGTAAGTATTTCTTATCATAATGCCCAATGTGAGCATGTAAGCTGTGAGTCTTGTCCCCCTGATCTGGCGTATGTAATCATGAGATATGTGTCATTTTGTGCTTTGTATGTGCAGACACAGAGGTGGTCATTACAACCCTGGCGGACGGTGTTAAAGGTGCGGTAATACTGCAAACAGGCCGGCGGACAAAAAAAGGGAATTACGACCCTGGCGGAAACCGCCAACAAAGACAGCCACTCTAACACACCGCCCGCCACGGCACTACAGACAAGCGGCGGTTACCGCCAACAGACATTCTTGGAAGGCAATGTACCGCCCACACTATTACAACCCGCCAATCCGCCACCTTTTCCGGGGCGGATTCACTGTGGATAAAAACACGGCGGAAACAGTTTCTGCAATGGTAAAACGCTCACCTGAACACATCCCACGAGGAACGAGGACACCATGGAGCCGGAACTACAAATACTCCCTGCCCTTGTCTTTCTGCTCCTTTACGACCAACAGCTACGTAGGCGCAGAAGATACCGGTGAGTACTGCATCTACGACACGGGGGAGGCAAAAGTCAGGGGGACACCCACCAAACACCCCCACCCCCACCCTCGCATTATACAACAGACACACCAATGCAGCCACATAAATCACATTAACAACCCAAAGACAATGCGAAATTTGGGCAAACATTGTAATGTGCCAATATACATGTCATACAAAAATATACAGATATATATCTCTAAATCACTCTTATTTACACATACAATCCGAGAAGTAGTGCAGATATGTACACAACAATGTCCGTGCACCAACAGTCCAAAAATGCATGGGCGAGGCCCACAAAAGATACCTGACCAAAATCGGAGAGAACACTGCCGGGGCATCAGATGGAAACACTACAGGCACCTCAGGGGGAAGGGAAGGGGGGCACCTCAGCCACATGGATGCGAAGCCAGATCCACGACGGGGCTCCATGCCCAATGATGTATCCTGGGGAGTGCAAAGCCACAGTCTCTCAAGTCTCTACAGTGGGTGGGTTGCCCACTGTGCCATCCTGGGGAGTGCAAAGCCACAGTCTCTCAAGTCTCTACAGTGGGTAGTTTGCCCACTGTGCCATCCTGGGGAGTGCAAAGCCACAGTCTCTCAAGTCTCTACTGTGGGTGGTTTGCCCACTGTGCCATCCTGTAAGTGCAAAGCCGCAGTCTCTCAAGTTTCTACAGTGGGTGGTTTGCCCACTGTGCTATCCTAGGGAGTGCAAAGCTGCAGTCTCTCAAGTCTCTACAGTGGGTGGTTTGCCCACTGTGCCATCCTGGGGAGTGCAAAGCCACAGTCTCTCAAGTAGATGCAGGTCTCCACTGGTTCTGGAAGGGGACTGGTGCCCAGACTGGATGAGTCTCCCAGTGAAAGTTCCTGTCCTGTGACTGTCCCAGCTGCACATGGGATAAAGATGCCTGATGTGGCGGTCCATTCATTCCTACACGGTGCATGCCCTATTCAGCGGTGCTTTGACATGGCGGTTCAGGACTGCTCAGCGGTGCTTTGACATGGCGGTCTTTGCCCTGTTCAGCGGTGCTTTGACATGGCGGTCTTTGCCCTGTTCAGCGGTGCTTTGACATGGCGGTCTTTGCCCTGTTCGGCGGTGCTTTGACATGGCGGTTCAGGACTGTTCAGCGGTCCTTTGACATGGCGGTCTTTGCCCTGTTCAGCGGTGCTTTGACATGGCGGTCTTTGCCCTGTTCAGCGGTGCTTTGACATGGCGGTTCAGGACTGTTCAGCGGTGCTTTGACATGGCGGTCTTTGCCCTGTTCAGAGGTGCTTTGAAATGGCGGTCTTTGCCCTGTTCAGCGGTGCTTTGACATGGCGGGTCTGATACGGACATTGGTGTGTGGTATGACGATCTCCACACTGGACATTGGTGTGTGGCATGACGATCTCCACATTGGACATTGGTGTGTGGCATGACGATCCCTACAATGAGCATTGGTGTGTGGCATGACGATCACCTACAATAGGCATTGGTGTGTGGCATGACGTTCCATCATTGACCAGCGGGGCTGTGGCATCCTGGCCCCTCCTGGGCTGTGACTCCGGCGGTGGTTTCTGGACCAGTAACGATACTTGGGCCCTCCTGGGCTGTGACTCCGGCGGTGGTCTCTGGACCAGTGACGATACTTGTGCCCTCCTGGGCTGTGACTCCGGCGGTGGTTTCTGGACCGGTAACAATACTTGTGCCCTCCTGGGCTGTGACTCCGGCGGTGGTCTCTGGACCAGTGACGATACTTGTGCCCTCCTGGGCTGTGACTCCGGCAGTGGTTTCTGGACCAGTAACGATACTTGTGCCCTCCTGGGCTGTGACTCCGGCGGTGGTTTCTGGACCAGTAACGATACTTGTGCCCTCCTGGGCTGTGACTGCGGCGGTGGTCTCTGGACCACTGACGATACTTGTGCCCTCCTGGGCTGGTACTCCAGCGGTGGTTTCTGGACCAGTAACAATACTTGTGCCCTCCTGGGCTGTGACTCCGGCGGTGGTTTCTGGACCAGTAACGATACTTGTGCCCACCTGGGCTGTGACTCTGGCGGTGGTCTCTGGACCAGTGACGACGGTGCTGGCGGTTGTGCCTGGACTGCCGGAAATGATGGCGCATTTCTCCGCCGTGACACTCACAACAGGCTGGGCAGACTTCCTCTGGACCTTCCCCACCTTTTTTGGAGTTACAGCTGACTCAGCAATTGCCTTCGATCCCAGGTCACCTGTTGTTCCACCAGGAGTCTTAACACGGTCCCGTCGTCCACTCTCCAATTTCAGAGCCCTTACAGGGGGTGGGCTGCCAGTGCCTTGGCTCCGGATCCTACTGCCTGCCCTGGTGGCCGGTGCACTCCAAAAACCTGGAACACGCACCACTGGTACTGGAGGCTTTTTGGCTGAGGCGCTATGACGGGATTGATGAATTGGAGGGGGGGTGGGGGCAAAAAGGTCAATTTGACATAGGGACAGTTTCTGACGGACACTGGGATGGGTAGCTGGAGGGGGTCTGGGAGTGGAGGAAGAGGAGGTGGTTGTAGGAGGTGTCACTTTAGGTGTTTTGGGTGCAGGTGCAGGTACTGTAGGCTGTCGTGAGGTGGATGGATGTTGGGTGAGTGATTGCCGGCGTTTGGGTACTTTGGGAGGGGGCGTCACAGACACACTGGGAGAGGACACAGGGGACGTGTAAATGGCAGTGGAGGTGGTGAGTGCAGGTGAGCAGCTTGTGGTGCTGGGTGTCCTGGTCCGAGTCCTAGTGCCTGTAGATGTGGTGCATACAGGTGTGTGTGTAGACGAGACTGGGAGGGAGGAGGGAGAAGAGGAGGAGGGGGACACAGTGGAGACAGTGGATGTTGCTGTGTCTGTATGTGGGTGAGGCTTGCGTGAGTGCCTTTGGTGTGTGTGGTGCCTATGTTTGCTTGAGCTACTTGTGTGTGTTGACTTGTGTGCATGCTGGTCTGTAGGTGTGCTTGGGATGGGCTGGGGTACAGGGGATTGGGTCTGGGTGGAGGAAGTTGGAGGGGGGAGGCTGGACACAGGGACAACGGCTGCCATCAGTGCTGAGGCCAGAGATTGCAGGGTTCGCTGAAGGGCAGCCTGACCAGAATGAATGCCCTCCAGGAATGCATTACCGTGTTGCAACTCTTGTTCTACACCCTGGATGGCATTCACAATGGTAGACTGCCCAACAGTGAGTGACCTGAGGAGGTCAATGGCCTCCTCACTGAGGGCAGCAGGTGCGACAGGGACAGGGCCTGAGGTGCCTGGGTCGAAGGTGATGCCTACCCTCCTGGGTGAGCGGGCACGGGGCGAACGCTGAGGGGCTGCTGGGAGGGCGGTGCTGGTAGGTGAGCTGGTGGCTGTACCTGTAGAAGTGGGGCGCACAGATGGTGCCGCCACCACAGGGGAGCTCCCATCAGCGGACGAGTCTGTGTTTGCTGGTTGGTGATCCGGTGGCCGACGTGAAGCTCCCCTCGCCCTCCGTCCCACTGGTGCATTCAGAGTCTGTGGTGTGGCCCTCCATGGCCATGTGGGATGCAGCTCCCTCGTGCTCCAGTGCCACTGTACCTCCGCCTGATGATGCTGATGTACAAAAGGACAGGGAGAGCAGGAAAAGGGGGGGAGACAGAACAAAGAGAGTTTTAGTGCATGGCATACTGCTACCGTTGGCGGACAAGACAGACGCAGCAGCCCCATGCATTACGCTGTGCTCCTGACCTCTGCACATGCAATTTCTGGGATATGGCCTACATGGCAATGGTGGAAATCTGCGCACATGGATGCCACAGGGGCAACTATACCTCAACTTGGCACTCTGCTGAGGTGGGGTAGAGTGCCACATGTCCTACATAACGGGGGGGCCTTGCCTACCTAACTCGCCCTGGCCTAGGGACACCCACAGCCCACCACCCCCACCCAGACCCCTCCACTGCACGCAAAGTCTGCAGAATGAGGTTGTACTCACCCCCTTGTGTCTGCTGTGATGTCCTCAAGCGCCCATCCAACTCCGGGTAGGCCACTGCCAGGATCCGGAACATCAGGGGGGTCATGGTGGGATGGGCACCCCTCCCATGTTGGGAGGCCATCCCCAGCTGAGCCTCCGCCGTCTTCTTGCTGCAGCGGCGAATGTCCTCCCATCTCTTCCGGCAGTGGGTGCCCCGTCTCTGGTGGGCCCCCAGGGTCCAGACCTCCTTGGCGATGGCACGCGAAATGTCCCTCTTCTGGTGGGCGCTGACCTACATGACATGCACAAGGGAAGAGGAACAGTCATTTTCAACTGCACCGTCAATGTGAGTGGCCCCCTCCCTACTCTGACCATGTGGCCCATTCATTCCCATGCATTAATGTACTATGAACTCTGGCCCCTTCCCTCTTCCTCCCAGCCCTCTCCACCCAGGCCTAGCTCATACAACGTGCTTCCTCTGTACTAACCTGTTGGTCTGGAGGACCGTAGAGTAGCATGTACTGGGGTAGGACCCCCTCCACAAGTTTCTCCAACTCCTGTGCAGTGAAGGCAGGGGCCCTTTCCCCAGATGCAGCAGCCATCGTTGCTTCCAGACCGAGGTCACAGCAGCACTAGCAGTGTAGGTCCTCTCCTGTCGAAGGTCAGGTATCTAGTGATTGAACAAATAGAAAATGACGGTGACGTCCGCGGCAGGGCGCATCATCACCGCCGGCGCACCTGTTCATTGGCTCCAGGGACCCATAGGGTCCAATGTTAACCAATGCAGCAGTGCGCCGCGGTCTATGACCGCCTACCGTGGCGGTGTGCAACGCCAGCGCAGTTACCCCACAATCCCATTTTCCCAGTTTAAATGTCAGGCAGCCGCCATTTCAGGGGCCCACATGGCTTCATTTACTACTGCGTCACACATAGCTAGGCCTATACTCAACACACATACAGGAAGGTTTTTTTTGTCTGGTGTAGTCTTGTGTGTAACTGTAGGTACATACCTGGAGGAATAGTGACTGGTTCTTCGCTGTTGTCCTTCTTAGGCACCGTCAGCTGGGACATATGAGAAGATGGCGGAATCCTCCGGTGTACCGACCGCTGGTGGACCTGTTGACAATGGAAGAAAGACATGTCATTGTCACCTACAGGTTTGACCGTGCCACAATCCAGGAACTATGTACCCAGTTGGAGCCAGACCTGATGTCACCAATCCGCCATCCGACTGGAATCCCCCCTGACGTGCAGGTGCTGTCAGTGCTCCATTTCCTTGCAAGTGGGTCTTTTCAGACAACTGTGGCCATGGCATCAGGGATGTCCCAGCCTATGTTTTCCAACGTCTTGTCCAGAGTGTTGGCTGCCCTGCTGAAACACGTAAGGAGATACATCATATTCCCTCAGGTGGAGCATTTGCCTACTGTGAAAGGTGACTTCTATGCCCTTGGACATATCCCCAACGTCATAGGTGACATTGATGGGACCCATGTAGCTCTGGTTCCCCCCCCACAGTAGTGAACAGGTGTACAGGAACAGGAAGAGTTATCATTCGATGAATGTCCAGATGGTCTGTTTGGCAGACCAGTACATCTCGCAGGTAAATGCCATGTTCCCTGGCTCTGTGCATGACGCCTACATCCTGCGGAATAGCAGCATCCCTGATATGATGGGTCAACTCCAGAGGCACAGTGAATGGCTATTGGGGGACTCCGGTTACCCCAACCTTTCCTGGCTATTGACCCCAGTGAGGAATCCCAGGACCAGGGCAGAGGAACGGTACAATGAGGCCCATGGGCGGACAAGGAGGGTAATCGAATGCACCTTCGGCCTTCTTAAGGCCAGGTTCAGGTGCCTCCATATGACAGGTGGATCCCTATTCTACTCACCGAAGAAGGTGTGCGACATCATCGTCACCTGCTCCATGCTCCATAATTTGGCATTGCGACGCCAGGTGCCTTTTCTGCAGGAGGATGATCCAGATGACGGTGTTGTGGCAGCTGTGGAGCCTGTGGAGCCTGTGGACAGTGATGAGGATGAAGCTGAGGAAGAAGAAAACGACAACAGGGATTCAGTCATACAGCAATATTTCCAGTGACACACAGGTGAGAACATTTTCTGGTTTAACATTACATTAACTTTCACACGTTTATCCTGTACCTACATTTCACTCACTATTTGTTAATTGAGTTGTACCCTTCCATTTCAGTTTCACAAGTGTGGTAACCTACGTGTCAACTGCTTGCATCCTTGAAGGGCTTGTGATGTGACACATTGGTATTTTGGCCTTACAATGGGTAACCCATTATGACACTGTAATTGATAATACAAAGTTCCAAATCATAGACTGACTCCAGATTTTTTTGTGTTTCAAGGGTGTTTATTTAAGTGCTCAAAAATTGAAGGGGGGTTGTAAACTGGTGATGGGGGATGGTGGAGGAATGTCCATGGCAGAGTCCAGTCTATTAGTCTCACAGGTGCACTGGCCATCTGGGCATTGGAAGTGGAGCTGGGGCAGTTCTAGTATGGACAGGGTGACAAAGTGGGACAGTGGGAGGACAATCAGGGTGGTCTCATTTCCTGGCGGGGGTCTTGCCATCTTGCTCTGGCCTGTTCCTGGATCTCAGAGACCGCTTGCGTGGTGGTTGTCTGTCTGCAGGGGGTGGTGTGCTGGTGTGGTGGTCCTGTGGCGGGGCGTCCTGTCCACTAGCGCTGGCTGAGGTGGTGGGCAGTTCATCGTCGTGGCTAGTGTCAGGGGCCCCTTGAAGTGCCACGGTGTCCCTCAAGGTCTTTTGAATGTCCGTCAGCACCCCTAAGATGGTGCCCAGGGCGGAGCCGATGGTCCTGAGCTCCTCCCTGAACCCCAAATACTGCTCCTCCTGCAGACGCAGGGTCTCCTGCAACTTGTCCAGGACCGTTGCCATCATCTCCTAAGATGGTGGTATGCTCCCATGATGGAGGATAGGGCCTCGTGGAAAGTGGGTTCCCTTGGCCTGTCCTCCCTCCGTCGCACAGCAGCCCTCCCAGTTCCCCTCTGTTCCTGTGCTTCCGTCCCCTGGACCGTGTGCCCACTACCACTGCCCCCAGGTCCCTGTTGTTGTTGGGGTGGTGGGTTACCCTGGGTGCCCTGTAGTGGTGGACACACCGCTGATTGACCTGTCCTGGGTAGGGAGGTTTGGGCCCGCTGGGTGGGTGCTGTGCTGGTATTTCCAGAGGGTGGAAGCTCGGTGTTGGGCTGTGGATGGGCAAGGGGAACCGACTGTCCTGAGGCCCACGATGGTCCAGGCTGGTCATCAAGATCCAGTGGGGCAGAGCTGCTGTTGTCACTGTGGGCCTCTTCTGTGGGTGGAGTGGTGTTGTCTGGACCCTCTGGTGTGGTGACATTCCTTCGGGTTCCTGCAGGGGTATAAGAACATGAATATTGCATGTGTGTGTTTCATGGTGTGCAATGGGTGGGTGTGCGTGAACCCCAGTGCAAGCATTCCTGTGTGGGGGCTTGTGTGATGATGGTTGGGGGGTGTTCTGGGTATGTGCAGTGAGCATGCTTTGGTGAGGGGTGAGCATGCTTAGTTGTGTCATGCAGGGCTTGGTGTTGGGATGGGTGGTTTGTGTTATGGGTACATTAGTGAGGATTTCGGGTGATAGGGGAGGGTGTGAGGGTGGGGGTGTGTGATAGCATGCATGTAGGGTGGGGGATGTGATAGTTAAGATTTGACTTACCAGTGCCCCATCCTCCACCGACTCCCCCGAGGCCCTCAGGATGCATGATGGTCAAGACTTGCTCCTCCCATGTTGTTAGTTGTGGGGGAGGAGGTGGGGGTCCGCCGCCAGTCCGCTGTACCACGATGTTGTGCCTGGAGATCGTGGAACGCACCTTCCCCCATAGGTCGTTCCACCTCTTCCTGATGTCCTCCCTATTTCTTGGGTGCTGTCCCACGGCGTTCACCCTGTCGACTATTCTTCACCATAGCTCCATCTTCCTGGCTATTGATGTGTGCTGTACCTGTGATCCAAATAGCTGTGGCTCTAACCGTAGGATTTCCTCCACCATGACCCTGAGCTCCTCCTCGGAAAAGGGGGGGTGTCTTTGGCGTGACATGGGGTGGTGTGTGTGATGTGCGGGGTGGTGTATGTGTTGATGAGTGTGGTGAGTGTAGTGGTATGTGGTGTTTTGTGCATGGATGTTGTGTGGGTGATGGTGTTGTGTGCCTCGGTGTGATGGGGTTGTCAATAGCTGTGCTCTATCTCTCGCCTTCTCTCTGAATTTTTGGTTGTAGGGGTTTGTGGGTGATGTGGGTGTGTATTTTATATTGTGTTGGGTGTGTGGGAGTGGTGTGTGTTTGTGGGTCAGCTGTGTGTATTTGGAATTGTTCAATGTGGCGGTGTTTTGGAGCTGTGTGTGTATTTTGAGCACAGCGGTGTGTACTGCCAATGGAATACCGCGGTTGAAAGACCGCCGCGTGGATTAGTGGGTCGTAATAGCATGGGCGTGTTTCTGTTGGCGTGGAGGTGGAGGATTTGTTTCCGCATGTTTATCGCTGACCTTTGGTGTGGCGGTGTTGTGTGGGTGTCTGCATTTTGGCGGATTCTGAGATGTGTGTCATAATAGCTGTGGCGGTCTACCGCGGCTGCGGCAGTGTATTGGCGGTCTTCTGCACGGCGGTAAGCGCCTTATATCGCCAATGTTGTAATGACCCCCAGAGTGTTTTGAATTGTGTTAGCTGTGCTTGCTTTTGCCTGTGCATGTGTCCATTTTGGTGTGTGTCCCTTCCAAATGGTTCCTGTAGAGGTATGTCCCATGCAGTGGGAGTTTTTGGTGCTTTGTTGACTTTCCCTTCCCCATTGTTTAGATGTGCATGACGATTGGTTTTGGTATTGTTTGTCCCTGAGACCCATGTAGGGACATTTCCTGTGGAGATGTTGTTTGAGGGTCCTTTTCAAAGGGTTACATGTCCCAGTGCAGTCTCCATCCCGGTGTGTCCTCGATAGACCCATCTCAATTGTGTAGGTATAGTTGTTATTTTGTTCTTAGTGTATTTGTTTCTCTGTGTTTTATGCATGCCATTGTGCTGTGGTGTGTGTAATGTATGTGTCCATTGTAGGGCTGTTTGCTGGTGGTGTTTTTCATGTTGCATGCCACATTGATAAGTATGTGTGTTGTTAGAAATGGGATTTCTGGTTGGCTGGGGTATGCACCTAAGCCAGGCAGAACCCACCCACTCTAGTCAGGGCGAGGGAGTTACACACCCAAGATAACCCCTGCTCACCCTCTTGGTAGCTTGGCACGAGCAGTCAGGCGCATCCCAGAGGCAATGTGTAAAGTGATTGCACAACACACACAACACATGTGATGCAATGCATACACCACAAAGGAAACACAACACTAAGGGCCTGATTCATGAAAAGTTAGTGCTGCCTTTACATCATTTGTTGATGCAAAAGCTACACAAACTTTCAAAATATGTTATAATTTCTAAGTTTGCACCGCTTTTGCATCAACAAATGACGTCAAGGCGGCGCTAACTTTTAATTAATCAGGCCCTAAATTATATAAAAAATAACTGTATTGCATAAAACATCATTAGACCAAACACAACATGCCAGTTATATCCTGCTACACAAGCAGTTGTCAGAACATTACTCAGTTACGAGTAGTCTGCAAAAACCAGCAGTACTCACATGCAACACATAGGTTACTGGTTATCTTGCAACACAAGCAGTAGTTAGGTTTTCATCATTATCAAAAGCGACATGTCATAATAACACATGATCATAACTGCCAAAACATTATCATGAATGCACATAACATGACACATCCCCAAAAATGCACATGGCGCAGTAGGCACATCGTCACAGGCTTATACAGTGTCATGAAGGCACATCCCATGAGCTATTCTCCTCTGGTATATGTCAGGCACTAAAAATACATGCAAATATCAATTTATGATATTCTCACCAGAACCGGCGAGTTCAATCTGCCACCTACACCAGGCACCACAACAGGGAATGATGAGGGCAAAATGGGGACATCCGTGTCCCAGTCTCGGAGCTCCTGCACTTCGATTCCTGCACTTGTGGTGATGCAGGATTACTGTTGGCAGGCCGGGGGACCTCCGTCAAGAGTCACCACCCCAGCCGGCTGCAAGAGCCACCAAGCTAGAGGATCCCAGATGATGAACAGAGGTGCGCCCAGCCTCTTACACCTGAGGAGTTGACACGCCTCCTGCTACAGGGGTGTTCTACATTTCATGGGGCCTCGGGCAAAAGCTGAACACTCTATCAGCAGCCACCTGCATCCTCAAGGTGGCTGTTAATGCTGGGGGCCTCCGGGCAAGCCGCGTTCCTCCTTAGGAGCAGACCCAGGTCCTCTCCTTTCTTCTTCACAAGGCATCCAAGCCCAGGGGGAAGGCTAAGCCCGGGGAGAAGCCCTGCAGGCAGTGGCAGTTCCTCCTAGTGACCCAGCAGTTCACAGGTCAGCACAACAGCAGCAGTCCAAAGGTGGTTCCTGGCAAGTCACTCCAGCAGCATCTTGTGTCCAGTTCAGTAGTACTTTAGTGTCTCTCTTACCTGGGGAAAACCCCCTGTACTTATACTCAGTTTTGCACAACTTTCACAAAAGGGGGAGAAGAGGTTCCAACCAGTACTAACTGGTTCTAGGAGTGTCCCATCTCTCCTCCAGCACAGGCTCTAGACATTAATGGAGGTAAACAAGCCCTTTGTGTGATGCCTTGCACAGCCGTTACAAATGCAGGTGTGCCCCGCCTCTCCTTCTCTCATGCCAGGAAGACCATTCAATATGCAGATGCCTCTGTGTGACACCTCTGCCCTCCCTGTGTGCAGGCTGTATGAAAAGTATGCAGAAAGCCCATTTGTTACTCTGACCCAGACATGGATAGGATTCAAGCTGCAAAACATCAGAGTTATAAGCACAGAGAATTGCCCTCTTTCTAGGAGTGTCATTTCTATCATGGTAATAAAATATCCACCTACACCAGTAAGCAGCATTTCTCGCTACCATTACAACCATAGGTCAGACAATACCTCCTCTCCTAGACATAAGGTAGGGCATGTCCAATGCAATCCTATGAGCAAGGCAGCACTCACAGCAGTAAGAAACCAAATAGGCTGTTTATTACTACCAGGACAGGCCACACAATGAGGCACATGTTCTGCCTTCTACATACATAGCACCTTGCCCATAGGGCTAGCTAGAGGGTCATTTACATGCAATAAAAGGGGGATTCCATGCCTGGCTAGTAAATTTAGATGCCAGGTCCCTGTGGCAGAAAACTGTACATGCAACATGTTTGAAAGGCTACTTCTGTGGGTGGTGCAAGCAGCGCTGAAGGCCCATTTAATTTGCAGTCCATGGGTATAGGGATACCACTGTACAAGGGACTTACAGGTAAACTTAATGTGCCAATTAGGTGTAAGCCAGTCATTCCAACTTTAGAAGGAGAGCATCTGTACTTTAGCACTGATCAGCAGTGATAAAGTGATCAGAGTCCTAGAGCCAAAAACAAAAGAGGTAAACAAATAGGAAGTGCAAGGCGAAAGGTTTGGCAATGACCCTATAAAAAGGGCCAGGTCCAACATGTGTTGTATGTGTTCACCGTCCTTGGCCATTGTGGAATGAGGCATTGTGAGCTGTAATTGTATATGTGCTGTAGGTGTATTGTTCTTGCTGTGCGTGATAATGTTGTGTAGCCTTCAGTGTCCTTGTTCCTGGAGTGTGTGTCCATGCATATTTCTGTAGTGTTGCAGTGCAGTGTGAGTGTGCTGGCCAAAGTATGCACATTGTGTGTGTGTACATGTCCATACTGATGTATATCAGTGAGTGTGTGCTGTATGAGACAGGAGCCTGCTGCCCATGGCGTACGCCCCCCATGATGTGTTTACCGGCGCTGCAAGCTGTTTATAAAGGTTGATGGTACAGGAAGGTGTGTGTACTTACAGTTGATGGCGTCTATGTCGATGTTGATTTAGTTGTCTTTCAATGAGTGGCGTAATGTTTATAAATGGCTCCATTGCGGCCCAAGACATGTAAAGCTGCCCGCAGATGAGTCTCTCTCTTTATACTGTCCGTTTACGCCAGCTTGTACATGGTGGTTGGACCGCCATGGTCACATTGGCGGTGTGCAACTTCGTAATGGGTCAGGTGGAAACACTGTCTCAGCCACCCTGTTTATGCTTCCACTGCACCTTGGAGGTCTGTGCTGCCTGGCAGTGCTGGCGGACGACTGCGGTCATCTGTTTGTACGACCCCCAAACTCGTAATGCCGCAGTCCACTCCACCAGACCATTGGCGGTCAGACCGTCACCACCAACATGGCAGTCACTGGACCGCCAAACTCGTAATCAGGCTCTCAGAGCTTCATTTCGAGTTTGGCTGAGTTTGGTGAAACAGACATGAAAAGGCTAGCGGAGAACGAGGTTGTAATCCAAAGGGGAGCGCTGCATGCAGCGTTGCCCTTATAGATAATGATCTCTGCCACAGTCAGGGCTTCAGGATCATGGATCCGGATGGTGCTGGAGGAACCCTGTTAGCTGCCAGGGTCTTAATGTGGCTCATAATGAGGCCCTTAGTCTGTAGCTCTTATACGTGTCATATGTATTTTGCACATCTATGATGTATTTTGGTGTGGTGTTTGGAATCATTTATAAGAACTGTTTATGTGTTATGGTATACTTTTTTCAAATATTGCATCTTTGCGGCCTTGAAATAGTCATCATTGATGAAACACGTGTCAGCTGCCTGCGTCTCTGGGAATAAAAATTATTCATTTATATTAGACTGATGTTCTAACTGGACTGATTGGATGGTCCTCTTGCATTTTGGAATTGCTGTATTACTGCTCTAGGTGCACTTTATATGCTCATATTTGTAGTAACTAGATAGCAATTCAAAAGAAAAAATAGTAGGCCAGCCGATCCCACACCTGCATACTATAACCTCTGATCTGGATCCCACACTGCTTCTCAAGATATGGACGTAGATCAAGGTAAACCTCCATAAGTAAGCCCAGTCTTATGGCAATGTTCTGCAACACACAAGAGGCTACAATTATCTTGCACACAATGACCGATGAGTACACCAGCATCCCTCCACCCTGTACAGTCAAGACATCTGAATCACGACATGAGGTCTAAAATGTGTTTTGTAATGGTTCATACACATATGTGTTCAATTGTACCTCTGCTGAGATTCTGTGGTTGGATGTCTGTAGAGTGGGAAAAGATGGAAAAAGAGAGCATACACAGCATTACCTAAAAAAAATTATTTTATATCACGAGGGGACCTTTATTTTATTTTAAATACATTACGTCAGGGCCATGTGTGTTCATTGAGTTGTAATCTATCTGGAATAGTATTGAATTGGCGACAGTTGACATTAATTTAAGCCCTGTGAGCTGTACTTACAAAGAAGCCATATGTCACCAAAATCACCAGCAACCAAATGACATACAAGAGGTGATTGCTGGAAAAGGAAGTTGTGTGTCTGCTTCCTGGACAGACATCTTACTCATCTGTGACACACCCCTTGCATCAAAGACAGGCTGCACATTGCCAGCTGTGTCTGTTGCTGTAAGGGTGCTTTGTGTGCTGAGGTGACTGAAGTGAAGTCAATGGCACCTAGTATGTGTGAAAGTGGGCAAAGACGTAAACTCCCTTGCCACTATTTGCCTTTCCACCAGTGAATCTGGCATGGTGATAAACTGTGCACTCTTCAGTTTATGCATTTTAGAAGCTGATGCAAACAGTGGGTCTGGCTTGTCTGTATGATGCCAACATTATCAGAGGAGATGCTCTGGAAAAATCAAGTGACCATAAAATTCAGCACAACTAATATTTTTATTTAGGCTGTGATAGCCTGGGAGCAGTCTGTTGGTGCATTCAGCTGTTGCTCCCACTCAGTTCCTATGATCACACCATGTTGGATGTACTATCTGGAAATAATAGCTTGCATGGACATACCAAAATGTTTATCCTTTATCTATAAGCCATCTCCCTTCTCTTCTTCAAATAATTCCCTCTCAAAAGAAGGAGCAGAAGCTTGGCCCACTAACAATAGAGACAGAAGATAAATTCCACTACCTCAGAGTCTGGTTATCAAACACAGGAAAAACATCATATCAGGTAGCGGCAATAAGAACCAAGGCGGAAAGACTTACCTACGCCTTAGCAAAACCACCTTTGGCTACGGTCACCAATACCTTTGGCAATCTGGAGGGTTATTAGAGAAAAACTACTCCTGGCTATCACCTATGAACACTTGGCATACCCTGGCAGGATGACTGCATCATTAGAGAAATGCCAGATGAGAACCTACAAAAAGATATTACAGATCCCTAATTCAACCAGACACACAGGGCCATGCTTAGAGTTTAATATAGCAAGAATGGACACCTCGGTAAAATGGATATAATCAAGCTCTTTCATGGTGTCTGCAGGGCCAACCCAGATAGCCTGAGGGGTTCCCTGAATACAATCTTTAAGGATGGTGCAAGCAGTTGGGCCATTTATCTCAGGCAAGCTGAGGAATACTTCAGCTTAGTTCCCACCTATGCGAAGGATCCTCTCATATCGAATGGCACTCCTAAAAAAGACTTTGAAAGATCAGGGCATGCAAACTTCTAGAGAAAATGATATAGCCATAATCAGGAATATAACCGGAGCAGAGGGCTTTGCCGAGACTTACCTTACCAACAATGTCCAACCATATATGAAAACAGCTCTGGGAGCTTCTGCATTTCAGAATATTCTGTTAATGCAACTATTAACACTCCCCATCAGGGACCTTAGACACAACTGGAAGTCCGCATGGGGTTATTCCGAAGATTGTGCACTGTGCAAATATCACACTGAATCTATAGGACACCAAGTATGTTACTGTCCACGATTGGCCTTGGAGAGATGTCTCCTACTAAAACCTCTTTTTCTGAAATATGGAGTGAGATCGTGCTTTGATGTCATAAACGTAATATTCAGAGCTGACACCCCAAAGGAACTTGCTCGCTTTGGGAAATGTTTTACCAACAGGAGCCTGGCCCTACAGAATGCACAGAGCCTCCAACGTGTAGAATCAAAAAGGGGAGAGGCGGACACTAAAGAAACATTACTAACAAAGTGGCTTACTCACCCATGAAAGTCCCCTGAGAGCTTGAGAGTCCTAGCTAGACCCTGGATTGATAGGCCAGACAGGGCGTCTCTGTTCGAACTTTAAATGCACACTATTGTGCATTACTACTCTGTGGGCCATATGTAGGAAACTCCGGCATTGCAACTCGCAAATTGAGTCTGAAACGACTCGCAATTTGTGAGTCGCAATGCCGGATGCAGGATGGTGTCTCTGACACCATCTGCGAGTCGCAACGGGGTCGCAAAGGCCCACCTCATTAATATTATTGAGGTGGGTCGCAATTTGCGACCCCCTTGCGAGTCGCAGCACTCACAGGGATGGTGGCCTGCTGGAGACAGCAGACCACCATCTCTGTGACTGCTTTTAAATAAAGCAGTTTTTTTTTTGTAATGCAGCCCGTTTTCCTTAAAGGAAAACGAGATGCATTACAAACGAAAAAATGAAAGTGCCTGCTCTGAAAAAATTTTTTCAAGACCATTCACAAAGGGGAAGGGGTCCCATGGGGACCCCTTCCCTTTTGCGAATGGGTTACCTCCAGTGTGACACTTTCGCGGTCACAAAGCAATCTTACATCGCGCTGCGACTTGCAAATAGGTGGGGAACACCCCTTCCTATTTGCGACTCGCAGTCCCATTTTGTGAGTCGGTAACCAGGTTACCGACTCGCAAAATGGGAATGGGCATCGCGATGTGAGTTTTGCGCCTTACAAACAGTGGTTTTCACTGTTTGCGAGGGGTAAAAGCCTTGCTACATCTGGTCCTGTGTCTCTCGCGTCCTACTCACCCATTGAAAGCTCCATGACAGTTTGAGACTCTGAAGTCAGACCTGGGAGTGATAAGCCAGACAGGGAATCTCTGTTTGATTTCTCAGTTCTTACTATTGTGCATTAATTTACTCTGCCTTTCCCGTTACCATCTCAATTTCCAGACTGCAGGGAAGCCTGGTACTGGCAACTACCCTTCCATCGCCGTGCTTGTGGATGGCACACTAAAGGATGAGACTTTGCGGCAACATCATGCACTTCCTGTAATTGGCACTCTAGTTTTAAGTTTTTAGATCTTCTATAAATTTTATCAGACATTGTAACAGTCTTTTGCTTGAGCATCTATATGGATTTACAGACAGCATTATAGGTAGATTGCTCATATGTTCAATGTCATTAGAATTGATAATAAGGATGGGCGTCTGATTCTAGCACACTTTGCATGGACACTTGCAATTGAAGGCAGTGAAGTGGAGGATATTGTATATGTCTAGAAGTATTTCTATGGTAAAGTAGTTGTATTTTATGCAACGATTTTAAGTTATTATGCAATAAAAGGTACTACAACTACTATAAGTAAATAAATGTGTACTATGTCTAGATTTTTTTAGCATTAAATTATATTTATATTTTTAATCATTTTAAATTATGTAATTTAATTTACCATTATTCTTATGGATATATCTTTTAAGCCTCTCCCGCCAATATTTTTCATGACAGGGTGTTGCAGTATCAGTGGTTGGCTATGTGTTTTGCTGGAACTACTAATGTTTGTTTTTTGGCAATAATAATTTTGTCTCTGTCCTCTTTTTCAGGGAGTGTGAAGTAGCTTAACCGGTTCTGTGCTGAGGATGTAGTGGTTACGTCCCTCGGCACAGTGCTGCTGTGCCGAGGGACGTAACCATTACGTCCTCGGCACACAGCCCAGATGGAGCGCTCTCGCTCCCTCTGTGTGCATCCCCCCACCCCCCAAAGGCATGGGTGGAAGGGGAAGCCCTTCCCCTTCCACCCCGACCCCCCCACCCCCGTGATATCAGCGTGCAAGCGCGCGCTGTTTGTCACAGGGCCTCCCCCATGCGATCGAAAGAGAAATGCTTTGCATTTCTCTTTCGATCACGTGGGGGAGGCCCTGAGAGGCTTCATAGGGAAGGAAATGTATTTCCTTCCCTTTGAAGTCTCTCCAAGCATTTCAAAAGCCGGATTGCCTGCAATCCGGCTTTTGAAACGCCCACTAGACACCAGGGATGTTTTTTTTTAAAAAAATAGACATAAGGGAGGGACCCCTTGGGCAAGGGTCGCACCCGGGGGGCATTTTTTGGGAAGGCCTTTTCTGCCCCCCCGGGGGCAGAAACCTCTAGGCACCAGGGATAATTTTTATTTTTTTGTTTACTTTGTTGTTTTAGGTGTGGGGAGTGACCCCGTAGGCAAGGGTCGCTCCCCTAGGGGGCACAATATATTTAGGCCATTTCTGCCCCCCTTGGGGGCAGATTGGCCTATTTTGATGAGGCCAATCTGCCCCCAAGGGGGACAGAAACCACTAGACACCAGGGAGGTTTTTTTTTTACGTGAATTTCACGCAAGGGGAGAGACCCCTTAGGCAAGGGTCGCTTCCCTGGGTGGGGGAATTATTTTAGGCCATTTCTGCCCCCCTGGGGGGTAGATCAGCCTATTTGGATTAGGCTGATCTGCCCCCAAGGGGGGCAGAAACCACTAGGCACCAGGGATTTTTGTTTTTTTTTGTTTTACAGATGGGGAGCGGCCCCTTGGACAAGGGTCGCTCCCCTGGAGGGGAAAATTGTATTTAGGCCAATACAGATCGGCCGATTTTTTCTACGCCAATCTACCCCCAAGGGGCGCAGAAACCACTAGGCACCAGGGACTTTTTTTTGGCACCAATGTCACGCAGGGGGAGCGACCCCGTAGGCAAGGGTCGTTCCCGGGGGGGTTGAGGGGGAGACAATTTATTTTAGGCCATTTCTGCCCCCCCGGGGGCAGATCAACCTATTGTTATTAGGTCGATCTGCCCCCGGGGGGGCAGAAACCTCTAGGCGCCAGGGCAAAACTTTTTGTTTTTGTGTTTTTTTTTTGTTTGTTTGTTTTTTTAGAGATGGGGAGCAACCCATTAGCCAAGGGTTGCTCCCGTGGGGGGCAAATTGTATTTAGACCATTTCTGCCCCCCTTGGGGGCAGATTGCCCTATTTTAGGTCAATCTGCCCCCAAGGGGGCAGAAACCACTAGGCACCGGGGATTTTTTTTTTGGCGCTAATGTCACGCAGGGGGAGCGACCCCGTAGGCAAGGGTCGCTCCCGGGGGAGGGGTGAGGGGGGCAAATTTATTTTAGGCCATTTCTGCCTGCCCCACCTGGGGGCAGAAACCTCTAGACGCCAGGGCAAATTTTTTGTGTGTTTTTCTTTTTTTTTTTTTTTTTTTTTTTTAGATGGGGAGCAACCCATTAGGCAAGGGTCGCTCCCCTGGGGAGCAAATTGTATTTAGACCATTTCTGCCCCCCTTGGGGGCAGATTGCCCTATTTTAGGTCAATCTGCCCCCAAGGGGGCAGAAACCACTAGGCACTGGCACTTTTTTTTTGGCGCCAATATCACGCAGGGGGAGCGACCCCATAGGGGACAAATTTATTTTAGGCCATTTCTGCCCCCCCGGGGGCCGGCTGAGCTAGAGGCCAAAATCCACAGGTAGGAACTGTTTTCTATGAAAAAATGTGATGTGTCCACATTGTGTTTTGGGCCATTTCCTGTCGCGGGCGCTAGGCCTACCCACACAAGTGAGGTATCATTTTTATCGGGAGACTTGGAGAAATGCTCGGTGGAAGGAAATTTGTGGCTCCTCTCAGATTCCAGAACTTTCTGTCACCGAAATGTGAGGAAAACGTGTTTTTTTAGCCAAATTTTGAGGTTTGCAAAGGATTCTGGGTAACAGAACCTGGTCAGAGCCCCACAAGTCACCCCATCTTGGATTCCCCTGGGTTACTAGTTTTCAAAAATGCGCTGGTTTGCTAGGTTTCCCCAGGTGCAGGCTGAGCTAGGGGCCAAAATCCACAGGTAGGCACTGTTTTCTATGAAAAAATGTGATGTGTCCACGTTGTGTGTTTTGGGCCATTTCCTGTCGCGGGCACTAGGCCTACCCACACAAGTGAGGTATCATTTTTATCAGGAGACTTGGGGAAACGCTGAGTGGAAGGAAATTTGTGGCTCCTCTCAGATTCCAGAACTTTCTGTCACCAAAATGTGAGGAAAATGTGTTTTTTTAGCCAAAGTTTGAGGTTTGCAAAGGATTCTGGGTAACAGAACCTGGTCAGAGCCCCACAAGTCACCCCATCTTGGATTCCGCTACGTCTCTAGTTTAAAAAAATGCACAGGTTTGGTAGGTTTCCCTAGGTGGCGGCTGAGCTAGAGGCCAAAATCTACAGGTAGGCACTTTGCAAAAAACACCTCTGTTTTCTTTAAAAAAATGTGATGTGTCCACGTTGCATTTTGGGATGTTTCCTGACGCGGGCGCTAGGCCTACCAATACAAGTAAGGTATCATTTTTATCGGGAGACTTGGGGGAACATAGATTAGCAAAACAAGTGTTATTGCTCCTTGTCTTTTCCTACTTTATTTCCTTCCAAATATAAGAGAGTGTGTAAAAAAGACATCTATTTGAGAAATGCCCTGTAATTCACATGCTAGTATGGTCACCCCGGAATTCAGAGATGTGCAAATAACCACTGCTCCTCAACACCTTATCTTGTGCCCTTTTTGGAAATACAAAGGTTTTCTTGATAGCTATTTTTCACTCTTATATTTCAGCAAATTAATTGCTGTTTACCCGGTATAGAATGAAAACGCACTGCAGGGTGCAGCTCATTTATTGGCTCTGGGTACCTAGGGTTCTTAATGAACCTACAAGCCCTATATATCCCCGCAACCAGAGGAGTCCAGCAGACGTAATGGTATATTGCTTTCGAAAATCTGACATTGCAGGAAAAAGTTACAGAGTAAAACGTAGAGAAAAAATTATGTTTTTTTCACCTCAATTTCAATATTTTTCTTTTTCAGTTGTTATTTTCTGTAGGAAACTCTTGTAGGATCTACACAAATGACCCCTTGCTGAATTCAGAATTTCGTCTACATTTCAGAAATGTTTAGGCTTCTGGGATCCAGCATTGGTTTCATGCCCATTTCTGTCACTGACTGGAAGGAGGCTGAAAGCACATAAAATTGTAAAAATGGGGTATGTCGCAGAAAAATGTCAAATTTGTGTTGAAAAATTGAGTTTTCTGAGTCTGCCTGTTCCTGAAAACTGGGAAGCTGGTGATTTTAGCACCGCAAACCCTTTGTTGATGCCATTTTCAGGGAAAAAAAGCACAAGCCTTCTTCTGCAGCCACTTTTTCCCATTTTTTGAAAAAAAACAAAATTTTCACTGTATTTTGGCTAATTTCTTGGCCTCCTTCAAGGGAACCCACAAAGTCTGGGTACCTCTAGAATCACTAGGATGTTGGAAAAAAAGGACGCAAATTTGGCTTGGCTAGCTTTTGTGGATAAAAAGTTATGAGGGACTAAGCGCGAACTGCCCCTAATAGCCAAAAAAAGGCTCGGCACAGGAGGGGGAAAAGGCCTGGCAGCGAAGGGGTTAACATTCATTTTGTGAACAGCCATAAACACTAAAGTTACTCAAAAGTGGAAGAATAAATTACATATGCAAATTATTCACAAGAGTAAGTTACCTTTGTGAACAGAACTGTGTGTCTGCTCATAGCCCACAGCAGGTCAATACCTGCTGCAAACAATTTCTCACTCAGGATGAAGTTCCTACACAGCAGGGGTTGGCCAACTACCTATGATGTGGCATGAGGTGTGACTGAAGACCCATCCTATGGCTATCCCAAGAGCTACTCTTAAGGTCTGAGTGTAGAGCAAGGCTGGATACCAGGACCTTTGGCCATACTCTGCTACATATGGTTGGAGGTGGTGTAGGAGTCTAGCTCTCTTTATATAGTGTATGAATAGGAAGTTCACTGTGCAGAGAGTCCAAGCAACCCCACTTTCATATCCAGAGGTAAAAAGCAGACCACCTAATTCTCTGTTTTTGTGGTAGTGTGGACAAGCAGTTATGCTTATCTTGGAGATGTGCTAAGCATTTGTTGTACTCACAGTATCCATAAATGTGGCTATACACTCAAACTAATAACTCACGACTAATTTACAAACATACATCAGATTTTTATAACATTTGTACGACCAAGATCATCAAAATTGGGTAGGTAGTTTTTAAGTTATGATTTTTCAATGTTTAGCAAAATGTGTCTTTTCGTGCGTAATTACGCACCATAGGAATCAATTGGAGAAATCTTTAAAAACGTATATAAAATCAGGCAAAGCTCTCACAAGTTTCACCTTCTGTTTTTAGTTTGAGGTCGTTGAGATGTCCTGTGGGCCAGATGGAGAAATTGGAGCTGGTGCAGAACGGAGAAGGAGACCACCTGGAAACATATTGCACAGGTAGACTTAAAGATAAGTCTGTTGGGTCCTCTTGGAGTGTAGAGGCTACAAGGGGTTATGGACCACTAGAGCACAGCTGGTTTTCTGATGAAGGGGCCCGAGAAGCCAGGTGCAGTGCAGATAGGTCCGCCATGTGTTGTGCATCAAGGAGTCTTTGGAGCAAGATGTAGGTCACTTTACAGGTGGATTGCAGGCCAGCAGGGAACATTCTGGAGGCGTAATTGTTTGGGTGTCCTCAGAGAGTTCAGAGTGGACTATTCTTCTGGGTATCTAATGCTGGGGGTCCATTACCCCGGGTTATGTCAAGTCTCAGCCACTGGAGAGCGCAGTGACACCAAACTCAGCACACTAGCAGGGTTTGTCCTGTGGGTCAGTTCAGCACAATTTGGTGAGGCTGCTGTGTCTGGTACATTGATTATTGACCTGCCAGTGAACTGGACTTCACTGGTTTCTTGCCTGCAGGGTACAGAGAGTTATGCCTTCACTCAGAGAGAGGTTCTTGGCAATTTAAGACTGGAGGTCCTGTGTTTTTTTTTTAGCATCTGTCCAATGTCCAGTCGACCTCTCAGTGGCAATTGTTGAGTCCTGGGTGAGGCAGGCAGGGTTTGGTCTTTTTCTTCTTGCAGCGGGGCTTCTGTTCTGGGGCCTTGGGTCACTTTTTGTGTCTATCAAATCTGATCTGCAGATCTAGGGATGCTCCCTAAATACTGCATTTAGTGGGTGTTCAGGGGAGTACCTGGTAGTGGCCGATGGGCCACCTAGCTTAGGGTGGCTACACCCACTGTGGGGCCACTTCCTGTGGAAAGAGGTCATGTCCCTTACCCTTATTGGCTATTTTACTGCCATCCAAGATGGAGGAAAATGAAATGGAGTTGTCACCTTGCCTGCCACATCTGGGTGGGGGTGCAAGCTGAGGGGGGACACTCCTCGTACTCTAAGTTTTCCCACTGGTTCTCCCACTCAAAGCTAGCAGCAGAGTCAGAGGTCAGATTTCAAAGGGGGGAAAACCTTTGAAGCTGACCACTGGGTGCCTGCCTGGGAGAGGAGGTGTAACACCTCCTCCCAGGAAAGGCATTGTGTTCTGGCTCCTGAGAACAGGGATTCTCACCCCAGGAGTCCAGATTAGTGTCTGGTGGTGGCAGGCTGGTAAAAACTAGTCAGCAACCATGCAAGGACTGTTAGGTTCAGCAGGGGGTACCTCTAAGGTGCCTTCTGGGCACATGTTTGAATAAATCCAACACTGGCATAAGTGCATGATTATTATTCTCAGTTGTTTGATACCAAACAACCCAGCATTCAGATAGGCTATCATGTAGCTGGAGAACTCGTAATGGCCAGTGTCTAACACATGTATTTACTATGGCTCCCCTGTACACTTACTATGTCTTAAGGTTTTATAAAGAGACATTGAGGGAATATTTGTTCATGCAAACATATGCCCTCACATGCATTATAGTGCACCCTACCTTAGGGTTATAAGGCCTACTAGACGTGTGACTTAAACATAGTGCATGCAGTGTTAGTGGACAGTGCACTCTTGTTGACCGCCATGTTGAGTTTGCAACTTTTAAATACACTTTGTCATGCACTTGCAATTGCAGTATGCATGAGCTTGCTGTGGGGCCTCTCAGAGTGACACAATTGATGCTGTAGCTCTGGGGAGAGCTCTCTTCAGAATCTATCCCTTTGGTACCAGGGGTGCCGTTTACTAGGCACTTAGAAGCAGGGTCGGCTTTAGCACTGGTGGTGCCCGGTGCAGCAATCTTTTTTGGCTTTACAAATCCATTCATTTATCCACAGAAAACAAAGTTCTGTTCTTCACAGCAGGCATATTAACCCTCTGTGCTACTTTATATTGAGTTAAAACTGCCACTAGACAAGAGTCTGATCTCTCTAGCAAGAACATTAATCACAAGAGTTATTTTGGCATATTAATTGCTTCCTGAAAGCTGTATTCACAAGTAACTTTTTAGCAGGTGCTTTTAAATCTCAAGTTTCGTAAGTTATTGCTAAACACAGTGCCCCTTCTAAGTTCAGTGCCCCCCCAATAGAGTTCAGCAGCTGGAGTAGCCACACTCCCTAAAGCTGCCCTGCTTAGTTTAGTGGCTGAAACGCCAATACATAGTACAATTTTGGGAAAAGAAACATGGTCCTTTCCCCCTGTGTTTGTTTTTAGTGTATTGCTGCTCCAATATCATGGATGGGCCACAACTGTGGAGCATGAATACACCGCACTACACCCCCAGGGCATTTTTGTTGTTGGGGCGTGGCCTCTTCAGGAAGGGTCACTTCCTTTTGGGGCCATATAATTGTAATTATATTTATATAGAGCTTACTACCCCTGACAATGCATCAATTCATTTTTTGGCAAGGAGCACGCTACTCCGGAACCCAAAAGGATTAGTGGTGGATTAGTATAGGGAAATATGAGTACAGTATTACTATAGGAAAATATGATGTGTTTTAAGCAGAGGACATGAGTCTGTTAGTTGGATTGAATAGACTAATTGAATAGACTAATGGAGGGACATAGGCGAGAAGAATTCAGAAGTGTTTATTGGAAGATCATAGTAGTAAATGAGGTTTGAAATGACTAAAGGGGAGATGGAGGAGGGAAGAGTTTGTAGAAAGGATTTGGGGAAGCATAATAGAAAAATGGGGGATGAGATCAGTTAAAGGAGAGATAAATGAAGGAGACTTTAGTAGGGTTATTTGGGAGATCATAGTGGTAAACTAGGGTTTTGGGGTGATCAAAGAGGGGTAGAGGCGTGAAGAGTGTAGGAAGGGTTATTTTAGATATCATAGTAGGGGAATGGATTTGAGATGAGTCAGAGAGTGGAGATAGAGAATAGAGAGATAGAGGTATAGAGTGATGGTGAAACAGAGTAAAGCTTTTGATACAGTATTTTTTTCTTTTCCCTCTTGTACAGCAGGACTCAAGTAATACATATATAATTGCATGATTACATAGTAAGGGAATATTTGTGTCAGGAATATAAAATAGTGAGATTTAAGTTTCTGGAGTTGCAGTATGTGACAATAATTTATTTGTGTACTTTTATAACATTCTTTTATCTTTCCTCAATATTTCAACAGTGAATTGCTTGTAGATACTTAGTTAAGATAATATTTACCTATTGTGATTGATAAAATAAAAATAGATACTCCTAAGCATCTAATCAAACAACTTATATAGAAACTATGATATGACTTATGAACATGTTAAGCCTATATTTTGTAAGTTTGTGCCGCTTTTGTGTAAAAGAATTACGCAAAGGAAACGCTAACTTTTGAAAAATTAGGCTCTCAGTTTGAGATGGTTCCATGTAATCCATAGATCCAAAGTAATTTGGGGCATTCCACTGTAAGGAGTAATAGTGTGTCATCTGCATAGTTGTAGTATGTGAGTTGAAATTCATTGATCATTGCCGATAATGACAACATGTATATGTTGAAAGGCATGGGTGAGATGATTGAGCCTTGAGGGGACCCTGCTTTTGTGGAGTAGGGTTTGGATGACATCTGTTCTGTTTTGAAGGTAGGATGTGATAACGTTGAGAGCAGTCCCCTCTATGCTGGCTTCATAGAGTCTTTGTATTAGGGTGTCATGGTCAACTGTGCCAAAGGCAGCTGAGAAGTCCAGGAGAAGTAGTGCAGCAACTCCATTGTGGTCTATTGTATTTTTAAGATCATCCCAGATGGCAATGAGGCCAGATTCAGTGCCTCTTCTTGGGCAGAATCCAGTTGGTTAGTGTGAAAGTATGGAGTTATCTTCAATGAATTGTGACATCTGGACGAAAGCTGCTCAGTTTGCCCAGGAAAGGTCCATTTGTGTTCGGTCTGTAGTTGTTGGGGTCATGCAGATCCAGGTTTGTTTTCTTTAATAATGGGCACATGTATGCCTTTTTAAGGTCTTCAGGAAAGATTCCTGTAATTATAGAATTATTGATGATTCTTCTTACTGGTGAGGCAGCAGAGGGAGATAAAAGAATGTTCTTGAAGATGTGTGGTGGACAAGGGTCCGAAGGGCAGCCGGAATGCCAGCTTGCTTTGACCAGATCCATAAATTTACTTTGTGATATCTGTTTGAAGGAATGGAAAAGCTGAATTGGCTTACTTTTGAAGGGAATGTTTGGAAATGGGTTGGAGTAACTGGTGTAGTCATGTGGGGCTAGTTCTTTTGGCTGATCTGTCCCGGGAGTCGCAACCCACTAGATACCAGAGATAAATGTGTGTAATAATATTGGGGGGAGCGGCCCCTTGGGCAAGGGTGATTCCCCTTGGGGGATAATTTTTTTCTGAATTCTACCCCCCACTGGGCAGATTGGACATTTTTAGGCTAATATGGACCTCTCGGAGGTGGAAGCCCACTAGACACCAGAGAGTAATGTTTTACAGCAAGGGTTGCTTCCCTTGGGTGCAATCATTTTTTATTTCACCCCAAGTGCAGATGGGCCAATTTTAGGCTGATCTTCCCTCTGCAAGGGGCAGAAGCCAAAGTCCACTAGGCACAAGGCAATAGTATTTAGAAGGGGAGCAACCCCTTAGGGAAGGGACATTTCCCTTGTGGGGAGCAATATTTGTTTTATTCCTCCCCTGCTGGTGTGCTAATTGCCAAATTTTAAGTTCAATCTGCCCCCTAGAGGGGTGGAAGCCCACTAGACACCATTGGTTATGTTTGGAAGGGGAGAGACCCCTTGGGAAAGGGTCGTTTTTTGGGGGGCCATATTATTTTTGCATTCCACCCTCTCCCTTGAGGGCAGATTATTTTGGTTTTGATTCTTTTTTGAGGGGATTGGGCCTCAGGGGGGTGATAAAACTTGCGTCACCCGGGAATAAGGTTATGTATGTGATGTGCGATCTGCTCCTGGGGGAAGGCTTGGTTCCATCAAGTGATGTCTTTTTTCCTTTGTCACTCTTCCTTTCCGCGGAATATCAATATCTTTTGATTGGTGGTTTATCATTTGTGTTTTCATTTTCTTTTTTTTATTGTAGAGCAAATAGTTTCCTTTGACTTGGTAGGGAATCCTGTGTGTGGATGCAGTTTTGGCAGATCTGTAGTTTGTGGAGTTGTGGTTGTTAAGCAACTTTTTTAATAATCTTTTAATCTAATGTATATTTTTGGTCTGTTTATATATATGTTTGGATGGTGTACTCATGTTTGAATCTTCAGCTTTTTGTGTGATTGTCTTTCAAAGTAACATATTGATTTATGCACATTCGATAAAGCCTTGTGATATGTGTAATCGTTTTTTAATGTTTTCTTTGGCATTTCCTGTGTCTTTGAACATTAGGTGTAGTTGATCCTCAGTCTTCGCTGCCTCTAGCAAGTGAGTGGTATCTTTTTTGAGTAGGCTTTGTATTGACCAATATATGGCAGTATTTTTAATTTCTGTTGAATAAAGCCATACTTTATTAATTACTTAATTTATGGAGTGTGGGTGATTGTTGTCTTATTTATGGTGTTATTTTCATTAGTAAAGATTATAGCTAACTGTGGAATCACCGCTTAGCAAATTGTTGGTTTTCTTTTTGAATCTTCCTATGACCATGGTTCTGGTACTGACTCTGCATCTATGGCAGAGGAGAACGTCCAAGATTCTGGCAGTGAATTTTCTGTCCAAGAGCGCAGGAAGAGGAATCTTAGTTGCAGCTTGTGGCTGAAAGGTTTCAAGTGCTGAACTCTGGTTTGTCCCAAACGTGGTGCAGCATGTTTTGCCTGTCTTCAGTGGTGTCACAGGGTGTAGAGTCAATACTGAAAACGTTTTGCCTATAAATGTATTTTAGTTGTTTATGGATGATGGATTTTTGGATGGGACTGTTGACGAGAATAATTTGAATGCTGAACTGTATTTGAGGGACAACAGTGCCAGACTTAAGTCCCACTTATGAGCTAGTCAGTAGACTCCCACAAAAGTGGATGATTTGAAGAAGGCCTTGCATTTACATTTTTTGATGGGATTAATAAGGAAGCCATTGCTGTCTTTATATTGGTCAACTAGTCTCTTGATGGCAACTGTTATGTTTCCTGCAACTATGCGTTGTGATTGGTGTTTGGTTTTGCTTTGAATGCTGCATTTTCTTAATAATGCTTCAGCATTGCCATGGGTTCACCCTGATCTCATTGTTACTATCTCTTCAGGATTTGACCTGTCCTTCATCATTTTGTAGATTGCTTTTCAGAGATCTATGTTACAGGGAAAGACATAACTGTTGATGAATTTTTGGTCCTATTCAAGGGCTGTTTGTTTTTTAGGCAGTACATTCCTAGCAAGAGGGCATGTTATGGAACTAATATTTATGTGGTGTCTGGGAATAGTACTGGTTATGTCCATATTTTCAGTGTGTTCACTGATACGGATTCTTCTATTGACCCCCTTGGTTGTCCGTCCGCTTTCAAGGTCAGTGAGAAAATTGTCTGAGATGTTGGTTGAAGACCTTTTAACAAAGGCCACCATTTATGCGTAGATAATTCTACACTGGTGTACAATTGTTCAAGGAATTGCTTAAAGTAGACTGTTGCATTTGGCACAATCCACCATAACCATGAAGTTACCCTAAAGAGCGTTTATGGAAAAAAAACTTCAGAGGGGACAGTGCAGTGCCTTGCATAGTGATGAAATTCTAGCTGTGAAATTTTCAAACAGGAAAGATGTCTACATGCTGACAACAATTCATGATGAATGTGCATCACCTGTGACTGTTTGAGGTCAGGTTGCTGAAATATGCAAACCTGTGTGGATTGTAGACTAAAATAAGCACATGGGTTGTGTAGATAGAGTGGATCTGGGGTTGAAACCTTGCAGTGATATTTGTCATACATTTAGTATGAGAAGGAGGCTGTCCATGTGTTTGATTTGGCATTTTTCAATGCTCTTGTTGTATTCAAGGATCGTTCTCAGGTTCAAAGATCACTTTTTTTCGGTTTCACCAGTCTGTAGTAGGCAGCCTTGTTGTACTGGAGTAAGCAAGTGTTTCTAGAGTTGGAGTCTGGATTACATTTTACACATACCCCAAAATAACTCTCCCTGTAGGAAATGTAGAGTCTATGTCTGAAAGGCATGCAAAAGGAGAAATATATGTACTGCCGTAAAGGTCCTTCTGATTCTGGGCTTTGTGTTCCTGCATTTTGTAAATCGTACCACACACAAATGAAGCATTGGGAGCAACCTTGAGAATAAAATTGAACTGACTGGTTTGTATTGTTTTTTTCTTTCAGTTTCATGGGTGGCGATAGCTTGATGTATTTATTTAGGGCTGTTCTGTTGGTAGTTATAGTTGCTTTTTCATCTTCTTCAAATTAGTTTGTGTTTTATTTTGTGTTTAGGAAAAATGTGATGGTGGTGTCTGTGGACTCATGCTTGTCTGGTGTAGGAGGCTGCCCTGGTTTGTAGTGGGTACATATGGTACTCACACGTTATACCAGGTCCAGTTATCCCTTATTAGTGAAATATCGGCAGTGTCTATAAGCCAGGCTCTCTAGGGGTAGCTGTAGCCGAGCAGCCAAGGCTCATCTAGGAGACATGCAAACCTCATGCAATACCACTGTAGTCACACAGTACTCACACACATGAAAGAAAATACTCAGTGTTACAAAAATAAAGGTACATTATTTTGGCGACACAAATGCGAAAAATACCATAGAGATTATACTCCCATGTGAGGTAACTAATACACAAATTAAATACACTAGTATGCAAAACCAGGTGTAAAAACAGTTAGAAAACAGTGCAAATAGTAACATTCACAATAGTTAGAAATGGGCCTAGGGAACACAAACCATATACTGAGAAAGTGGAAGGCGAATGGTGGTTTCCCAACTATGTAGTGTAGTGTGTAGAGGGGTGCTGGAAATATTAGAAAACACTAAAGGTAAGTAATAGAACCCACCCCAAAGCCCAGGGAAGCAGGAGTAAATCACAGTAACTATCCTAGAACATAAAAGAGCACAGGAAAGATTAGGCAAGAACCAGAAGAGACTGCAAGACACCAACAGGGGATTCCTGGGCCTGAAGATCCTTGGAAGAAGGGGACCAAGTCCAAGAAGCAAAGAAGGGTCCAGGGAGAACATGAGCCCCTGCTAAACTGAATACAGGTGCAAAAGAAGAACCACTGGTAAAAAAACAACAGTCTGTACCGCACCCAAGAATACGGATGTGGGTTCCTGGTTCATGCAGATGATGTCCCACGCCGGCTGGATTCAGCCAATAACCCTTTGCACATGCAAAACTCACAGATAGCGGAAAATGATGCTGCCCGGGTCCAGGAGGGAACTGGTGGACTCTGCCCAGAAGTGGGAACCAGAGGGGGCTCTCAGCAACTCAGAGAGCCCAGGGAAGACCAGGCAGCAGGCACAGGAGTCCCACAGCACATGGACAAAGAATATGCAAAAGGAGGCACAAGCAGCACGATAACGAAGGATCCCACACTACCGGGGAACGACTCAGGAAACTATGCATCACAGGAAGAAGTGCTGGGGACTGGAGCTCCACGGTGCATAAAGAACTTCGGGGAAGGATTGCAACAAGCCTTGGCAAATGCAAAACATGTGTTGCATGGGGGTACTTTCTTGCGTGGGGAGGCAAGCTCTTACCTCCACAAAAATTGGACAGTCGGACATCAGGACCGTCGGAACCACTTCGGTCCACCACCTGTGATGTAGGGTCCATGCAACTCATCAGGAGAGGGGACCCACACAGCCAGTCATCATTGCAGAGATGTTCCTGCTAAAGCAGGGGAGTGACTCCTTCACTCCAAGGGAGATTCTTTTGTTCTTCTGGTGCAGGCTGAAGACAGGCTGCACGTACGGGAAACAGTTGCAGTTGCTGGCAGGAGCTGAAGAGACAATGTTGCAGAAGTCATTTTTGCTTCTTTGTTGCAGTTTGTAGAGTTCTTGTAGGGTCCAGATGCAGTTTCTTTGGTGAGAAGTTGAAATAAAGAACGCAGAGGATTCCTGCTGGAGTCTTGTAAGCTGAATCTAAAGAACTACCTTAGAGAGAGACCCTAAATAGTCTTGTAAGGGGAATTGATCAGCTAAACAGATAATCACCTCTCAGGGGAAGCCTCTGATATCACCTGCTGGCACTGGCCACTCAGATGCTCCCAGAGTTCCCTGTCAACTTGGAATCCAGGATGGCAAAACCTGGGGACCTTCTGGAGGAGCTCTGAGCACCACCCCTGGGGTGGTGATAGACAGGGGAGTGGTCACTCCCCTTTCCTTTATCCAGTTACACGCCAGAGAAGGGACTTGGTGTCCCTGAACTTGTATAGACTGGATTATGCAAGGAGGGCACCAAATATGCCTTTCAAAGCATTTCCAGTGGTTTGGGGAGGCTACCTCTCCCAAGCTTGTAACACCTATTTCCAAAGGGAGAGGGTGTAACACCCCTCTCCCAAAGGAAATCCTTTATTCAGCCTTCCTGGTCGTGAGCTTCTCAAGCAACAGGGGGACAGAAACCTCTCCGAGAGGTGGCAGCAGCTTGGGCTGCCTGGAAAACCTCAAAAGGCTGGAATGGCAATATTGGGGGTCCTCTAAGGATCCTCCAGAGTGCATGGAATCATACAACCAATGCTTGCAAAAGCATTGGTTGTATGATTACAACATATTTGATACCAAACATACCTATGCTCGGAGTTATCTTTATGTAGTTGGATATAGGTAGTGACCTATGTCCAGTATACATGTAAAATGGTGTCCCCGCACTCACAAAGTCTAGGACATTTTCCCTGGAGGTTGTGGGGGAACCTCTGCTAATGCAGGGGAGCCCTCACACACAAATACTCTGCACTCTGCCATCAAGATTGGAGGGGCTGCTATAGGGGTGACTTCTAAGTGACCTGGTGCAGTGTAAATGTCTGTGAAAGGGTGCATGCACCTTTTCACACAGACTGCAATGGCAATCCTGTAAAAGCCTTTGCATGGGCTCCTTATAGGTGGCAAAAGATATGCTGCAGCCTATAGGGATCCCCTGGAACCCAAATCTCCTGGGTACCTAGGTACCAAATACTAGGGACTTATAAGGGGGCACCAGTATGCCAATTTTGGGTGAAACACTGGGTTACCAGTATGCAACAATCAGGATTTAAGTGAGAGAACGTAACTACTGGGGTCCTGATTAGCAGGATCCCAGTAGACACAGTCAAATACACTAACAAACAGACCAAAAGTGGGGGTAACCAAGCTAGAAAGAGGCTACTTTCCTACAACTGGTGCTTGGCTGGTGGTGTGTGTAGACAAGCGCTTAACTAGCGGCACATGTCTACTGGAGCTTGGCAGGAGGTGTGTTTGGACTGGTGCTGACTGGCAGTGTTTGTGGACTGACACATAGTTGTTGGTGTGTGTGGAATGATGCTTGGCTAGCATTGTGTGTTGACTGGTACTTGGCTGGTGGTGTGTGACAACTAGTGCTTGGCTGGGGGTGTCTGTTAGCTGGTGCTTGGCTGGCAGAGTGTGTGAGCTGGTGCTTGGCTGGCGGTGTGTGAGTAGTGACCTGCTGCTGGTCACTACACACAGAGTGCCAGCCAAACATAAGTCCAGACACTCTGATAAGCAATGTGATTGCTGTGTCAGCCCTGTGGGCGTATGTAAGTGATGGGCTTTTGAACGGTGCTGTTTGTTGATGTGAGTGTTGTAATGTGCTGGGCCAGTGGCAGGTGGTGTGAATGATTTTGTTTGTGTCACGAACAAAAGGTGCTTGAATGGCCTGTAAATTGGCCTTATTGTTGCAGTACAGCTCATGAGCTGTGAGTCATTGGCTCAGCATTGTGACTTTTCAATTATTAACACTAAATTTCATTTTTGTGAAATCTTTTGTTAATGCAATTGACATTTTGATCTTTTCACTTACCCTCATGCCAGGTCCAACCAGTGTGTGTATGCACACAAGGTGGAGATGGTTGTGCAGTAATATTTGTCTTTTATGGCTTTCTCTGCCATGGTGTACTTGTCTGTAGGGAAAATCTACCAATTCCAGATACTTTTGTAAACTGGACACTAGGGATACTCCAGGGTGTCTTATGAAGATCCCTCAAAATACTGGAATCTGCTTGGAGCCTCAAACGTCCTACCACCAATAGTTCCCACATATCTCCTGTGTGGGTGGGCCTAGTGCCCACAAACACACTGGGTCGAAGACGCCATGTGGTAACATCAACAAAAGGGGGTGCTGCAGTTTTTGTGTCTGTGTTCAGCAGCCACACAGGAAAATCTACCAAACCGAGGTATTTCTGAAAACTAGATACCCAGGGGAGTAGAGAGTTGTATGCCTTTCATGGATCCCATATGGTTTTCATACCCACAATGACCTGCAAACCTCAAAATTTGACTAAGATAACACATTTTTCTTGCATTTATGTGATTGCATTTCCTCACCTGTCCCAATAAAAATGCTGCCTACTTGTGTGGCTAGATCTGGTGCCCACAACAGGAATGGATCAAACTAATGTCAATGAGGGTCCTACTAAAGGGATACTCATTGGCCTTGGTTTGATCTGTTCCTGTAGCGGGCACTAGGCCCAGTCACACAAGTGGAAGTGCATTCCTATTGGGATAAGTGGGAGGATCCTGGATGCATGGAATTTTGTGGATTTCTCCTGACTCCAGAACTTCCCATCACAGAAATGTGATGAAACAGTGCTTTTATTGAAAGTTTGAGATTTGAAAGGGTTTCTGGTTAGGAAAGCCTAATGGGAGCTGCACAAGTCACCCCACGTGGATTCTCCTGCCTGTCTAGGTTTCAAACATGCAAAGGTTTGCTAGGTTCCCCTAGGTGCCAGATGAGCTAGGGCCCAAAATCCACAGTGAGGCACAATTTAAAAACAAATGTCATTTTTCAGAGGAAAAATGTGCAGTGTCCATGTTGCATTTTGGGGCCTTTCTTCTTGCAGGTACTAGCCCTACCCAGACAAGCATTTTTATCGGGAGACTTGGGGGAATGGTAGGAGGTAGAAAATTAGTTGATCCCTGTACATTCCAGAAGTTTCCTTCACAGAAATGTGAAAAAAAAAAAATTTGTCAAAGTTTGAGGTTTGCAAGGGCTTCTGGATAGAAACACCTGGTGGGAACCACACAAGTCACCCCTTCCTAGATTCTCATATGTGAATAGTTTTACACAATGTTCAAATTGGCTACTTTTCCTTAGGTTACTGCTGAGCTATGACCCAAAATCCACAGCTAGCCACCTTGCAAAAAAGGGTCAGTTTTTAGTTGCAAAAGGTGAGGTGTCCATGTTGTGTTTTGGGACCTTTACTGTTGTGGCTCTAGCCCTACCCACACAAGTGAGGTATAATTTTTATTGGGAGTCTTAGGGAAACACAGAATAGTAGAACAAGTGTTATTACCAATTGTATTTTGTCTGCATTTGTGCCTTCCAAATGTATTCCAGTTTGTAAGAAAGAAGACATTTAGTGAAATGCCCTCTAATTAACATGTTAGTATGGATACACACAAGTTCAGAGATGTGCAAGTAATCACGGCTTCTAAATTCCATAACTTTTTTTCACTTTTTATATTTTACGATTTTACGATTTTATTTAATCACGGTACACATTGAAAAACCATTGCAAGCTGCAACTCATTCATTGGCTCTGGGTACCTCAAGTGCTTTCAAAACCCACAAACCCCATATATCCTCATAAGCAGAAGGGTCTAGCAGATATAATGGTATATTGTTTTTGGAAATCGGCCCTTGTGACAAAAATGTACAAGTGAAAACACTTTCGGGACATATTTATGGAAATGTGGATCATCATTTATGATGCACCACTTTTCTAGCACCCCATTGCACCTCCCTAATGACACCATGTGTGCGCCGTATTTACAATATGTCGCACCATGGCGGTTGTATCCACATTACTTATGGCGTTAATGTGGTGCTTTGCTGGATTGGTGCCATAAATTATGCGCTAATGCAGCAAAGCACAGGGAGGCCCATTGTTTTCAATGGGAGCATCAACTTAACGCCTGAGTTAGGCAATCATTAATAATAATGTTAAAAATGGTGCAGTGAAATTTAATACATTTCACTGCATCATTTTTCTGGTGCTCCCTATGTGGGAACGTCCCCCCTTGCATACATTATGCCTGGCGCAGGCATGATGTGGCGCAAGTGTCTACAAAATGGTGCAATGCTTGCATTGCTCCTCTGCGTAATTATGGTGCGTTAGAAATGCCACCTTAATGCCATATTTGCATAAAAGAATATGCAAATGTGACACAAGGTGGCGCGAGGGGCATCATAAATATGCCCCTAAGTCTCTTTGGGAAAACCTTGAAGGATAAACACAAGTGACTCCCTGCTGACTTCCGAATATTGTTTAGTTTTCAGAACTGTATAGCTTTCTGGAATCAACATTGGGTTTTACATCAGTTTACATCACAAAGTGGAAGGAGGTTGAGTGCAGGAAAATTGAAAAAAATTAGCTGTCTCCCAGAAAAATGCCCAAACTGTTGTAAAAAATTGGGTTTTCTGAATCATGTCTGCCAGTTTCTGAAAGCTGGGAAGATGGTGATTATAGTGCCGCAAACAACTGATTCCTCTGTAGGCCTTGTGGCCCATGAGGTGGGGTGCCATTTTTATGACAAAAACAGACACTTATATCCAGAGCAATTGTTTCTTATTTTTCCCAAAAGAAATTTAACACTTTGCTTTATTTTCACAGTCCCCTCCAGGGGAATCCACAATTTCTGGGTAACTTAAGAATCCCCAGGGTGCTGAAAAAAAAGGACCCAAATTGGCGTGGATTGTCTATGTAGAAAAAAGTTATGGAGGCCTAAGTGCAAACTATTCCAAGTAGTTAAAAAAAAAGAAAACTTGGGGGGGAGGCCTAGTAGCAAAAGGGTTAAAGATTCAAAGTAAAATGGAACAAATGCTGGTCAACTGGTTGCAGTAAACCAGAACCTAGGATTGATTTCTGGTCGACTGAGATGGAGAACAGTCAGATACTCTAACTAGGTTTGACAAGGTAGGAGCTTTTACCTGGAGGCTAGGGGCCAGATGTATCAAAAAAACGATTTGCATTTCTTAAATAGCGAATTTTAAGAAATCGCTATTTAAGAAATGCAAAATGGTATGTATGATTTTTGCGATTCGGTAATAGTGATTTCTTAAAATTCGCAAATGCTATTACCGAATCGCAAATAGAGAATCCAACCCCATTTGCACCCATATGCCTGTTGCGAATGGTTTTGCATTTCCTAAATTCCAAATTCCAGCTAGGAATTCGCAATTTAGGAAATGCAAATCCCAGGGTGCTGGGGGCCTAAGGCCCCCTCTGCTGCACCCCAAAAATATTTTTACAGACATGTGAAGCACACACATGCCTCAGGGGCATGTGTGCGCTACATATCAATTTTAAAAATGCATTTAAAATGCATTTTTAAAATTTGCACATGGTTACCACCAAACTTTTGTTTGTGGTAATTGCATTTCCTAAATGCCCAATTCGCATTTAGGAAATGCTTGATACATGTGCTTAAGAAATCGCAAATAAGGATTTCTTATTTGCGATTTCTTATTTAGAGAATCGCAATTAGCGACTCTCTAAATGGGGGTCGCAATTTTAAGGAATCGCTATTTTTGCGATTCCTTAAAATTGCACTGCGGATGCCTTTCATACATTCTGAAAGGCATTTTTGCATTTGCAAATGGCCGAATTTTGTGATTCACACCGTTTGCAATTGCGAAATCGCTTGATACATCTGGCCCTTAGTCTTGGAAATGAAGGTCAAAGTTCTTCAGTGGGGAAAGACAGAAGGCTAAATCTCGGAAGGGCTCCCCAATCTTTATGGTTAGGCATTGGATGAGGTCCCAATGAAACTTTTTTTTTTTGCAGAAAAAGCTCAAAGTGTAAAATTAGAACTTCATGCCAAGGGAATTCCTCTTGACATCTGGATACTTTTGGCGCCATCCCCAAGTCAAGATTTGTACTTTGGGACAGGCCATCTTTTTATGTGCAGAGTTCTCTACCCCTACTGCAGAGTTTCCACACCTGTAAACTTACTATTCCATTGTAGTTCTGTGAATACTGAAAAAGAGTAAACAGTAGCATGTGTCCCTTAGTATTTTAATCTGTACTTTTGTTATCTACATAGGCCAGCTTGGCCTACCACAGGGAAAATAGCTTTTTTAAGCCGTTTTACTGCATGATAATAGTTTTTTCTACATATACCACATTTAAATACCTTGCACCCTGCCTTGTGGGCAAAAACGCCTGCAGAGGAGTGAATTGTTAATATTTAAAAGGGAGGTTTTCTCCTGTCCAAAACGGTAATTCTGACATGTCAGGTTACAGGTTTAAAATTGCAGCAGTCAGGCTACAATGGTAGGCCTGCATTCCTGTTTGCACTGCCAGTGTGGTGGATGGCACAACAGGTGCTGCAGTTCACTAGCAGTATTTAATTTCAGTGCACTGGTACACCTCGTACCATATACTAGGGATGCACTAGTAAGTTAACTATACCAATTAGGAATATGACAATTCAACCATGTTTAAAGAGGAAGCACAGTCACTCTACTACCGGTTCGCAGTGGTAAAGTGTACAGGGTTCTACTGCCAATATAGCAGATTATTATTGCCTATAGTTGTGGTATCTGACAAATGAAAACTACAGAAATCGAAATACAGTATGAAATTATGGTTAGCGTAACTTAGAAGACCTTATTGCATGTTGAATTCACTAAAATAACACATTTAGGCCCATATTTATACTTTTTGACGCTAAACTGCGCTAACGCAGTTTAGCGTCAAAAAGTTTTGCGCCGTATTTATGGAATGGCGTTAGACGGCGCAATCAGACCGGCGCTGCCTGGTTTGCGTGGGAAAAAACCACGTAGACCAGACAGCGCCGGCGTAGGGGGAAAATGGCGCATGGGCGTCTTAAAATGGGGCAAGTCAGGTTACGTCGAAAAAATCGTCTTAACCCGACTTGCGCCATTTTTTAACGACGCCCATCCCCCATCAACATGACTCCTATCATTGTAAAGATAGGAGTCATGCCCCCTTGCCCAATGGCCATGCCCAGGGGACTTCTGTCCCCTGGGCATGGTCATTGGGCATAGTGGCATGTAGGGGGGCACAAATCAGGCCCCCCTATGCCACAAAATATTATTTAAAAAAAAAAAAAAAAAACTTACCTGAACTTACCTGAATGTCCCTGGGGTGGGTCCCTCCAGCCTTGGGTGTCCTCCTGGGGTGGGCAAGGGTGGCAGGGGGGGTCCCTGGGGGCAGGGGAGGGCACTCTGGGCTCATTTTGAGCCCACTTGTCCCTTAACGCCATGCCTGACCCAGGCGTTAAAAAGCGGCGCAAATGCGCCGCTTTTAGCCACGCCAACTCACGGGCGTCTCTTTTGCCCGGGAGTATAAATACCAGTAAAGGCCTGGGAGTCATTTTTTAGACGGGAACGCCTCCCTTGCATATCATTAACGCAAGGAAGGGGTTCACGCTAAAAAATGACGCACATTCCGGGAACTTTGGCGCTATTCGCCTCTAACGCCATAGTATAATTATGGCGTTAGTTGGCGTTAGTTTTGCGTCGAAATTGCGTCAAAAAAAACGACGCAATTTCGACGCAAACGGAGTATAAATATGGCCCTTAAAGTGCAGTTATGGTTACAAAAGAAAACCTACAACACATTGAAATGTGACACTTATGATTAGGTAAACCAAAAATAAATTGCATCCCTGTCATGCATTGCCTAGAACATTACATATGACATCATCCATAACATTTATGACATCAATCATGACATCTCAAAAGATAAGATTAATGGCATTGTAGATTAAATTAATGATAACAACATCCAAAAGTACCAATACTCTGTCCAAGCAGAGCGGGGCTAGGCGAAGGATGGGCAACAGTGATGGACCATATAATGTGGTAGGATTATCTGAATTGTGCAGCAAAAATGCATATTATGCAGTACTATACAGCACATTCACAGTTATATATTAGTTGTTAGAAATGGGGTTTTTGGTTGGCAGTCAGGTGACCCCCTGTCCAAGCAAGAACCCTCACTCTAGTCAGAGTAAGTCACACACAATCCAAATTATCCTGTACCCACCCTCTGGTAGCTTGGCACTGAGCAGTCAGGCTCAACTTAGAAGGCAATGTGTAAAGTATTTGTGCAATAAATCATACAATAACACAATATAGCACCACACAAATACACCACACAGTGTTTAGAAAAATATATAATATTTATCTGGATATTTGCAGGTCAAAACAATAAAAGATGCAAAATGAAATTGTAGAGATTTCACTAAAAAGTGATGTAAAAGTGTCTTAAGTCTTTGAAAAGCAAACAAAGTCTCTTTCAAGCACAAAGTACCTGGTTTGGAGTGGAAAATCTCCACAGAGGGCCGCAGAGGAGGAGATGTGTGGAAAAATGGTGTGTGCGTCAGTTTCGCCCCCTCACACACAGACGTGCGTTGTTATTTTCCAAGCGGGGAGACATGTGTCGTTCTCCGGGACGAAAAAAATGGTGTGTGCGTCGATTTCGCCCCTTCACACACGGACTTGCGTCGTTATTTTTCACTTGGGGAAGACGTGCGTCGTTTTCCGGCACGCGGACCATCTCCTTCTGTGGGTCGCGGGATTACCAGATGTCCCAGGGTCTGTGCATGGAATCCTAGGCTTGTTATCCGGCTGCGCGTCATTTCGGTGGGCTGTGCGTGGAATTTTCTGCCTCATGGCAGGTGTCGCATTGATTTCCTCTCTGGAAGTCGGGTGGCGTTGTCCAGGCGGGCCGTACGTCGAAGTTTGAGTCGCACCGCAGGCGTCGCGTTGAGCAGCGTCTTTCCAGGTCGGCGTGCAGTGAATTTTTCACTGCGGAGTAAGCTGTGCCTCAAATTTGTCGGCGCACAAGGAGTCCAGTTGAAAAAGAGAAGTCTTTTTGGTCCTGAGACTTCAGGGAACAGAAGGCAAGCTCTATCCAAGCCCTTGGAGAGCACTTTTGCAGCCAGACAAGAGTTCAGCAAGGCAGCAAGCCAACAGCAAGGCAGCAGTCCTTTGTAGAAAGAAGTCAGGTGAGTCCTTTGAGCAGCCAGGCAGTTCTTCTTGGCAGGATGCAGGTTCTGGTTCAGGTTTCTTCTCCAGCAAGTGTCTGAGGTGGTAGGGCAGAGGCCCTGTTTTATACTAAAATGTGCCTTTGAAGTGGGGGAGACTTCAAGAGTGGCTAAGAAGTGCACCAGGTCCCCTTTCAGTTCAATCCTGTCTGCCAGGGTACCAGTAGGGGATGTGGCAGTCCTTTGTGTTAGGGCAGGCCCTCCACCCTCCCAGCCCAGGAAGACCCATTCAAAATGCAGATGTATGCAAGTGAGGCTGAGTACCCTGTGTTTGGGGTGTGTCTGAGTGAATGCACAAGGAGCTGTCAACTAAACCCAGCCAGACGTGGATTGTAAGGCACAAAAAGATTTAAGTGCAGAGAAATGCTCACTTTCTAAAAGTGGCATTTCTAAAATAGTAATATTAAATCCAACTTCACCAGTCAGCAGGATCTTATATCACCATTCTGGCCATACTAAATATAACCTTCCTACTCCTTTCAGATCAGCAGCTACCACATCAATAATGTATGAGGGCAGCCACAGTGTTAGCCTATGAAGGGAGCAGGCCTCACAGTAGTGTAAAAACGAATTTAGGAGATTTACACTACCAGGACATGTAAACTACACAGGTACATGTCCTGCCTTTCCCCCACACAGCACCCTTCTCTAGGGGTTACCTAGGGCACACATTAGAGGTGACTTATATGTAGAGAAAGGGGAGGTTTAGGCCTGGCAAGTACTTTTAAATGCCAAGTCAAGGTGACAGTGAAACAGCACACACAGGCCTTGCAATGGCAGGCCTGAGACAAGGTAAAAGAGCTACTTAAGTGAGTGGCACAACCAGTGCTGCAGGCCCACTAGTAGCATTTAATCTACAGGCCCTAGGCACATATAGTGCACATTACTAGGGACTTATAAGTAAATTAAATAGTCCAATCAGGTATGATCCAAAGTTACCATGTTTAAAGGGAGAGAGCATATGTACTTTAGCACTGGTTAGCAGTGGTAAAGTGCACAGAGTCTAAAAACCAGCAAAAATGAGATCAGAAAAAGAGAAGGAGGAACGTAAATGTCTGGGGATAACCCTGTAGAAGGGCCATTTCCAACATTAGTCATTTGAGCTTGAAACATTTTTGTTGAATTCTCCAGTTCATGCCACAACTTCGCTGCAAGGACAGTAAATCCGTCATTATGCAGCAAACACAACAGCCACCGAATCTCATAATTTAACTGGATCTGACCATTGTCCGTTGGCTCATCTACACACTATTCACAAATTGTAAGCAGAGCCTGAACATTTTAATTCCAGGCCATACCCACAGTTATTTTTAACCTAAAACCATACAGCTTCATCACTTTCTCCTTCCTATTTTGTATCTGTGCAAAGACTGTCAGTTCTACAATTCTACATTCTTAACTTCATAATTTAATACCTTTACTGAAAACAACCAATCAGTGAAGCAAATAATGTCACTTCCTATTTCCCATAGACAATGCTCTCTTTGAAAAAATGTTTCCAACCCATCTCAAATAAATTGTAACATGTTTCATATTTCCAGCTCAGCGTTCTGGTGGTATTTTCAAACCTATGATCTCGTGGGTTATAATATCAGCAGGAGGACTTGACTGAAATGTTGGAACTCTGATATATATATAATATATATATATATATATATATATATATATATATATATATATATATATATATATATATATATATATATTATAATAATAATGTAAAATCACCGAACATGCACCAGCTAAAGTGAAGTCATAGTAATGATTGCTCATAACGCCTTGGCGATTGTTTGAAAAAATAGAAGATAGAATCAAAGCATATGTGAATTTATAGTTACAAAACAAAACATAAGTTATGCTTAGGGCGGTAATCCTTATCTCGCTCAAGAGGCATGCCGGGCATAACATCCACACCATCTGCAATGCTCATGACATCATCGTTCTTGTGGCAGATGCAGTTACATATGCAACAAGTGCACATCTCATATCCTAAACCTGGCCGATGTTATTATGTATGTTGAGTTATAATATATTCCACCACACCCCTTGTTTGTGCTCCACTGTGCAACATGCAAAAATAACAAAGTTGTCACTGTTAGAAGTGTAAAATATAGCACGTGAAACATATTAATTGATTTTACTTGTTTGAACTATGGGCCAGATGTAGCAAAATCCGAATTTGCGAGACTCAAATTGCGAGTCTGACTGACTTGCAATTTGAGAGTCACAAATTCGGATCCTGGATGGTGTCCCTGACATAATCTGCGAATCGGAAGGGGGTCATAAATATTAATGAGGTGGGTCGCAATTTGCGACCTCATTCCGATTCGCAGATTTTTGTATTGCAGCCCATTTTCCTTAAAAGAAAACGAGTTGCAACACAAACGAAAAAATGAAACGTTTGTGTTTAATTTTTTCAGAGCAGGTGGTGGTCCATAGGACCACTGCCTGCTCTGAAAAAAAAAGTGCAGGACCATTCACAAAGGGGAAGGGGTCCCCTGGGGACCCCTTCCCTTTTGCGAATGGGTTAGCATCCATTTGAAATAAAGCAATTCTACATCCCTTCCTATTTGCGAGTAGTATTCCCTTTTTGCAAGTTGGTAACCAGGTTACCGACTTGCAAAATGGGAATGAGCATCGCAATGTGCGTTTTGCGTGGCGCAAACAGTGGAATTCGCTGTTTGCACAATGCAAAACGCTTGCTACATCTGGCCCTTGGTCACATATCAATGTGTGCAGAGAAAAACAGAAGTCTGTCACAAATACTTTCATTAATTTTGTGAGAACTTGACCTTTTCCTGATTTACGATTAATTTTACGAATTGGTGCACTCCTGTAAATTGATGTAAAAACATTATGTTCACCAATGCAGCCTCTTACTTCTGGGAGCTTGGAAATGAAGTCATAAGCATTGGCTTCTATGGCAGCCTGCTGAATTTCAGAGTCAGTTACATCTTCTCTGCCATATCGAATGTTCTCTGCAATTGTATTACTAAACAGGATGGGCTCTTGGCTCACAACTCCAATCTTCTCTCTCAGCCATTTCAGATTTAGGGTTCGAATATCTTGTCCATCTAGAGAAATCTATAATACATTATTAAAAGCAGTCATTCAAAATGTTACAATGTTTTCTTTTTTGTTTTGCAATTCTTTATTTGAGAGATTGAAGAAACATCAGACATAATAATACAATTCACTGAAACACAAACACCAAACAACATCTGAATGTTGATACATTGCCATAGATAACCATATCTGCAATGTCAGTACCTTGTGTAGATGCTGATCCAGGCAGAACTTGTCCTTGATTAACCCTAAGTTCGGCCATTGTAGGGCAGCAAGAATGAGGGTCGCTGAGAGGGAAAGGCCTCCTGGGAAGCTGGAAAGATCCTTGTACTTGCCGATCTGTCAGGGGGCCTTAGCTTATGTTAGGGCAGTGAAGGATGACATGAAGAGGAGGCAAGGAGGTTGTAGAGGGTGTGTGTTAGGGATAGGGCATGGTCAACCATAGGGGGCTCCATTCTCAGATTAGTAAGTGAGAGAGGATATGTGCAGGAGGTGAATATGGGGTAAAGGGTGGAGTATGAGTGGAGGTGTGAGGGGTAAAAAACAAAAGGTGGGGGAGAGAATGGAATAAGAGAGCAGAAAGACAAGAGTGGGAAGGAGAAGGGGTGTTAGAGGAGAAAGAGGAAGTGAAAAGGAGAGAGAGGGCAGAAAGGGAGAAAAGAGAAGAGGAAAAGAAAAAGGAGAGGCAGAAGAAGATGGGAGATAGGGGAAAAAGAAGCAAAGACGAAGAGGAAATAAGAACACCAACAGCAAGAATAATAATGACAGTGGGGGGGTTTAGTTAGGTGAGCATGGTTGTGAGGGAAGATCGTGCAGAAGGAAGGTGGGGAGGGAGGAAGATATACGCAGCAAAGGGGTAGCCTGTTTGGCCCGGGCACGGGTGTGTTGTGGGTTGGCAGTACATTCTAGCGGTAAGGGAGGTGTAGACATATTCCGATTTCATATTTGTGCTCATTATTGGGTAATATTGCAGACAATCAGTCGTTCAGGGTACGGAGGAAAGGGGCCTAGATCTGGAGGAATACCTCTGTCCTGTCCTGCAAGCTGTAAATAAGTCATTTGTGGGAGGCTGTTTGGTACATTGCTGAGAGCAACTCGGGTGGGTGGGGGGGTGTTGTTGTGTGCCAGTGTCTGAGGATACAGAGTTTGGCTGTTGCCAATCTGTGTGCAAGAGGAGAAATTGCAGGCAAGAGAGACCTTGGATGTCGCCTGGGTCTTGCAGGAGGAGTGGGGTCGGGTGAGAGAGGGTGGTAGTAGCAGAACTTCCCATAGCGTGTCCCCCACTGCTTTCCAATAAGGTTGGATAGCCGGAGAATCACAGAGTATATGAAGTAGGTCACAGTGGGAATGGGGACAATGCTAGCAGTTCAAATGGGGTCGGAGTCCCGCAGCCCTAAGTTTCTGGGGCTTCCAATACCATTCATGCAGGGTTTTGAAATGGCAGAATTTCATGCGAGCCTCACGTGCCCCTTGTCTCTCACCTCTAATAGGTCAGTCCAGTCATCTAATTCATGTTCCATCTGTGAGCATGCCGGCCATTTAGCTTTGAGAGCAGTTAAGAGGGGTAGGGAGAACAAGTTATGCATGCCTGACATGACTCCCCGGAAGGAGGCCCAGTTTTCTAGATAGATGAGCACTGGGGAGCATTGGAACATCCATGGGTGGGCTCCCATGCGGTGGTGAAGGCAGTGCTGAAGCTGGAAGTGATGCCACAAGAGTTGGCCGGGTAGGTCAAATTCTTCCCGGGGGGCCGCAAACGACTTCGGATTCCTGTTATCCAGAAGCTGAGCAATATGCATGAGGCCCTTTGACCGCCATTCCTCCCAGTCAGCCATTTTCCCCCCGATTAACAAACCTACATTACCCCAAAGGGGTGCATGATTATGGATCTACACCTAACAAACAATGCGCCCGACGCCAGGAATTCAACATGACTTGTATCATTGGATTGGTGGGTCGTGGTAGGTTGGCTCCCATACCATAGAGCATACTGAGTCCTGGTGGAGACTGTGATAGCGTCTGTTTGGCTTCTACCCACAGTGGCGGGTCTGGCGAACCCGGGAGCATAAAGGCAAGTTGAGAGAGGTATAGTGTCAAAGCATAGTGCTCCACAGAGGGCAGTCCCAGCCCGCTGCATTTATGACAAGTTATGAGTGTGGCCTTAGATAAACTGGGCTGCATTGACCCCTATACAAAGGCACATATGCTTCTATCCACCACCTTAAGCATAGGTAGAGGAACCTGTAGGCATAGCAGGCCAGGGACATATGTAAACCGTGGTAAAGTCACCATGTGAACCGTCTGTACCCTCGCCCAGAGAGAAGAACCTAGGTGGGACCATTTATCGAAATCACTCTTCATGTTGATGAGCAGTGGGTCTAGGTTGTCTGCCACCATTCGTTCCAGGCCTCTGTTAATGTAGATACCCAGGTATTTAAGACATGACTGCTTCCATTGAACCGGCAAGTCCAGAAGAGCCGAACAGGTAGTCACAGGTGACAGAGGGAGCACCTCACTTTTATCCCAGTTTATTTTGTAACCCGAAAGTGCTTCAAATTTGACCAAGATCGACTGTACTGCTGGGAGCGAATGGGTGAGATCTGTTGGCGTAGAGGTAGATGGTGGAGCTGCCGCCAGGAATGAGGACGCCGGTAATGAGGGGTAACCTTCGTATGAGAGCTGCCAAAGGTTCTACAGCTAGTAAGAATAACAATGGCGATAACGGGCAGCCTCGCCAGGTTCCTCGCCTAATGGAGAAGACATCAGAAAGGAATCCCCCGCAGTTGACGTGCCATTGGCAATTCATACAACAAGCGAACCTAGTTAATGAATCCATCCCCGAGTCCAAAACGTTTCAGGGCTATAAAAAAATACCACCATTCTATCCTATCGAATGCCTTCTCTGCATTGAGGGAAAGGGCAAGGACCTCTTCCCGGTGTTGTGTAGCCATTTTAGGTATAGCTCCATGCACGTTAGTTTAATACACTAGGCCGCTGTGCACCTTGACCTAGATATATTTTATCAGCTTTGCATTGTTATTTTTACAATAACCAGTTTAACGGTCTTGTTTTAATTTCTTCCATCTAACTGTTTTGCTTAGCCCAGCACTGTGTCATCAAACAACACATTCTTGATCACTTTGTGCTTCAGTCAAGGCTACAGTTTGGAACATTGCCAGTGAACGTGGTAGAACTTTAGTCTCCAACATTCGTAGAAGATACACATCCTTACGTAAGGACATTTTCTTAGAACATTAGCTGTGTTATTATAAAAATACTTCCTAGTCCCATTACACGTTAAGAGGGAGATTCCCGCCAGAGAACCACAACTGTATGCTGAATGCTTCGCTGCAGATGCTAACACAGACTACAGGCCTTTGCTCAGGTATGGGGGTTGATGTCCTCCCGGGGGAACCTGAAAGGCAGGATTAGAGCTTAACATGCTGTGCTCAATTTATGATTCAGTTAGAAAATAGTCCATCGTCTTTAATGGCAATATGATAGCAGTATTCTTATGCTTCACTCTCATCGTTACCATTTTAATATTGTTATGTTTTGTCGTTCTGGTTATTGCAGCTCACGGTTTGCTATCTAAACTGCAGTCGTTTTATTAAAGCAGTCTTTAAAACTTATACTGCTTTCATTGTCATTTATCTATGTCATTTATACATGAGACCGAATTGTGAATGAGAGAACCGGATGCGACCTGAGTGACCACGTCTTCCCTGAGAAGTATGATATGCCATGCGCTCGGCTGCACAATCATCTCTACCTTTCGGGAGAGATGAGGCACTGCTAGTTAGCTGGAGCAAAACCCGGATTTGGAGCGACAGGTGTCATCCACCGTGGGTCAGACTCAGTCTCCCACACTGTGGACGATCTTGCTGCTCAAAATACAGTAGTCTCATTAGAATAATGAGAGCCTACGTGACACCGGGAGTCTCAGTTAGCCCAGAGAGCATGTGACAAGGTACGAAAGCGGTTCCCAGAGGATTGGCCGGCTCTTTGGTTGGCAGTCAGGTTACCCCCTGTCCAAGCAAGGACCCTCACTCTAGTCGGGGTAAGTCACACACTATCCAAACTATCCTGTGCCCACCTTCTGGTAGCTTGACACTGAGCAGTCAGGCTTAACTTAGAAGGCAATGTGTAAAGTATTGTTGCAATAAATCATAAAACAACACCATATAGCACCACAAAAATACACCACACAGTGTTTAGAAAAATATATAATATTTATCTGGATAAATGCAGGTCAAAACTATTAAAGTTGCAATAAGTAAATGTTGAGATATCACTGAAAAGTGATATAAAGTGTCTTAAGTCTTTTTAACCAAACAAAGTCTCTCTCAAGCACAAAGTACCTGGTTCGCATGAAAAATCTCTACAAAGAAACACAGAGGAGGAGATGCGTGGAAACAAACGGGTGTGCGTCGATTTCTCGGGCCGCACATGGCAATGCGTCTTTTAGTCTTCACATAAGGACAGCTGTGCTTCGATTTCTGGTCCTTGGTCTTGGATCCTCTTTGGGTTGGGGGGTGTTCAGACGCCCTGGGGACGATGCTTGGATTTCCTCCGCCTACAGGACGAAGTCACAGGAGCTGCGTCAATTAGATGGGCATTGTGTCAAACTTTCTACCGCACAGCAGGTGCTGCGTTGAATCCTCTCTGGAAGTCGGGTTGCGTCGTTCTGGTTCGGCTGTGCGTCATTCCGGTGGGCCGTGTGTCGAATTTCCAGTCGCTTCGCTGGCACTGTGTCAATCTTCTCATTGCGAAGTCGGTCTGTGTCATTCCCGATCGGCAAGGGGTGACATTTTCACCACAGTGCAGGCTGTGTGTCATTTCTGACAGGCTGCACGTCGAATTTCACCGCACAAGGAGTCCTTCTTGAAGAGATGAAGTCTTTTTGGTCCGGAGACTTCAGGTAACAGGAGGCAGGTTATATCCAAGCCCTTGGAGAGCACCTCTTCACCACAGCCAGAGAGCAGAAAGGCAGCAGAGCAACAGCAAGGGAGTGGTCCTTCACAGAAATCAGTCAGGTGAGTCCTTTGGGCAGTCAATGCAGTTAGGGTTCTGGTTCCAGTTTCTTTTCCAGGAAGTGTCTGAGTTGTAAGGGGCAGAGGCCCTGTTTATATAACCAAATGTGCCTTTGAAGTGGGGGAGACTTCAAAGACTGGCTTAGAAGTGCACAAGTTCCTCTTTCCGTTCAATCCTGTCTGCCAGGGTCCCAGTAAGGGGGTTGCAGTCCTTTGTGCAATGGCAGGCTACTGTCCTTTGACATGCAAGTGTCAGGCCCTCCACCCTGCCAGCCCATTCAAAATGCAGATGTATGCAAGTGAGGCTGAGTATCCTGTGTTTGGGGTGTGTCTGAGTGAATGCACAAGGAGCTGTCAACTAAACCCAGACAGACGTGGATTGTAAGGCACAAAAATATTTAAGTGCAGAGAAATGCTCACTTTCAAAAAGTGGCATTTCTAAAAAAGTAATATTAAATCCAACTTCACCAGTCAGCAGGATTTTATATCACCATTATGGCCATACCAAATATGACATTCCTACTCCTTTCAGATCAGCAGCTACCACTCAAACAATGTATGAGGGCAGCCTCAATGTTATCCTATGAAGGGAGCAGGCCTCACAGCAGTGTAAAAACACATTTAGAAGTTTTACACTACCGGGACATGTAAACTACACAGGTACATGTCTTGCCTTTTGCCTACACAGCACCCTGCCCTATGGGTTACCTGGGCATAACTGAGGGGTGTCTTACATGTAGAAAAAGGGGAGTTTTAGGCTTGGCAAGTACTTTTAAATGGTAAGTTGAATGAGCAGTGAAACTGCACACACAGGCCTTGCAATGGCAGGCCTAAGACATGGTTAATGGGATACTTAAGTGGGTGGCACAATCAGTGCTGCAGGCCCACTAGTAGAATTTAATCTACATGCCCCGGGCACATATAGTGCACTCTTCTAGGGACTTATAAGTAAATTAAATAGTCCAATTGGGTATGATCCAAAGTTACCATGTTTAAAGGGAAGAGCATATGCACATTAGCACTGGTTCAATCAATCAATCAATCAATCAGTTATTTGTTAAGCGAGCTACTCACCTGGTAGGGTCTCAAGGCGCTGGGAGGGGTTTGCTACTGCTCGAAAAGCCAGGTCTTGAGATGCTTCCTGAAGGCCAGAAGGTCCTGGGTCAGACGTGGGTTGACGGGGAGGGATTTCCAGGTCTTGGCAGCGACGTGGGAGAATGATCTTCTGCCATCTGTGGTACAGTGGACGCCGGGGATGGTGGCGAGGGCAATGTTGGAGGAGCGAGCTGGCGTGTCGGGACGTGGAAGTTGAGATGCTCATTGAAGTAGGCAGGGCTGGCGTCATGGAGAGCCTTGTGAGTGTGGATCAGGAGTTTGATGATGATCCTTTTGTTGACGGGGAGAAAGTGGAGGTCTCTGAGGTGGGCTGAGATGTGTTTGCGGCGAGGGAGGATAAGGATAAGTCATGCTGGGGCGTTCTGAATGCGCTGAAGTTTTCTCTGGAGCTTGGCCATTGTACTGCTAACGTGGGTGACCGTTGTAGGAAGTTGGCTCTGTATGTACTATTTCACAGTAGGAAATAGCATGCACAGAGTCCAAGGGTTCCCCTTAGAGGTAAGATAGTGGCAAAAAGAGATAATTCTAGTGCTCTATTTTGTGGTAGTGTGGTCGAGCAGTAGACTTATCAGAGGGTAGTGTTAAGCATTTGTTGTATACACACAGGCAATAAATGAGGAACACACACTCAAAGACAACTCAAAGACAATTCCAGGCCAATAGGTTTTTATATAGAAAAATATATTTTCTTAGTTTATTTTAAGAACCACAGCTTCAAGATTTACAATCAATACTTTAAATGAATGGTACTTCACTTATGTATCATAGGAACTTTGAATCAGCAAAATAGCATGTACAGTTTTGGCAAAAATGGCAATAAGCTATTTTAAAACTAGACACTGCAAATGTCAACAGTTCCTGGGGGAGGTAAGTATTTGTTAGTTTTGCAGGTAAGTAAACCACCTACAGGGTTCAAATTTGGGTCCAAGGTAGCCCACCGTTGGGGGTTCAGGGCAACCCCAAAGTTACTACACCAGCAGCTCAGGGCCGGTCAGGTGCAGAGGTCAAAGTGGTGCCCAAAACGCATAGGCTTCAACGGAGAAGGGGGTGCCCCGGTTCCAGTCTGCCAGCAGGTAAGTACCCGTGACTTTTGAGGGCAGACCAGGGGGGTTTTGTAGGGCAACTGGGGGGGGACAAGTCAGCACAAAAAGTACACCCTCAGCGGCACGGGGGCGGCCAGGTGCAGAGTTCAAACAGGCGTCGGGTTTGCAATAGATTTTAATGGGAGACCCAGGGTCTCTTCAGGCAAGCAGGCAGGCAAGGGGGGGGGCTCCTCGGGGTAGCCACCACCTGGGCAAGGGAGAGGGCCACCTGGTGGTTGCTTCTGCACTGTAGGTCAGATCCTTCAGGTCCTGGGGGCTGCGGGTGCAGTGTCTTTACCAGGCGTCGGGTTCTTTGAAGCAGGCAGTCACGGTGAGGGCGAGCCGCCGGATTCCCTCTGCAGGCGTCACTGAGGGGTTCAGGGGGGTCAACTGTGGCTACTCACAGGGTCGCAGTCACTGGGGAGTCCACCCTGTAGTGTTGGTTCTCCGCAGGTCGAGCCAGGGGCGTCGGGTGCAGAGTGGAAAGTCTCACGCTTCCGGCGGGAAACGTGCAGACCTTTAAAAGTTGTTTCTTTGTTGCAAAGTCATATCTTCTTTGGGGCAGAGCTGCTGTCCTTGGGAGTTGTTGGTGCTTTTAGATGCAGGGTAGTCCTCTGAGGCTTCAGAGGTCGCTGGACCCTGGGGAGCGCGTCGCTGTTGCAGTTTCTCTTGAAGTGGGGAGACTGGCCGGTAGGGCTGGGGCCAAAGCAGTTGGTGTCTCCGTCTTCTCTGCAGGGCTTCAGGTAAGCAGTTCTTCTGCGTCTTCAGGTTGCAGGAATCTATCTTGCTAGGTTCTGGGGGCCCCTAAATACTCAATTTAGGGGTGTGTTTAGGTCTGGGGGGTTAGTAGCCAATGGCTACTAGCCCTGAGGGTGGATACACCCTCTTTGTGCCTCCTCCCTGAGGGGAGGGGGGCACATCCCTAATCCTATTGGGGGAATCCTCCATCTGCAAGATGGAGGATTTCTAAAAGTCAGAGTCACCTCAGCTCAGGACACCTTAGGGGTTGTCCTGACTGGCCAGTGACTCCTCCTTGTTTTTCTCATTATCTCCTCCGGCCTTGCCGCCAAAAGTGGGGCCGTGGCCGGAGGAGGCGGGCATCTCCACTAGTGGGAATGCCCTGTGGCGCTGTAACAAAGGGGGTGAGTCTTTGAGGCTCACCGCCAGGTGTTACAGTTCCTGCAGGGGAGGTGAGAAGCACCTCCACCCAGTACAGGCTTTGTTACTAGCCACAGAGTGACAAAGGCACTCTCCCCATGTGGCCAGCAACATGTCTGGTGAGTGGCAGGCTGGTAAAACTAGTCAGCCCACACTGGAAGTCGGGTATGTTTTTTAGGGGGCATCTCTAAGATGCCCTCTGGGGTGTATTTCACAATAAAATGTACACTGGCATAAGGGTGCATTTATTGTGCTGAGAAGTTTGATACCAAACATCCCAGTTTTCAGTGTAGCCAGTATGGTGCTGTGGAGCTCGTGTATGACAGACTCCCAGACCATATACTCTTATGGCTACCCTGCACTTACAATGTCTAAGGTTTTGCTTAGACACTGTAGGGGCATAGTGCTCATGCACCTATGCCCTCACCTATGGTATAGTGCACCCTGCCTTAGGGCTGTAAGGCCTGATAGAGGGGTGACTTATCTATGCCATGGGCAGTGTGAGGTTGGCATGGCACCCTGAGGGGAGTGCCATGTCGACTTAGTCGTTTTCTCCCCACCAGCACACACAAGCTGGCAAGCAGTGTGTCTGTGCTGAGTGAGGGGTCGCCAGGGTGGCATAAGACATGCTGCAGCCTTTAGAGACCTTCCCTGGCATCAGGGCCCTTGGTACCAGGGGTACCAGTTAAAAGGGACTTACCTGGATGCCAGGGTGTGCCAATTGTGAAAACAAAGGTACAGTTTTAGGGAAAGAACACTGGTGCTGGGGCCTGGTTAGCAGGCCTCAGCACACTTTCAAATCATAACTTGGCATCAGCAAAGGCAAAACGTCAGGGGCTAACCATGCCAAGGAGGCATTTCCTTACAACCGTCCATTCTGGTTTCAATGGCGATCCATCTGAAGGTCTTGCAAAGCATGGGGAGGGTGTTAAAACATGAGGATGAGATGGCTTTAACTTGATGGGTGATAGAGAGCGATGCGTCCAGTATGAAGCCGAGGTTGTGTGTGTGGGTGGTGGGAGTTGGAGCGGCTCCTAGAGTGGCAGACCACCAGAAGTCGTCCCATGCTGACTTGTTGGAGCTGAAGATGATGATCTTGGTCTTATCTGAGTTCCGTTTAAGGTGACTTGCCTCCATCCAGTTGGCGATGGCATGCAGGCTGGTGTGGAGGTTGGTCTTGGTGGTGGCGGGGTCTTTCGTGAGTGAGAGGATCAGTCGTGTGTCATCCGCGTAGGAGACGATGTTAAGGCCGTGGGCTCGGACGATGTTGGCGAGCGGCACCATGTAGATATTGAAAAGGGTGGTGCTGAGAGAAGATCCCTGGGGAACTCAGCAGATGGTCTTGGTGGCTTTTGACAGAAACAGAGGGAGGCAGACTCTTTGAGTTCTGCTGGAGAGGAAGGATGTTGTAAAGTGCGCAGAGTCTTAAAACCAGCAAAAACAGTATCTAAAAAGTGGAGGGAAGCAGGCAAAATTTAGGGGTGACCACCCTATGGCTGTCAGGTCTAACACCTACATTATCTCTTCCTTACTTATCTCTCCCTCTAGCAGTGCTTCACCTTGGTCTGTGAGACTAGGTATACATGCCTTCTTGAGAAACACGGTCAGTATAGAGTGATCCTCTTCTGTTTCGGGGGTGTAGAGGGTCTGATAAAAGCACCTGAACATGCTAGAAATTGCCTGGGGTGGGTGAGAATTGTGTCATCAATGTCCCATATGGCTGGTATGGCTAGCGCCTCTTCTCCCCGATGAAGCTGGGCAGCCAATAAATGCCCTGCCCTTTCACCGTGCTCATAGTGACGTCCCTTCATCTGCTGAAGCGCATATTCGGCCTGGGAAGTATGTAGGGTATTCAGTTCGATTTTGGCCCTTTGAAGACAGTGGCGTATGGGGGGTAGGCTGTCACTGTGTATTCGCGGGTACACGTCGCTATACTTTCCTCCAAGGCTTGCTGACGGGAGCATCTCTGAACATTAACGATGGCAGAGTCTCTCATGAGCTTAACGTCACTTTTGCTGCCGCCGACAAGAGCTGTGGTGAGAGAACCAATCCTTTATTATTGGTCATGTAGGTAGATACGTGGGAGTGAGTTGGTCTTTCCCCTGCGGTGTACGGTATCGTGAGCGGTTCAGACACCATGGCTTGTGTCCTGGTGTAGCCAAGCCCAGATCCAGTGCTAGTAGAACAGGAGGGAGGTCCGACAGAGCGGCCACCAGTATCTGGGACTCCCTGATCAATGGAACCAGCCTGTGGGTAGTGAGGAAGTAATCCATCCTAGACTGCATCCGGTGGACCAGTGAGGCATAGGTATATTCTCGGTCTTGTGGGTGAGAGAGACGCCAGTGATCTTCCAGCCCTTGATCTGATTGTATGTCTCCAAGTACTACTCTGTCCACATTGTTACCTACATCCAGCCTGCCTGTGCGATCAAGAACAGCATCACATACCAAATTCTAATCCCCACCAAGTAGACATTGTGAGGCCCCAATCTCCGTTAGGAGACGATTGAGAAGGAGAAAGAATGGGCGTTTGGAGCCCGTGGGGGCATATATAGATCCAACGCATATTGTGTGATCTCCGAGTCTGAGTTTGGTAAGGATGTACCAGCCTTTCAGGTCATTCTATGCCTTGAGTACTTTAAATTGTAAGGACCGGCAGAGAAGTATCCCAACTCTGCATTTTCTCCCAGAGCCAGTTTCTCTGGACAGTGTTGGCGAGGCACCACTCTAGAGCACTTGGCCTACCCAATTTCTGCATAGTTTCTCAGATGCTAGAGGGGAAAGGTGTGTTTCCTGCAATAGGGCAATGTCCGCTCGTTTGGACTGCAGATAGGTCAAGACTTTCTTTCTCTATATCAAATGCGTAAAGCCATGAACATTCCATGAGATGACCGTCAGCGGGAGGGTGGTCCCCATTCCGGGGTTGGGCATGTGGGGCCTCTGTGGTTGATTAGCCTCTTCCGGATCAATGAAATGAAAAGTGGTGAGTGTGGCCGTAAGGTCGATGAGCTGAGGAAAGGGGGGGGAGGGAAAACGGGATCCCTTGGTAGGGTAAGAAAGGGGCAGGTCAATCAAAGAAGAGAGAAAAGGGAGAGTAGAGAGAGTTGAAAGAGTAAAGAGAGCAAAGTAGAGTAGAGAGGGGGGAGAAAGGTGACAGAGAAGGAGAGGGGAGGTGAAACTTAAGCAAGCAGAAGTTGATCTGGGATCAGTTGGAAGCCGAGGTAGTTACCTTGCATGATCTAATTTCTGTTGAGCAGTTGGTCAAATCCTGTGTACCCCACGAGCCGGGTTCGCACACAGGGGGCAGATGGCCGACGAAAAAACTGCAGGGGTAAAACAGGACAAGCTTTTAAAGGTGGAGTGTTCAAGGGGCAGGTGTGGGGTGGGTAAAGGAAAAAGGCAGAGGGGTGGGCAAGGAGGGGTCAGCTGTCTACTGATGGCAGGTGAGCAATGTGTATGCCCCAGGAGGGCGTAGCACGTCTTGGCCTCCGCTGGGATGTTGGAGTCATCAATAGAAGCAGTGTTCTGAAGTATTGGCGAGGTTGTGGTGGAAAAACATATCAGGTATAAGTGCATCCTGGCCGAGGATCAACAACATTGGCACCATTGGTCCTCCTCTCCATGCTTCCACCTGGGCAATTTCTGGGGGAGACATGCAGCGATAACAGCAATAACCACAAAGGATCCAAGAGGAAAGGGCTACTAAGGACCCTGCATTTCCAGGTTGGGGTCTGTGGGGCGGTCGCTAACAGAGTCAGCCATTATTCCTGAGCATCCTGTAGAGGTAGCCATTCATGGGTATAAGTGGGTGCTGCAGCAGACTCAGATTGGAGTGTTAGGTTTGGGTTCTTGCCAGGTCGGGTGTCGTGTAGGGGTATATCCGCCTGTACGCCCATTTGCATAGGCCCTTATCTCTACATATCGGCATAGGAGTGCAGAAATGTACCATTACTTAAACACTTGCACGTATAGAAGGGCTCCTAGTGGCTTGTAGTTGGGCAGGTCGTAGAGACAGGCCATTCAATATATGGTAATCAGCATTTGGTTGCGTATAATTACAGAAGTATAAAAATATCGCACACTTGATACACCATTAACATAATCATTATTCATTACTTAGAAGGCAGTAGCTGCATTGATAATCGCAATGGTAATAGTATCATTGTGGGCAGGCTCCCAGGTAAGCAGTAGACTAAATAGAGGAGATCCTATGGTGATTTAACCGCAATAAAAATAGTAATAACAATAACAATGACATTATCAACATCAGCAAAAAGGTGTATGCAGGGTACTTAGCTGTCCGGTGTATGTGCACCCCAAGCGTCTATGAGTGGTTCCTCAATGGTTTTAATGGTTCCTCGGTACGCGTGCAAGTCAATCAGCAGGAAATATAGGTTTCAAGGGAGATCAGGATTTGTCTCTGCTCGGGTCCTGGGTAAGTGCAATCACAGCTTGGAGGGCATGATCTTTACCATCTTGGGGCCTTGGTGGGTAGTCAAATGTCCTACCTCTTTTCTGCGTTGCTGGATTGGTGCAATGCATGGTAAAGTCGGAATATGATTGAGAGTCAGCCAGTACATGAGGGCTTGTCAGCATGTTCGCGGGTGTATGTTCTATGAGTTGGGTGAGGAAGCCATCCAGGAAGGAACACAGTTCATTTGGATTGAAGAATTCTCTGTATCTGCCATCCTGTGTGATCCACATACAAGCTGGCTCAAATAGACCAAATTTGTTTTTCAAGTTTCTCAGTTGGGGGCTGGACAGCTAGGAATGCCTTCCATTTCTCATTAGTTTCGAGTGAAAAATCTTCAGCAACTCAGATTTCATGGGTCTCAAAGTCGTATGGACCATGGGTTCATGCAGCTGTTATCACGTGGTGTGCTTGTTCATGTCGGAGGAATCATGCAATGATGGGGCGGGGCTTTCCTTAGTCATGTTTATTGGGGGACCAATGCTGTGGGCCTGCTGGAACTCCTGTGTTAGGGAAAAGACAAGGCCTGTGAGTTCAGATAAGAGGTCTCTGAGGAGGCTCTGACATTTGTGCCCTCCTTGCATTTCGGAATTCCTAAAAAACAGACAAAATCCCTCCGGCTCCTATCCTCTAGATCCATGAGCTTAGTACGGAGGAACTGTAATTCTGAGTCCTGTTCAGGTAACGTTGCAAGCCGACCTTCGACATCAGTGAGGCAATGATCTAGGTCCGTGACCTTGTCCTGGAAGCCGACTATGTCTGCCCTGATCGAGTTTGAGGCCGTGGATAGGTCCGTGATCTCGGAGTCCATGGCTTCCAGGCGGCGGCCCACTGCAGCAAATTCTTGAAGCATGCCCTCCATGGCAGTGTCTGAGCGAGCATCTGCCAAGGTGGCTGTGGAGCCGAGGTCCACAAGAGCCGTAGACAAGGCAATAGGTCGAGGTATCGAAATAGCCTCTCAGAACAGTAGTTGGCAGGTGGGTATACCTGACGCTTTGCCGGTGGGCATCGCTGTGTGAGTGCGGGTGGGTGCACAGTTCGCCTCTGAAGCCCTACCATAGCAATGTGCGGCACAGCATTGTGGTGCCGGACCCACCTGCCGACGTCTCCGTCCACACTCGTGGATTCAGCTCAGGACTCCGGGGGAGGTGCTAAAAGGGGTGCACAGTAGGTCTGTGGCCACTGCTATGTCCGATGTGGGCATCAGCTAAAAGCATACTACTTCCTCCACTGTATGGTCTGTTGAACTATGGATTCCCTGCCCCAGGGCTGTCAAGGCAGATGCACCTGACAGTGTTCTTCTGTCTCTCACCGAGCAGCACCCTGCTCCCCGGGATTCTCTCAATTTTCCGGGTGTGGGACTTGTCACCTTTGGGAGTCTGTCTCTCCCTCCTCCTCTTTTATGTTTACTGCTACTGGTGTTTTGGAGAGTGGGGGGGCTCATTCTATGTAGGATCCTTCCCCCTTAAAAATTGTTCTCCTCGTTAGGAAGTGTATGCCAGGTCTCCAAATCTTCCGTGTGATCTGATAATAATGGAGAGTTCAGAGTTCGCACTTCCTGCACCCTCCTCTAGATGCCTATCATCTCTGTGTCCACTTGTCTGGGGGGGGCATCTTTCCTCCGTACAAATCGATACTGCGGACTCACTCAGGGGGCCTGATTCCTCCCTCCTTCCTCTGGGCTGTTTCTGAAGAGTCGTACCTCACTCGGGAGAAGATCCTGCACTGGTAGCTTTACTTCGGTACCTCAGGGGCTCCCCCGTCTTCCCGCGACTGGGCCCAGGCTGCTTTCTAGATGCTGTCCCTGGCTCCGACTAGCCCACTTACTGGTAGGAGTGATGGGCCTTGCCTCCAGGAGGCCCGGTCCACTGTCGCGGCTGGTGGCTTAGGCCGCTCACACTGTCGCCTACGGTTCCGTCTTGTGGCGCTCCATCAACTGGGGGAAGCAGAGGTGGGATGGAGGAAGGGTACGAGCTCTGAGGAGTATGGCTGCCACACACAATGCTGCATCGGCAGGCCCCCCTTTGGTGCGTGCAGGCGGTTGGCTGTAATTGAGCTTGCGCCTCACCGTATTGTTTTAGGCCACAGAGCCCGTCAAAAGGTCTTGAGGGCTCGCCCCTGCTAGTTGGTGAGTGTGAGGGAGGGAAGGGAACACCCCGAATGCCCATCAGCTCCTCTGCCGTACCCTGGCGCACACCGGCACGTGGAGTTCATTGTTCAGGTGGCCATTCTTTCCATGGCCAGATCACATCCCATGTTCTACTGTTTCTAATAACAATAAACATAAAACAAACATTGGAACATCAAATAGGTCTCGCTTATAAGTGAAAGAGTTTCCTTATTAATTGTGTGCATGTCTGGATGGGTGAGTAGATGAATGTGAGAATGATTTAATGGTTGGATGAATGACACAGGAGTGAGTGAACAGACGAATGAGTGAGTGATCGGCTGTATGGATCGAGCAGTCAGTTTATGGATGGATGAATCATGAAGCATGTTTAGTGCAAGCATGGCTGGCTAAACATAAGTGTCAGTGAATGAATGAAGGTAGCAAGGAGCAGTGTTTTGGGGGAAGGTAGTGTTGGAGGAAAAAGCAGTGAGGGGACGGTGTGGGAGAAGGGCAGTGGATGGATGATTGTTTCAGAGCATTTTTTGAAGAATACCTACTTTAGTGGATGGCCAGATAAAAGGGTCATTCAAGAAAGGGTGAAGAGGGCAAGGGCACTGTGTGGGATTAGTCGTTCGGTGATGAGACTGAAGCAGTGATGGGAACAATGTCTGATACAGATTCTGTTGATGCAAATAAATGCTTAAGCATGTTGAGGAAAAAATTGCCTCCTGCCAAAAGGCCCAACACTACAACTTATGTCTGAGGACATTTACAAGTATACAAAATGTAGTAAGGCAGAGTGTGAAACCAATCAAAAAGATCTTTAGCATTTTTGTTTCTGGTATTGCACCCAGGATAGTGTATCCTTTCTGTTGTCTTCTTGTAGTTGACATGAAGTTACAGCATGTTTCTAATGGACTGCTTGTGATTGGTACACAAAAGTTCAAAACCTATAGGCCCATGGAGCGCAGTCAATCCCCTTCAACTGATTTTATGGAATATCTCATGCAGTCTGAATTTCCTTTTCATCCATTTGTTTGTAATTTTCGGATCCAGGGTAAGTCTGATTTCTTCACTCTTCATTTGCTGATTAAGTACCTCAAATGTATAACTTTTTTCATCTGTATACGTGGGACCCTCTATATTGCTATTTTTCCTTTGAATGTTCTCAAATCTCTTCTGAGCTGTTCTACTTATTGATTGCTGATATTCATCAGATTTGTGGTAAATCCTGAAGTAGCACACTATGGAGGAATATCACACGAACTATTTAGCCAAGCACCACTAGAAGGACCTTGTTGTGTGAGGGTGGAATAAATAATGGAATTGCTCTTGCCTACATACATGGGTGCGTTGCCCTAGAACACTTAAAAAGGCACCACTGTGGAAATGCAGTAGCATGCTTAAATAAACAATTTTTTCTTTTTGTTTTTACCTTCAAGTTGAAAATGTTGTCCTCTGAGGAGGCGTTTCTTCAAAGATTGCGAGTGATCCAGTTTCATTGCACACTTTGATAGAGAGTTTAATCAATAAGATTTGTAGAGGGTGACTGCATCACCCAAGAGGGTCTCGAAGGGCTGAGAAGACAAACTGCCAGTTCTCCTACTGGTTGAACATCCAACTCTTGTTGTCCTTCCTTTTTGAACTACTGGAGCGATGGTGAGGCTCTGAGGTGTTGTCCTTTGGAATGTAGCCCTTAGCCCTTTGCCTAAGTAAAACTCTTGAGGCATCAGGTTAAAGAGGGGTTTATAAAATGCAATACACTTGGAAGATTGTCGCTGTTCACAAACCTACAAGGCAATCCGAACCTTGTTCTATCCACTCCCCACACCTTCCTTGTGCTTTACTGCCGAGGTTGATTACTGTGTGATTCTGATAGATATTGTGCTGTAGATAGCTGTCAAATGTAAATTGAAACATAACTACTTCTGTGAACCAGCTATACAATTGTTGAACTGCAATGAACAACTATATAACATGGCATGACATTTACAGCTGGACTTACAACAAGAAGTGGCCAGTTACTAACAGAATATTGACCGCTATTTCATAAGAGAATGAATACAATTTGTTAACGTGAAAAAATAAAAATGTTTACCTCCCCTTGCTGCGGATCATAAAATCTTTGTAATAGCTGAATCGTGGTACTTTTTCCACAGCCGCTGGAACCAACAAGAGCAGTGGTCTTTCCAGGTGCAACAATTAGGTTTAAACCTTTAAGAACCTGAAAATTACATTTAGATATCAGCCAGAACTGAAATATTACACCAAACAGTAAGTGATAAAGTGACTAAAGAAAAAGTAAAAGAAGTGAGCTCACTCTCACACGAAGCCCATCTATAAGGTAGAAGAATTGCCAAATTGACATGAACATAATGTTGTATGGCTGATTGCAGTAAATAAATAAAGGTGTGATAGGCAATATATTAAAAATTAGACTAATTTTGCAGATCAGTTGTTGCTATAACAGCTTGCACAGACTGCAAGAAGGCATATGTTATGTGTAATATACAGTGTAAGTCTTTTTATTTTTTAAATGTGTACTCACTGCATCTGCTTCACATTATCCCCAGAGTCTCAGATGCAGGATTCACTTAATAAATGATAGCATGGCTAAAGTGAATATTTTTTTTTTTTTCAATTTACGCTGTTTTCCATTTCTGATGACTTGGAAAAGCGATTCTATAACTTTGCAAGCCACCCCTGTCTCTACAAGTAGGTGAACAGGGAAAACTGCAGAGAAACAGCTTTGCAAATATCTGCTATCTGTCCATATATATTCCCCCTATTTCTCCCATGAATTAGTGTATTCTTGCCACAAAACATGCTGGTTTAGATTTTTGCAGAAATTACTCAATGCCATGCAGCAAGTAAAGTTGTTGTGTTGCTTTGTGTGAAAAGACATTAGCAGAACACAGTCATAGCTACTAAGAAGTGATGCTGTTCTGCTCGCTCCCTGCGCTGTTGCAGTTTTGGTTGTTAAAATGCAATGGCCCAACAAAGATTCCCTTGTGCCATAGAGGGTGTCTACACTGTGGGAACCATTGGTTTCGTGTCGGAAGGGTTCCCTTTTCACTCCTGTCAGGAATTCACAAAGCTATTCTTGGCAGATGTATATGGATTTCCCACTGTGGAATACTCCTGGTGGGACGTATGAATTCAAATGCATGGTTTGCCTTGAAAGCTTGAGAATGGCACAGATAGGAGGATTTGTGGGCATTTCCAGAGTCCTACACATCCCTTTTTTAAACTGGATATAGTCAGAGAGCTGGATAAGTGCCCTTTCAGGATGAAAGGAGAATGTCGTGGGACTGCTGGGGGAAGGGTTTTCTGCAAGAGTAAAAATATTTTCACTGTGGAGTAAAATTATATTCCAGTGGAGAAAAAAGTGCATTGGCACAACAGACTCAATTCCCGGTGTTTGGAGCCCTCCAGTATGGAGAATTCCACACATGTGGATTAGGAACCATCCAAAAGGGTCACATGATATTCCTAGAAGTAATCTCAGAATCCTGCAACAGTTGCATTTTCCATTTGTACTTCTGGGAATGTTTGTGAATAGAATAAAACCGAAAGATACGTCCAGGCAGAGGCATAAATACCCACATGCACTTTTTCATAGTTACGGCCCTTTTACGGTGTTTTCATGTGATAGTGATCTGTGTGTTATATATATTTTTTAATATGATTTTAAATAGGCAATGTCTGACATTTCAGTCAATGCAAACCCATATGAAGGCATCTCTCATAATTCAAAGATCAACCGTTTAATCATAAAAGGGGCACAGATGTATTGGTGTAATGCCCTTACTTTAACATCAGGTCTTGTTGGGTATGAGAAGTGGATGTTTTTAAATTCAATCCTTCCTGCCAATCCGTCTGGTTTGTGTCCATCTGTAGAACTGCTATCAATAAGGCGTTTCTACTGGACAAAAAAAAAGAAAAAAAGAAAAACAATTTCCATTAATAAAACATAGCTAATCGATGCTTGTTCTCCGAAAAAAACAGATTGACATTTAAGAGCAAAGAGGTTGAGAAGGGTGGGCAGGGGTTTTATAGTGTACTGAGTGGCTATAACAATACATACTCGATTTCACTGCCAACTACATTGTTTGCTTGTTCAGCTATTTCCTGGGATTGAACAAGTAACTCTAAACTAAACTAAATTTTAAGGGACCTCTAAGCACTGAAAAGTTGTTTTCTTTGTGATATTAATTTGCTGGGAGAATGTGTACTGGGGGCACAGTGATAATAACGTCCACTGAAAAATAACAAATACCTGAATTCCACAACGTTGTACCATAACTTGATTATTTGGGGTCATCATTAGTGAATAACACAATAACACAATCTATTTCGTGTACAATAAAGCAGAAGTCTGGAATACTTTCCACCCATGGTTTCCGAACTACTACTTGGTTTATTTAGTGGTAAATTTGTGTTGTTGTTATAAAGAAAAAAAACATTTAATTGAATAAAATCGAAGAATATTGGAAATGCATTTAGTTTATCACAATAGCTAGTTTCTGCCATTAACCTCAAAGTGATTGATGGAGTTTATGAGCTGGGCTTTGGAGTTCTCGCACATTTAATTTATGTTTGTATTTTATGTGATGTAAAATGCATCATATGTAATGCATGGATACCAAATATATTATAATTCAAGTATGATGAAAATAAATATTTCACATATGATAAATTGGATAGTTGGGCAATTATCCATAGTCCAGTGAACTGAGGTAATGAAGTTTAATTGACTATTTGGCATAAGGGCATGAGTTGTGAGTCAGTTCATTAAAACAAAACTATGGGTCATATTTAAGAGCCCCTAGCTTCACAGCGTCACTTTTACTGACGGTCCGCTGGCGCTAACCACTGCTCCATATTTACAAGAAGGTATAATGCCACTTTTTTGTGGTGCTACATCTCCTTGTAAATATGGGCCCCTCCGATGAAGCTTTCTGCGTCAGAGGGACGTGCTATGTATGGATGTTGCAGTGGGCATTCGACTGCAACACCCATTGCTTGTGATGCTGCCCCGGATTTACAGGAAATCGCAAATCTGTGGTAGCGCCAAAAAGTAACGTTACCCCATGGGTGGCGTTCGCATAGCAAAATGTAGAGGAATATTTTTTTTCCTCCTCGTCTGCAGCACACATCGAAGAAGCATAAATGGCATGGATGCTTGTTTATGTGCAGGAAGGCATTCCGTCCTGCCCATAAACTGTCTATCTCCTCAACGCAGACACCCTTGCACTATGTTGCAAGGATACCTGCATTGGGGCAGGCAGCTTAATTCAGTGCGGGCGCAGGGGGAAACGCAGGGGTAGGCCGTCTTCCTGTAAATACAGTGCATTCCTGTGTTTCAAAAGTGTCGCAGCACAGTGCTGCTATTTTTGGCACAGCACTGCGCTGCACCACTTTGGCATAAATCTGGGCCTATGTATCTTTAGATTGAGTTAATGTTTCAAATGTTTGCAATAATTGGTCAGTGTTTCATAACATTGACAGCTGAGTTACAAATACAGTTTGAGTCTATTTCATAAAAGTAGGTTAATGTCAGTAAAATGTAAGAAGCTGATATTCTGCATGGTGCGCAATAATCACCATATTGGTTGTGAATACATCATATTAATACCATATTTCAAACCAGGAAAAAGATCATGAACTTCTTCAGCGCCATGCACAGATTTTTTGAATAGTTCATATTCCAGAGCTGACAAAATTGATTAGTCAAATAAGTGGCTGTCCCTAAAAGTGAGTGCTGGCTCGCCCAACTTCCAACCACTGGCAAAAGGGGGCATGTCATGAAGAGCTGCAATGGTGAGCGAACAGCCTTTCATTTTTTGTTAGTTTGAGATATCAAAAGTGTGCGTCCTACCTTGTATTTATTTTGATAATTTATTTTATAAGGGGACACGTAGGGGTAACCAACCACTTACCCTCATGAGGTCGAATAAACCTTTGGACTCAGATGGGTGTGAGTGTTAGGCTCTGAACAAAACGAAGTCAGCAATAAACAAAACCAAACAATACCATAATTAATCAACACTAGAGTCAGCAATCGAAACACACCATGACCTATTTGGCCATGAATCACCATACCAGTTTAGTAAAGTTCAAACATTTATTGCTCTTTAGATTAACAATGCAAAAATCACATAAATCAAGCGCAAAACCAAATTATTATAAAGATACATGAATAATACAGGTTGACCAAACCTTCTAAAGAATCTCAGCTTTGACAGAATATGAATTACTAGGCACTTTAGAATAACCATGCAGAATAACAGCAATATCAGATGCACAGTTGAGATTGAATGCATTGAGTTAACACAGGTGGATTATTCACAATCAGTTATTGTGTGCAGTCAAAATCAGAATGTGACATTCTAACTATTACCCTAATTAAATTAAGCATGTTGGACTTCATGCAAAAAGGAAAAAAAGACAAAAATAATTTGGAAAACATCTATATATGGCAATAGCAAAAATAACGGTTGGGTTTCTAGAAGAGTAAAACATGTAAAAACATGTAAACCTGCAGGAAACACAAATGTGCACATTAGGTTATATCTTTCTTTAATGGGATCAGCAGGCAGAGAAGTTTTCATCAGTTGAGCATATTCTGGTCATCTTCAGTGGTCAGTGACATATTTGGGAATAGTTCAGTAATATTTGGCCTTAATGCGTCTGAACTGCAAGTGGCACATAGCACATTATTTCACTAGCAGGGATAGTAACACATCTGAATACAGCACAGACAGTAACTGCAGCAAGAGAGAATCTTCAATCCATCTGAGCTTGAGCAAGAAAGAATAAGTCTCACTTTAGCAAGAAATAAATAAGTCTCTCCTCCAGCAAAAAAGAGATAAATGTGCCATGACATCACCTAAACATTGCTATATTAAAGTCCCAGAAAATAACTAGCTGCTCTACCATTCGTCAGACTATGGGGTTTTTAGGACACAACCAATTAAAACTAAAGCACATTTCTTCCTGTTGCATTCTTATTTTCTTTTTCTCCCTCATTGGTTCAGCTTCTTCCACTGCCATCACCGTTTCCCTTTGCAGAAATGAAATGTTTCAAATTACATAAAACTACTGAAAGCCATTGTTTTCTGTGGAATATCATCTAACAGGAACTAACCATTTGCATCACTATAAGTACATTTCCCTCCATGTCAACAGGATGCTTCAGGAAGGACAGAACATTGGTAGTGACTTTCCATCCACATTAGCAATTTCTAAACATCACATTATTTCATCTGAATTAGCTTTACACAGGCCTGTTTAAAGACACAGTAAAATGTGCCGTGTACAACATTCATAAAACTCAAACTATTTATTTTCTGAACATGTCATTATTATTTTTTCATTCCTCTCAGTTAGTAAGACATAAAATACATTTAATTAGACAGTGATTTATTTTCATTTTCAAAATATCTGTGTCAATTATCACTGTAGGCTTCATTTTCATATCAGCCTTGCACTTTTAAAGGCATGGTTTTCTTTCAGTTAATCACGCAGTTTGATCAGTAATTTTAACACTCTAACAATTCCTCCTCAGATGACTATATATGTCATCACAATACTATATTAATTAATGTATTAATTAATTTATATTAGCCTAAAACTTAGTCTCTCTAATACATCTGTTCTTTCTTGTATTTCTCCAATTTTCAGTTTGACTTAAATCATAAAATTGTTTGCTTCTCAGTTTTCCAAGTCTCAATTCTTACTTCATCTGATCATTTTTCATTTGTTTTCTCTTAATCAGTTTATACAGTTTGTAAAATCTGATAGTACAAATGACACAAGGAATTACAATCAATAATGGTCTCAGAATCTTTCCCACAATCCCTTTACCAAGATTACCCAGCCAATTTCTCACATTTGTCACACTTTTGTCAACATTTTCCCATAACCATGGCTCTTTTAGATCTCTTAAGTCTGAATTTGAATCTGTCAGGTTCTCAATAACATTTCTAATTCCTTTACTATTGTTGGAAATGTAGGTACAACAATGTTTCGATTTCAGCATCTGGCAGACTCCACCTTCTTTTGCTAAAATGATATCTAACGTAAAACGGTTCTTAAGAACCATTGAACGGACCACAGCCATTTCAGTATCCATTAGTATTACAGCACCAGAAAAATCAGCATGTTTTCCACAATAGTAGACAATTTTCGAATTTTCAGAACATTCAGAACAACTCCTACAGAAGGAATAATTGCTCCAAATATATCCCAATTATTTCAGGATAGGTTTCTTTTTTTGGTCTTGATCTTTGCAATTCGCTTGAATTACGTGTGTCATCTATGTTATATATTTGGTAATTTTTTGGGAATACAACTCCCAAATAGCAAGTCCCATACCATCCCCTTGGGAGACGATAATAAGCATTCTGTCCACAGATGTATGAAAACTCCTGGAATAACAGAGTCCTGGCCATGTAGCAGAAAGTCCCATGAATTCTTAAAAAGAAATACATGTCTGCATTTACTTGTTCCAACAAAATTAGTATCAATTCTAGATTGTGTTGTATAAATGCAAAGCTTTCTTACATGTTGCACATCCAAAGCTAACTTCCCTTGGGTTTTAGTTTCACTAAATGCATAATCATTTTTTATGTCCTTTTCACTAACACTTTCTCCTTCTCATTAAAAGCCTTTCTGCTGTCAATAGTTTGATCTAAAAAGGACTTTTCTACTGGTGAAAGCAAACATGTAAAGTTATTGCGATCTGCATAGGTAGCCCCATATGTTAGCACAGGCTCGAAGAAACCTCCCACAATGTCAATATTTCTTTTGAAGGCAATGTTACTGAAATGCTGATTAATCAGAACAAAACAAAACACTACGTATAGTTTAAAGTAGAGATACTGAATGTATTCCTGATTATAAAGCCTTGTTAATAGAAGACTACAACTAAATCCATATGTTAATGGCAAACTATGGTATGTTACTCCTTCTTCCACTGATGAAGGAATTTGTGAACAAACATAATAGTCTCACATTCATCATCTCAACATACAATAAGCAATAGAAAACATTAGAAGAAAGAGCTCCTTGTGAGTGGTCTAAATGTAAGTGTTTCTCATTCCTATTAAGCTTTTCTAACTTTGAAAGTGTAGTAGTCTCTACAGAATTAATATAACTATTTTCAGGTGTGTGATGAATACTTATGATCACAATCAACAGCAAACACACTAACACACATACAATTCCCAAAGCAGTATACATACACTTACAACACCTATTTGATTTCACTCTATTATGATTGTTATCCATTCTGTAAAGAATCAGAAAGTTGAAGAAAAAGAAAAAATATTTAACTATGCAGCCAAAAATCAAAAACAAAATACTTTTCTTTGCAGTTATTTGCAGATTTCTGACTCTTTTCCAGAACTGTTGACAACAATTGGTTGATCAGCTTGTCAAAATTGGTTCAGTTTGTCAAAAACCGGTTAGCATGTAATATTCTTCTTGTTCAGCTGGCACTTTAGTTTCAAACTTCAATTAAAAAACACATTCAATTCCAAATTCTTGATCTGGATATTCAAGATCAAAACAAAAAGACAAAAATCTCATTGCCACTCATCTGTTGCACAGTATCCCCATTCAGGACCAGAGTATTATCGACTTGCAACTCTTTTTCTTCTCTCCTTCACTCAGATCTTCATCCGTGTTTACTCTTGTTGTTCTGTCTTGCTCTTCATTTATTGTCTGCAGAACATCTGGAACGGTTTCATTTGTCTGTAACTCAAACCACTTGTCTCTTTACACAATTTTCTTTGACAGCATCTTTAGCAAAACTGGACTCCTAGCTCTTCTTGCTTCGGCAGGATTTTCACTTTGACTTGATATACCTGCACCATTCCCCAATTCAGGAGTAGTCAAATCTTTGTGACTTTGATCCAACTCAACTCCTTAATAAGTTGCTTCTTCAGGAAATGTAATTTGTTTCAACTGGTCTTCCCACTGGTCTGCTTCTGGGAGAGTTCTTCTCTGACTTAACTCTCCTACTTTATTTGCTGATGCTTGAACAACTTAAGGAATCTCTGTTTCATCTCTCAGAGGTGTACCTGGATATTCACCAGATTGCACTGTCCACAGTCTCTCTTCTTGCTTCTTGAGACTGGTCAATAGCTGTTGATACTCTCAACAACTAATTTTCATTTTCTAGTGGATAGGGCACTTTCCTCATGTGGCTGGCATGTATCCAATTCTAGATCCCAGCGCACTTCACAGCAGTCGTAGTCATAAGTACAGCTTGATACAGACCCTTCCACCTAGGTTCCCGACAACTTTTTCTCACATGCTTCTTGACCACCACCCAGTTGCCAGCCCACAGACTGTGACACTGGTCCTGGGATGGTTGCACACCTATTGCTTCCACCTGGTGAGAGAAAGAGCGAACCACATCAGCTAGCTTTTTGCAGTAATACAGCACCATATCATCTGTTATATTCACAAGAGCATTTGCAGGAACAGCTGGCAACCTCGTTGCTCTACCCACTGAGGATTTCATGGGGAGATGGTCCAGTCTTCCTATCGGGTGTGTTCCTTATGCTCATCAAAACCAAAGACAACGTATCCGGCCATTTCTGATGAGTAGCTGCACATATCTTTGCAAGTCATGCTTTCAGTGTGCCATTCATTTGCTCCACCAATCCAGATGCTACAGGTCGATAGCTACAGTGCAACTTCTGCTCAATGTTTAAGGCTGAACATAGTAACTTTATCACTTTGTTATTGAAGTGGCTTCCTCTATCTGATTCTATAGAGGCTGGAAATCCAAACCTTGGTATCAATTCTCCAAGCAAAAGCTTTGCAACTGTGAGATTATCATTTCTATGTGCAGGGTAAGCTTTAATCCAGTGACTAAAAATACAATCACCAACACGTATCTTAAACCACCACACATAGTCACCTCAATGAAATACATTTGCATTCTGTTAAATGGCCCCCCTGTTCTTCCAATGTGACTCAAAATGACAACTGTTCTTTTTCCCACGTTGTTGGCTGGTGACACATTTGTGACAAATTGCTTCGGCAACCAGTCTAAACTGGATTAAACCAATATTTTTTAAAGGTTTGAATCATTGCATCTCTGCCAGTATGTGCTTGTCCATGATAATGTCTTGCTATTCGCATCAGGTACTGTATTTTTCGTACGGGCCAGCAAAATTTCAACAGAGTGAGAGGCCAAAACAGTTACAGGATGTCCCATCACAATAGCTTCAGAATGTGATATAGAAGTACCAATCGCTTCCACAGCTTGCAAACATCCAGGTAAAGCTGCTGCGACTGGATCTAAAGTAGCAGGAAAATATGCTATATGGCGTTTTATGCCACCATGTACCTGTGTGAGAACAGAAAAAGCACAGAAATATCTTTCATGGCAAAACAATATAAATGGTTTTGTGTAGTCTGGCATTCCCAAAGCTGGTGTGATGCACAAACTCTCTCTCAACTCGGTAAAAGCTTTCATACGAGCTTCATCAAAAGGAACCATTATTCTGACAACTCTTTGTGTAACTGGAGGATTCATCTGCAAAATAGGATTACATGGACTGTTCAGCACTTCTTTTAGAACTCCCTGCTTCACAAAATCTTCAATTACAGGAATTACTCCTTCAATTACATCTGGTGCCATGTAATACTGTGGTATCTGGGGAAAAACTACAGGTTTGACTGTGACTTTAACTGTTCAACTCCTTTGATCAGACTAATATTTTTTCCATAAAAATCCCAAACTTTTTAGTGAAACGCATCCTGTAAATCAGTCGGCAGGTCTTTAATGGGTGGAAACTCTTCATTCACTGAATCACATTCAGTTTGCATAGTTAAATCATTATCATCACTATTCGCCTGAATAGCAATTCCATCATTTGAACAGGTAATCAGACATTTTGTTTTGCACAATAGATCTCTTTCTAACAAGGAAACTGGACTCGAGTCGCAAACTACACATTTGTGTAGCCTTCAAAGTTTCCAATTTAAAGAGGGACTAGTTCTGTAATTGGGTTTATCAGAAACTGATTTGCAACTCCTACAATCTGGATTGTTTTCCCAGAAAGTGGCACATTAGGAACAACTGCTGTTCTCACTGTAGAGAGTGTAGCTCCTGGATAAACTAGAAATGAGACATCATGACCTATAACCTTTCCATTTACATAAGGACCCTTTTGATCCACTTTTAACGAAGCTGCTAACATGCATTTTTTCCATCCGAACTTTCATTCTCACCCATCATTCCATCACTCATCACTTCATCATTCGATTCATCCTCACTTTGAAGTGTGAACTGTTTAACTGTTTGATTACTGTGATTTAACTTTTGACCTGTGTTTTGCTGAGGAAGCATCATCTGCTTCTGCATCATTGGAGCTTGAGGTATTTCCATTTGTTGCTTTGTTACCATTTGTACCTGAGGTTGAATTAACTGTGACTGTGGCACCTGAAAACGTGACATTTATATTTGCTGCATTGGTTGAAAACTTTGCATTTGCTGAGGAATCTGCATCTGATTATTTTGGACATTTAAATTATGACCCCTCATTCTTGGACCTCTCAAATTTGGAATCTGATTTATGCATTCATCTCCGTAACTATACCTTCTTGTACCAACACTGGACACTCAAGCTTCCAATGCCCAAAAAAACACAACTTTGACAAGGTAACATCCTTTTCATTACCTACATATCACCTGAATTGACCATCACATTCAAATTGATGGGATTACCACCTCCATCTCCACCACAACTTCCACTTCTTGCTTGATTCTGAAACAACATGTTTCCCTGTTGTTGAGGATAGATTCTCTGCTGCTGTGGATAATTTCCCTGCATCCCTGATTGTGCCGCTTTAATCTGCATCACCATCGCCTTTTCCTTCCATTTCTTCTGCATCATTTAAACCTCGTCAATATAGTATTTTGCAAACTGTAACATTTTATCAACCAGTATTGCTTGCCAACAAATACTCTTAGGCATCTGTCCAATTTCAGGTCTCAAACCTTCAACAAATCTAAACACAAAATGAATCATGTCTTTTGGCTCAATTGTTTCTGTGCCCCTGTAATGTTTAAACACTTACAGCAATCTCTCATAGTATGCATGTATTGACTGTTTTGCTTCCTGTGCTGTTCTATCAATTCTCTGCCAATCAATACTTTTGGGTGAAACTATCGTTTTTAAAAATTCAATCACTTTGAAATAGTACTTCATTACATCAGGTGATGATGCACCTGTGACTGGATATCGTGGAGGCTCTCTTGTTGGCCAGTCTTCACTCCTCTTGCATTCAACACATATATCAGCTGGAACCACTGTTCCTAAAAGGGTATTCAAGTCTTTCCACAGGCATTTTGCAAGCTTAATAAACCTATCTATTTGCTGGTACCATTCCACTGGTTTCTCTCTCAATCTAGGGTAGTCATTTGTAAATGACAAAATATCACTTCTGCTCCAACGGACATGTACAAAATTCCCTCCTGGAATTTCTCTCATTGGAAATACTTTTACTGTATTATCAGTCTGCTGTACATTAGTATTCAAATTTGCAGACTCCTTTTTCTTCTGATCTCTTTATTTCACTTGTCTGTCTTCCCATTTGTCCAATGCTCCCCATAATTGGATATTCTGAATTAATTCTTAGATATGAATCTTCATTCCTGGTATTCTCATGTTCTTGAATCTTTTGAATCAAATTCTAATCTGTAACTTCTTCTCAGTTGATTTGGTTTCTCAAGATCTATGTCATATTTCTCTGCAAGGTCTGCTAATTTCTCGTGAATCAGTGCTGCTCTGTGTATAACAATTTTACATATGAAGCGTAACTCAACTTCACTATACGAATCTATTCTATTTACATCAATTGTTCCCTCAATTATTTCATTTTTAAGCCTTGCCAGGTTCAATTAATTTTCCCTCTCAGTATTTGCCTTCATCTTCGTTCCAGTCATCTTTTCTAGCCAGTCTGTTAACTTCTGAGCAGTCAAACTGTATTCATTATTTACATTGGGTACATTATTACTTACATTTGGTATGCCCTGTGGAGTAAAACATGGAGTCTCTGGAATCTGTGAAGTTCTGGAATAACTCAAATAAATTAGTGGACCTATCTTGTCAAAAGTCTAGTTCATTGGAGACATGATTCCTGGAGGAACATTTAGGGGGTGATTCTAACCCTGGCGGTCGGTGTTAAAGCGGCGGCCAACCCGCCAACAGGCTGGCGGTAAAAAATATGGAATTCTGACCCTGGCGGGAACCGCCAACACAGACAGCCACTTTAACACTCCGCCCGCCACGGCGGTACAAACAAACAGCGCGGCGGTCACCGCCAACAGCCAGGCGGCAGACAATGTACCGCCCACCCTATCACAACTCACCAATCCGCCACCTTTTCCGGGGCGGGACCACCGCCGATAAAAACACGGCGGAAACAGACTACGAACGGGAAAACGCTCACCACTACGCACTCCAGGAGGAAGGAGGACAGCATGGAACCCGAATTAAACATCCTACCTGCTCTCGTCTACCTTCTCATCTACCACGAGTACGTAGTCCGGCGCAGACGACAACGGTGAGTACTGCACCTACGACACATGGGAGGGGGGCGGACGAAAGGTTACGGGCACACACATATGCGACCCCCCCCCCAACTATGTACACACCAATGCAGAGCAACAAGTCACAGTGACACCACCCAAACACCCCAGAAAAATGCTAGGGCATAATCAAATTTGGAATAAATATTTATGTACCAAAAAGGTCCTGAAAATTATCGTACAACCATGAAAGATATTCACAAGAAAACTAATGACATACACATCAGTGTATAACTGAAGTAACAAGTCCTGCACATCCTACGAATTCATCATGTCCGTGGGCCAAAGTTTTGAGAAACAAGGGCAAAGCCCACACAGGAGACCTGAGTCCTTTGGAGAGAACACTGCAGGGGCATCAGATGTAAAAACAACAGGCACCTCAGGGGGAAGGGAAGGGGGGGCACCACAGCCACATGAGTCCACGACGCCAGATCCACGAGGAGCCACCATGCCCACTGTACCATCCTGGGGAGTGCAAAGCCACAGTCTCTCAATGTCTCTACAGTGGGTGGGCTGCCCACTGTACCATCCTGGGGAGTGCAAAGCCACAGTCTCTCAATGTCTCTACAGTGGGTGGGCTGCCCACTGTACCATCCTGGGGAGTGCAAAGCCACATTCTCTCAATGTCTCTACAGTGGGTGGGCTGCCCACTGTACCATCCTGGGGAGTGCAAAGCCACAGTCTCTCAATGTCTCTACAGTGGGTGGGCTGCCCACTGTACCATCCTGGGGAGTGCAAAGCCACAGTCCATCAGGTGGATGACAGTCTCCACTGGTCAAGGAGGAGGCATGGTGGGCACAGTGAACCATAAACAGTGATTGAGACGGCGGTGCCCAGCGGAGCGGTGCTTCACAGGAAGGGCCCAGCGGAGAGGTGGAGAGACAGCGGTGACCAGCGGAGCGGTGCTTGACAGGAAGGGCCCAGCGGAGCGGTGTTTGAGACGGCGGTGCCCAGCGGAGCGGTGCTTGAGAAGAAGGGCCCAGCGGAGCGGTGCTTGAGAAGAAGGGCCCAGCGGAGCGGTGCTTCAGACGGCGGGGCCCAGCGGAGCGGTGCTTGAGATGAAGGGCCCAGCGGAGCGGTGCTTGAGATGAAGGGCCCAGCGGAGCGGTGCTTGAGAAGAAGGGCCCAGCGGAGCGGTGCTTGAGAGGAAGGGCCCAGCGGAGAGGTGGAGAGACAGCGGTGCCCAGCGGAGCGGTGCTTGAGATGAAGGGCCCAGCGGAGCGGTGTTTGAGACGGCGGTGCCCAGCGGAGCGGTGCTTGAGAAGAAGGGCCCAGCGGAGCGGTGCTTGAGAAGAAGGGCCCAGCGGAGAGGTGGAGAGACAGCGGTGCCCAGCGGAGCGGTGCTTGACAGGAAGGGCCCAGCGGAGCGGTGCTTGAGACGGCGGGGCCCAGCGGAGCGGTGCTTGAGATGAAGGGCCCAGCGGAGCGGTGCTTGAGACGGCGGGGCCCAGCGGAGCGGTGCTTGAGATGAAGGGCCCAGCGGAGCGGTGCTTGAGAAGAAGGGCCCAGCGGAGCGGTGCTTGAGATGAAGGGCCCAGCGGAGCGGTGTTTGAGATGGCGGTGCCCAGCGGAGCGGTGCTTGAGAAGAAGGGCCCAGCGGAGCGGTGCTTGAGAAGAAGGGCCCAGCGGAGAGGTGGAGAGACAGCGGTGCCCAGCGGAGCGGTGCTTGACAGGAAGGGCCCAGCGGAGCGGTGCTTGAGACGGCGGGGCCCAGCGGAGCGGTGCTTGAGATGAAGGGCCCAGCGGAGCGGTGCTTGAGACGGAGGGGCCCAGCGGAGCGGTGCTTGAGATGAAGGGCCCAGCGGAGCGGTGCTTGAGAAGAAGGGCCCAGAGGAGCGGTGCTTGAGAGGAAGGGCCCAGCAGAGAGGTGGAGAGACAGCGGTGCCCAGCGGAGCGGTGCTTGAGATGAAGGGCCCAGCGGAGCGGTGCTTGAGATGAAGGGCCCAGCGGAGCGGTGCTTGAGAGGAAGGGCCCAGCGGAGAGGTGGAGAGACAGCGGTGCCCAGCGGAGCGGTGCTTGAGATGAAGGGCCCAGCGGAGCGGTGCTTGAGAAGAAGGGCCCAGCGGAGCGGTGCTTGAGAGGAAGGGCCCAGCGGAGAGGTGGAGAGACAGCGGTGCCCAGCGGAGCGGTGCTTGAGATGAAGGGCCCAGCGGAGCGGTGCTTGAGATGAAGGGCCCAGCGGAGCGGTGCTTGAGAGGAAGGGCCCAGCGGAGAGGTGGAGAGACAGCGGTGCCCAGCGGAGCGGTGCTTGAGATGAAGGGCCCAGCGGAGCGGTGCTTGAGAAGAAGGGCCCAGCGGAGCGGTGCTTGAGACGGCGGGGCCCAGCGAAGCGGTGCTTGAGAAGAAGGGCCCAGCGGAGCGGTGCTTGAGAAGAAGGGCCCAGCGGAGTGGTGCTTCAGACGGCGGGGCCCAGCGGAGCGGTGCTTGAGATGAAGGGCCCAGCGGAGCAGTGCTTGAGAAGAAGGGCCCAGCGGAGCGGTGTCTGAGACGGCGGTGCCCAGCGGAGCGGTGCTTGAGAAGAAGGGCCCAGCGGAGCGGTGCTTGAGACGGCGGGGCCCTGTTCAGCGGTGCTCTTCTCCACGGCGGGCCCTGTTCAGCGGTGCTCTTCTTCACCGCGGGCCCTGTTCAGCGGTGCTCTTCTCCACGGCGGGCCCTGTTCAGCGGTGCTCTTCTTCACCGCGGGCCCTGTTCAGCGGTGCTCTTCTCCACGGCGGGCCCTGTTCAGCGGTGCTCTTCTTCACCGCGGGCCCTGTTCAGCGGTGCTCTTCTCCACGGCGGGCCCTGTTCAGCGGTGCTCTTCTTCACCGCGGGCCCTGTTCAGCGGTGCTCTTCTCCACGGCGGGCCCTGTTCAGCGGTGCTCCTCTGCACCGTGGGCCCTGTTCAGCGGTGCCTATCTTCACGGTGGGCCCTGTTCAGCGGTGCTCTTCTGCACGGCGGGGCCCTGTTCAGCGGTGCTCTTCTTCACCGCGGGCCCTGTTCAGCGGTGCTCTTCTCCACGGCGGGCCCTGTTCAGCGGTGCTCTTCTTCACCGCGGGCCCTGTTCAGCGGTGCTCTTCTGCACGGCGGGGCCCTGTTCAGCGGTGACTATCTTCACGGCGGGCCCTGTTCAGCGGTGCTCTTCTGCACGGCGGGGCCCTGTTCAGCGGTGCTCTTCTTCACCGCGGGCCCTGTTCAGCGGTGCTCTTCTCCACGGCGGGCCCTGTTCAGCGGTGCTCTTCTTCACCGCGGGCCCTGTTCAGCGGTGCTCTTTTGCACGGCGGGGCCCTGTTCAGCGGTGCCTATCTTCACCGTGGGCCCTGTTCAGCGGTGCTCTTCTGCACGGCGGGGCCCTGTTCAGCGGTGCTCTTCTTCACCGCGGGCCCTGTTCAGCGGTGCTCTTCTCCACGGCGGGCCCTGTTCAGCGGTGCTCTTCTTCACCGCGGGCCCTGTTCAGCGGTGCTCTTCTCCACAGCGGGCCCTGTTCAGCGGTGCTCTTCTTCACCGCGGGCCCTGTTCAGCGGTGCTCTTCTCCACGGCGGGCCCTGTTCAGCGGTGCTCTTCTTCACCGCGGGCCCTGTTCAGCGGTGCTCTTCTCCACGGCGGGCCCTGTTCAGCGGTGCTCCTCGGCACCGCGGGCCCTGTTCAGCGGTGCCTATCTTCACGGCGGGCCCTGTTCAGTGGTGCTCTTCTGCACGGCGGGGCCCTGTTCAGCGGTGCTCTTCTTCACCACGGGCCCTGTTCAGCGGTGCTCTTCTCCACGGCGGGCCCTGTTCAGCGGTGCTCTTCTTCACAGCGGGCCCTGTTCAGCGGTGCTCTTCTGCACGGCGGGGCCCTGTTCAGCGGTGCCTATCTTCACGGCGGGCCCTGTTCAGCGGTGCTCTTCTGCACGGCGGGGCCCTGTTCAGCGGTGCTCTTCTTCACCGCGGGCCCTGTTCAGCGGTGCTCTTCTACACGGCGGGCCCTGTTCAGCGGTGCTCTTCTTCACCGCGGGCCCTGTTCAGCGGTGCTCTTCTCCACGGCGGGCCCTGTTCAGCGGTGCTCTTCTTCACTGCGGGCCCTGTTCAGCGGTGCTCTTCTCCACGGCGGGCCCTGTTCAGCGGTGCTCTTCTTCACCGCGGGCCCTGTTCAGCGGTGCTCTTCTCCACAGCGGGCCCTGTTCAGCGGTGCTCCTCTGCACCGCGGGCCCTGTTCAGCGGTGCCTATCTTCACGGCGGGCCCTGTTCAGCGGTGCTCTTCTGCACGGCGGGGCCCTGTTCAGCGGTGCTCTTCTTCACCGCGGGCCCTGTTCAGCGGTGCTCTTCTCCACGGCGGGCCCTGTTCAGCGGTGCTCTTCTTCACCGCGGGCCCTGTTCAGCGGTGCTCTTCTCCACGGCGGGCCCTGTTCAGCGGTGCTCTTCTTCACCGCGGGCCCTGTTCAGCGGTGCTCTTCTCCACGGCGGGCCCTGTTCAGCGGTGCTCTTCTTCACCGCGGGCCCTGTTCAGCAGTGCTCTTCTCCACGGCGGGCCCTGTTCAGCGGTGCTCTTCTGCACCACGGGCCCTGTTCAGCGGTGCTCATCCAGCAGGTCAAGGGAGCCAGACCTGGCCTGGACTCCCTGCTCAATCGCCCTCGGACCGTGACGTTTCGGGACCCTTCGGGGACGGACTCCTGGCCTCCTTAGTGTCCTCCTTCCCAGCTGGGATGTGGCATGTGGGGTCCACCTTCTCCGCGCTCCTGCTGCCCTTCCGCTCCTTTGATGGGGCTGTCGGGCCCTTGCCTCCCCTAGATGGTGTGGGTGGTGAAGTGGCCGCACATTGCTCCTTGGGGGCAGCCCTGTCGGTCCTCGCACGGCGGCCCTTGTTTTTGCGGGTCCTCTTGCCGGGGGGGGGCTGGACGTGTCCTTGCTGCTGATCGATGTGTCACTGCTGGCAAAGGGTGGGCTCCAGAACCCATGCACAACAGTGACACCCGAAGCTAGGCTGGTGGTGGCTGCGGTGCTCTTGGGACTCTTTGAAGATGGATGGGGGAGCTCATCGGGGGGAAAGAGGTCAAGGTTAGCCATGAAAAGTTTTTTAGGGCCAAGGTAAAGGGTAGGAGAAGTGGAGATGGAAGTGGAGGTAGAGGAGGTGGTTGGAGGAGAGTCAGGTGTGCTGTCATTGGGTGAAGGTGCTGGTGCTGTAGGCTGTCGTGAGGTGGATGGCTGTTGGGTGGGTGGCTGCCTGCGTTTGTGTGTCTTTGAAGAGGGGGTGACAGACACAGTGGGAGAGGACACAGAGGACGTGTAAATGGCAGTGGGGGTGGTGACTGCACGAGTGTGGACTGTACTGGAGGGTGAGGTGGTGATGGAAGCACTGGCTGATGTTGGGGTGCATGCAGGTGTGAGTGTAGACGTCACAGGCAGGGAGGAGGGAGACGAGGAGGAGGGGGACACAGGGGTGGCAGTGGCTGTTGGCATGTCTGCATCTGGGTGTTGCTTGGGTGAGTGTTTGTGGGATCTGTGGTGCTTGTGTTTGGATGAGCTGCTCTTGGGTGTTGAGGTGTGTGCAGGCTGGTCTGATGGTGTGGATGGGATAGGCTGAGGAACAGGAGACAGAGAAAGGCTGGAGGCAGTAAGAAGAGGGAGGCTGGAAACAGGGACAATGGCTGCCGTCAGTGCTGAGGCCAGAGCAGTGAACGCTCGTTGATGGGCAGCCTGACCCGAATGAATGCCCTCCAGGTATGCATTGCTCTGTTGCACCTCCCTTTGCACACCCTGGATGGCATTCAAAAGGGTCGTCTGCCCAACAATGAGCGTCCTTACCAGGTCAATGAGCTCCGCACTGAGGGCAGCAGGGGCAACAGGGGCAGGGGCTGAGGTGCCTGGGGCGAAGGAGACGCGCGCCTTCCTGGGCGAACGGGCACGGAGCGAAGACTGAGGGGCTGCTGGGAGGGCGGGGCTGGTGCGCTGGGTGGCGGCTGTACCTGTAGAGGCGGGGGGCACGGATGTTGCCGCCACCGCTAGGGAGCTCCCATCCGAGGACGTGTCGCTTTCGCTGCTCTCGCCAGCGGTCCCCGTTGTGGTGCTCCCCTCGCCCTCCGGATCACTGGTGCCCTCGGTGTCTGTTCCTGGGCCCACCGGGGCATTGTGTCCTGCAGCTCCCTCGTGCTCCGATGCCAAATCTCCTCCGCCTGATGATGCTAATACACACATGCACAAGAAGATGAAGAGAAAGGGTGGGGGGAGAAAAAAGAAGACCAGGTTGAGTGCATGCAATGTCAACACCGTTGGCGGAGAGGACAGACACAGGAGCCTCATGCACTAAGCCACGCATTCGGGGTACACTACTCAGTACTACTGACTAGGACAACAGGCCAAGAGACGTCAAACGCGCACATGGGAGATGCTGGACCTTCAATGGCTGTACTTGTCACCCTACCGAGGTGGGGGCCGGGGGCACAGGGCCATGCCTAAGGGAGAGGACTACACTACAGAAAGCGCCCTGGCCTAATGTCACCCACAGCCCTCCTCCCCCACCCAGATGCCTCCACTGCGCAGAAAGATAGGAGAATGTGCTGATACTCACCCCCTTGTGTCTGCTATGATGTCTTAAAGCGCCCATCCAATTCTGGGTAGGCCACCGCCAGGATCCGGGACATCAGGGTGGTCATGGTGCGACTGGCACCCCTCCTAGGTTGGGAGGCCATCCCCAGCAGTGTTTCTGCGGTCTTCCTTGTTCCGCGGCGGATGTCCTCCCACCTCTTGCGGCAGTGGGTGCCCCGTCTGTTGTGGACCCCCAAGTTCCAGACTTCCTTGGCGATGGCACGCCAAATCTCGATCTTCTGATGGGCGCTGACCTATTTGACATGTACAGGGTGGAAAGGAGGAAATCATCAATGACCTGCATGTTAGATGTGATTGGCCCCCCCCACCAACTTTGCCATATGGCACATGCTCTCATCTGTCGGGCGTTGCACTCCTCATTCGCCCCCCACCCCACCAACTTACATCCACCCCAATCCACACAGGCATAGCCCATTCCATGTGCACCCGGTGTACTCACTTGTTGGTCTGGAGGACCGTAGAGTAGCGCATACTGGGGGAGGACCCCATCCACGAGCTTCTCCAACTCTTCAGACGTGAAGGCAGAGGCCCTTTCCCCAGTCGCAGCAGCCATTGTATCTTCCAGACCGAGGTCACAGCAGCACTTGCAGTATAGGTCCTCTCCTGTGGATGATCAGGTCTCGAGTGATTAAGCAGATAGAAAATGGCGGTCACGCCCGCGGCGGTGCGTACCGCGGCGGTGCGTACCGCGACCGCCGGCGCACTTCGTCATTGGCTCCTGAAACCCATAGGCTTCAATGTTAACCAATGCGGCTTTGCGCCGCGGTCTTCGACCGCCTACCGCCACGGTGTGCCCCGCCAGCGCATTGACCTCACATCCCATTGTCCCACTTCACAGGTCAGGCAGCCGCCATTTCAAGGGCCTACATGGCTTAATTTTGACTGCGACACACAGGCCTAGGCCTTGAATTGCCACACATACACGCCTTTCAACCCATTGCCATTCTTTAACTGTGCAAGCTGTCTGTACATACCTGTGGTTTGGCTGACTCTGTGCTCCATGTTGTCCTTCCTAGGCACCGTCCGCTGGGACTTGGGATGAGAAGGAGGAATCCTCGCGTGTACCGACCGCTGGTGGACCTGTCGACAATGGAAGAACGCCATATAATACTTCGACACAGACTTGACCGTGCCACTATCCATGAACTGTGTGCCCAGCTGGAGCCAGCCCTGATGTCCCCCATCCGCCAACCCACAGGGATTCCCCCTCTGGTGCAGGTTTTGTCAGTCCTCCATTTTTTGGCAACTGGGTCATTCCAGACCACAGTGGCCATGTCATCTGGAATGTCTCAGCCTATGTTTTCAAAGATTTTGAGTAGAGTGTTGTCTGCCCTGATGAAACTCATGCGGAGCTACATTATTTTCCCAGAGGAGGGTGACTTGCCTACAGGGAAGGGTGATTTCTATGCCCTTGGACATATCCCCAACATCATTGGTGCCATTGATGGGACCCATGTGGCTTTGGTACCCCCAAAAGACGATGAGCAGGTGTACCGAAACAGAAAAAGTTATCATTCGATGAATGTCCAGGTGGTCTGTTTGGCTGACCAGTACATCTCCCATGTAAATGCCAAGTTCCCAGGGTCAGTGCATGACGCGTATGTGATGCGAAATAGCAGCATCCCCTATGTGATGGAGCAGCTACAGAGACAACGTGTGTGGCTAATAGGTGACTCTGGTTACCCCAACCTGCCTTGGCTACTGACCCCAGTAAGGAACCCCCGGACCAGGGCAGAGGAACGGTACAATGAGGCCCATGGGCGAACTAGGAGGATCATCGAAAGGACCTTTGGCCTCCTGAAGGCCAGGTTTAGGTGCCTGCATATGACTGGGGGATCCCTGATGTACTCACCAAAGAAGGTGTGCCACATCATCGTGGCCTGCTGTATGCTTCACAACCTGGCATTGCGACGTCAGGTTCCTTTCCTGCAGGAGGATGGTGCAGATGGTGGTGTTGAAGTAGCTGTGGAGCCTGCGGAGAGTGAAGAGGAGGAAGACTCAGAGGACGACACAGACAACAGGGACAGAGTAATAGAACAGTATTTCCAGTAGCACACAGGTAATAATCACCCATGCCATTTTACATTTCCTGAAAGCCTCCTGCATCTCAACTTTGTCGGTTTCCCCCCAGACCTCTGAACATGATGTTTGATTTTCCCTTCCCTTTTCTGTGCTGTATGAGCCACTGCGTGACCTCGGCTTGGTTGGCCCATGGACTAATGCTAAGTTACCTCGGTATGTGTAATTCACAATGTTCACAATACGTAATTGATATGTAATGTGTCATACATTTGTAAATAAGACAGGCTGAGTCCTGATTGATTTCAGTGCAATGTGTGATTTATTATTAGTGCATAGATATTGGTACATGATAGTGAAACAGTGATGGGTGGGGGTGGAGTAATGTCCATGGCGGAGTCCAGTTCTCAGTCTCACAGGTGCATTGTCCATATGCCTGTGGCAGGATGGAGCAGGGGCAGTTCAAGGTTTGACAGGGTGGCAATGTGGGACAGTGGGAGGACTTCAGGGGGTATGTGATGCTGGCGGGGGACTTGACATCCTACTCTGTCGTTTTTTTTTATCTCAGGCTCCTTTTGCGGGCGGTTGTTGTTCAGCAGGAGGTGGGGTTCTGGGGGGCTGTCGTTGTGGTGGGGCCTCCTGTCCACTAGCGCCGGCGGAGGTGGTAGGCTGTTCCTGTTCCTGGCTAGTGACAGGGGCCCTGTGTGATGCCACATGGTCCCGAAACGTGTCCTCTATGCGGTTCAGGGCCTGGACTATGCTCCCCATAGCGGTTGAGATGTTGCTGAGTTGGTCGCTGAACCCCATGTAGCGTTGCTCCTGCTGTGCCTGGATCTCCTGGAACCTGGCCAGTACCGTCGCCATCGTCTCTTGTGAGTGGTGGTAGGCAGCCATGATGGTGGTGAGGGCATCTTGGAGAGTGGGTTCCCTGGGACTCTCCTCCCCCCCCTGTCGCACAGCAGCCCTCCGAGTTGCCCTGTTTCCCTGGGCCTCTGTCCCCTGGACGGTGTGCCCACTCCCACTGACCCCAGGTCCCTGTTGTTGTTGGGTTGGTGGGTTACCCTGGGGGCCCTGTAGTGGTAGACACACCGCTGCTTGACCTGTCCTAGAGACAGAGGCATGGGCCCGCTGGGTGGGAGCTGTGCTGTTGTTCCCAGAGGGGGTTGGGTCTGCAGTGGCCTGTGTCTGGGTGAGGGGAACCGACTGCCCAGAGGTCCCCGATGGTCCGGGCTGGTCGTCAGGTTCCAGGTCGACAGAGCTGCTGTCATCACTAGTGGCCTGTTCCGGGGGTGGGATGGACATTTCTGGTCCCTCCTGACCGGTGTGTTGTCGTTCGGGTCCTGCATGGGGTAAGAGGGTATGGTTATTGTTTCTGTGTGTGCATTAGCTTGCGTTTTATGGGTGCCCTTGTCCCCCAGTGCTGGCATTCCCTTGGGGGAGGTGTTGTGCGGGTGTTTTGTGGGGGGGTGTGATGGGTATGTGCAGTGGTCATGCTTAGGTGATGGGTGTCCATAGTTTGGGGGTGGCATGCAGGGGTTGGTGTTGGGTGGGTTGTGCTGGGGAGACATTCTCAGGGAGGATGTGTGCTGGGGTGTTGGGGGTGAGGGTGGGGGTTAGCATGCTGGGGGGGGGGTGAAGTGGTTGGCCTTGTACTTACCAGAGTCCATTCCTCCGTGTACTCCAGCGAGGCCATCAGGATGCAGGATGTTGAGTACCTCTTGCTCCCATGTTGTGAATTCGGGTGGAGTGGGTGGGGGTCCCCCGCCAGTCTTCTGCACTGCGATGTTGTGTCGCGAGACCATCGAGCGCACCTTCCCCCGTAGGTCGTTCCATCGTTTGCGGATGTCCTCTCGATTTCTGGGATGCTGTCCCACCGCGTTGACCCTGTCCACGATCCGCTGCCAGAGCTCCGCCTTCCTTGCTATGGTGGTGTGCTGGACCTGTGAGCCGAAGAGCTGGGGTTCCACTCTTATGATCTCCTCCACCATGACCCGGAGTTCTTGGTCCGAAAAGCGTGGGTGCCTTTGTGGTGCCATGGGGTGGTGTGTATGAGGTGTGGGGTGGTGTATGTGATGATGTGTGTGTTGGTGTGTGGTGCTTTGTGCTTCTATGTGGTGTGTGTGATGTTGCGGTGTGCCTCTGTGTGTCTGGCTATCTATTCTCTGATGTGTCTCTCTCTCCTTCGTCTCTGGTTTTTGTTGGTAGGGGTTTGTGGGTGATGTGGGTGTGTGTTTTATATGGTATTGGATGTGTGGGAGTGGTGTGTGTATGTGTTTCAGGTGTGTGCCTTTCAAATTGTCCAATGTGGTAGGGGTTTGTAAAGGTGTGTGTATTTTGACCGCGGCGGTGTGTACCGCCAATGGAATACCACGGTTGAATGACCGGCGCGTGGATTTGCGGGTCATAATGGGATGGGCGTATTTCTGTTGGCGTGGCGGTGGAGGTTTGGTCTTCTCCAGTTTACCGCTGGCCGCTGATGTGGCGGACTGCAGTGGAGGGCGGATTTTCGGAGGTTTTGCAGTTGTGGGTCAGAATGTCCGTGGCGGCTGACCGCGGCCGCGGCGGTATTGTGGCGGCCTTCTGACCGGCGGTAAGCGGCTTTTACCGCAGAGGTCAGAATGACCCCCTTAATCTCTCCATTTCTGCATTTGAATTGAAAACATTCTGTACATTATTCTCATTATTTCCCTGGGTAAACAATGGCACAACAGGCCCAATAGTAACAGGTTCTGTCAAAGCTTCTGGACCTGTCTGAACATTCTAATTTGTTGACTATAGTACTCCTTAATTCTGACCTGTCAAAATTGAGGAACTCATCTGTGAACTTACAAAAGGTGTGTACCCCTGAATATTCTGAACCTGTACTGGAAACACTAAACTAGGTGTAGAATCCATCTGCATCATCACTGGTTTCTAGTAGGCCTGTGATATCTGTAATGACTGCACTATAGGCCCTGTTATACTCAGTGCGGAGCTCACAACAGGAACAGTAGAGCATACTAGAGGTGGGACAATCTGAATTATAGGTGTCTGAGTAACAGTAATAGCAGGAACATTAGTTGTGATCCATACTTGACTCTGTGTTACTACAACTGGAGCGTGAGCACGTGGATCAGTATTAGTCCGTATATCTTGTGCTGCATATGCTGGAAGACGACTTCTCAGTAACTGCATTATAAATTCCTCATCATCATGAGTCAATGATCTTCTAGTTTCAACTGACTTCGACTCATCTTTTTCACAAGAGTCTTTATTTTTATTTTTAGTATTTAGTTTGACACCGCTCTCTTTCTCTTATGTATTTGCAGGAAACGTTTTAATTCCCTATAAAGTCTCTGTTTTCTAAAATGTTAGCTTATTGTCCCATCTAGCTTCTGCTAATGCCTTCTCTGCTTTTCTCATTCTTCTCTCACATTTTAATTTCTCTTGATTTCTGGCCACTAATTCCCAAGTAGCTAAAGCTTCAAATTGTGCTGGTCTTGGAGGAGATTTTAAATCGTACAGCACTTTTCTAAAAAGTGTTTACATTCTCATATTAAAAGTGCCATGGACAGGAAATGCTAAACTCCCTTCCTTCTCTGTAATTTTGCACCAATGTTTTAACCAAAGGCATACTCCTGTATCTTTCCCCTCAATTACGATATATGGTGAAGTACCTTCCGGCAGACACATTTCTCCTACTCTAGCTGGAATATATTAATCTCCCCCTTGCGCACTCTTTACCACTTTGAAAAATGTAATTTTTACTCATATTTGACCCAAAACTACAATTTAAATTCAATACAGGAAATAATTAAATCCCAAAATCCTTTTCGCTTGCCTCTCTTGACAAATAGCCCTTCACAGTAGTCCACCAATCCGTCCACGAGCTCCCTTTTGCCAATTAACCCATCCTAGCGCATACCTACGTAATGTCACTCTTAAGCACACAAGCTGACAAAGTCTTGCGGCTTGTCCTCCCGAAACTTAAATCTCACAAAACTAATGCAAAGTATTGCGAGCACTAATAAAAAATCAACACCAACTTGTTGGCTTGCTACAGCTAGAGAACACAAACACTTTGGAAGCCTCATGGAATTTTTGATTGGGGGATTTAGCTCTGACAACTACTCATTCAACTTTAGCTTTCTCTGACACGCAAGTAAAATTCGACCAGCAAATTCTACCCTTTACCAATAGTAGATCCTCCCTGTGCACTCAGGAAATACCAATATTAGTCAAACTAAGACTCCCCTTTAACATGCACCCTAGGAATTTTGTCACTCATGCCTGATCAAGCTACTAAAACAGACAAGTTACAACGTAAACCCAAGTATCTCATATACTTGCATCAATACTCTGGAGTGTTAGACCACACAGGGTTCGTGCATCAACAACCACAGGGGCAATTTTTGTGTACAAAGCGCCACACACAACTGAAGTTCAACAACTTCCCTACATGCACCCTTTGGAGTATGCACACTCTCTAACAAACTACTTTGGAGTACGCCAATTCCCCAGTTCTCACAAACATCACAATTCACCTGCAATTTGTTTAAGAAGGGCAAGCGCAAAACCCTAACTCAATCAAAAATCACACTAGGAACGCTGAGAACATCTTCAAACAAGCAATGACAAAATCAAACTCAATCCAAACAAGCATTGGCAAAACCAAGTTTAAAAATGTTCCCATTTTCAAACAAGCATTGGTAAAAACCAAATCTCCAAACTTTTAAAAATAATATATAATCAATCTCCACCTACTGGGACATAGCCAAACTTCTCCTCATTGAGACATAACCATCTTCTGTGCTTACCAAATTTTGTGGGAGCGTCCTACTTCATATTTTACTCTTACCACAACCATTTACCCTCATGAGGTTGAATGAACCTTTGGACTCAGATAGGTGTGAGTGTATGGCTCTGAACAAAACAAAGTCAACAATAAACAAAACCAAATAATACCATCATTAATCAACATTAGAGTCAATAATTTAAACACACCATGACCTATTTGGCTATGAATCACCATACCAGTTTAGTAAAGTTCAGACATGTATTGCCCTATAAATTAACAATGCTAAGATCACATAAACCAAGGGCAAATCCAAATTATAAAGATACATGAATAACACAGGTTGATCAAACCTTCTAAAGAATATCAGGATATTAATTATTAGGCACTCAAGAGTCACCGTACAGAATAACAGCAATATCACATGCACAGTTGAGATTGTATACATTGACTTAACACAGATGTATTATTCACAATCAGTTATTGTGTGCAGCCAAATTCAGAATGTGACATTCTAACTATTACCCTAATTAGATTAAGCATGTTGGACTTCATGCAAAAAAAAAAAAAATTGAAAGAGAAGACAAAAGTAATTTGGAAAACATCTATCTATTGAACTGGCAAAAATAGTGGATGGGTTTCTAGAAGAGAAAAACATGTAAACATATGTAAACCTGCAAGAAAAACAAATGCGCACATTAGGTTATACCTCTCCTTAATGGGTTCAGCAGGCAGCAAAGTCTTCATCAGTTGAGCATCATCTGCTAATCTTCAGTGGACAGTGACATATATGGGAATAGTTCAGTAATATTTGGCCTTAGTGCATCTGAACTGTAAGTGGCACATAGCACATTATTTCACTAGCAGAAATAATAATACATCTGAACACAGTCCTGACAGCACCTAAACATTGCTATATGAAAGTCCCAGAAAATAACTAACTTCTCAATCATTGGTCAGAATATGGGGTGGTTAAGACAGAACCAATTAAAACTAAAGCACGTTTCTTCCTGTTGCATTCTTGTTTTCTTTTTCTCCCTCATTTGTTCAGCTTCTTCCACTGCCACCACCTGTTTCTCTTTGCAGAAATAAAATGTTTCAACCTACATAAAACTACTGAAAGCCATTGTTTTCTGTGGAACATTATCTGACAGGAATTAAACATTTGTAACAATATTAGTACATTTTCCTCCAGGTCAACAGGATGCTTCAGGAAAGACAGAACATTTGCAGTGATTTTCCATTCACATCAGCAATTTCTAAACATCACATTATTTAATCTAAATTAGCTTGACACAGGCCTGTTTAAAATACAGCAAAATGTGCAGTGTACACGATTTCATAAAACTCAAACAATTTATTTTCTGAACATGTAATTATTATTTTTTCATTACTCTCAGTTAGTGAAACATAAAATGCATTTAATTAGACAGCGATTTATTTTCATTTTCAAAATATCTGTGTCAATTATCAGTGGAGGCCTCGTTTTCATTTCAGTCTTGCACTTTTAAAGGCACGTTTTTCTTTCAGTTAATCATGCAATTTTATTAGTAATTGTCACACTCTATCAAACGTTCATGCATATAACTTGGAATGTCTTGGAGGTAACACAAGGAATGCTGACAGCACAAGTCGGAAACAATGAGCAGAAGTCGGCTTTCTCTGTTTCCGTTCATGCATATAAATATCAATTTAAGACATCTGAAACACAGAAAAAACAGGCTTTCATTTGCGCACCAACTCATGATATAGCCCCAGCTTTACTGTGTTTGTAAACTGCACTGACTACAGTTCATGCAATAGTAGTAGATATTCTCATTTGAGGAAAGTGCAACTTTAGCAAGAATTAGTTCCTTCTGGATCTGTGCTGAAGGCGTTTACAACATAATCTAGATAAGTCATATTAAAGTAATTTGTTTTGTTACCTTTCACCTCAATATTGATGTTAATGTATCCAGTTAAATCCTACTTGATACAAGAAAGTATCTGTCCATTTTATAATTTAGGGACCCCCTCCACTTCCGCTACATTTTGGCCACTGAGGAGTGGGTGAGAAGACTTTGGACGAAACCCAATGGCAAAGCATGCCTCAATTGGTTAGAATTTTTAACACAACTTGATTAATAAAAAAAGATTCACAGTGCAATGCTTACATTTGTTTTAAGCAGGGTGAATTGCTAGATAGAATGTTTGAATTAATCTCAGCCACTGGCAGGGGCTCAGGCAGCATATGACTGGGTCCAAACTGAGGTGGCATTGTGTGCAAAAAGCAATGGACTGGGATGAGGCCTTGAGAGATCACCAGTGGCTGACATTAATTCAAGCATTCAATCCATCACGTTTTTGTATATTTATGAACATTCACTGTCAGACAGTGTCAGAACTCGAAGGGTATTACATGACCCCAAAGCCTTTCCAGTAAAGATAACTTTCACTACTTTTTGATACAATTTCACCCTCTGTTAAAAGCTGCTCTTACATTGTTTTGATAAATTCAGGGCATGGTTATATTTTGCATAAACTTTAGGTATTTGTTAAATCTTGGATGGCATGTTTCTGAATGCCAGGACCTAAACTCAGTTTGCAGTATATGTATCAGAAAGTCTTCTGTTCAATTTAGAAGTGCCACTGGTTACTTAGTAGGCACCAGTCAGAGGACAACGTGCAGTGAGGCAAACTAAATATAGCAAAAAAGCATATGCCTATGTTGAAAAGAAAATACAGTTTTCTGGGCTCTGCAGGAGACAGCATAACATAAGGAAATGGCACTGAAAAATGAGCAAGAACGGCATCAACTCGAGCTCAATGCTAAGACAAGATGAAGTCTTGAAACAAAAAAACATAGGAACCGTAAACACTAGATGAAAAGTCATCATAAGACGTTAAGCTACTTCCCTCATTTTTTATAAACAGCTTACAGTATGATTAAAGCTCTGAATCATCCCTTGAAGCAGGATCTGGGAAAGAAAATTACATAATTATAGATGACTTAATTTAACAATATGTCTATGTTTGGTGGCATTCTGTTTAAGGGGATGCTAGATAAAGTAAAAAAAAAAAAAAATCTGATCATTCTAGCATGGATGGTATGTTAAATGATAACAAATTAGAAAAGTGATAAAGATTATAAAAGTTTTAAATGCATTATAAATATACAACTACATTGAGAATTCATTGTTGGTAATGGGCTGCTAGCAAAACACATAACAAGAAGAAGTAAGATATTTTTCTACCTCTAGTTTTTGGGTACGATGTTATTCCAGGAGTTAGTTAAACTTCCTAAAATAAGTTTCTGAGTGGAATCATTAGCTTGAGTTTGCGAGCTCAAAAAAATTGTTTTCTGAGGAGACTCCAGATAGAGATAAGGTCAGCCACGAGTTATCTAAAGAGCAACCAATCTTGAATTGTCAATGACTATGCTGATTATTGATGGCAAAGGCAAAAGATTAAAGAAAAGTTCTGTTAATCACTACGAAATCACTGAAGATGCCTATCTCTTTAGAATAAGAAAATATAATTTTAACTAAGTTTTGAGAAGCAAGCTTTTTGACAAAAGTGATGCTCTTTTTTCATCTATTTAGGTCAAACTAGAAATAGTTTTAGTGTTTTGCCAAAGCGCATGCCATGACAAAATAAGCATTGACAATGCCAATAGGTCTGGTGCTCATCACTAGCCTTTTGGCTTTGGCAGTTCTTGTTTTGTTGTGTAATTTTTTTTGCAAAACTGTATTGTTGGGGAAGCTGTTGGGCTTTCATCCAATCTAGAAACATTGGCAAAAATTATTTATGTCTCCTAAAAGCACGCATCAACCTTGTAGTTCCCCGGATCGAAGGGAACTACTTTGTGTGTGGATGTTTTCCTTGTGAAAGGGTAGCTTGCTATAACTCACAGAGAAGTTAGCCAATCGCTGAAGTGGGCTGACACTGATCCATTGCCCCATGATGCATGCTGTAGAGGGTGGAATAAAAAAATAAATGACACAACAAACCAATAGATGTAGTCTGGCTGGAAACCCATATAACTATATTAGCAAAAACAACAAGTGATGGACGGAATGCTGAACATTGTCAAACACTCACCCCCAGTCATAGATCTGGGTTTAATCCATCGTTCTTTTGCTCACCATGCCACCCCAGTTTGGACCCAGCCATAGGCAAATCAGTCTTGACCCTGTTCCTCATGGGAACAGTCCAGACCGAACTGCCAAGCCAGGTCCTCACTAGACCAGAAACAAGCATCCTGGGACAGGTTTCGGGGTTTCACCCCTCATCAGCCAGGCTAGCTTGAATCCAGTGGTATGGGAAGCACGGGACCCACATCTGGGCATACCCTTCCCACTTAGGGCGACAAAGCAAAAACAACAAGTGATGGACGGAATGCTGAACATTGTCAAACACTCACCCCCAGTCATAGATCTGGGTTTAATCCATCGTTCTTTTGCTCACCTTGCCACCCCAGTTTGGACCCAGCCATATGCAAATCAGTCTTGACCCTGTTCCTCATGGGAACAGTCCAGACCGAACTGCCAAGCCAGGTCTTCACTGGACCGGAAACAAGCATCCTGGGACCGGTTTCGGGGTTTCACCCCTCATCAGCCAGGCTAGCTTGAATCCAGTGGCATGGGGAAGCACGGGACCCACGTCTGGGCATACCCTTCCCACTTAGGGCGACAAAGCAAAAACAACAAGTGATGGACGGAATGCTGAACATTGTCAAACACTCAACCCCAGTCATAGATCTGGGTTTAATCCATCGTTCTTTTGCTCACCATGCCACCCCAGTTTGGACCCAGCCATATGCAAATCAGTCTTGACCCTGTTCCGTATTTATTCAATGACGTTAGCCTGTGCTAGCCGCCGGCGCTGCCTGGTGTGCGTGAAAAAAAACGACGTACACCAGGCAGCGCCGGCGTAGGGGGAAAATGGAGAATGGGCGTCCAAAAATGGTGCAAGTCAGGCTGAGGCAAAAAAATCGCCTCAACCCGATTTGCGCCATTTTTTTATGACGCCCAACCCCCATTGAAATGACTCCTGGCTTAGCAAAGACAGGAGTCATGCCCCCTTGCCCAATGGCCATGCCCAGGGGACTTATGTCCCCTGGGCATGGTCATTAGGCATAGTGGCATGTAGGGGGGCACAAATCAGGCCCCCCTATGCCACAAAAAAGAAAAAGAAAAAAACTTACCTGAACTTACCTTAATGTCCCTGGGGTGGGTCCCTCCATCCTTGGGTGTCCTCCTGGGGTGGGCAAGGGTGGCAGGGGGTGTCCCTGGGGGCAGGGGAGGGCACCTATGGGCTCATTCTGAGCCCACAGGTCCCTTAACGCCTGCCCTGACCCAGGCGTTAAAATCCGACGCTAATGCGGGTTTTTTGACCCGCCCACTCCCGGGTGTCATTTTTGCCCGGGAATATAAATACGACGCATATGCATCGGAGTCATTTTTTAAGACGGGAACGCCTACCTTGCATATCATTAACGCAAGGAAGGTGTTCACGCAAAAAAATGATGCTAACTCCATGAACTTTGGCGCTAGACGCCAAAGTATAAATATGGAGTTAGTTTTGCGTCGAATTTGCGTCGAAAAAAACCACGCAAATTCGGCGCAAACGGAGTATAAATATGCCCCAAAATGTCTTGGCTAATGCCAGACCTACAAAGAATATACAGGGAGGTGCTTTGAAACATGGCTTAGCCTCTTTACATGAGCTGGCCATATGATTGGCCAAAAATTACATGAGGTCACCAAGGGACGGGACACACACTTTAGATCATGCTAGAGGCAGCTTTTGACGTTACCTAACCTCATGAAAACATACAGAAAGGAGACTTAGGTTAGCCCATTTCACCATCACAGCTGCCAGAAACTGAATAGACACTAGGGACCAAAGCTGTAATGACAGCAGGAACCACAGCAGTGATCACATCAGCATGACTCATGCATAGTGTTTTGATCAATGATGATGTCATGATGTTATGAGTTGTGTAGTATGTGAGGTCATAAGCACTGCACCGTAAGGAGACAAGTAATAGCTGCTTCACTAAACCATAACTAATACATTTCAATGTTGTTTTTCATTCCAAATGTTATGTTTTAACTGACATTGGCCCTCATTACAACATTGGTGGTAAATCCCACTTACCGCTGTGCAGAAGACCGCCAACACACCGCCGCGGCCGTGGAATACCACCACAGCTATTACGACCCACAGCTTGGAATCTGCCAAAATCCAGACACCCACACAAGTCTGCCACACCAAAGGTCAGTGATAAACTGGCGATAACTAAACCTCCACCGTCACGCCAACAGGAATACGCCCACACTATCACAAGCTACAAATCCACGCAGCAGTCTTTCAACCGCGGTAAACCATTGGCGGTACACACCACCGGGCTCAAAATACACACACATTTACAAAACACAACCACATTGGAGAAATCGAAATACACACACCTGATACACATACACACACCACTCCCACACACCCACACCACTATAAAACACCCGCCCACATCACCCACAAACCCTTACTACCTAAAATATTGACGGAGGCCAGAGAGACAGCACAGCAAAGACAACACCACCATACAGAGGCACACAACACAATCACACATACACATCCACGCACAAAACACCACACACCCCTAAACATCATCCCACACATCACAACACACACCACCTCACACATCACCCACACCACCCCATGGCACCGCAAAGACACCCCAGGTTTTCTGAGGAGGAGCTCAGGGTCATGGTGGAGGAAATCATCCGGGTAGAGCCACAGCCATTTGGATCACAGGTGCAGCACACCACCATAGCTAGGAAGATGGAGCTATGGCGCAGAATCGTGGACAGGGTCAAAGCAGTTGGACAGCCCCCTAGAATACCTGATGACATCAGGGAGAGGAGGAACGTCCTACGGGGGAAGATGCGTTCCGTGGTCTCAAGACACCACATCGCGGTTCAGAGGACTTGCGGCGGACCCCCCCCTCTTCCCCCACAACTAACAACACGGGAGGAGCAGGTCTTGGCTATACTGCATCCTGAGGGCCTCGCAGGAGTAGCTTGAGGAATAGACTCTGGTAAGCCAAATCTTTCACTACTTCATCCCCCACCCTACCTGCATGCTATCACATACCCCCACCTTCGCCCTCACCCCCATCACTCCAACTCCTCACAGATGTCCCACTATCACAAACCACACATCCCAACACCAGGCCCTGCATGCAACAACAAAGCATGGACACCCATCACCAATGCATGTCCACTGCACACACCCACACAGACCCCTAAACAATTAGCACACAATGTCCTACACAGGAATGCAAGCACTGGGGTACAGGGTCACCCCCCCATTGCACACCATGGCACACACAGATACTAAAACTATGCGTTCACACCCCTGCATAACCCCTACCCAACGACACCGGACAGGAGGTTCTAGAAATGTCCACTCCACCCACAGTGATGACAGCAGCTCTGTCCAACTGGATCTAGATGACCAGCCCAGCACATCTGGGACGTCGGGACAGTCGGTTCCCCTCACACTGGCACAAGCCACAAAAGAGCCTCCCCCTTCTGGATACACCAGCACAGCACCCACCCAGCAGCCCATACCTCTGTCCCCAGGACACGTCAAGCAGCAGTGTGTCCACCACCACAGGGAACACAGGCTAACCCACCACCCCAAGAACAGCAGGGACCTGGGGGCAGTAGCAGTGGGCACACGGTTCAGGGGACAGAGGCCCAGGAACACAGGGGAACTGGGAGGGCTGCTGTGCGACAGGGGGAGGACAGGCCTACGGAACCCACTCTCCACGAGGACCTCTCCAACATCATGGGAGCCTACCACCATTCCCAGGAGACTATGGCAACAGTACTGGCCAAGTTTAAGGAAACCCAGCAGCTGCAGGAGGAACAGTATTTGGGGTTCAGGGAGGAACTCAAATCCATCAATACCAACCTGGGCACTATTGTAGGGGTGCTGAAGGAACTCGTGAACACCAGGAGGGACACTTTGGCCCAACAAGGGGTCCCTGACACTAGCCTGGACGATGAACTGCCCACCACCTCCGCCGGCGCTAGTGGACAGGAGGCACCACCACAGGACCTCGGCACCAGCACCCCAACCCCTTCAGATTGAGAACCACCCTGCAAGCGGTCCCTGAGATCCAGGACAAAGACAGAGAACAATGCCAAGACTCCCTCCAAGAAATGAGACCACCATAATTGTCATCCTTCTGTCCCACTTTGTCACCGTGTCCGTCCATCAACTGCCCCAGCTCCACTTCCTTAGCCCCTTTGGATAATGCACCTGTGAAGACTGGACTCTGCCATGGACATTCCTCCACCATTACCCCTGACCATTTTACAATCCCATGCACTATTTAGCACTTAAATAAACACCCTTAAATCACAAAACTATCTGGAGTCAGTCTGTGCTTTCACAAATGTGTATTTGGAATAACTGAGGAAAAATGCAATATCCATTGTATTGTCAACATACCTATGTCACACAGCTCTAGTCCATGAGGAAACATAGCAGAGGTCACACAGTGGGACCCACATCTGTGAAATCGAAAGGGAAAGTGACAAATCAGGGTCCATACTCTGGGTGAGAGTGACAGACAGATGAGAGATAGAACAAGTGTATCAGATGTAGCAGGCAGCGATGTCTTCTTACCTGTGTCTCACTGAAAGTATTGATGAATCACGGTGTTTCTGTTGTCGATATCCACTTCTTCTGCTTCCTCTTCTTCACTGTCCACAGGCTTCACAGCTGCCACAAGACCTCCTTCAGGACCATCTTCCTGCAGAAAAGGCACCTGTCGTTGCAAAACCAAGTTGTGCAGCATACAGCAGGCCATGATGATCTGGCACACCTTCTTTGGTGAGTAGAATAGGGAACCACCCGTCATATGTAGGCACCTGAACCTGGCCTTCAAGAGGCCGAAGGTCCTCTCTATAACCCTCCTAATTCGCCCATGTGCCTCATTGTAGTGTTCTTCTGCCCTTATCCTGGGATTCTTCACTGGAGTCAGTAACCATGACAGGTTGGGGTACCCAGAGTCACCTGCAAATGTGGATGGACAACTGTTAGACACACACTAACCCTTAGGGACAACCCCAGACCCAGACACCTATTCACACTGTATAGGGTCTATGTCCTCACCTAATAGCCACACACGGTGCCTCTGGAGTTGCCCCATCACATAAGTGATGCTGCTATTCCTCAGAATGTAAGCGTCATGCACTGAGCCATGAAACTTGGCATTAACATGGGAGATGTACTGGTCTGCCAAACACACCATCTGTACATTCATCGAATGATAACTCTTCCGGTTTCTGTACACCTGTTCACTCCTGTGGGGGGGGGGGGGGCAAGGCCACGTGTGTCCCATCAATGGCACCTATGATGTTGGGGATATGTCCCAAAGCTTAGAAGTCACCTTTCACTGTAGGCAAATCCTCCAGCTGAGGGAACACGATGTAACTGCGCATGTGTTTCAGCAGGGCAGACAACACTCTGAACAACACGTTGGAGAACATAGGCTGGGACATCCCTTATGCTATGGCCACTGTCGTCTGAAAAGATCCACTTGCCAGGAAATGGAGTACTGACAGCACCTGCACTAGAGGGGGATACCTGTGGGATGGCGGATAGCTGACATCAGGTCCAGCTCCAACTGGGCACACAGTTCATGGATTGTTGCAGGGTCCAGTTTGTAGGTGACAATTAAATGTCACTCTTCCATTATCGACAGGTCCACCAGCGGTCTGTACACCGGAGGATGCCGCCATCTCCTCATCTGACCCAGTGGACGTGCTATAAGGAGAACAGCGAGCACAGGGTCAGCCAACACTGAGGTATGAAAACAAAACTTTATTGCACACATTTTTCAATCCGCTATGTGCCTGTCTGAGTGTGTATGCAAGGCCTAGATATGTGTGACGCATTTAAAAATAATGCCATGTGGCCCTCTGAAATGGCGGCTGCCTGACCTGTAAGGTGGGATAATGGGATATGAGGTAACTGCGCTGGCGTTGTAAAGACTGTAAAGACTTGTGAGACTGTGGCTTTGCACTCCCCAGGATGCAGCAGTGGGCAAACCACCCACTGTAAAGTCTTGTGAGACTGTGGCTTTACACTCCCTAGGATGGAGCAGTGGGCAAACAACCCCCTGTAAAGACTTGTGAGACTGTGGCTTAGCACTCCCCAGGATACATCAATGGGCATGGAGCCCCCTCGTGGATCTGGCGTTGTGCACTCATCCAGCTGAGGTGCCCCCCTTCCCTTCCCCCTGAGGTGCCTCTTTTATTTCGATCTGATGCCCCTGCAGTGTTCTCTCCATTTTGATCAGGTATCTTGTGTGGGCCTCGCCCATGCATTTTGGGCCCAGTGGTCCACGGGCTATGTATGTGCAGTACATGGACTTTACTTCTTGGTGTACATATTTGTTAATAGTGTATATATATTTTTGAGTACTGGATATTTATTGATTACAATTGTTACAATCATTTCGTTTTGTCCTTGCATTTTACCAGAGGGGGTTGGGGGGTGTAAAGGTAATGTATCAACATGTATTTGTGTGTGTATTGTAGTGGGTGAGGGTGGGGGTGTTGCTTGTTGCGTGTGTGTGTCACTCTCTTTTCCCTCCCCCTCCCCTGTGTCATAGGTGCAGTACTCACTGTGGTCTTCGCTGCCGGCGTTCGTGCTCCTGGTAGAGGAGCAGGAAGACAATGGCTGGTAGAATATGGAGTTCCAGCTCCATGGTGTCCTGGTTCCTAGTGGGGTGTGTAGAGGTGAGCGTTTCCCCTTCCAAGTCCTATTTCCGCTGTGTTTTTGTTCGCAGTGAATCCGCCCCGGAAAAGGTGGCGGATTGGCCTCTCATGATACTGTGGGTGGTACATTGTCTCCCGCCTGTCTGTTGGCGGTGACCGCCATGCTGTTTGTTTGTACCGCCGTGGTGGTCGGAGTGCTAAAGTGGCTGTCTATGTTGGCGGTTTCTGCCACAGTTTTGATTCCATTTTTTTACCGCCGGCCTGTTGGCGGTTTTACCGCTGCTTTAACACCGACCGTCAGGGTTGTAATGAGGGCCATTATGTTTTAACTATATAATATACCCTTTATTTTATTACATAGAATTTCTTTCTTTTTTTATCAAATGTAAAGTAGGACATTATTACTAGACCTAACTATGACATTACTTAAACCTTTGTTTTTCTAGTGAATTTGGGAGGCTTTTTAACATAATGTAAAATTATAAAGAGATGTCATTTAAAGTAAAGCAGACATACTGGCTATGTCAGAGTCAGAACACCAGTATAAAAAAGGCTGGCCTATTAGCTTTAGCAAAAAGTCAGCACATCAACCTACGCAGATCAGAAATATTGACTTTAGCAAAAAGTCACCACAATAAATTATCAATAACCACATTCCAAAGTAATACTTATAAACATAGATGTGGCAATGCATAATAATTATGGTCCCAAAAATATTTAAATTAAAACATTTGCATTCCAGACAACTCAAAATATGTGTTTGAGTCTTTCTTTCTTTTACACTCCCTGGGCCACAAAATACAATGATAGAAGCAACCACAAGTGATATGCATTGATAGAAATGGGGTCTTTGGTTGACAGTCAGGTTACCCCCTGCCAAGAAAGGACCCTCATCCTTGTCAGGGTAAGTCACACACAATCCAAATTATCCTGTGCCCACCATCTGGTAGCTTGGCACTGAGCAGTAAGGCTTAACTTAGAAGGCAATGTGTAAAGTAGTTGTGCAATAAGGCATGCACTAACACAGTATAGCACCACAAAGATACACCACACAGATTTTAGAAAAATATATAATATTTATCTGATAAGATGCAGGTCAAAACGATTGAAATGCAATAAGTATATGATGAAATGTCACTGTAAAAATGACATAAAGTGTCTTTAGTCTCTTAAAAGCAACAAATGTCTCTTGCAAGCATAAAGTACCTGGTTTCCATTTAAAATCTCCACAAGCAACCGCAGAGGAGGAGATGCTTGTAAAACAGGGAGGCGTGCATCGATTTCTCATGCCGCACACAGCAGTGCGTCATTTATTTTCCACGCAGAGAAGGCTTTGCATCAATTTCCGGCGCAAAGGACTTGGACCCTTTTTGGGTTGCAGGGTTTTCGGATACCCCAGGGACGATGCATTGAAATCCAGCACTTGCAGGACAAAGTCACAGGGGCTGCATCGCTCCAGCTCGGCTTTGTGTTGATCCAGTGGGCCGTGTGCTAAATTTCCAGTCACTACGCTGGTGCTGTGTCAATCTTCTCCTTGCAAAGTCGGGCTGCATCGTTCCGGGTCGGCGTGCAGTGAACTTTTCACCGAGAAGCAGGCTGTGCGTGTGCGTCTATTTCCGCCGCACAGGGAGTTCTTCTTACAGGAATGAAGTCTTTTTGGTTCTGAGACTTGAGGGAAAAGGAGGCAAGCTCTATCTAAGCCCTTGGAGAGCACTTCTCAGCACAGCCAGAGAGCAGCAAGGTAACAGGGAAACAACAAGGCAACAGTCCTTCTCAGAAAGCAGTCAAGTGAGTCCTTTGGGCAGTTGGTAGGGTCAGGGACCCTGCTTAAATACCCAAATGTGCCTTTCAAGTGGGGGAGACTTCAAAGAGTGTCTTAGAAGTGCAGAAGGTCCCCTTTTAGTTCCATCCTGTCTGCCAGTGTCCCAGTAGAGGGTGTGGCAGTCCTTTGTGTGAGGGCAGGCTACTGTCCTTTGACATGTAAGTGTCAGGCCCTCCACCCTCCCAGCCCAGTAAGACCCATTCAAAATGCAGATGTGTGCAAGTGTGACTGGGTATCCTGTGTTTGGGGTTTGTCTGAATGAATGCACAAGGGAGCTGTCAACTAAACCTAGCCAGACATGGATTGGAAGGCACAGAAGGATTTAAGTGTAGAGAAATGCTTACTTTCTAAAAGTAGCATTTCTAAAAGAGTAATATAAAACCCAAATTTACCATCCAGCAGGATTTTGTATCACCATTCTGGCCATACTAAATATGACCAGGCTACTCCTTTCAGATCAGGATCTACCACTCAGACAGTATATGAGGGTAACCCTAATGCTATCCTATGAAAGGAGCAGCAGTCTAAAAAACAATTTAGGAGTTTCACACTACCAGGACATATAGAACACGCATGTTCATGTCCTGTCATTTACATATGTAGCACTCTACCCTACGGGATACCTAGGGCCTACCTTAGGGGTGACTTATAGGTAGAAAAAGGGGAGTTTAAGGCTTGGCAATTACTTTTGAATGCCAAGTCGAAGTGACAGTAAAACAGTACACACAGGTACTGCAGAGGCAGGCCTAAGACATGGTTAGGGGGTTACTTATGTGAGTGGCACAACCAGTGCTGCAGCCCACTAGTAGTATTTAATTTACAGTCCCTGGGCACATGTAGTGCACTTGACTAGGGACTTACAAGTAAATTAAATAAGCCAATTGGGTATGAGCCAATATCACCATGTGTTAAGGAGAGAGCATATGCACTTTAGCACTGATTTGCACTGGTAAAGTACGCAGAGTCCTAAAGTCGGCAAAAAAGAGTTCAGAAAAAGAGAAGGAGGAATGCAAAAAGTTTGGGGGTGACCATGCAGAAAGGCCATTTCCAACATGCATCACTCCAGCAGAAGAACATAGGCCTGCAGCTCGGAGTACAACAAAAAAATATAGACTCTCCTGGGGTCATGCATTCAATGACCCAGAAGACTTACACTTTTTCTTAGTGTTTCCTGGGAGGTTGTTGTTCTCCCGGCAGCAACACACAACACATTTCTAAAGTGATGATGGTTGCCCTGCCTCTCCATGACACTGTAATGAATGAAAATGAAGCCCATGCAGGGCATTATGGGGCACTCCTGGAAGCGAGAAGTGATTTTTATGAGCAGCTTAGCTGCTTTAATAGTGAAGCGGTAAGGTCACTTTTCTTATCTATATAATTGGGCCCTACAGTTTATTTCCATGTTGCCCGTGCCTTTCTTTTTTTTGAAAAACATCTTTAATGGTTGTAGTTTTATTGGTGTCTCTGGGACACAGACTAACTTCATGCCTTGGAATGGGGTCCCCCGGCCTTACTATATCTTGGGGATTCGTGCCACAGCTGGATGGTGTCATCAGGGGCATTTACTTATTCAGGTAAGGGTGCTGCATGCCCCTTTGCATAATTTTAATTGGCCTCAGGTCCCGTGAGATGAAGTCTCCATGGCCATTTACTAGTTTATGGAGAGGGTCCACACACACACTTGTGTTTATCTAAAAAAATATTTAACCTGTTCTGTGCCTTGGACGAGGTCACCTCGTCCAAGTCACAGGAACTTGGGGGAGCGCTAGCGCGCCCCCCCTGTGCACAAAGGCGGGGATGGAAGGGGAAGCCCTTCCCCTTCCACCAACGACCCCCCCCCCCACCCCCCGTGACGTCAGCGCACGAGCACGCGCTGATTTGTCACAGGGTCTCCCCCATCGCGCTGAAAGCTCTGCTTCCAGCGCGATTGAAAGAGAAATGCTCAGCATTTCACTTTCAATCGCGTGGGGGAGGCCCGGAGAGGCTTCAAAGGGAAGGAAATGTATTTTCTTCCCTTTGAAGTCTCTCCCAGGGTTTCAAAAGCCGGATTGCTTGCAATCCGGCTTTTGAAACCCCACTAGACACCAGGGATTTTTTTTTTTTTTTGGGTTATAAACATAAGGTAGTGACCCCTTGGGCAAGGGTCGCTCCCAGGGGGGGCATTTTTTTGGGAAGGCCTTTTCTGCCCTGGGGGCAGAAACCTCTAGGGCACCAGGGATCTTTTTTTTTCTTCTATTTGTTTTGTTTTTTGTTTTTTTAGGTGGGGAGCGACCCCTTAGGCTAGGGTCGCTCCCCTAGGGGGCAAATTATATTTAGGCCATTTCTGCCCCCCTTGGGGGCAGATTGGCCGATTTTGATGAGGCCAATCTGCCCCCAAGGGGGGCAGAAACCACTTGACACAGGGAGTTTTTTTTGTTTTCGTAAATTTCTCGCAAGGGGAGCGACCCCTTAGGCATGGGTCGCTCCCCTGGGGGGGGAATTATTTTAGGCCATTTTTGCCCCCCTGGGGGGAGATCAGCCTATTTTGATTAGGCCGATCTGCCCCCAAGGAGGGCAGAAACCAATAGGCACCGGGGATTTTTTTTTTGTTTTGTTTTACAGATGGGGAGTGACCCCTTGGACAAGGGTCGCTCCCCTGGAGGGGAAATTGTATTTAGGCCATTTCTGGGGGCAGATTGTCAGTTTTTTGCTATGCCAATCTGCCCCCAAAGGGGGAAGAAACCACTAGGCGCCGGTGATTTTATTTTTGGCGCCAATGTCACGCAAGGAGAGCGACCCCGTAGGCAAGGGTCGCTCCCCTGGGGGGCAAATTGTATTTAGACCATTTCTGCCCCACTTGGGGGCAGATTGGCCAATTTTAGGTCAATCTGCCCCCAAGGGGGCAGAAACCACTAGGCACCGGGGATTTGTTTTTTGGCGCCAATGTCACACAGGGGGAGCGACCCCGTAGGCAAGGGTCGCAGCCGGGGGGGAATTTATTTTAGGCCGTTTCTGCCCCCCCTGGGGGCAGATCGGCCTATTATTAGGCTGATCTGTCCCCGGGGGGGCAGAAACCTCTAGGCGCCAGGGCAAATTTTTTTTTGGTGTTTTTTTTTTTGTTTGTTTGTTTTTTTAGAGATGGGGAGGGACCCATTAGGCAGGGGTCGCTCCCCTGGGGGGCAAATTGTATTTAGACCATTTCTGCCCCCCTTTGGGGCAGATTGGCCAATTTTAGGTCAATCTGCCCCCAAGGGGGCGGAAACCACTAGGCACCGGGGATTTGTTTTTTGGCGCCAATGTCACGCAGGGGGAGCGACCCCGTATGCAAGGGTCGCTCCCGGGAGGGGGGATTTATGTTGGGCCATTTCTGCCCCCCCGGGGGCAGATCAGACTATTATTAGGCCGATCTGTCCCCAGGGGGAGCAGAAACCTCTAGGCGCCAGGGCAATATTTTTTTTTTGTGTTTTTTTTTTGTTTGTTTGTTTTTTTAGAGATGCGGAGCTACCCATTAGGCAAGGGTCACTCCCCTGGGAGGCAAATTGTATTTAGACCATTTCTACCCCCCTTGGGGGCAGATTTTCCGATTTTAGGTCAATCTGCCCCCAAGGGGGCAGAAACCACTAGGCACCAGGGATTTATTTTTGGCGCCAATGTCACGCAGGGGGATTTTTAGACCATTTCTGCCCCCCCGTGGGGCCGGCTGAGCTAGAGGCCAAAATCCACAAGTAGGCACTTTGCAAAAAACACCTCTGTTTTCTGCAAAGAAATGTTTTGTGTCCACTTTGTGTTTTGGGCCATTTCCTATCGTGGGCGCTAGGCATACCCACAGAAGTGAGGTACCATTTTTATCGAGAGACTTGGGGGAACGCTGGGTGGAAGGAAATTTGTGGCTCCTCTCAGATTCCAGAACTTTCTGTCACCGAAATGAGAGGAAAAAGTGTTTTTTTGGCCAAATTTTGATGTTTGCAAAGGATTCTGGCTAACAGAACCTGGTCAGAGCCCCGCAAGTCGCCCCATCTTGGATTCCCCTGGGTTTCTAGTTCTCAATAATGTGCTGGTTTGCTAGGTTTCCCCAGGTGCCGGCTGAGCTACAGGCCAAAATCCACAGGTAGGCACATCTTTCTATGAAAAAATGTTATGTGTCCACATTGTGTTTTGGGCCATTTCCTTTCGTGGGCGCTAGTCCTACCCACACAAGTGAGGTGTCATTTTTATCGGGAGACTTGCGGGAACGCTGGGTGGAAGGAAATTTGTGGCTCCTCTCAGATTCCAGAACTTTATGTCACCGAAATGAGAGGAAAAAGTGTTTTTTGGGCCAAATTTTGATGTTTGCAAAGGATTCTGGCTACCAGAACCTGGTCAGAGCCCCGCAAGTCGCCCCATCTTGGATTCCCCTGGGTTTCTAGTTTTCAATAATGTGCTGGTTTGCTAGGTTTCCCCAGGTGCCGGCTGAGCTACAGGCCAAAATCCACAGGTAGGCACATCTTTCTATGAAAATATTTGATGTGTCCACAATGTGTTTTGGGCCATTTCCTTTTCGTGGGCGCTAGTCCTACCCACACAAGTGAGGTATCATTTTTATCGGGAGACTTGTGGGAACGCTGGGTGGAAGGAAATTTGTGGCTCCTCTCTGATTCCAGAACTTTCTGTCACCAAAATGTGAGGAAAATGTGTTTTTTTAGCCACATTTTGAGGTTTGCAAAGGATTCTGGGTAACAAAACCTGGTCAGAGCCCCACAAGTCACCCAATCATGGATTCCCCTAGGTCTCTAGTTTTCAAAAATGCATAGGTTTGGTTGGTTTCTCTAGGTGCCGGCTGAGCTAGAGGCCAAAATCTACAGGTAGGCACTTTGCAAAAAATACCTCTTTTTTTCTTTAAAAAAATGTGATGTGTCCAAGTTGCGTTTTGGGGCATTTCCTGTCGCGGGCGCTAGGCCTAACCACACAAGTGAGGTACCATTTTTATCGAGAGATATGGGGAAACGCTGGGTGGAAGGAAATGTGTGGCTCCTCTCAGATTCCAGAACTTTCTGTCACCGAAATGAGAGGAAAAAGTGTTTTTTTAGCCAGATTTTGATGTTTGCAAAGGATTCTGGCTAACAGAACCTGGTCAAAGCCCCGCAAGTCACCCCATCCTGGATTACCCTGGGTTTCTAGTTTTCAAAAATGTGCTGGTTTGCTAGGTTTCCCCAGGTGCTGGCTGAGCTACAGGCCAAAATCCACAGGTAGGCACTGTTTTCTATGAAAAAATGTGATGTGTCCACATTGTGTTTTGGGCCATTTCCTTTCGTGGGCGCTAGTCCTACCCACACAAGTGAGGTATCATTTTTATCGGGAGACTTAGGGGAACGCTGGGCAGAAGGAACTTTGTGGCTCCTCTCTGATTCCAGAACTTTCTGTCACCAAAATGTGAGGAAAATGTGTTTTTTTGGCCACATTTTAAGGTTTGCAAATGATTCTGGGTAACAAAACCTGGTCAGAGCCCCACAAGTCACACAATCTTGGTTTCCCCTAGGTCTCTAGTTTTCAAAAATGCATAGGTATGGTAGGTTTCTCTAGGTGCCGGCTGAGCTAGAAGCCAAAATCTACAGGTAGGCAATTTGCAAAAAACACCTCTGTTTTCTTTCAAAAGATGTGATGTGTACACGTTGCGTTTTGGGGCATTTCATGTCGCGGGTGCTAGGCCTGCCCACACAAGTGAGGTATAATTTTTATCGGGAGACTTGGGGGAACACTGGGTGGAAGGAAATTTGTGGCTCCTCTCTGATTCCAGAACTTTCTGTCACCAAAATTTGAGGAAAATGTGTTTTTTTAGCCACATTTTGAGGTTTGCAAAGGATTCTGGGTAACAAAACCTGGTCAGAGCCCCACAAGTCACCCCATCTTCGATTCCCCTAGGTCTCTAGTTTAAAAAAATGCACAGGTTTGGTAGGTTTCCCTAGGTGCCGGCTGAGCTAGAGGCCAAAATCTACATGTAGGCACTTTGCAAAAAACACCTCTGTTTTCTTTCAAAAAATTTGATGTGTCCACGTTGCGTTTTGGGGCATTTCCTGTCGCGGGTGCTAGGCCTACCCACACAAGTGAGGTATCATTTTTATCGGGACACTTGGGGGAACGCTGGGTGGAAGGAAATTTGTGGCTCCTCTCTGATCCCAGAACTTACTGTCACCAAAATGTGAGGAAAATGTGTTTTTCTAGCCAAATTTTGAGGTTTGCAAAGGATTCTGGTAACAGAACCTGGTCAGAGACCCACAAGTCACCCCATCTTGGATTCCACTAGGTCTCTAGTTTTAAAAAATGCATAGGTTTGGTAGGTTTTCCTAGGTGCCGGCTGAGCTAGAGGCCAAAATCTACAGGTAGGCAATTTGCAAAAAACACCTCTGTTTTCTTTAAAAAAAAGTGATGTGTCCATGTTGCGTTTTGGGGCATTTCCTGTCGCGGGTGCTAGGGCTACCCACACAAGTGAGGTATCATTTTTATCAGGAGACTTGGGGGAACGCTGGGTGGAAGGAAATTTGTGGCTCCTCTCTGATTCCAGAACTTTCTGTCACCAAAATGTGAGGAAAATGTATTTTTTTTAGCCACATTTTGAGGTTTGCAAAGGATTCTGGGTAACAGAACCTGGTCAGAGCCCCACAAGTCACCCCTTCTTGGATTCCCCTACGTCTCTAATTTTAAAAAATGCACAGGTTTGGTAGGTTTCCCTAGGTGCCGGCTGAGCTAGAGGTCAAAATCTACAGGTAGGCACTTTCCAAAAAACACCTCTGTTTTCTTTAAAAAAATGTGATGTGTGCACGTTGCGTTTTGGGGCGTTTCCTGTCGCGGGCGCTAGGCCTACCCACACAAGTGAGGTATCATTTTTATCGGGACACTTGGGGGAACATAGATTAGCAAAACAAGTGTTATTGCCTCTTGTCTTTCTCTACATTTTTTCCTTCCAAATATAAGAGAGTGTGTAAAAAAGACATCTATTTGAGAAATGCCCTGTAATTCACATGCTAGTATGGTCACCCCGGAATTCAGAGATGTGCAAATAACCACTGCTCCTCAACACCTTATCTTTTGCCCATTTTGGAAATACGAAGGTTTTCTTGATAGCTATTTTTGACTATTTATATTTCAGCAAATGAATTGCTGTTTACCCGGTATGGAATGAAAATGCACTGCAGGGTGCAGCTCATTTATTGGTTCTGGGTACCTTGGGTTCTTGATGAACCTACAAGCCCTATATATCCCCGCAACCAGAGGAGTCCAGCAGATGTAACGGTATATTGCTTTTGAAAATCTGACATTGCAGGAAAAAGTTACAGAGTAAAACGTAGAGAAAAATTGCTGTTTTTTTCACCTCAATTTCAATATTTTTCTTTTTCATTTGTTATTTTCTGTAGGAAACCCTTTTAGGATCTACACAAATGAGCCCTTGTTGAATTCATAATTTTGTCTACTTTTCAGAAATGTTTAGGGTTCTGGAATCCAGCATTGGTTTCACGCCCATTTCTGTCACTGACTGGAAGGAGGCTGAAAGCACAAACAATTGTAAAAATGGGGTATGTCCCAGTAAAATGCCAAATTTGGGTTGAAAAATTGGGTTTTCCGATTCAAGTCTGCGTGTTCCTGAAAGCTGGGAAGCTGGTGATTTTAGCACCTCAAACCCTTTGTTGATGCCATTTTCAGGGAAAAAACAACAAGCCACAAAAAACGAAATTTTCACTGTATTTTGGCTAATTTCTTGGCCTCCTTCAGGGGAATCCACAATGTATGGGTACCTCTAGAATCCTTAGGATGTTGGAAAAAAAAGGACACAAATTTGGCTTGGCTAGCTTATGTGGACAAAAATGTATGAGGGCCTAAGCGCAAACTGCCCCAAATAGCCAAAAAAAGGCCTGGCACAGGAGGGGGAAAAGGCCTGGCAGCGAAGGGGTTAATTACAGAGGCCCGGGTACCAGGTAACCGAGAGCTTCAATAGCAGGAGAGTGGGCTGCATGCACCCCTCCTCTTAATTATTGATTTTGGTGCCCACCAAGGACCTGTTCCACTCCAGTGGACTTCAAACTGGAAAGGCTGCCCTTTTTAAAAAGAAATTTACTGTACTAGCGTTTAAAACAAATCAGTTTGTGCCCAAGCCCTGCACAGAGTTGCTTTTAATTAAGTCATTTTAGATGTTGCAATGATGTCATCAATGATGAAAAGGATATTTAATCAGTGACGTGACATGAAAGATGCCAGCAGAAAAGAGACACCATCAGTGAGAAAAGATGTCAAAATAGAATGGGCCACATTACTACCACATCTATAAATACAATAATGTGATACATAGCTACACCAGCTGTCACAACAGCAGTGACTATAGCTGCAGGATCAGCAATGATGACAAAGGCAATCAATGCAATGACTATAGTTGCATCCATGGCAGGCACAGCAGGAGCTGCCAAGGTTGGGACAACATCAGAGACTACCATTTAACAAAAAAAACTGATGTTTGAATGACAAGAACGGGAGGAGTGATTACAACTACAACATTGACCAACAGTGTAACCTATGATAAAAACAAAAAGTTATGATGAAATGCTTGACTTAATCTCAGCTACCTTTAGTTACTCTGGGCTGCATTTCAGGTACCACCCACGTTCAAATCAGCCTCATTCCTGCTGTAAAAGGAAACGTTGAGCCTGAACTGTAAATGTGTGTCCTCTCTGAAATGGGACATAAACAAATACCAGTTTAAAACTTGCTTGGCTTCTTCATTGTGGCATAGCCCAAATTCAATAGTACACAAGGGTACGTTTATGGGTATACCTTTTGCAACTAGAACGTCTCACAAAGAAATACAAATATGCACTTATAGCATCAATAAATCTGTGAACGACCTTTTAAAAAATAAGCAGGCTGATTCGCTTCTAATGGAGAGATGGATCCAACAGAGTTGTATGTTCCCAAAGTGCAAGGTATGTATCCTTGATCTGACAAGTGGAATGCCGCAAGGCACACTGTGTGTCCCCCTTGCAGCTGCACGCTCAGTGACATGAACTGTGAAGAGGTAATTGTGAAGAGGCAGTTTTTAATAACATGGTATATGGGAGGGAGAAGCAGCTGCATACTTAACAGCACATTTTACCTATAGAGAGTGGTGTTGGAAGCATGGGTTTGGAAGGTGCTGTAGCACCCTCAAAGCACTGCCATATTAGCTGTAATCAAATGCCATTACCATGAGGAATGAGCACAATTTAAAGGAATAGAAATATTCATATCACATTCAATTTGTTCATTTAGAAATGTGTGCCAAAAACGATCCCCTGGAGTCTGAGTTTACAAATATATATTTTAAAGGCACCCTACACTATTGTGATGGAGGTGTAAGGCTCCTCATACAGTTGGGGCGAAGAGGTTTAACTAATACAATACATTAACCTATTTAGAAACAGTGGTGTTTTTCAAAATTACAACAGTTTTAGTCAGATGACGCCATTGGTAACACCCTACTCTGGAAATTGCTCTAACGGTGCTTACTTGGAGGACTAAGAACACCTACAGTCATCCTCCCCTAAATTAGCAGGTGGCCAGCATCAAACAATCAGGGGATGGTCAGAAAAATACTTTCATGCTCCTCCTATCCAGCATTAGACTGACGGAGTTAGTAGTCTGGTCAACCTGCCTATCCTAGCTAGGAAAATTGAGAGCCATCTGGTTAGAATGTGCAGCTCAGTTATACCTATGATGTGAAGACCCACTAATTAACAGTTGAAACTGTGGCATTTCTTTACTCAGATGAAGTGAATTTCCAAAATTATTGGAAATAATACAATAATTTGTAGAGATCTGACAATAAGGCCCTCATTATGACATTGGTGGTAAGTACCGCTTACCGCCATGGTGACTGTCGCCAAATTACCATCGCCGCAGCGGATTACCGCTACCCATATAATGACACACACATAGCAATCCATCACTATACAGCCACACACACAAGTCTGCCAGCCCAAAGGTCGGTGATAAACTTGCGGTATCCAAACTTACATAGCTACGCCAACAGAACTACGCCCATCACATTATGACCCACAAATCAACATGGCGGACATTCAATGGTACTAAACCATTGGCGGTTCATACCACCGCGTTCAAAATACACGCAAACATACAGAACAACACTACATTGGACAATTCAAACTACACACCTGACACACATTCACATACCACACCCACTCCACTATAAAACACACACTCACATTACCCACAAGATCGATAGCAAGACCACAGACAAGACCACAGCCATACACCACCATCACCTATACACCATCCAGCACCTTACATCACACACCCCAACACATCACCCTACACACCTTCACCCACACCTCTCACACTATACCCATGGCAGCACAATGACGCCCGGGTTCCCTTAGGAGGAGCTAAGGGTCAGGGTGGAGGAAATGATCCGGGTAGAGCCACAGCTATTCGGATCACAGGTGCAGAAGACATCCATTGCTAGGAAGATGGAGCTATGGTGGAGAATCGTGGACAGGGTCAACGCCATAGGACAGCACCCAAGAACAAGGGATGGCATCAGGAAGAGGTGGAACGACCTATGGGGGAAGGTGCGTTCCAAAGCAGCAAGACACCAAATAGCTGTACAGAGGACTGCGGTGGACCTCCACCTTCTCCCCCACAACTAACAACATGGGAGGAGCAAGTCTTGGCAATCATGCATCCTGAGGGCCTGGCAGGAGTAAGAGGATGACTGGACTCTGGTACGTCAACTCTTTACTACTTTCACCCCCCCTACCTTCATGGCATCACATACCCCCACCCTTCCCCTCACTCACATCACTCCACCACCTCCCACAAACCCCACCATCACAACCCACCCATCCCAATACCACGCCCTGCATGCAACACCAACGCATGGACACCCATCACAGACCTGCATGGACACCTATCACGAAAGCATGCCCACTAGAGGGAAACAGGTAGCCCACCAAATAACTGCTCACACAAGGCAAAGCTGCCAGGGCAATAACAACCATAGAGGGCAACACACCCATGCACAAGATGCCACACACAGAAACAATAACACTGCCTTTACTTCCCCACAGGTCCCCCGGCCAACGTCACCAGAGAGGAGGTACCAGCAACATCCAGTAACCCCTAGAAGAGGCCTGCAGTGATGACAGCAGCTCTGGATGCCTGGATCTAGTAGACCAACCTGGCCCATCAGGGATCTCCAGAGAATCGGTTACCCAGGCACAGTCCCATACCAACACAGAGCCTCCCCCTCAGGAAATACCAGCACAGTACCCACCCATGGGCCCATACCTCTGTTCCCAGGACACGTCAATCAGCTGTGTGTCCACTACTACAGGGAACCCAGGCCACCCCACAAACACAGGACGATCAGGGACCTGTGGTCAGTGGCAGTGGGCACACGGTTCAGGGGACAGAGGCACAGGACAATAGGGAAGCTGGAAGGACTGCTGTGATACAGGGGGAGGACAGGCACAGGGAACTGACTTTCCAGGAGGCACTCACCAAGATCCTGGGAGCATACCACCATTCCCAGGAGACGATGGGCCAGATATTGGACAAGATGCAGGAGAACCAGCAGCTATAGAAGGGACAGTACCTGGGGATCAGGGAAGACTTGAAGGACATCAACACCACCCTGGTCACCATTGCAGGGGTGCTGGCAGACATGGCCAACATTATGAGGGAGGCAGTGGCACACCAAATGGCCCCTACCACTAGCCAAACCGATGAACAGCCCTCCACCTCCGCTGCTGCTAGTGGACAGAAGGGCCCGCCACAGGAACAATAGGCCACCAGCAACCCTCCCCCTGCAGAAGGAGAACCACCCCGCAAACTTTCTATTGGATTCAGGCAGAAGCCAGAGACTATTGCCAAGAGCCCCGCCAGGAAATAGGACTCTCCTGATTGTCACCCTTGTGTCCCACTCTGTCACCCTGTCCACCTTGAACTGCCATTGCTCCCCTTCATATGCCCCCTTGGACAATACACATGTGATCCACATAAACTGGACTCTATCCTGGACTTTCCTCCACCATCACCCCAGCCCATTGCACAACCCCCTCTACTAATTAGCACTTAAATAAACACCATTTGAAGAAATACAAGTATGGAGCCTGTCAAATGATTGAACTATGTATTTGTTTAACAAGCTTTAAACACAGTATTGTATACATATGAATGACCTGTAGTTGGCTGCAATCAACACACCAGGAGCGATAGTGCGGCACAAATATCTGCAAATAGAGATGCCAAAGGGTACAGTAAGTGGCCATAGAAGTGGGAAAATCAGCCGTCAAGTGACAATGTCAAACACAAAACTGTCAATTAAATGTGAAATTACACTGTCTTACCTGTGTGTCATTGGAAGTATTGACAAATGATTGCACTTCTGTTGTCCTCATCCTCATCCTATGCCTCCTCATCTTCACTGTCCATAGGGTCCACTGCTGCCACACGGCAATCTCCAGCCTCAGCCTCCTGCACAAAAAAGGCACCTGGCGACGTAAGGTAAGGTTGTGCAACATACAGCATGCCACGATGATCTGGCAGACCTTCTTGGGTGAGTAGCACAGGGAACCACCTGTCAGGTGGAGGTAATAAAACCTGGCCTTCAGGAGGCCAAAGGTCCTTTCTATAATTCTTCTTCTTCGGCCATGTGCCTCATTGTAACGTTCCTCTGCCCTTGTCCTGGGATTCCTCACAGGGGTCAGTAGCCATGAGAGTTTGGGGTAACCAGAGTCACCTGCAAATATTGAGGGACTCCTGCTAGACACACACTAACCCTTAGGGCCCACACCTTACCCATACACCAACATCCACTGGCTGGGAACCAGGGCTCATTTATTAGCCACACCCGGTGCCTCTGGAGTAGAGCCATCATATGTGGAATGCTGCTATTACTCAGGATAAAGGCATCATGCACAGACCCAGGATACTTTGCATTGACATGGGAGATGTACTGGTCAGCCAGGCACACTATCTACACATTCATATGTCCCACTGCATAGAAATCAGCTTTCACTGTGGCCAAATCCTCCACCTGGGAAAAAACGATGTAGCAGCATATGTTTAATCAGGGCAGACAACACTCTGGTCAGCACTATTGAGAACATTGGCTGTGACATTCCTGCTGCCAAGCCCAATGTCACTTGGAACGAAATAGTTGCCAGGAAATGAGGCACAGATGGGACTTGCACAAGAGGGGAGATCCCGGTGGGGTGACAGATAGTAGATATCAGGTCAGGCTCCAAATGGGCACACAGCTCTGTGATTGTGGCACTGTCCCGTCTACAGGTGAGTATAATGTGTCTGTCCTCCATTGTTGCCAAGTCCACCAGGGGCCTGTGCATGGGGGATGTCTCCATCTCCTATTCATCCGCAGCGGTTGCAATCTACGGGGCAAAATGGTGAGTAGCAGGTCAGTATCCCATATTTCCAAACACCACACTTTATTGCATGTTGTGATTGTAACAGTATATTGTGGGATAGGCCCAAATGGTGTTTATGTGTACTGTGACACAGTTAGGTGCCATGGCCTGCCCCTCCCTTGAAATAGCATCCGCCTGTCCTGTATGGAGGGACATTTGGAAATTAGGTAATTCCACTGACATTTTGCGCCATTGCGGGAGGCGGTTGAGAACCGCCGTGCAACTCCTCATTGGTTACCGTTGGGGCCTATGGGTTACAGTGGCCAATGGTGATGTACGCCGGCGGTGATGGTACGCACCACCGCAGACATGACCGCCATTTTCTATCTGTTTACTCACTTGCTACCTGACCTTCAACAGGAGAGGACTTACACTACATGTGCTGCTGTGACCTGTGTCTGGAACCATCCATGACTTGTGTCACTGGGGAAAGGGCCCCTGCCTTCACCGCGGCGGAGTTGGAGAGACTGGTGGATGGGCTCCTACCCCTGTACCGAATGCTGTATGGGCCTCCAGACCAGCAGGTGAGTACACTGTGAGCCCGATGCATGAGGCATGAATGCATGGAGTGGTGTGTGTGAAGACCTCATGTAGGGGAGGATAGTGGAAGGGCCCTGGGCAGCGTGCTGCATGCATGGTGGGCCATGTCTGTGCGTAAGGGGATGTGAAGGGCTATGGTGGGCCATAAGCGCAATAGGCAGGACGGTCTGACTGATACCTTTTCCTATGAGTATTTCTCTGCGGGTCAGCACCCATTAGAAAAAGGGTATATGGTGTGCCATTGACAAGGACATGCAGACCCTGGGGGTCTACGGCAGGTGGAGCACCCACTGTTGCAAACGGTGGGAGGTCCTGAGATGCTGGGCATTGAAGACAGCGGAAGCCCAGCTGGGGATGGTCTCCCAACGAGGAAGGGGTGCCCGGGGAACCCTGAACCCCCTGATGGCCCGCATACTGGCGGTGGCCTATCTGTTGCTGGATCGGCTCTTGGGGGTATCACAGCAGCCACAATGGGGTGTGTACAGTGCCCCAATATACTACTTGCACATGGTGAAGTGGATCCGGGTGGGGAATATGGGCCTGTTGGTGCCCCCAGGCCAGGCCGTACATTGCATGGTAGGTCCCATGTTGGGCAGCGTCTAATGTAAACCTCCTCCAACCAAGCTAGTAGGCATGCACTACTGGGCAGCGGTCTGTGTGTCTCAAGAACGCTGCAATTGGTGTTAGGTGTCCATGGGCTCGTGACTAGCATTGTGACTGTTAGTGCATTGCCTAGTGTGTAGGGCTGTTCCCTGTGTGTGTGTGTCGTGTATGCCAACTGTGGTGTTGTTGCCGACATTCCTAAGTGTATCCTTTGCCTCTTTCCCCCCTTTCTGTTTTGTCACCCTGTCCTTATGTGCATTAGCATCATCTAGTGGAGGAGCAGAGGCACCGGTGATGGAGAGAGCTGCATTCCACAGGGCCCAGGAGGCCAAATCCACCGACGCTGAGGGCACCAGTGGGATGGAGGGCAAGGGGAGCACCACGGCAGAGACTGGAGGGGACAGTTTGGACAGTGATACCTCCTCGGATGGAAGCTCCCTGGTGGTGGCTGACACCTCTGTGTCCACCCCAACTACAGGTACAACCGCCATCCCCGTACCTGCATCGCCCTCCTAGCAGCCCCTCAGTGTGTTTTCCGTGCCTGCTTACCCAGGAGAGTGGGCATCTCCTTTGCTCTAGGCACCTCAGGCCCTGCCCCCATTAGCCCTGCTGCCCTGAGTGTGGAGGCTATGGACCTCCTGCGATCCTTCTCTGTTGGGCAGTCAACCATTGTGAATACCACTGAGGGGCTGGCATCCCATTTGCAACAGACAAATGCATTCCTGGAGGGCATTCACTCTGGCATGGCGGCCCGACAGAGATCAATCCAGGCTCTGGCCTCCTCCCTCATGGCAGCCATTGCTGCTGTTTCTAGCCTCCCCCATCCAACTTCCTCTACCCAATCCCATTCCCCTCATCCCCAACCTATCCCAAGCACACAGGCAGACCAGCATGCACAGAAGACAACACACAGGAGTGGTTCAGGCAAACACAAGCACCATGCATCATCCCACAGACACTCACACAAACACCATCCAGATGCAGACATACCAACATCCACTGCCTCCACTTTGTCCCCCTCCTCCTCCTCGTCCAACACCCTCCCAGTAGTGTCTATACTCACACCTGCATGCACTACATCCTCATCCACTACCACCATCAGGCCTATCAGTACACGTTCCTCACTGGTAGTCACCACCCCCACATCCATGCACACGTCACCTGTGTCCTCTCCCACTGTGTCTGTGCCCCCTGCTCCCAAAGTACACAAAAGAAAGCACTCAGACACTCAACAGCCATCCACCTCACAACAGCATCCATCCAATACACCAGCACCCACACCAAAAATCAGCAGACACCTCCTACAACCACTTCCTCTTCCTCCACTCCCAAACCTTCACCCTCTTCCCACCCCAATGTCCCTAAGAAGCTTTTCCCACCACCCTTTACCTCTTCTCTACCTCTCCCCCCCATCCTTCACTTCGGGCCAGGTTGGTCAGAACCCAGGTGAGCACCTCAGCCACCCTGTCTACGGCCACAGTAGTGTCGACAGCTACTGCAAGTGGGAGAGAATCCCGGGCACCAGGCAGCCACACTGAAAGGGTGCCTGCACCAGGTGCTTTAAGGAAGGGCAAGGAGGCATCACCAGCTGTGTCAAGGAAGGGCAAGGAGGCACCCCCAGCTCCTACAGGGAAGGACAAGGGGCAATCCCCGGATGGAGCCAGGAAGGGCAAGGGGCCTACACCTGCAGGCAGGAAGGACAGGAGGCCTGGTGCTGGGACTCATTCGGAGCCCCCACCACCAACCATGGGGGTTCAGCCATCCGAGGCTGCAGGGGAAGGCCTGGAGCCCCCCCCACCACTGCCAGCACCGCCACCAGCACCACTACCAGCACCACCACCAGCACCACTGCCAGCAGCAGCCCCAGCGGGCAGCCGTTAGAGGCAGCAGGGGATTGGCTGGAGCCTCCCCAAACCACTGCCAGCACCGCCACCAGCACCACTACCAGCACCACCACCAGTACCACTGCCAGAAGCAGCAGCCCCAGTGGGCATCCTTCCGAGGCTGCAGGGGATGAGATGGAGCCTCCTGCCACCACTGCCAGCACTGCCGCCAGCACCGCCACTGCCACCACTGAGCAGCCATCATAGCTGGCGGGCAGTGTGTAGTCCTGCATCCATGGGCTGTTGTGCGGCCTGGCCCCTGCAAATCCTGTGGGTCTGACACCCAGGTGAGAAACTGTGACCTTGCACTCCCCAAGATCTTCATCACAGGGCACAATGCCCCCTCCAGAACCAGTGTAGAAGCCATCCACTCACCGCATCCTTCCCAGGATGAAGCACACATTGGCACAATGCCCCCTCCAGAACCAGTGTAGAAGCCATCCACTCACCGCATCCTTCCCAGGATAAAGCACACTGGGCACAATGCCCCCTCCAGAACCAGTGGAAGAAGCCATCCTCTCACCGCATCCTTCCCAGGATGAATCACACTGGGCACAATGCCCCCTCCAGAACCAGTGGAAGAAGCCATCCACTAGAGAGACTGTGGCCTTGCACTCCCCAGGACCAAGCAGTGGGCAACCCACCCACTTGAGAGACTGTGGCCAAACCACCCACTTGAGAGACTGTGGCCTTGCACTCCCCAGGACTAAGCAGTGGGTAACCCACCCACTAGAGAGACTGTGGCCTTGCACTCCCCAGGATAGCGCACAAGGCATGTTGCCCCCTCCAGGACCAGTGGTGTTGTACCATCTTCCGGCTGAGGTGCCCCCGTTCCCCATCCCCCTGAGGTTCCTGTGTATTTTTGACCTGATGCCCCTGCAGTGTTCTCTCCGTGTTGTTGCAGAAGTGAGGTGGGGCCTTGGCCTATGTGTTGTGGCCCTGTGGCCTACGGGCATTGAGAACTGGGCACTGTCCCTACATTTGTAAATATGTATATACGTTTGGATTTTGATGCACTTATTCATAGTATATTGTCGTATTGCACTCACTTTCTTTAAATTATTTTGTCCCTGCATTATTGCTGAGGGGTACGGGGTAAATATGTAATGTTACTGCATCTGGTTGTGTGTATGGTGTTGGGGGTGGGGGTGTTGCATGTTGTGTGTGTGGGTCACTCTCTTTTTCCTCCCCCCCTCCCTTGTGTGCTAGGCGGCAGTACTCACTGTAGTCGTCTTCGCTGACGCTGGTGTTCACAATGCAGCAGAAGGTAGAGGAGCATGGGGAAATCTTGCAGCTCGGGCTCCATGGCATCATGGTTTTTCCCTGAGTCTCCACAGGTGAGTCCTTTGGCTTCTGTTCAGTGTTCCCACCAGGGTTTTGATGTTGTTGGTAACGCCCCGGAAAAGGTGGCGGATAGTCCGGTCATAATAGCGTGGGCGGTACATTGTCTTCTGCCTGGCTGTTGGTGGTTACCGTCGTGGTATTTGTTGTATCCGCCCTGGCGATCAGTGTGTTAAAGTGGCTGTCTGTCTGAGCGGTTTCCTCCATGGTCATAATTCCATTTTTGTTACCGCGGCCTGTTGGCGGTATTACCGCCACTTTATCACCGACTGCCAGGGTTGTAATGATGCCCTAACTCCTCTAAAACCAAGTTATTGCTCATACATCTGGAAGAGGATGTTCTCCTTTCATTGCTATGAGATAAGTAAACTTGTATGTTGACACGGACAAGCTACAAATAAAATGTATAAGTAGCTTTGAGCTCTCTGTTCCTCTAAGAAATTCTCTAGCCATAGTCATGACTCCTGCATCTCATCTCTTACTTTAGTGGGATGAAGACTAGTGTCACTGTATTAGCACTGCATGAGGATGAACATTTTGATCATTGTACTTCAGTGTATCACAATCTGTGATATGACCCCAGGAGCCTTCCTAATTTAAATTGCACAGGGCCCTCTAGGAAGGCTTTGGAGAGACTTACATTGATGTTATGGGTGGTTGAAGAACCTTATGCCTGTCAGGAGAAGCTACTCGTCCCTGCCTGCCCTAGATCATTTGTGTCTTTGACAATTGGCAAAAATCTATAGCTATATAGTCTCAATGACCTATAGAATCATCTTATCTGACATTGTTTGAAATGGTTGTGGCCAAGTTCCTTGAGCTACTACCCTGCACACAAATTGTTCTTCAAATGCAGTCATCCAAGTACCTAAAGGGTATGATAGAACTGGCTAAAAAGATTATCCAGCAATCATTTGTTTGACATATCCAGAACATCAGTGGATATCCACATGGAATGATTTTTCTTCCTTGAACATAATACTCTTGGATCTGTCCTAGACCAAAGTTGCCCCAACGTTTATATTTGATGTAAAGGTTGCCCCCCTGTTTTCAGTAGGTCATGTCCACCTTTGAAAAATACTTCTGGGTAGCCAGCTAAAGCTAATCTGTACTTGGCTTGGCACAGACAATGCAGCTGAATATATCCCAATTGCAGGAAATTTGCTGAATGATTACCTTCTGGTTGCATTGAGTATTATTACTTCTAGACACGCTTCTAAATACAGTGGTCCTGTTGGCTCTCTCCTCAGCACCTAGCATGGTGTACACCTGTGTCTTACTGTCTCCAATGTATAGCCTTCAGAAATGTATATTTCTAATAACCTGGCCAACTCCTCTAATGCATATGTGACACACACCTGGAAGCAGTGCTCATTCTTAACTCAGTAATCTCCAGTACTTAAAGTCATCTGTATTCTCCAATGAGATGCTGAGTACCGCTTTCCAGTTCCCAAACTATGAACAAGTTCATCCACACCACACTCTTTGTACAATTTAATGCCAAAACTGAAACATCCAGAAAAAAATACGTAAGCAATATTGTACAAGAAAAGAAATGAACAGCTGTCTCTTATTGCCAATTTATCGGAAAAGAGATAACAACTGAATAATGCATGCTACAGTGTCAAACAAATGCTACTGTTCTACCAAGCTGAAATCTTTCAATGAAGGGCAACAAGGAATTCTATTTAACTTCACCCAAAGAGTGTAAATCACATCAGTAAAACTACCTGCTTAGGCTCTGCTCAGACAAGTGCCTGTAGTTTACATGCTTCCTGAGACTCTTACAAACTTAATTTAGTTAAGTTGACCTTGTCACGTCCATTCCATCCTACATCCTGTGTATCCAGATGCCTGGCATGCACTGTAAATCCAAAAGTAAATGCATATCTTTTGCTTTTCTAATGATCAAATGAATGTTAGTGAATGTTAGTGCTGCATTGTCTGTACCTCAAGTTACTCTAAATGGATGTGCATGTTGACTACAGACACACACATTCTGAATGTTGTCATTGTTTCTAGATCTACTGCATAGTTAACTGTTAATTGTTAAATGTCACTGACTCCTTTACCCTTGCCTCTCATCTGTTTATATCACCATCTCATCCTTCAATGTGTTATTCAACATTGTTTATAATCATGGGGCTTGAATTAACTGAAAATGGGTAATAAAATACAATACGCTTCCTGACAGAGGTCCCTAAAGTATGTCTTGCCCAGGACCCCAAAAATCCTTAATATGACACCGGTTTGACTTCATCCTTGTTTTACCTTGCTTGGCGCAAGGGCGACACAAAACTTTGCTAAATATGCCCCTGAGTTTACCACCTCATCAGACGCAGACACGTAGGGTGTCAGACTTAATTTTTTTTTGTCCTCATGAGAGCCACTGAAGTTAGCCACTGAGGTCAAACCACTGGTAACCATTGGTAACCTCAACATTTAAATACATTAGTTCTCCTGAATGCAGTGTATTTTTTAATGAAGGAGTAAGTTGACCTTGACCAGCAGGCAATGGCCCAGCATAGGAAGTTGGATAGGATTGATGTGCTGTGTGTAGGTCTTTGTGTATGCCCAGGTTCAAGGCAATATTGTGGAACAGAAAAGTAATATTTACTTCAGAGGAGTACAGGAACCACTCTACTGCGTGATCAAGATTTCTAATTTCCAATTTCAGGAAGCCAAATGTGAACTTTACAAGGTCTCAAGTCAGTGTGTCTGCTCAGTGGTCGGACATTTGAAGGGTGTGAGAGGAAGGGGAGAGGGTCATGCACACCATCACCTGGAAAGGATGATATATCTACGTGGATTGCAGTTGCTCTCAATATACTTGCTTCACATTTTGCTCATGCACATACTGCCAACTTCCATCAGAAGACATACAGGATACAACTGTTGTGAAGAGTGCCATTCAATGACACTATGCAATTTTTAAAAATGCAGTTGTGTGTGTGTTTGATGTACTCCTCTAGCAGGCACATGTCACTATAATCTCTGGAGCCAGTGATGGTTGATGAAGCAGAAATATCAGTGTCCAAATGAATGAAGTGGCCCCAAGCATCACAGACAGCTCCTATATTGATTGGATACCTTGACTTTGATTCTGAAATGGTTTGCCCGATGCCACAGTACCTGGCACACCACATATGTTCAGTTGATGGCTCCTAGCACATTGGTAAACAGGCAGTGGTATTTAAATGTATGCTTGTGGGACACAAGACTTTGAGAAAGATATTGGCACTGGGCTAGCAGCAAGAAGTCACAGAACCCTCCTGAGCCACGCCCTGATGCCTTGATCATCTCTGAGACCCTGCTTCCCCCACTCCTTACCTGGATTGTGCCTCATTTGGGATCAAGAGACCCGCAGGGCACACACAGTGAAGTCCGCTGATGACGGAGAATGCTCTATCACAGAGGTTTGAATGCTCTGAAAGGTTCACAATCCTCCATTGTTCCTCTCCCTGGCTGCAGACATCTAACCGGATTACCTCAGCTTGGCAGGCTGATTTCTCTGCAGTGGGTGCTGCGGTATGGCCAAGCAGCCCATTTCTCTTCCTGCGGTTGTTGGCTGGGGGTAGTTATCACCCAGTGCCTCAGCTTGCTACAGGGCAGCCAAAAGGAGTTTTGGCAGCTTGTTGCTGCATTTTGCTACTCGTCTCCTGTATCATCACCGAACTCATTGACACAGCCCAGGGCTGCCAAATTGGTTTAGCTGGGTGCAACATTGTACCTCTGTACTGTTTTATTGATAGTAATCTCTGGGCCTGCTCCTCCTAAGATGTTGGTTAAATCATTGGCCAGAGCTGCCACTGGTGTTGGAACATCTGCTGTTCATTCCTTTAGCCCTCGGAGAACAGGGCGGAAGAAGCTCCAGGTTTGGAAAGTTGTGACCACCAAATCAGTCACCAGAGGTGAACTAGTAACATTGGATGGGGAGCCAAAGCCACCCAAAGCTCTCCTTGAATACTAGTAAGCTGTTACCCCCAGGAAACATCTTAGGAGGCTAAGCCGAACGTGTCTGATGAGATAGGCATACCACTCCAAATACTTGGGGCCACAGTTTCTTTAATGGAACCTGCTACACTGCAGATCAAGTAGAAGAGCCAATTGTACTTTTGTTCTGATGCAGTAAAGGTTGCTGAGCTGCTAAATCAGTGGCAGATGGTGAAATGATATGCTGTTTGATTTGTTCTGCTTGGGTAGTGGTCTTTCGGTCTTTTTTTGTCTCTTTTGGCGGGGGATTGAGTATTTATAAGACCTTAAATGTTGTTTCAATTGCTTTCCTGCTTTCAGTTTAACTTGAAGGGAGAGCTTTTGTCTTCTTCTCGCTCTTTCTCTGTCTTATCCTTTGCATTGATTGCTGGGTCTCTTCTCATGTCATTTTTCTTTCTATTTTCTTTGTCTGTTTTCCTGCCCCCCCTGGAAGGTGCCAGTCCCCACAGCAACCTGAAGTATTGGGCACCTTTATTGTTTCAGGAAATGGGTGGATGGTTCACTTCTGAAGTCATGGCCTGGGGGTGAGTGGGGGTTTTGTTGGGATGGGGTGATAGGAGAGTGTATCAGGATACATGGAGTCATCATTTCAGTGTAGGCAAGTATGCTACAACTAGGTGTGAAAGTTGGGGAGTTATGCAGACAAAAATGGAGAAATAAATTAAATTAATGGTTCTGGTGGGAAGCTCTGATGTGTTAGATCCAATCTCTGTGTTTCTGTTTAGGGTGCATAATTTTTTGGATGTAGACTAAGAATAAGGCTAATGTGAATGGCATTAAGCCACCCTAAAGACATAAACTAATAAGGGCAGACATATTCTTTGTAGCCGCATCTAATCTGCTTACAGGGGACCCTTCTTTTCAGGACTCCAGTCCTGCTGTTGGATTATATGGGCTACCGAGTCTTGTTTATCAGTAGTTTTACCTTCGCTCAGAGGGGAATTGCTCCCTTAGTGCAGAATAAGAATTGGGTTGCTGGGTTGGCATACAGATTATCTTATGTGATCTCTAGCTTGATCGATGAGCGTCAACATAGGTTTGTACTCAGAGGGGATATGATTGCACATGTCAAAATGGCAATCACTGCTCTGGAGGTTGGGCCGATAGGTGGGGGCCCAGTCAGAATCACAATGGTGGATGAAAAACAGGCATTTGACCAGGTATCCTGGTCTTTTCTTTGAGCAATTATGGGTGCTTCAACTGTATGAAGATATGAATGCTAGGGTTCTTTGCTATATATATTTCTAAATTATAGGCAGTATAATCAATAACAAGCAAATTCAGCTCCTTCTCGGGATTAATCTAAATCTTGATAAAACTAGGTCTTGCTAATGTCTCTGCTCCTGTCGAATACAGGTGCTGTGTACAGTTGGCAACATACCAGGGCATTGAATTGTCATTACAAATAGAAAAGATCATCAAGTATAATTTTGGTCAAATCTTTAGCCAGACAGTTGAGGTTTGAAATAAATGGAATAAACTACATTTGGGACTGATTGGAAGTCATTCAAATGATCATCTTACCTCTTTATCTCTAGCTTTTTAGGTGAACACCCTTCTACCTCTCCAAAGTTTTTTTTTTAGCAAAATTCAGGCGTCTTGGTAAAAATGTATTTTGGAACCCAGGTGTAAGGAAATGCCTCCTTGGCATGGTTGCCCCCTGACTTTTTGCCTTTGCTGATGCTATGTTTACAATTGAAAGTGTGCTGAGGCCTGCTAACCAGGCCCCAGCACCAGTGTTCTTTCCCTAACCTGTACTTTTGTATCCACAATTGGCAGACCCTGGCATCCAGATAAGTCCCTTGTAACTGGTACTTCTAGTACCAAGGGCCCTGATGCCAAGGAAGGTCTCTAAGGGCTGCAGCATGTCTTATGCCACCCTGGAGACCTCTCACTCAGCACAGACACACTGCTTGCCAGCTTGTGTGTGCTAGTGAGGACAAAACGAGTAAGTCGACATGGCACTCCCCTCAGGGTGCCATGCCAGCCTCTCACTGCCTATGCAGTATAGGTAAGACACCCCTCTAGCAGGCCTTACAGCCCTAAGGCAGGGTGCACTATACCATAGGTGAGGGTACCAGTGCATGAGCATGGTACCCCTACAGTGTCTAAACAAAACCTTAGACATTGTAAGTGCAGGGTAGCCATAAGAGTATATGGTCTGGGAGTTTGTCAAACACGAACTCCACAGCACCATAATGGCTACACTGAAAACTGGGAAGTTTGGTATCAAACTTCTCAGCACAATAAATGCACACTGATGCCAGTGTACATTTTATTGCAAACTACACCCCAGAGGGCACCTTAGAGGTGCCCCCTGAAACTTAACCGACTATCTGTGTAGGCTGACTAGTTCCAGCAGCCTGCCACACTAGAGACATGTTGCTGGCCCCATGGGGAGAGTGCCTTTGTCACTCTGAGGCCAGTAACAAAGCCTGCACTGGGTGGAGATGCTAACACCTCCCCCAGGCAGGAGCTGTAACACCTGGCGGTGAGCCTCAAAGGCTCACCCCTTTGTCACAGCACCGCAGGACACTCCAGCTAGTGGAGTTGCCCGCCCCCTCCGGCCCCGGCCCCCACTATTGGCGGCAAGGCCGGAGAAAATAATGAGAATAACAAGGAGGAGTCACTGGCCAGTCAGGACAGCCCCTAAGGTGTCCTGAGCTGAGGTGACTCTAACTGTTAGAAATCCTCCATCTTGCAGATGGAGGATTCCCCCAATAGGGTTAGGATTGTGACCCCCTCCCCTTGGGAGGAGGCACAAAGAGGGTGTACCCACCCTCCGGGCTAGTAGCCATTGGCTACTAACCCCCCAGACCTAAACACGCCCTTAAATTTAGTATTTAAGGGCTACCCTGAACCCTAGAAAATTAGATTCCTGCGACAACAAGAAGAAGGACTGCCCAGCTGAAAACCCCTGCAGAGGAAGACCAGAAGACAACAACTGCCTTGGCTCCAGAAACTCACCGGCCTGTCTCCTGCCTTCCAAAGAACTCTGCTCCAGCGACGCCTTCCAAAGGGACCAGCGACCTCTGAATCCTCTGAGGACTGCCCTGCTTCGACGACGACCAGAAACTCCCGAGGACAGCGGACCTGCTCCAAAAAGACTGCAACTTTGTTTCAAGGAGCAGCTTTAAAGACCCCTGCAACTCCCCGCAAGAAGCGTGAGACTTGCAACACTGCACCCGGCGACCCCGACTCGGCTGGTGGAGAACCAACACCTCAGGGAGGACCCCCGGACTACTCTCCGACTGTGAGTACCAAAACCTGTCCCCCCTGAGCCCCCACAGCGCCGCCTGCAGAGGGAATCCCGAGGCTTCCCCTGACCGCGACTCTCTGAAACCTAAGTCCCAACGCCTGGAAAAGACCCTGCACCCGCAGCCCCCAGGACCTGAAGGACCGGACTTTCACTGGAGAAGTGACCCCCAGGAGTCCCTCTCCCTTGCCCAAGTGGAGGTTTCCCCGAGGAAGCCCCCCCTTGCCTGCCTGCAGCGCTGAAGAGATCCGTTGATCTCTCATAGACTAACATTGCAAACCCGACGCTTGTTTCTACACTGCACCCGGCCGCCCCCGCGCTGCTGAGGGTGAAATTTCTGTGTGGGCTTGTGTCCTCCCCGGTGCCCTACAAAACCCCCCTGGTCTGCCCTCCGAAGACGCGGGTACTTACCTGCAAGCAGACCGGAACCGGGGCACCCCCTTCTCTCCATTCTAGCCTATGCGTTTTGGGCACCACTTTGAACTCTGCACCTGACCGGCCCTGAGCTGCTGGTGTGGTGACTTTGGGGTTGCTCTGAACCCCCAATGGTGGGCTACCTTGGACCAAGAACTGAACCCTGTAAGTGTCTTACTTACCTGGTAAAACTAACAAAAACTTACCTCCCCCAGGAACTGTGAAAATTGCACTAAGTGTCCACTTTTGAAATAGCTATTTGTCAATAACTTGAAAAGTATACATGCAATTGAAATGATTCAAAGTTCCTAATGTACTTACCTGCAATACCTTTCAAACAAGATATTACATGTTAAATTTGAACCTGTGGTTCTTAAAATAAACTAAGAAAATATATTTTTCTATAACAAAACCTATTGGCTGGATTTGTCTCTGAGTGTGTGTACCTCATTTATTGTCTATGTGTATGTACAACAAATGCTTAACACTACTCCTTGGATAAGCCTACTGCTCGACCACACTACCACAAAATAGAGCATTAGTATTATCTATTTTTACCACTATTTTACCTCTAAGGGGAACCCTTGGACTCTGTGCATGCTATTCCTTACTTTGAAATAGCACATACAGAGCCAACTTCCTACATCAGGTCTAGTATACAGTTTTTTCAATCACAGTGGGATAGAGGTGGTCTCTCGTTATCGGGCTTGCGGGTCTGCTATCTGGCTGCTTTTATGTCACAACTAATTAAGGTTCTTGGTAGGGAACCATGGTTCCTGGAGCATATGTTTCCAGATTATCTACCATGTGGGAGACTATTGTGCCCGCACAGCTATTCTTGACATTGTGTATTTAAAAAGAACTAAGTTTAAGACCTTTAGGTTGTTTCATTTGATCTGGACTTACAATAAAAACACGTTTCCTGACATCACTCTCTTCAACCTTGAGTGTTTGGAGAGCTCTGAGGTCTTCACACTGGGACAACTATTTGAAGACGATATACTTCTATCAAACAAGACTTCCCAGCAATTGTTCTCCCTTCCTCATATAGGATTTTTTTAGGTATCTACAACTTCAACATCTTTTAGGTAGTCTAAAGATAGATCACATTTTTACTTCCAGAATAATTTTTTGGATTGTCTGATAAGAAGTCCTCACAAGGGGAATATCAGCATGGCTTTTAAAATGATCTCCCTGTCATAGGTAGAGCAGAGGGCTGACCCATTTCAACTTTGAGCTGACAAGTGGAGCAGGCACCTCGGAGTGGTGGTGACTTCATGATATTAAGTACACCAACTCCCTCAGTGTCCTTAATGTTTCTTGGGTCAAAGATCATCATATTAAGTTTATTAATGATCTTTGCTGCATCTTTTTTTTATTAAAGCACTCTCATTCTATTCTACTGCATCTTGCAGGGATATACTTCTTTGCTGTCTATCTGACACATTGGGAGCTGGCTCTACATTGCCTTTTAAGGGAGGCCTGGGCCTTCTGCACAGGTAACATCAATGTTTGAATACGTGCTCTAGAAATGTCTTTAATAGATAATGATGAACACAGAACTAGGTTAAAGAGAATCTGTGACCCTCTGAGGGGGTGGTTTAGTTGGGTCCAGGCTGGTCATGAATAGATATTGCATTCATAATGCCCACTCTTACTTCTGACAGTTTCTCACTTATGCCACCCTCTGCTCTGTATGCACGTAATTTTACATTGTCATTTCCCCTCTCTAGGGATATGGGCTATATTTTTCTCTTTCTTCCTCCTTTTTTATCTTCTCAGTACAATTTGGCTCATGTAATTTGTATATTTGTTATATTTTCTAATCCATTCTAGTTAAAAAATGTACTCCAATAAAAAAAAAAAATGAATGCATCGCCTATTCTTCAGTAACTGTGGCATAGTGAAGCATTGCTCCGTTCAACTAGTAATGGATTTCAATGTGTGGTGTAAGCAGCAGGATTAACTTGCAGGTGAAATGTTATCAGCAGCCCTCTGGTCCTAGTAGACAGGAAGTGGAGTGCAGTGTGTTATTTGACTTGGGCAGGCATGTCATGAAAGTGGGCTGTTGAAATGCGCTCCTGCTTCCTTTGTGCAACTCCCTAAGACATACCACAGAGAGTGACTTTCAGCTTTTATTTGCTCTTGCTCCTCCTCAAAACGAGGGGACTGTACAACAAAAAACACCAGTGACACTGTGGAAAACCTGCATACAGAGGTGACATATGTATACTTTGTTGGCAATTAGATGGGTTGTATATCATTAGGGATGTAGATTTTTGTTCATTGAGTATACATTTGGCAGTGTTCTGATGTATGTTAGTGGGATTTGTCTTTTGGTGTGTTCATGGGGACAGCTACATGTCTTTATTTGAGGTTTACATGAAGTGTTTCCAGCATTAGCATAGCCGAAGTGTGGATTTTTAAAAATGTTCCTGTATGCCTCTTGTGTATGCAGATGTTGTGTGTGTACTGACTGTGACTATGTGAACTAGTGTTCCTTTGATTTATTACTTTTTCCTATTGGTGTTACTCTGTGCCTCAGTTGCTTAGTGTGCCATTATGTGTCAATTCCTGAGTGGAATGGTGTTGCCTGTGACTTGCTTCAAGCCTAGAATGGAAACGTTAGAGCCTGTTTGGATTGTAGTATTCCTTGAATAGTTTAATGAACTGGTCCTGACCTACAGAAGTATGGGTGTGGAGGAAGACGTGCATAGCTCTCTCATTTTAGAGTAGATTTTTCTTGTTACCCCTATTCTCATGCATACTTACATCTGAGTTTTCATCTATTGAGGTGTCCAAACTTATGGCTGATTAATATACACAGGGGTTAAGGTCTACAGTACGTATAATTTCGTATGGACATTTGTCAATTGCCCTAGTGAACAGAGTCCATGGACTCACTGGAAGAGATACCTGATGACCTAGGGGGTTTGATAAGTTTGATGTTACAATAACAAAAGGTATAACCACATACGGAAGTCCTTTTAGGTTTCTGCAATAACCACCATGAGTGTTTAAATATTCTTCATATGAAAAGAGACTAGACAAGACAACATAAATCATATCAGAGTCTGCTGGCTGGGAAAAGAATAGTTAAGAGAAAAGGGAAGAGGTAAGCTCTCTGTATTGTTCTGATTTATGTTTTTTAAACTTCAGGAAGAGAAACATGTTATGTATTTGCCTTTTCCTTATGTGGGCACTATTAAAAAAGAAGATAATATAAATAAACATTAGTCATACAGAACTTGGAGATTTTTTTGTGTTCTGACCTTTTTTATAATCTGATAAATTTCAAAGGCAGCCACACGAGAATTGACAAAGCTTCCCAAGTTTGGCATGGTTTGCCCAATAGAAAGCGAACCTATCAACAATAACCAGAAAACCTGTAAGAGAAAATCAAAATTAATATTCAGAAAACATTCAAGATTTTACATACTGAATTGCTGTGGTTGGTCGCAAAGGTGCAAAGGTATAGTTTCAGGACTTATAAATTAAAACCACAAAAACATTTTCATAACTTTCTTGTGTAATAATGTTATTATGGCTGTTGGAGGGTGGGTCATTAGTTGTGTGGCCTGCGAAAGTAATGGGTCCACACTCGACCACCAGTTGGAGCCAAACACCCTTTGTAGTGCTTGACTGTCATAGAAAAGCATTGCAGAGCAGTCCAAGGCTTTCTCAAAGGAGGTGGTGTGGGCTTGTAATCACCATTCACAAGCACACAAGAATAACACTAAATACATTATTTTTTGGCCTGTGCTTTTTCTTTTGATAAAGGAAAAGTACATTTATTAGACACACACTAAATACTATGCAAAACTTTACAAATATACACAAGCTAATGGAATAACATTGTGGATGACACTGTGTTATCATTCTTGTCTCTCCCAAAGGGAGATATAAACTAACAACCCACATGACAGAACATTCACTTGTATTCCAATGCCGTATTATTCTGTAACTTGGAGTGAGAGCACCTAACACTGGCAATAAAGTACATCTACTTTGATCAATAGTGCCTGTCAATCTCAATACTCACATAAATATCTACAAGGAGCATGTCTAAACAAGTTGGAGTGGTTTACGCTGTCAGGACTACACTTGGCATGATCTACACAGCCTACTCACACCACTAAAGGGTGCAGGCCACGGCTCATCATATTCCGCATTGAAACATTCAACATAAAAATGATGCACAGTTGGCGCAGTCCCTAAAGGACATCACTTGGTTGTTAATCATTATGTAATACCATCTTTCACCCCTAGAGGGTGCCTTTCCATATGGCCCTACCCAACTCATGTCATTGGCCACAATGCTGCAGCCACACATTTGGAAACACATTTAACATAAATGCTACTATTTTAACCATAGTCTCCAAAGGACTTCATTTCATGTAATTACAGCCTTTTACCCCAAGAGGGTGTTCACAATTGTAACAATCCATTGATATCACCATGCGGGCCACAGGGACTGCAGCCATAATCTTCACCTCTAGAGGGTGCAGTATCACAACCCTGAAACAAAAAGTTCCAGCTGGGACAGCTTGGAAATATATTAGAAGCCTTGAGGGGTTATCTTTTCCATGTCCCCTGAAACTAAGGGGGACGACATTTGATAACTTCCTGGGGGGGAGGCTGCGCTCCTCATGCAGCCCCCCTGGGGCTCTCATAGGGGTCACCAACATGGCAGATAAGTGTTTTTTGCCCAGGGGCTTGGGCCAGGCCCCATGGGCCATCATGGAGCATGAATAACAGATGAATGTCTCTCTTGTTGCTCTGGTGAGAGCCACTGTGACAGATTCCTTTGCTTTGGTTTCTTTTTTGGGGGGGAGAGGGGTTGTCCAGTCCCACTCGAACACCCTGCAGCCTTCAAAAACATTGGAGAGCAGCTTAGGGAGCCCACCCCCTACGGCTCTCATCAGCTGTCTGCCCGGCCAGCACCTTCACATGCTGCTGTGGGAGCCGGCTCTTTACTTGGAGTCTGCCCCCATGTGGTGATGTGACTGGGCTGGCTGTGTGGGGGAGTGTGGCAGCACTCCTTCCTCCTTCTCTGGCTATTGGGGGCCACAGGACAGGGTTTGGTGCTCCCCTCTTCTTCTTCATGGGGTGCAACAGTGTGATCTGACTTTGCTTCTTTCTGAGTCCCCGGGCTGGGGTTAGGGGCCCATCACATTATCTTTGCAGGGCACCATGGCATCTCCGGACTAGGCCTCTTTGTTGGGCTAAATGGGGTCCAGGGCCCCTCCCCTCCCCTTTGAGGAAGCACAACCGAGCTCTCTCACGGCTCCATTCTTCTCTGGGGCAGTCCCCAGGCCCTGGCCCATCCGAGGGGCAACATTGGCAGGCAAGCCCCACATGCTTCGCTGCCAGGCCTCCCTGGGGGACATAGGTTATGTACCTTTCCTTGGGAACATCTCAGGCCCCGTGGGCTAATTTAGACGGGATTTTGTTCATTTTCCTCCTGGTGATGAGCCCTAGCCACCTGGAGCATTTTCTTTAGGCCTCCTGGTTTAGAAGCCTCCCAACTTCCCTGTGCAGGCCTTTCATTTGGGTGCCTTCCTTTCTTCTGGGCAGTGTGATCTCCTTGTGCTAGTCTTTCCTCCAAATGGTCCTTAGGGGCAAGAAGGGGGCCAGCGTACCTGGTCCTGGGGTGTGTTCCACTGGGTTTGGTGTCATTCAGGGGCAAAGCCCTTGCCCCATGGGCAGTCAGGGGGTTGTTGTTACTAGCTGTCCAGTCTTCCGTGCCAGAGATCTGCAGGGAAGCACGGCCAAGAGAGTGAGCCCTTCCCTGTACAAGACCTTTGAAGTGGGGGTGTAGGTGCCCAGCAGGGCTGCACCTCTAGCCTCTCCTGATGTACATCACTTCTCCATCCCTGTCCCAACCTTCCTGCAGTCTTCTGGGATAGCTCAAATGGCATTGTCCAGGAGTCAATTGACACATGTGCTCTGAGAGACTGGGCCCCTTCTCCCTGACATTCCTGCCAGGGCCTCTCCAAGAAATTCCTGCAAGGAGCCCCTCCTCCCCGAGGGGCCCGAGGCAGGCCCGGGTCCTAGCATGGAATGACAGCTGGCTGATTGATGCAAGGCCCTGCATCTGCAACTGGACCGAGCAATAATTGGCCCTAATCCTGAGCTGAGTCAGAGAATGATGACATTCATGGATGACCCGATAAACTGTAGAAATATACTTTGTAGCCTACTGTAGTATTCTTTTAATACAGGTTACAATGTACATTAGTGCAACTCTGGAGTCTGTGGACCCTAGGGAACTGGAGGTGCAACCTAGGACAGCCTTTCCCATTGACATATAATGGAATGTTACCACAATCAAGACAGTAAGTTAACTGACTATCCCTCACATGTGTACACCCATCTCATAAGGCCTACTCCAGGCACCACCCACTCTGCATGGTGCCTTCTGTGCCGGGCTACCGAAGCACAGTTCTTGGGCTGCCAATGCAAGGAATCCTTTCTGCGGAGCCCTCACATGGGTGCACACACGTGTGCACACATGATCATGTGTAACCAGTTCAGGGCCTCCTACCCTTGCTTTGTCACAACAGCCTTTACTTAACAAGGCAGCACCAGCAGTAAATACGCCCAGTCCATTTTACCATGAGTTTACTGTGGGTGAGTCCCAAACTATGAGGCTCCCTCACAGTAAAAGGTCAAAAACCAGGTGATCTAAAAACAAAAAATCTGGGTGGTCCAGATAGTCAGAACTGCCCTCTCACAATGGCAGTATGGACAATATTAATAGACTTATCAAATAAGTGGTAGGCATGTAGGCCTAGGCAACAATACCTTATTTCAGTGAACATGCTTACCAATCAAAAAAATGCAAATCAGTAGATAAACTACAAAAAAGTCTAAAGACATCTGAGCTCAACAACGTATTTAGGGAAACAAATCTCTAAAATCAAAATGACAGCCAGAGCATGTTTCCTTGTGTAAGGGAATCTTGCATTGTACATTCTCTGAGAGGGAGGCTTGCACTGCCTCTGTGCTGTATCTGTTGTGTGTGACAGAAGCTTGCATGTGTGAGGGACACTTGCACTGCTGCTGTGCTGTATCTGACCTGTGTGAGGGAAGCTTGCACTGGTGCCTGCACTCTATCTATTCCTTGAGTAAGGGGATCTTGCATTGTACATTCTCTGAGTGGGAACCTTGCACTGCTGCTGTGCTGTATCTGCTGTGTGTGAGGGAAGCTAGTGTTATACCTTCCATATGAAGGAAGATTACACTGCTGCTGTGCTGTATCTGGAGTGTTAGGGAAGCTTGCACTACTGCCTGCACTGTATCTGATCCTTGGGTACGGGAAGCTTGCATTGTACATTCTCTGAGAGGGAAGCTTGCATTGCTGGTGTGCTGTATCTGCTGTGTGTGAGGAAAGCTTGCATTGTACCTTCTGTGTGAGGGAAGCTTCCACCAGTTCCTAAATAAACTACCTATCACGCTCTATCTTCCTATCTATTCTATGCAGCTCTCACCCATATATATTCATCATGCCACATAGTTACACTACACAAATACATGCAGTACCACACAATTCCACACCGCACAATTCCACAAGTAACAATTAAAATGCAAACCATAAGTTTCCACGCCACAACACATACATCCACTATACTGCAAACCAAATCACATAAATAAAATACATTGTCACTTACAACACCAATAGCTCTTACTCTCACAAATGTGAGACCTATGGTATTGCAAATGCTTGTTCTTTACTGTTTTTGACAGCACTTTCAATTTGGCTAGATTGCTTCTTACCCTGTGCTCTATACCTAGAACGTGGCTCTATTGGAGAAATGGTGGTTGTAGGAAAGTAGCCTCTTTCTAGTATAGCTACCCCCACTTTTGGCCTGTTTGTGAGTGTGTGTCAGTGTGTTTTTACTGTGTCACTTGGATCCTGCTAGCCAGGACCCCAGTGCTCATAGATAGAAAACTATGGGGCTCATTCCGACCCCGGCGGTCCTTGACCGCCGGGGTCGGCGGGAGCACCGCCAACAGGCTGGTAGTGCTCCTGAGGGCATTCTGACTGCGGCGGTATGTCCGCGGTCAGAACCGTAAAACCGGCGGTGTCCCGCCAGTTTTCCGCTGCCCTGAGGAATCCCCCATGGGGGATTCCGACCCCCTCACCGCCATCCTGTTCCAACAGGATGGCTGTGAGGGGTGTCGTGGGGCCCCTGGGGGCCCCTGCAGTGCCCATGCCAATGGCATGGGCACTGCAGGGGCCCCCGTAAGAGGGCCCCACTTTGAATTTCAGTGTCTGCTTAGCAGACACTGAAATTCGCGACGGGTGCTACTGCACCCGTCGCACACCTTCCACTCCGCCGGCTCCATTCGGAGCCGGCTTCCACGTGGAAGGGTGTTTCCCACTGGGCTGGCGGGCGGCCTTTTGGCGGTCGCCCGCCAGCCCAGTGGGAAACCCAGAATGACCGCCGCGGTCTTTTGACCGCGGGACGGTCTTCTGGCAGTTCCCGCATTTGGCAAGCTCGGAATGACCCCCTATATGTCAGTATGTTTTGCCTTTCTCACTGGGATCCTGCTAGCCAGGACCACAGAGCTCATATTTTATGGCCTAATGTGTATGTCTGTGCTAATTAGAACCTCAAAGCTCATGCTCTCTCTGCTTTTAAATTTGTCACCGTAGGCCAGTGACTTCATTTACCAATTTCAATTGGCATACTGGACCTCCCTTATAAGTCCCTCGTATATGGTACCTAGGTACCAGGGCATTGGGGTTCCAGGAGATCCATATGGGCTGCAGCATTTCTTTTGTCACCCATAAGGAGCTCAGACAAACCCTTCAGAGGACTGCCATTGCAGCCTGAGTGAAATAATGCACACGTTATTTCACAGCCATTTTCCCTGCACTTAAGTAACTTATAAGTCACCTATATGTCTAACCTTCACTTGCTGAAGTTTAGGTGCAAAGTTACTAAGTGTGAGGGCACCCTTGCACTAGTAAATGTGCCCCCACATAGTTCAGGGCCATTTCCCCGGAATTTGTGAGTGCGGGGATGCCATTACAGGTGTGCACTACATATAAGTCAATACCTATATGTAGCTTCACAATGGTAACTCCAAATATGTAACATGTCTAAGATCATGGAAGTGTCCCCCCATTCCAAATCTGGTATTTGGAGCCAATTCCATACATCCTGGGGGCTCCACCATGGACACCCAGTACTGCCAAACCATCTCTCTGAGGCTTGCATTGCAGCTACAACTGCTGCCACCTCACAGACAAGGTTCTGCCCTCCTGGGGTCTGTGCGGCCCAGTACCAGGAAGGCAGAACAAAGCATTTCCTCTGAGAGCAGGGTGTTACCCTCTCCGTTTGGAAATAGGTGTTACAGGCTGGGTGGGGTGGCCTCCCCCAGCCTCTGGAAATGCTTTGAAGGGCATAGATGGTGCCCTCCTTGCATAAACCAGTCTACACCGGTTCAGTGACCCCTTCTCCCCTGCTCTGGCAGGAAAATGGACAAAGGAAAGGAGAGTGACCCCTCCCCTGTCCATCACTACACCAAGGGTGGTGACCAGAGCTCATCCAGTGTGTCCCAGACTTCAGACATCTTACTTTGCAAGGTGTGGGGGCACTCTGGAGGGCTCTGAGTGGCCACTGCCAGAAGGTGACATCAGAGACCCCTCCTGATAGGTCCATACCGGATAAGGTAGCCAATCCCCCTCTCAGGGCTATTTAGGGTCTCTCCTGTGGGTTCTCTTCAGATTCTGCATGCAAGTTTCCTCCAGGAATCCTCTGCAACAATTTCAGACTCTTGTGACCTCAGATCAACCGCAGCCTGCTCCAGGAAACGCTGTAACTGCAACAAAGTGTCTACAAGAGACACTTTTCATCAGCAACCTCAGCTCCAAGTCAGCAACTGCAACAATTTCCATGGTGTGCACAATCTGGGGACTCCCTGTCTTCATCCTGCACCAGAAGAACGGAAGAAATCTCCTGTGGAGTGACAGGTAACTCCCCTGCTACAAGCAGGCACGTTCCAAGACAATGACTGGTACCCTGGGACTCCTCTCATGGCAATGAGCTTGCTCCTAAGGACACAGATGGTGGACATCATCAACAGACACTGTCCTGAGGTCCTGCTGATGCAATTTGGAGGAGGTAAGACCTTGCCTTCCCGGAGAACGGCGATAATCCTGTGTACTGTGTCTCCTTTGCCTCCTGAGGTCTTTGTGCACTCTTTGAACAATTCCTTTGTGCATAGCCTGGCCCAGGTCCCCAGAACTCCATCCTGCAATGCACAACTCACTGAGTTGTTTTCCAGTGGTGTGGGACCTTCTTTTGTTGTGTTGCATCAACTGTGTTTTGTACCTCCTTTGAACCTGGATCCTGCATCTCCTGGGGGGGTTGACTGGTATCCTGAGGGCTCTCTAAAGTGCTGAGAGCCCCCTCTTCCTCCTCACACAGAGTTGAGGCCCCCAGGTCCCTCCTGGGTCCATCCAGCACCATTTTGATGAAAAATGCACATTTAGCTTAGCCAAGGCTTATCGGCGACTTCCAACATAAAATCTCATCTGCAACGATCCACACGCTGTGTGACATCGTTTGCATTATGCAGGAACCCACTGGCATCTTCCTAGGGTGTAATTCTGCAGTCTTCAACTAACCAAGGCCTCTTCTTTTGCACCCTCTTCTGGGTTGGCAGGGGTTCCTGTCCTTCCTGGAACTTCTTTCGACTTCTGGACTTATTCCCCTTTCTTTGCAGGTCTTCAGGTCCAATAATCCAGCAGTTGTTCTTTGCAGACTTGGTTGACTGCTACAAAACCCTAAGAACGAGTTGTAGTGTGTCCTAAGGAAACTTGCAGTACTTTACTGCTTTTCTGGGCTCTGGGGTGGGATAATTTACTTACCTTTACTATATTCTTACTCTCCCAGCGATTCTGCACACACTGCACTTGTCTAGGGGGAAATTTGTGATTCACATTCCACTTTTTTAGTATATGGTTTGTATTGCCCTATACCTATTTTCTCCCATTGCATTCTATAGGAGTTCCTACTGTTTGTAATCTTCTATGACTATTTACTTGTCTAATTTTGGTATCTAGAGTATATATTGTGTATAATACTTACCTCCAGAAGGAGTATTGTCTCTAAGCTATTTTTGGTACTGTGTCACCCAAATATATACCTTTATTTTTGGTAACACTGAGTATTGTCTTTACTTGTGTATAAGTACTGTGTAACTATAAGTGGTATTGCATGAGCTTTGCATGTCTCCTAGTTCAGCCTAAGCTGCTCTGCTATAGCTACCTCTATCAGCCTGAGCTGCTAGAACACTACTACTTTTCACTAATAAGGGATAACTGGACCTGGTATAAGGTGTAAGTACCCAAGGTACCCACTACAAACCAGGCCAGCATCCTACTGTGTTTTTTTTTTTTTATCAATTTCTGCCAGATAGGCCACGTCATTGAAAGACTCTGACCGATTTGTTTGGTTAACTCAATTTGAGTCAGGTGCTGCTGAAAGTGCCCTTGTAGGGCATTTGTTCGATTCTTTGGGGTGGGGCCTCCTGAGGTGTATACTGTCTTTTTCAATATAGACAGTAGTTCATTGCATAATCTCAAATTTGTGAATATATTTATGTCTGTTAAATTCTTTATAACTATGTTCATCGATAAATGCTGAACGTTTCCTTTATTTGTTTTGCTTTAATGTTATTCAGTGTTTTTTTTTTTACTTGTTAATTTATGCATAAGATAAACACATACAACTGTGTACTACATTGTTACATAGTGCTTCAATAGGGGTGAAGATCAGACCAATCGCACCTTTTATGTACATAATATTTTGAAGAGTTCAGATCTAGGTCCACTTAACTGCTCTGACTGAGCGCACATAGGGAAATAAGGCATCCGTGTTGTTAGATTAGGGAATCCAATCAACATGACTTCCACAGTGGCACGATAGAGCAGCGCCACCCCTTCAGAGACAATGCAGTACACTATAACATATTAACCAACAACAGTACACTGTAAGTATAGTAAGCATCGACAGACCAGCGGACAGTGCTACAAATGATCGTCATTCATCTGGTGCAACAGGCATAATCGGGAGTAGGGGAACACAGCAGCATCCCAGAGTGACACAGTAGCCATGTTGAGGGAGCGAGGGTGGAGCCACCCAAGGCGACCCCCCTCAAGTAGCAAGACCAGAAGCGTGCCGACCTGGGCACACCAAGACACTATTTGTGCCGCGGGAATCCCCGGGTCCAGCACTCCAAGGCTCAACCATGACCAGGGCTCAATGGGCAGATGCATCAGTCAAAGGATTCTCACCCTTGCTCTCCTGCACACCAGTTAGCTCATTAATCATGGCACGCCAGAGTTCCAAATATTCGGTCAGCATACTCATCTAATTGAACCTTCCGCAAACGGCATTCTTCTGCAGTAGCCCATTCAACTAAATCACTTAACCAAGTAACATGTAGCGGGGGTGCGGGCTGGCCCAACGAATCGCAATGCACCTTTTCGCCAATAAAAGCGCCAGCTGTGCAAATCTATATACCATTTTCCAACCCTTCATGGGGGCCGGGATCAGGCCCAGCAGGCAGTGCTTCCTTGTCACCTACACTCTCACAGCGGTAACCTCCCTTAGTGTCTTCACCACCTGATACCAATAAGGTTGGACAGAGCCACAGACCCATGCCATGTGATCAAATGTAGCCGACTGCTCTCGGTTACAACTATCAGGACTTGAAGAAAATATCCTATTTAAATGTTGAGGTGTCAGGTATGCTCTATGTAAGTGATAAAAGTGCGTCAACTTAAACCTAGCGTTGCTAGGTGCATCCCGCACCAAAGAACGGGTCCTATTCCATTCCCCATCTGTGAGCACCATTCCGAGACTAGTTTCACATTGGCCTCTAATCCTCGGAAGGTCAGTCAGTCTGTCCCCCTTGATAGCTTTGTAAGTTCGGGATAGCAGGCCCGCTCACCTCTGGGATCAAGCAATGACGCCAGGAGGCCAGATTCAAAGGGCTCTTCCGGAAAGGACGTCCAAATGTCTCTGACCGTCTGTGAGATGTTCACATATTGTAAGAACTTTCTTGTACCTATACCAAACAAGGAGTCTGCCTCCTCCCTCATAATGAATGTGTCATTATGATAGAAGTCACCAGCATTATTACAACCCCCTGCACGCCACTGTGCAAAATCCATTCCCTCAGCAGCTTTAGTAAAAGGCCGGATCCACTACATGGGGAGCAGGCGAGCATATGGGGCCTTACGTAGGACCCACACCACCGCACTCTCCCGAACCCTCGACACCTGCTCCACCAGGCAGGGGGTGCCCCGCGTAACCCTAGTGCCACCCATTAGTATATGCAGGAGACGCTCCACACAGACCGAGCCGGCTAACAAATCCTTTTCCCAATTGGGCCCATCCTCACACCATCGGGGTGCGTACTGTAGCAACCCAGCCGAGTAATATAAATATAAGTCTGGCAGACCGAAGCCTCCATCAGCCAGGTCCAATTTCAGGATTCCTATGCAAACTCAGCATGTTTGCCTGCCCAGACTAAGGATAAGAGCAGTTTAACTAGTTGTCGAAAAAACGAAAGAGGGAGCTCGTAGAGTGAATTCTGCCTAACATATAGGCAGCGAGGAAGATCATTCCACTGAGCGCGACTTCTACCCATAACCGATAATGGGAGAGAGGTCCAAAACTGAACAGATGAACGGAGGCCCTCCAGTACTCTTCCCAGGTTGAAATTGATTTGCAAATGCGGCAAATGTGCAACTCGGATGCCTGAAAATGAAAAGGACTCAGTCTCCCAAGTTAAGCCAAATTGGGGCAACTCTGAAGCCTCTATCACAGACAGACCTGCCATCGGGAACAATACCGTTTTGTGTCTGTTAACCCGACACCCGCCCAAAATCATAAATCATTCCCAACAAGTGGGGGGCCGCCTGTTCAGGCTCCGATACGTAAACTAGAGCATCATCTTCATACAGCAAGATTATGTGCATTCTCACCCCCACCTGGATACCCCAACCATCCAAGCCAGTCCGTAGTTGATTAGCTAGTGGCTCCATGGCCAACGCAAACAGCAGCTGCAACGGGGGCAACACTGCTGTGTGCCGCGCTCGATCATAAAGGAGTCTGACACAATCGCCCCTGTACGCACTCTTGCCCGGGGTGCCTAGTACAAAAGACACACCCAGGATAAGAAGACAGGACCAATGCCCATCCTGCGCAACACCTCCCATAGGTAGTCCCATGACAGGGTGTCAAACGTTTTTTCCATATCTAGCGCCACTAGTGCTGCGGGAAACACAGAGCCTCGAGTCTGGTGAAGTATATGCGATAAGCGCCATATATTCATATGAGTTCCCCTCCCTGGCACAAAACCGCATTGATCTCCCTGCACTAAATGCATCAACAGTCTACTCAACCGAGAGGCCAATACTTTAGCGAGTAGTTTAACATCGACATTCAGCATGGATAATGGCCTATACGAGCTGGGGTCGTCAACCTCCTTTCCTGGCTTTGGTAGCATAAACAGTGTGATTCAACTTACGAAGATTGTTTTAATGAGGACTATTAAAGCAACTCATATAAACATGAGCCTCCAACTCTAAGCCTCGGGTCCCTGCCGTACCCCAGTTCGTATGAAAGTATCCAACTAGCACATCCTGGAGATCTTTTTTATATTCCAGATCACTTAGTAAGTCTGGGTGCAACTGCCACAGGGGGATCGCTGGCCTGGGCATGTGAGTCTCGCACTCTAGAAGGAGGGTGGCATGGTCCGACAAAAACTGGACCTGATAAACAACTTGGCAAACATCTAGGGAGCCATCATTGGCTAGGAAAAATTTGTCCAGACGGCTGTAAGCCCCATGGGTGGCGGGGTAACACGAAAACACTCTAGACGAGGGGTACATTTCTCTCCACACATTCACAAAGTGGAGATTCCTCATAACGTTTCGCAGTTTGGCAGTCATATGCTCTTTCGTATTCAACTTCGGGGGGTCCCTATCTAGCTCTCCCTCGAGGATGCAATTAAAGTCGCCCACCCACAGAATGGGTATCGCTGTAAATTATATTAATTCCTGTTGTACCTGATGATAGAATCCCGCATCATCCGTGTTAGGGGCGTAGATATTCAACAGACAGATCTCACGGCCATCAAGTAAGCAATGAAGAAATATGTAACATCCCTGCACGTCTGCTTTTAGACTTTGTAGTACAAAGGAGGTCCCAGGGGCCACCCAGACCGATACCCCTCTAGCATAGGAGGAATAGATTGCGGAATATAGCTGCCCCCTCCACTTTTTCTGCACTTTTTGTGCTTCATTCTCAACCAAATGAGTCTCTTGCAGGACAGCAATATTTACGCTAAGCTGCCGAAGGTACGTATGCACTCTATAGTGCTTCACATAGGAGTTTAACCCCCAAACGTTCCATGTAACTATGCGTGTCAAGGTATCCACCATAGTGCAATCTGTTCCACACACCTCACCACCCCTCCAGGTCATCTCCCCACCCCAACCTCCTACGGTCCCACCATATAATCCCCCAGTTCGCGCTCGCGCAACCAGGCAAGTCGATGTCCCTAAGCAGAAGGACACTCACAGTGCTTACAGTGTCAAATACAGAACTCTGACTCAGACAAGAACCCACAGACAGGTTCCCCGTCCCACCCCGGGTGAACACCTCCCACAACTAGTGTCTGCCCAATCGAGTGTGTACCCCGCTATCACTTCTATAGTCCAGAAGTGGGAGGCGATCACCGCTCCCGGTCGATAGCTAGATTCAGGTCCAGACAGCGCTCCGACACTCCACCCATGCCAATCGTCTGGCCCGCACACACACTGTACCCACAAATAGAACCAATAACAACAACAATAGGGGGGGTAGTTAGCTCAGCTCCATCACTCCGCAGCAACTCCCGGAACAATCATTGACCTGGACGCCCGCTACCTCCCATCCATAATCAGCATCAGAAAGAGAGGGAGGGTCAGAGAGAGAAGGAGGGCACAACAGGGGGAAGACCTAAAAGAATCTCCCAAAACCAAAGTATGTGGCTCCAGCCCCGGCCGGAGGGCCAATGAAGCATTCAGATGCCCACAGGGATCAAATCCGGAGACAGTCTGCCTGCAACACAGGGGGACCCGGAGTGGGAGGACGCCTCCGGTGTGACAGTTTGAACCAACAGTTTGGCCTCCTCTCGCTCCTGTCTTGGACGTTCAAGACTCAGTGTGCCATCCGAATGAACAATCACTCGGCTTCCTTGACTGCCACGGCGTCTGCAGGTGCTCCTGCGGGCTGCAGTGTGCACCTCCGCTGTCCCTCGGGGCCTTCTGACACTCTCTCCAACCAGGAAGTCTGGCGTTCCCACCACAGTGCTCTGCTCCAACCAGTCCCAAGCTGCTTCAGGAGATGGAAAAAAGTGCGAACGACCTGCAAGGAGAATTTTCAACTTAGCTGGGAACAACAGCATATAGGTATAGCCCAGTTTTTTAAGCTTGCGCTTAACAACAGCAAAGGATTGCCTCTGGAGCGGCACCATCCTGGTATAGTTAGGGAAAAAAATGGATGGTGTTATTTTCAAAGGTAGGATCTCCATGTTTGCGCACCTCCTGCAAGATTACACCTCAGTCTCTGAAGTTAAGGACCTTGGCTATAATTGTTCCTGGGGGGGTCCCAGTGGCAGGGCACTGTTAAGGTTCTGTGCGCACGCTCCACCACAAATGCAACAGATAAGGGTGCCTCAGGCAAAGTTTTGCAGATCCAGTCTGCAAAGAAAGCCTCCACATGCACCCCTCCACACCTTCAGGAAAGCCCACTATGCGGAGGTTACACCGCCCTGCCCTACCTTCCGCATTCTCGACCCTCGCCTACAGTTTGTGCGTTTTAGATTTAAGGATGGCCACCGAGGCCTTCAGCGTATCCATCTCAGACTGCAGGCATGTCACTTGTTTCTCAGTAGCCACTGAGCGTTCCGCCACTACTCTTAGGTCCACATGGAGCAGATTGACATCCACCGCCATGGCCGCGATCTGAGTTTGCATTGCGTGCCGCGAGAACTCAATAGCAGCCAGGATTTGCGCACCAGTGGGTTGTGCGCTGTAGGAGGCTGGCCTGGCTTATAGTGGGTACCTAGTGGTACTTACACCTTGTGCCAGGTCCAGTTATCCCTTATTAGTAGATTAGAGGTGTTCTAGCAGCGTAGGCTGATAGAGGTAGCTATAGCAGAGCAGCTTAGGCTGAACTAGGAGACATGCTAAGCTCCCACTATAACACTGATATCATATAGCACTATATCATAAGAAAACACAATACTCAGAGTTACTAAAAATAAAGGTACTTTATTTTAGTGACAATATGCCAAAAGTATCTCAAATGATATACTCCCTTAGAAGGTAAGTAATATACACAAATTATAGACACACAAACCAAAATTAGGTAAGTAACAGATAGAAAAGTAGTGCAAACAATGTAGAACACAATAGAATGCAATAGGGAGAAATAGGCCTAGGGGCTACACAAACCATATACTACAAAAGTGGAATGCGAACCACAAATGGACCCCAGGCCTAGTGTGGTGTGTAGAGGGCTGCTGGGAGTGTAAAAAAACACTAAGGGTGTCCAAGATACCCCACCCCAAGACCCTGAAAAATAGGAGTTAAGTTACCCTACTACCCCAGAAAGACGGCAAAATCGGGATAGGGGATTCTGCAAGGAAAAAAACTGACTGCAAAACACTGAAGATGGATTCCTGGACCTGAGGACGTTTAAAGGAAGGGGACCAAGTCTAAGAGTCACACAAGTGTCCAGGGGGGGCAGGAGCCCACTAAACCCCGGATGATGGTGCAAAAGGACTGCCTCTAGGCGGAAGAAGCCAAGGATTCTGCAACAACGGAAGGCACCAGGAACTTCTCCTTTGGTCAGAAGATGTCCCATGGCCTGCTGGAGGATGCAGAGGTGTTTCCACGCAGAAAGACCGCAAACAAGCCTTGCTAGCTGCAAGAGTTATGGTTGAGGATTTTGGGTGCTGCTAGGGCCCAGGAAGGACCAGGAGGTCGTCCCTTGGAGGAGGAGACAGAGGGGGCGCTTAGCAACACAGAGAGCCCACGCAGAAGCAGCCAGCACCCGCAGAAGTACCTGAGCAGGCACTTAGAAGATCTGAGGACAGCAGTTGACTCAGAGTCACAAAAGAGGGTCCCACGACATCGGAGTCCAACTCAGCGAGTTGGGCAATGCAGGACGGAGTGGTGAGGACCTGGGCTAGGCTGTGCAAGAAGGAAGTCTGGCAAAAGTGCACAGAAGCCCGAGCCGCTGCAGGTCACGCAGTACACAGGATTACTATCTGGCAAGGGGAGGCAAGGACTTACCTCCACCAAATTTGGACAGAAGAGCCCAGCTCCTGTGTTCCAGGGACCACGCTGGTCAGGATGAGAGGGGACCCAGAGGACCGGTGATGCAGAAGTTTGGCGCCTGCGTTGGCAGGGGGAAGATTACATTGACCAACAGGAGATGTCTTCTTGGCTTCCAGTGCAGGGTGAAGGCAGACAGCCCTCAGAGCATGCACCACCAGGAAACAGTCAAGAAAGCTGGCAGAATTAGGCGCTACAATGTTGCTGGGAGTCTTCTTGCTACTTTGTTGCAGTTATGCAGGCGTCCTGGAGCAGTCAGGGGCCGATCCTTGACAGTAGTCAAAGAGGGAAGTGGAGAGGAACTCTAGTGAGCTCTTGCATTCGTTATCTGGTGAGATGCCCACAGGAGAGGCCCTAAATAGCCCACAGAGGAGGATTGGCAACTGAGAAAGGTAAGCACCTATCAGGAGGGGTCTCTGACTTCACCTGCTGGCACTGACTACTCGGAGCTGTCCATTGTCCCCTCACACCTCTGCATCCAAGATGGCAGAGGTCTGGGACACACTGGAGGAGGTCTGGGCACCTCCCCAGGGAGGTGCTGGTCAGGGGAGTGGTCACTCCCCTTTTCTTTGTCCAGTTTCACGTCAGAGCAGGGCTGGGGTATCCCTGAACCTGTGTAGACTGCCTTATGCAGAGAGGGCACCATCCATGCCCTTCAAAGCATTTCCAGAGGCCAGGAGAGCCTACTACTCCCAGGCCCTTCACACCTATTTCCAAAGGGAGAGGGTGTGACACCCTCTCTCAGAGGAAATCTGTTGTTCTGCCTTCCTGGGACCAGGCTGCCCAGGCCCCAGGGGGGCAGAAACCTGTCTGAGGGGTTGGCAACAGCAGTAGCTGCAGTGGAGACCCTGGAAAGTTAGTTTGGCAGTACCCGGGCTCTGTGCTGGAGACCCGGGGATGCATGGAATTGTCCCCCCAATACCAAAATTGTATTGGGGTGACAATTCCATGATCCTAGACATGTTACATGGCCATGTTCGGAGTTACCATTGTGACGCTACATATAGGTCTAGACCTATATGTAGGGCACGCGTGTGATGGTGTCCCCGCTCTCACAAAGACCAGGGAAATTGTCTTGAACAATGTGGGGCACCTTGGCTAGTGCCAGGGTGCCCACACACTAAGTAACTTTGCACCTAACTTTCAGATGAGGGTTAGACATATAGGTGACTTATAAGTTACTTATGTGCAGTGTAAAATGGCTGTGAAATAACGTGGACGTTATTTCACTCAGGCTGCAGTGGCAGTCCTGTGTAAGAATTGTCTGAGCTCCCTATGGGTGGCAAAAGAAATGCTGCAGCCCATAGGGATCTCCTGGAACCGCAGTACCCTGGGTACCTAGGTACCATATGCAAGGGAATTAGAAGGGTGTTCCAGTGTGCCAATGAGAATTGGTAAATTTAGTCACAGTGACAATTTTAAAAGCAAAGAAAGCATAAACACTGAGGTTCTGGTTAGCAGAGCCTCAGTGATAGAGTTATACACCACACAGGGAACATATACAGGGCATACTTTATGAGCACTGGGGTCCTGACTAGCAGGATCTTAGTGACACATAGGCAAAAACAAAAATACATACAGTAAAAATGGGGGTAACATGCCAGGCAAGATGCTACTTTCCTACATGCACCTTTCTCCAAAGGGCCTGGGGGATCTTTTTGTAGACTCACACCTGAACTTTGCGCCGTGTATTGGTCCATCCGCATTTGCTGCGTACTCTTTTGCATTCTATCTTTGCCCATGGTATCCATGATATCCACCTGCTGGAGGGGCAGTCATGAAGGAACACACCAAATGCCAGGCTCAAGCCCTCCAGACGCAAGGCAGGCAGTCAAACTCCGTATTCCTGCCACCTAACACCTCTCAGTCTTTTAACCTCCCACCCCCGTGGGGGTGCCAGCATATGTAGAAACAACGCAAGTGTCGTATCCGAGCCGACTGATCCGATGTACAGCTTGACAGTTCCGCACTCCAGAGACGGGCAAACCAAAGGATTCACTCCTCAAGAACCAGTTCAGTGACGCCTCCAGCTGCCACTATATGCCCAATGCAGCTATGTGAGCCCCAAGCATCCAGGGCCTTTTCACACCCCGCAGGGGGCAAGCACCGATCTCCACTGCTGCCCCAATCACCACAGCAGGCATCCAATCCAACTGGGAGGACCAACTCCAACACTGTACCCACTCACCAGGGAGGGGGATAAAGCAACGGGGGAGCGCAGAGTCAAAGTCGACTCAACCCCTCACTCTGAGAGGCTCCCCTTCAGGAAACATCCTCCTTGGATTTGCGCAGCTCCAGTGTCTTCTGTGGCTAATTTTCGCTGTGTTAAGATCGCAGCCGCCATCTTAGGGTCAGGCCTTCTGCTTGCGCGTCCCTCTGCTGCTCGAATTCTGTGCCCGGTGCCTCAAATTTCCTCACCCAACACTCTCCGTACACTCCTCCGCTCCTGCAGACTCCAGGACTCGACTGCCGGGTCCGTGGGGGTCTGGGGCCACAGTATCAGGGAGGATTATGCGCTGGGATTGGGAGCACTCGTTTAGGGAGGCGCAGCTAGGATTGATATCTTTATTTTCCTCTTCTGCAGCACACACGGAAACAGGGATTAGCCTCCATGGATTCTTTTTGTACAGGAAGTTGGTGCAAGGTGCCTGCATTGGTGCGAGGCAGCCTATTGTGCACCAGCTGGGGGATAGGACAGAAATGCAACATACCTTGTAGATACAGTGCATTCCTGCCCTTTCCCTGTAGTGCAGGGCAGTGTAACAAGGTCACTTGCTGCTCTGCCCTGCACCATATCGGTGTAAATATGACCATTGGCTTGTTGTGGTTCAAGTCCTTGAGCTTTGTTGCCTTACTTCACCATGAAGGATAACAGCAGACACAGACACACAGAAAAAGTTGAGGAGAATAATTTTTCAAAATTAATCTGAGAGATTTTCTAGATAATTTAGGGGATTATTTACAAGCCCTGAGGTGCATGGCAGCGCAGCAAGTTAACTTGCTGCACTACTCGGTGCCACAGGGAAAGAGCAGAAATACAGTGCCTTTACAAGACACTGTGCATTTCTGTCCATTCCCCCTGCGCTGGCGCACAAATTGCTGCCTAGTGCCAATGCGGGCACCCTTGCACCATGTTGCAAGTGTGTCTGCCTTGTCAGCAGGATTGTTTTTGTGCAGGAAGGAACACCTTCGTGCAGAAAAACAATACAGAGAGGCATAATCCTCTTTCTATGAGTGCTGCAGAATGCAGCACACTTAGAATGAAAAAAAAGGAGGATAAATAAAGATATTTTTCCTCATTTATCCTGCCCTTGGGAGGCATACTGTTTTGACACATTCCCAGGTTTACAGATTTTTGAAAATCTGGGAATGTTTCAAAACCCATGGGTGTTGCATGGGAACACCCGTCACAGCACCCATAATACGCCTCCCTGATGCAGTGTAAGTCAAATCAGCGACCTGTCTGTTGCTACAACCCCTTTTCAGTTTCGCATGGAGGGCACTTTAAAATGCCTTATGACGATCTGAATGATCTGTATCTCAATGTCTATGCTATGATGACACTGGGTATGATGTTCTTGACGATTCTAATGTGCATAATAAGACCAAGGTGAATAAACCATAGGAGATTATCCTTGATTCTGTGAAAAACCTATGTTTGACTTCCTCCTACTACAACATCTTCACTCTGCTGAATGGTTCCCACCTTCATTTGTGGAGGGATATATTAAATCACTGATGAGGAATTTGATGGACAGGGCCTCTGGGGCTAAAATGAGGGCTGGGTGCAATAGGCCCATTATTTTTCACAAGCTGGCCCTTACTCCTACTGTGAATTCAAAGCTGTTAACCTTCCTTTGCAAAGGAAGTAAAGACCCAAGGAAATGGCTTTACCGGGGTAGTTCCTCATTTGGGGCTTTGCAGCGCTGACCCCCTGTATTCATTGCCCCCAGCAGCCACAGTATTAAGAATATATTAAATAATGTTAATAATTTTGAAAATGTTGGGTTGTTTTGTTCCAACATATGTACTTTTATTTCAGCCATGGTCCAGCCGGGTCGATTCACTGTAAACACTGCAGACAGGCTGCATCATCATGGGTATGCAGGCTGGGTTGGGCTTCATTATTGACAGCATAGCAGGCTGGGTCTGTTGTGCACTTAAGTAAAGTATGCATGTTGAGTTGAATGGATGTCTTTCTGTGACTAGCCTGACATGAGCACTGGAGGCCTCGCCTGACTGCGCACCTTAGTAACCCGGGTATCAAAGCTGCAGCCTCCGGGTCTCAAAAGGAGCATTGATTGTGCCTGCTCCATCCAATCTTAATGCTGCTCTCCTGCTGTGTGTTCATGCAAACAGCAAAGGAGTAGCAAATGGATTGGCTCAAGGGCATCAGTATGACTAGTTCTAGTGGGAGCAAAGAACTTGGCCAATCACTGCAGGGCTTTGCTTAAAGCCATGCAGTGATTGGCCATTTTCAGTCCCCTGCTGTTCTCCCTACTGTGTCCTTCTTCATGCACAGTGGTGGGCCTGGCCCTTTTTGCAGGGTCATTCCCAACCTTTTCGCCTCCTTCCTCCTATATTTTCTGACCAGTTTTTTGGCTTTAGACCTCTGGGCACTTTTCCACTGCTGACCAGTGCTAAAGTGCATATGATTTCTGTATAAATTGTATTGGTAATTGGCTTTTCCATGATTGGCATATTTAATTTACTAGAAAGTCCCTAGTAAAATGAACTAGAGGTGCCAGGGTCTGTCAGTTAAATGCTTTTAGTGGGTCTGCAGCGCTGATTGTGCGACCCGCATGGGTAGCCCTGTAAACATGGCTCAGACCTGCCACTGCAGTGTCTGTGTGTGCAGTTTTAAACTGCCAATTCGACCTGGCAAGTGTACCCATTTGCCAGGCCCAAACCTTCTCTTTTTATACATGTAAGGCACCCCTAAGGTAGGCCCTAGGTAGCCCCATGGGCAGGTGCAGTGTATGTTAAAGGTGGGATATGTACTGATGTGTTTTTCATGTCCTAACAGTGAAATACTGCCAAATTCAGTGTTCACTGTTTCAAGGTCTATCTCTCTCATAGGTTAACATGGGTGCAGCCTTTAAATATCTTTTAAGTGTAGTTTCCCTTTGGCAGGAGATAGAAGTTTTGAGTTTGGGGTCTCTGAACTCACAATTCAAAAATGCAACTTTTGGTAAAGTTGGTTTCTGAATTGTCAGTTTAAAAATGCCACTTTTAGAAAGTGGGTATTTTCTTGCTCAAACCATTCTGTGACTCTACCTGCTTGTCTATTCCCTATGTGGGTCAGACTGACAGTTTGTGAATCTCAACTAGACAGTGACACAAAGGGAGTTGGGGTGTAGCCTGCCTATCTTGATGGGCCATTTGGGCTAGAGAGGAGGGAGTAGTGGTCACTTACGCCTTACGCCTGCAATGCAATCTCCAGCCCCCTGGTGTGAGTCTGGAGCCAGGCCTGGGCAAGGCAGGATCTTGTGAAGAACAGAGACTTTCCTATGATGTTTGCCTAATTCAAAGGTAGAAAGGGGTATAAGTAGTGGTCCAAAACCCCCAAATTTTCAGATTACTTCTGCAAATCAAGAGGAACCTCAGCCAAGGAGAAGAGCTGAAGAGCTGGGGCGGTAGTACTGCTCCTTTGCCTGTGGCTATGCTTTGCTGTGTTGGCCTGCAGTTGCTGCGTCTACCTGAAGGAGGACAAAGACTGGACTTTGTGGTATATTCCTGCTTGTGAATAATCTCCCAGGGCGTGGACTGAGCTTGCCTCCTGTTTTGAAGTCCCAGGGCCATCAAAGACTTCTTCTGCCAGTATCTGGACTCTCTGCTGAGACTCCTGCCCTGCTAAGTGGTGCCATATCCAGTCCCTGGGCCTTTGAAAAGTGAAGCGGGTACAACAAGAACTGAAATCCACGCACAGGGAAAATTTTGATGTACCATCTGCAACACAGCTGTAAAAACGACACACCCTCTGCCTCGTGCCTGAAATCAATGCACCACATGCATTGCGGCTGGGAAATCAATGCCTCACCTGCACCGCGGCTGGAGGAACGACACAAACACCCTCTTGCGGCTGCTGAAAACAAAGGAAACCCCACACAATGCGTTTTTCCATCACGGTGCAGCTGGATTTCTCACGCATCATTGCTGGGCATCAAAATCAACTTGAACCTGCACAGATCTGAGGTGCCTCATCTGGAAATTGACGCATTGATCTCTTACGGGAGAGAAAAACAACACATCGCCTACCCAACCAGAGGAAAAATGAAGCACAGCCTCACTTGTGAGTAAGGAATCGACGCGTCTCTGACTTTTCCAACACATGCTCGCCCGTGTGGCTTTGTTTTTGACGCAAGAGAGGTAGTTTGTGTAACAACGTTTCCATTGTTTTCTCTGGAGGAAGACTCTTTTTATTTTAAAAATTCATATCTTGGCTTATGTATATTGGATTTTTTCTTTCTGATCTTGTTTGATTCAGATTAATATTAACTATTTTTCTAAACTGGTGTGGTGTCCATTTTGGACTGTTTTCATGTATTACTGTGTGTGTTTGTACAAATACGTTACACATTGCCTTTGAGACAAGCCTTACTGCTTGTGGCAAGCTACCAAGTGTGTATCTCCATTGCACTGATTAGAGTGAGGGTCCCTGCTTGGACAGAGTGAAAACTGACTGCCAACCAGAGACCCAATTTTTAACACACAGCATATTGTTCATGAGGGGAGCAAGGGCAGAAAAGACATGGGGAGTCAAAGCCTGACAGAGAGACTTACTTAGAGATATAAGCCTGATATTTGCCAACATCTTTATCAGCAGCTGTTTCAATGGGGTGAAAAAAGTCCTGACTAAACAACGAATGCAGAGTTACTTATCCTCAGACTTCTCATCGATCAACTGATTACAGCCAATGAGAAGTCAATTCTCATGCTGTATTCTGTAGTGTCTTAGGACTGTGAGCACGAGGACCCCACAGCCCTGGATGGACTCAAAGAAAGAACTCTGCAATCGTTTGGGAGCTGTTAAGGTGTTTTTATTAGAGGTTATGAGCTAATGAGAAGTTTCAGTTTGAATGTTGTATGCTGATGAACAAAGACTTTGGTTACAAGCTCTGCACGTAGAGTGTTCATGTGCATGCTTCAGAGCCAGTGAATATGCAATAACTATTCCCTATCAATTTGGCCCCACTAGTTCAAAAGTCACATGAAATACTGGCAGATGATCTAGCCAGTTAGAAAATGCTGCACATAGTCAGGAACCATGTTTTGGGATGATTTTATGAGGGAAAAAAGGCATTATGTCCATCCTTTCTTCACTCGACAAAGCACGTGTATGTTTCTTAAATGAAAGTTATGGGCTGGTGTCTCCCAGGGCCAGCGCATAGTGGGTCGCTTCACTGCCTGTCAATTCCCATTCAGATCATACTACAGCCATCAATTCAGGTTGTTTTGGATGGTGTTGGCATTCTAACTGGCAAAATCCCATTATACTATGGGCTTAGACAAGGCTTCCTTTTAGCCCCTTTGCTTTTCAGCCTTTTTTTTATTTCAGAATTCCCTGAGATATTATTTATTTCAAACTTTATTTTCCCAGAGTTAGGTGGGGTGCACACTCATTGTTTGAGGAATACGGATGATCTGGTGCTGATGGACTATACCAGGATAAGGTTAAAGCAGAAATTAGGAACACCAAAACTATGATTTTCTCAAATTGGTAGGCAAAATTACCTTGGTTTTTTAGATAATGCTCCCCTACAACAGGTTGACAAATACAAATATTTGGGGGACACCTTTGCTTGGAACTTGAAGTGGAACGGCCATAAGAAGAGAGTGAAAACTGAGTTTCTAATTACAGTAAATGCATTGAGAAAGTCTGATATGAGGTTTGGTAGTTTATCAGTTGACCCTTTGAAGAAGGTGGTGGTAGGAAAGTTGATTCCACAAGAACTCCACGGAGCTGGGTTGTAGGCTCTAGATAACCATGTTTCCTGGGAGTCACTTGGGGGCCTTGTTGAAGGTCCCTCCTGGGCCTCCTGGCGAGTATGGTACAGTCCCTAGGGCTGGGGTTACCTCTTGTCTGTTGGATCTTGCCGGGCAGATCAACCTCATTTATAATTGTGAATAGTCCAATGCAAAAAACTACCAGTGATAAACTTTCTTCTATGATGCAAGACACTGGGATGTCCACGATCCAGCTATCACAATCCGTCTTTTTAAAAAATATATCTTTATTGGCATTTTTGACATATTAGCAGTCATCATCTGTAATCAGAGTTTGGGTATCCAGAATGTAACAGGTGGTCATTAGCATACATCAATTATACTTTGCAGATAATAGACAGATGTGTTGTAACAAGGATAACAGACAACTATAATGACAATCCATTATAAGTAGCACATCTGTGCTACTCATACGTGATGATAACATTAACTTCTGTGCATTTTATCATAGCTTCTCATTGTAGGCATCCCGCATGAATGGGGAGAGTTAGTTTTCAGACAGTGTAAGAAGCCTTGCATTATGAAAGGGAGTGGCGGTACCATTGTCAAAGCCAATAGAACTAAAACAACCTATGAAACACAGCAAATCAAGATTAAGCAATAAAAGAGTTAACTGTAGGTTCTCAGACCATAATTAACACTAGGATAGGAAACAGGCAGCGTGTCTGAGAAGAGGCATCCATTTGAATCATTTTATGTCCAACTAACTGGAACCGATTTCCTTTCCAGTAGTAGGGTCCTCGGGTAGATCAAGTTCCCAGTAGGAATGACTGTTGGGGGGGGGGAGCATGTGATGGGCTGCATCGCATCATCTAGCCCGTCTAAGTTAAGTGTGGGCTCTTGTTCCGGGGATCTCCCTTGCACTAATGCCCTGCATCAGTATTGCTGCCCAGTTCTAAAACAGATCAGCCATAGGGTGACTATGTATCCTCCTTTTGTCTTCAGTTCGGAGCACCCACTCCTCTGTCAACCTTGTGACATCTTGTACCCAATCCTCTTATAAAGGACCAGCTATAGCCTTCCATGCTATCACGACACAGCACTTAGCAAGTGCTCAGTGTAGGTCCAGAAATCTAGCCCCCTCTTTAGGTCTCCAAATACAGATCACCCATTCCTTGTGGAAAATGTCATCTGATTGCAAGATGCAACTTATGCAAAACGGCCATCCAGAACACCTGGAGAACTGGGCAGCTCCACATCATGTGGTAGAAGTCTGCGTCTAGGTGTCCGCACCTTTGGCATCCCCTTGTATCCGTACCATATATTACTCGGAGCCTGTGCGGAGTAAGATAAGTCATGTGGAGGAAGTTTAACTATGTGTATTTGAGCCTGGTGTTTCGGGAGACCCTCATGGGATATGCTAATATTTTGATACAGTTTCTATCAGTAAAGACTTTCCCACAGAGGAAATTCCACTTGGTCCTCAGGTTATTCAGATGTTGGTGATCCATGCTGCTTATGCTCTATACAACCAGGTGACATGTTGGTTTGAAATACCCAGCGTCAGTAATAACCACGAGTATCATGTGTCATGGGTTCTTCTCTGCAGCACTGCTATAGGCTTGCAAACGTTCTACGTGAGGCTTCATGGTGCAGGAATTTGCCTCCAGGCAGCGCATACTGCTCCACAATATCTCACAAAGACATGAACATCCCCATTTGGAAGCAATCCCCTACCAATGTCAATCCCGCAGTCGTCCATGCAGTCAGGTTGGCTGCAGTAAACAAAGTAACTGGGTCACTATGTGGTAGACCCACCAGGGAAAGCTCTGGGATGTTCGGAATCGCCCTATGATTTCTCGCTTGGCAGTGCCTCCAGGTGTATAAGGCACCCTGCAGTAGAATAATGGGGTGAGGGATCCTAATATCCTGTCTGAGGAGCTGTGGGAGAAGGAGGTCTTGGTAAGGGGCAAGGCCTATATAATCTAAGAGGTTGTAAGTTGAGTCATCGAGCAATTTCGAGATCCACTGCTATTTTGCCATCAAATATTATAGCTCATAATCCGGGAACCCCCAATCCACCTTCATCTAGCGGGCGTTGTAAGGTCTGAAGCGAAACCCTATGTCTGCCCGCATCCTAAACCAGGTCTCTGTGCAGCACATCTACTTGTTTAAACCAGTTAGCAGGGATAATTAGTCGTAGATTTATAAAGTATTACAGGAGGCGTGGAAAAAACGGCGTTTTAGATTGAGCAACTAGCACCATCAGGGATAGTTCCAGCGATCTCCAAAAGGAAATACGCCCTCCCCAAGTTTCCTTTCGCATAGGTCATCCACTGAATGATAAACATGTATGCCCAAGAATTTAGGGGAAGAGGCTACCCATCTAAGACCCTCCAGCCTGTCCTGGGGGCAGGGCATATCAGCAGCACAGGGAAATAGACAGGTCATAGATTGGTTCAAGCGATGGCTGGACACTTCCCCTAACTCCTCAAGCTGTGCTGTCGCTCTACCTGCCCCACCATGCCTCATGCTACATATACCAGAAGATCATTGGCGTAAAGCGATATGATGTACTGAAATTCATGTTCAGATATTCACTCCCGATCACCCTCCTTGCAGAACATTGCTGCTAGGGGTTTTATGGCCAGGGAAAACAGCAGGGGTGACAGAGGCCACACTCTCGCAGTCCGGTCTATGTAGAGTAGCATGACCAACCTAAGCCATCCCTCTCCTAAGTCCATCTTTTGCCTGACCTTGATTAGGAAGTCCCACCTTTTAGAATCAAACGCCTTCTCTAGATCTACTGACATGAGCACAGCCTGGGGTTGAGTTTGCATGTCCTGGTGATACAGGACATGGAACAGCCTATGTAGGTTAAGGGCCATGCTCCTGTTTAAGATAAATATGTTCTGGTCTTCATTCATCAATTGCTGCCTGTAGAACAGGATTCTATTTGCCAAAATGTTGGTAAGAATTTTGAAATCCATGTTAAGCATGGATAAAGGCCTAAAAGAAGTAGTCATACCTGGGAGTTTGGTCTTGGGAAGCGGAACCACCAGAGCATCTCTGGTAGACTCAGGCAGGTGACCCGCACATAGTGCAGTTGTGAAAAGAAGCACTAACTAGGTAGTCTATGTAGTTCTGGAAAAATTCAGCCAGGAGGCCGTCTTGTACTAGCGTTTTACCAGAAGCCAACTCTTTGACCACCTGTTTTATCTCCTGTATCATAATGGGTCCCTCTAAAATTTCTTTAGCTGTGGAAGGCAATTGTGGTAAGCAGATATGCACAAGGAAGTCAGATTGTGCCTGGCAGGTGGACTTCCTGACCATGGAGCAGAAGCACCAGGAGAAAGTGGAACGGCTGGGGTACGATCCACTAGCCAAAGAGAAGTTTGGACGTCCAAACAGGGTCTCGTAATACCTCCCGAAACTCTTCATTAATGGGCTCTGGGGCATAGACGTTTGACCCAGTGGAAGTGGTCAAAAGGGTGACGGGGCACCTCAGGATTCCGGGCTTATCAGCCATGCCAGGAACCATCCTGACTTGCGCTCCTCAGCATGTGCCTTGGCTAGGTAACTTTTGTAATCAACACATTTCAGTCTGTGCAATGTTTATGGGCTGCACTAAGTTTTAAGCCAATGGTGGGATAAGTTTGCTTGCCTGTTTCAAGAGTGTGAATGGAAGTTTCTCACATATGTATTTCTTTGTGGAACTCTTGGTAAACGACTATGGACTGACTCAGGCATTGTCCTCTAATACCTATGTTAAAAGCTTTACATTCCACAAGCATAGATGAGCAAGACCTTTGATTCAATTCAAAGTACTAAATTATCGTTCCGCATAGTAACTCCCTAGAACTATCATCTTCCAAAAAAGTGATTTGGAGGAGGCACAGGTCTATCGATCAGGGAATGGAATGCGCTGAGGATAGGGCTATGGTCTGAGATGGTATGCCCCAAATACTCACTGAGCTTCACACCGTTACAAAGTCTCTCAGAACAAAACACTCTGGGCCTCATTATGACATTGCTGGTAAGTCCCACATACCGCCATGCCGACTGCCGCCAACATACCACGACTGCGGCAGTATACCGTTACCCATATTATGACCCACACATGAAAATCTGTCACTATACAGGCACACCCACAAGTCCGCCAGCCCAAAGGTGAGTGATAAACTGGCGCTATCAAAACCCACAGCATTACGTCAACAGAACTACGCCCACAGCATTATGACCCACGAATCATTGCTGTGGACATTCTACCGCGGTAAACCATTGGCGGTATATACCGCCGTGCTCAAAATACACACACACGTACAAAACAACACTGCATCGGGCAATTCAAACTACACACACCTGACACTTATACACACACCACTCCGACACACGCACACCACTATAAAACACACACCCACACCACTATAAAACACACACCCACATTACCAACAACCCTTTACGACTCAAAAAAATTGACAACTGAGAGAAAGACACACCAAGAGCACCCACAGAACCAGAGCCACAGAACACCATCACCCATACATCATGCACGCACCTCACAGCACACACCCCAAAACATCACCCCAAACACCCTCACACACACCACTCGCACTACATCCATGGCACCACAAAAACACCCCAGGTTCTCTGAGGAGGAGCTAAGGGTCATGGTGGAGAAAATCATCCGGGTAGAGCCACAGCTATTCGGATCACAGGTGCAGCAGACGTCCATTGCAAGGAGATGAAGCTATGGTGGAGGATTGTGGACAGGGTCAACGCCGTGGGACAGCACCCCAGAACAAGGGATGACATCAGGAAGAGGTGGAACGACCTACGGGGAAGGATCTCTCTGCGGCATTCAATACCATCTCGCCTGATATCTTGGTATCTTGCCTTCACAATGTGGGAATAAGACATGCCGCGCTTAGAATCCTGGAGTCCTTTTTTCAAGGGACAGATCTAACATTGTTAGCTGGGAGGGTTTTAAAGCCCCGGCCTTCCATTTGCCATGTGGGGTACCCCAGGGCTCGGCGCTGAGTCCTACGCTCTTTAATGTCTATGTGGCCCCCCTGGCAAGACTTATTCGATCGTATGGTTTTTCACCATCCTCCTATGCTGATGACACCCAGATTATTATTCCAGTATCTAGGAGCAATGGGGAGGAAGTGGCACAGCAGTTTAATAGCTGCATGAAGGATATTAATCAGTGGATGAGACAAAATTGGCTTACGCTTAATACCAACAAGACAGAGATTGTCTTGTATGGTTGCAGTAAGGATCTGTGGGGTCCGCGATGGTGGCCGGATGATTGTGGGCAACTACTGATCCCGTGCGGAGTAACTAGAAACCTAGGAGTGATCTTTAAGGAAGCATTAAGCTTTAAACCACAGGTTAATGCCCTAGTGAAATCTTGCTATTGGACCCTGAAAATCCTGAGGAAACTTTTACCGTTCCTCAAGCAGGAGGAAATAATCACGGTTATGTTGGCACTGATCATGACAAGAGTGGACTATTGCAACTCATTGTTGTTAGATATTGTTGAGTGTACTTTGAGGAAACTGCAATTAATTCAGAATAATGCAGCCCGTATGATTCTGGCCCTCCCACGTTTAGCGTCGGCTTCTCTTAGCCTTAAGTGCTTTCACTGGCTTCCGGTGGGCAAGAGGATTATTTTAAAATCTCTCTGCCTTACCTTTAAAGCACTACATGGGGATGGTGCAGAACGCCTGGTGGACAGATTCAGGTGGTATCGGCCAGGACGCGTCCTTAGATCAGAGAAGTCGTTTCTGATCGACGTCTGTAGGATGCGCAAAGTTAGGTGGGGAGATAAAGCGATCACAGTGGCGGCTGCCAGATATTGGAATGGTTTACTGCTTGATATTAGGAAAGAACAGAACTTCTCGATATTTAGGAAGAGGGTGAAAACCTGGCTGTTTCCTCGATAGGGCTTTTGGCCTTCAGTCGTCTTCTTCTCCTCTATGTCCTCTAGCGCTTCGATGCCAAGGCCCGAACGCGCTTTATAAATGCCCATATACATGCATACATACATACGTTCTGTGGTTGCAAGACACCAGATAGCTGTACAGAGGACTGGCGGTGGACCCACCACTTCCTCCCCCACAACTAACAACATGGGAGTAGAAAGTCTTGACAATACTGCATCCTGAGGGCCTGGCAGGAGTAGCTAGAGGATTGGACTCTGGTAAGTCAAATCATTACTACTTTCACCCCCATTACCTGCATGCCATCACAAACATCAGTCCACCACCTCACATACACCCCACCATCACAACCCACTCATCCCAATGCCAAGCCCTGCATGATATACCAATGCATGGACACCACTCACAGACCTGCATGGACAACCATCACCACTGCATACACACTATAGACAATCACCTGTCCCACCAAATATCAACTTTCACTAAGGCCAATTTGCCATTGCAATATCACCCATAGAGGGCAACATACCCATGCACAAGATGACACATGCAGAAACTATAACACTGCAGTTACATCCCCACAGGTCCCCCACACAACGTCACTGGAGAGGAGGTGCAAGCAACATCCAGTCCCCCCACAGAAGAGGACCACAGTGATGACAGCAGCTCTGCATGCCTGGATCAGGATGACCTATCTGGCCCATCATGGACCTCTGGACAGTCGGTTACCCAGCCACAGTCCCATTCCACCACAGAGCCTCCCACCTCAGGAAATGCCACCACAGCACCCTTACAGTGGGCCCATACCTCTGTGCCCAGGACATGTCAATCAGCAGTGTGTCCGCCAGCACAGGGACCCCAGGACACCCCACAAACACAGGACGATCAGGGACCTGGGGTCAGTGGCAGTGGGCACTCTGTTCCGGGGACAGAGGCACAGGAGAACAGGGAAGCTGGGAGAACTGCTGTGCGACAGGGGGATGACATGCCCAGGGACCGACTCTCCAGGAGGCACTCACTAACATCCTGGGAACATACCACCATTCCCAGGAAACGATGGGACAGATACTGGCCAAGTTTTTGGAGACCCAGCGGCCGCAGGAGGGACAGTAACCTGGGGATCAGGGAGGACCTGAGGGATATCCACACCACCCTGGTCACCATTGCAGGGGTGTTGGCAGACATGGCCAACACCATGAGGGAGGCAGTGGCACACCAACGGGCCCCTGACACTAGCCACAATGATGAACAGCCCTCCACCTCCACCAATGCTAGTGGACAGGAGGACCCGCCACAGGAACAACAGGCCACCAGCACCCCACCCCCTGCAGAAGGAGAACCACCATGCAAGCAGTCCCTGCGATCCAGTTGGAAGCCAGAGAACATTGCCAAGACCCTCGCCAGGAAATACGACTCTCCTGATTGTCACCCTTGTGTCTCACTCTGTTACCCTGTCCACCTTGAATTGCCATTGCTCCACTTCCTACGCCCCCTTGGATAATGCACCTGTGATACAAATAGACTGAACTCCATCCTGGACTTTCCTCTATCATCACCCCAGTCCATTGCACATTTCCATTTACTTCTCAGCACTGAAATAAACACCATCTTAAAAAATACAAGTATGGAGTATGTGAAATTATTTAAGGATATATTTGTTTAGCCTTCTATAGACATTACAATTATACTCTACAGTTATGTATATATAGATATGACCTGTAATGTGCTGCGGTCAATACACCAGGAGCTAGAGTAGGGCAAAAAGATTGGTGAATAGACATGTCAAAGGATACAGTAAGTGGCCAGAGCAGTGGGAGCAGCAGCCTGCCTAGAGAAAATTATCTACACAGAACTGCAATGGAAGGTTAAGTTACAGTGTCTTACCTGTGTGTCACTGGAAGTACTGCCGTATGATAGTTATTCTGTTGTCCACATCCTCATCCTCTGCCTCGTCTTCATCACTGTCCAAAGGCTCCAGAGCTGACACATACCCATCTCCAGCCCCATCCTCCTGCAGAAAAGGCACCTGGCGTCTCAAGGCTAGGTCGTGCAACATGCAAAATGCCACGATGATCTGGCACACCTTCTTGGGGGAGTAGCACAGGGATCCACCTGTCAGATGAAGGCACCTGAACCTGGACTTCAGGAGGCCAAAGGTGCACTCAATAATTCTTCCTGTATGCCCATGTGCCTCATTGTAACATTCCTCTGCCCTTGTCCTAGCATTCCTCACTGGGGTAAGTAGCCATGAGAGGTTGGGGTAACCAGAGTCACCTGCAAATATCGAGGGATACCTGTTAGCCACACACTCACCCTTAGGGCCAACCCCACACCCATATACCAACAGACACTGTTTGGGAACCATGGGCTCACCTACTACCCACACCCGGTGCCTCTGGAGTTGAGCCATCACATATGGGATGCTGCGATTCCTCAGGATAAAGGCATCATGCACAGACCCAGGATACTTTGCATTCACCTGGGAGATGTACTGGTCCGCCAGGCACACTATCTGCTCATTCATCAAATTAAAGCTCTTTCAATTTCTGAACACCTGTTCATTTCTCCGAGGGGAACAAAGGCAATATGTGTACCATCAGTTGCCCCAGTGATGTTGGGGATATGCATAGAAGTCAGTCTTCACTGTGGCAGAATCCTCCACCTGGGGGAAAACAATGTAGTTGCGCATGTGTTTCATCAGGACAGACAACACTCTGGTCAGCACGTTTGAGAACATCGGCTGTGACATCCCAGCTGCCATTGCCACTGTCACTTGGAAGGAGCCACTTGCCAAAAAATGTAGCACTGATATGACTTGCACAAGAGGGGGGATCCCAGTGGGATGACTGATAGCTGAGATCAGGTCTGGCTCCAATTGGGCACACAGCTCTTGGATTGTGGCCCTATCAAGTCTGTAGGTGAGGATCATGTGCCTGTCCTCCCTTGTTGCCAAGTCCACCAGGGGCCTGTACACGGGTGTATGTCTGCATCTCCTAATCATCCTCAGCGGTTGTAATAGAGGGGTAGAAACAATGAGCATCTGGTCACTTTTCAACATTTCGTCATTGTACAATGCATTGCATGTTGTGACAGAAACAGTATGTTCATGTTTATTCCCAAAATGTGCCTATGCCGGCTGTGACGCAGTTAGATGCCATGGCATGCCCCCCTGAAATGGCGGATCCCTGTCCTGTGTGGAGGGACATATGGAAATGAGGTAATTCCGTTGACATTGTGTGCCGTTGCAGGAGGCAGTCGAGAACCGCCGTGCAACTTCTTATTGGTTATTATTGGCCCCTATGGGTTCCAGTAGCCAATGGTGATGTACGCCGGCGGTGAGGGTATGCACCGCCGTGGACGTGACCGCCATTTTCTATCTGTTCATTCACTTGCTACCTGACCTTCAACAGGAAAGGACCTACACTGCAAGTGATGCTGTGACCTGTGTCTGGAAGCGACCATGGCTCGAGTCTCTGGGGAAAGGGCCCCAGTCTTCACATCAGAGGAGTTGGAGAGAATGGTGGATGGGGTCCTACCCCAGTACTAATTGCTATATGGGCCTCCAGACCAACAGGTGAGTACACTGTGTGCACAATGCATGGGGCATGAATGCATGGAGTGCTGTGTGTGAAGGCCTTGTGTAAGGTGGGGCTGGTTGAGGGGTCCTGGGCAGAGTGCTGCATGTATGGTTGGCAATGTATGTGCGTAAGGGGATGGGAGGGATATGGCGGGCCATGACTGTAACAGGCCGGATGGTATGACTGATAGCATTATTCTATGTTTATTTCCCTGCAGGTCAGCGTCCATCAATAAAAGGGTATATGGCATGCCATCGCCAAGGATGTGCCGACCTTGGGGGTCTACGACAGGCAGAGCACCCACTGTCGCAAATGGTGGGAGGACCTGAGACGCTGGGCAAGGAAAATGGCGGATGCTCAGCTGGGGATGGCCTCCCAACGAGGAAAGGGTGTCCGTCGAACCCTGACCCCCTGATGTTCCACATACTGGTGGTGGCCTATCTGGAGTTGGATGGGCGCTTGAAGGCATCACAGCAGCTACAAGGGGGTGAGTACAGTTTACAATTCTGCAAATTGTGCTTGGTGGGGTGATACCTGAGTGGGGTATGTGGACCTGTGGGTGCCCCTAGGCCAGGTCAAACATTGCAGGGTAGATCCCATGTTGGTCAGGGTCAGTTGAACTCCACCCCCACACATGCTAGTGGGCATCTACTACTGGGCAGGGTTCTGTGGGTCTTAGGTATTTGGCTATTGGCATTAGGCATTATTCTCCATGGCTTGGTGACTAGCATTGTGACTGGTAGTGCATTGCCGAGTGCATAGGGCTGTCCCCAGTGTGTTGTGTACGCCAACGGCGGTGTTGTTGCTGGCATTAACCAAGTGTATCCTCTGTCTCTTCCCCCCTTTTGTTTTTTCACCCTGTCCTCCTGTGCATTAGCATCATCTGGCAAAGGAACAGAGGCACTGGTGACAAAGGAAGATGCATTCCACATGGGCCTGGAGGCCGAATCCACTGACGTGAGGGCACCAGTGGGATGGAGGGCGAGAGGAGCACTATGGCGGAGTCTGGAGGGGCCAGTTCTGAAAGTGATACCTCCTCTGATGGAAGCTCGCTGGTGGTGGTGGACACCTCTGTGCCCATCCCAACTACAGGTACAGCTGCCACCCCCATACCAGCACCGCCCTCCCAGCAGCCCCTCAGCGTGTTTCCCGTGCCCGCTCACCAAGGAGGGTGGGCATCTCCTTCGCCCCATGCACCTCAGGCCCTGCCCCAGTCAGCCCTGCTGCCCTGAGTGAGGAGTCTATTGACCTCCTGCGATCATCTCTGTTGGGCAGTCAACCATTGTGAATGCCATCCAGGGGCTGGCAGGGCATTTGCAACAAACAAATGCATTCCTGGAGGGCATTCTCTCTGGCGTGGCGGCCCAACAGAGATCATTCCAGGTTCTGGCCTCCTCCCGGTGGCAGCCATTGTCCCTGTGTCTATCCTCCCCCCTCCAACTCCTGTACCCAGTCCCATTCTCCTCAACCCCAGCCTATCCCAAGCACACCATCAGACCAGCATGCACCCAAGACAACACACAGGAGTGGCTCAGGCAAACACAAACACCACACATCATCCCATAGGCACTCACACACATCCAGAATGAGACATGCCAACATGAACTGCCTCCACTGTGTCCCCCTCTTCGTTGTCGTACACCTCCCTCCCAGTAGCGTCTCCACTCACACCTGCATGCACTACATCCTCATCCACTACCTCCATCACCATCACGCCTATAACTACATACCCCTCACTGGCAGTCACCACCCCCTCATCCATGCACACATCCCCTGTGTCCTCTCCCACTGTGTCTGTGCCCCCTCCTCCCAAAGTACACAAAAGCAAGCACTCAGACACCCAACAGCCATCCACCTCTCAACAGCATCCAGCCCATGCACCTGCACCCAAACACAGCAGACAGACACCTCCAACCACCACTCCCTCTTCCTCCACTCCCAAACCTTCACCCCCTTCCCGCCCCAGTGCCCCCAAAAAGCTTTTCCTTTCCACCCTTGACCTCTTCCCTGCCCCTCCTCCCACCCATCCTTCACTTCAGGCCAGGGTAGGACGAACCCAGGCCAGCATCTCAGCAGCTACTGCAGGTGTGAGAGGCTCCAAGGAGGCACCCGTCAGCACTGGCAGTGTGCCTGCACTAGGTGGGAAGGGCAAGAAGGGACCACCAGCTACCAAGGGCAAGTAGGCACAACCAGCTGCCAAGGGTAAGAAGGCACCACCAGCTGGCAAGGGCAAGGAGAGACCATCAGCTACCAAGGACAAGGAGGCACCACCAGCTGGCAAGGGCAAGAAGGGACCACCAGCTACCAAGGGCAATGAGGCACCACCAGCTGGCAAGGGCAAGAAGGGACCACCAGCTGACAAGGGCAAAGACAAAGGGTCGGCCACTGCAGGCAGGATGGATAGGAGGCCTGGTGCTGGAGCTGGATCTGAGCACACAACACCAACTACAGAATATCAGTCGTCTGAGGCTGCAGGAGAAGAGCTGGAGCCTCCCCCCACCACTGCCAGCACCGCCAGATGCACCGCCACCTGCAGCGCCACCTGCATCACTGTCAGCACCACTGCCAGCAGCAGCAACCCCAGTGGGCAGCCGTCCGAGGTTGCAGGGGAAGGGGTGGATCCTCCCCCCACTACTGCCAGCACTGCCACTAGCACTGACAGCTGCACCGCCACCTGCAGCGCCACCTGCACCACTGTCAGCACCACTGCCAGCAGCAGCAGCCCCAGTGGGCAGCCATCCAAGGCTGCAGGGGAAGGGCTGAAGCCTCCCCCCACCATGGCCAGCACCGGCACTACCACCACTGTGCAGCCGTAGCCACCGGTGGATGGACTGTAGTCCTGCCTCCATGGAGTGTCATGCATCCTGCCCACTGCAAATCTTGTTGGTCTGACACCCAGGTGAGGGACTGTGACCTGGCACTCCCCAAGTGCTGCATCACTGGGCACAAAGCCCCCTCCAGAACCAGTGGAAGAAGGCATCCACTCACCCTCTCCTTGCCAGGATGAAGCACACTGGTCACAAAGTCCCGTCCAGAACCAATGGAGAAGCCATCCACGCCAGAGACTTTGGCTTTGCACTCCCCAGGACCAGGCAGTGGGCAAACCACCTATTTGAGAGACTGTGGCTTTGTACTCCCCAGGACCAAGCAGTGGGCAAACTACCCACTAGAGAGACTGTGGCCTTGCACTCCCCAGGACCAAACAGTGGGCAAACCACCCACTAGAGAGACTGTGGCCTTGCACTCCCCAGGACCAAGCAGTGGGCAAACCACCCACTAGAGAGACTGTGGCCTTGCACTCCCCAGGACCAAGCAGTGGGCATGTAGCCCCCTCAAGGAGCAGTGGCGTTGTACCATCTTCCAGCTGACGTGCCCCCCCTTCGCCGACCCCCTGAGGTTCCTGTGTATTTTCGACCTGATGCCCCAGCAGAGTTCTCTCCGTATTGAGGCAGGAGTCAAGTGGGGCCTTGGCCTATGTGATATGGCCCTGTGGCCCACGGGCATTATGGACTGGGCAGTGTCCCTCCATTTGTATATATAAATATATATATATATATATATACTGTTTTGATTTGTAATCAAATATTTATACTATTTTTTCTTATTACACTCACTTTATTCAATTCCTTTAGTCCTTGCATTATTCCTGAGGGGTACGGGGTGTATATGTAATGTTGTTTGTGTGTATGGTGTTGGGGGTGGGGGTGTTGCATGTTGCATGTGTGTGTCACTCTCTTTTTCCTCCCGCCTCCCCTGTGTTCTAGGTGCGGTACTCACCATGGTCATCTTCGCCGGCATTGGTATTTCTGGTATAGGAGGAGGTAGACCAGTATGGGTAACGCTTGCAGTTCGGGCTCCATGGCGTTGTGGTTGTTCCCTGATTGTCCAGAGGTGAGTCGTTTCCCTTCTGTGTACTGTTTCTGCCGTGTTTTTGATGGTTTTGGTACCGCCCCAGAAAAGCTGGCGTATTGGCTTGCTGTAATAGGGTGGGCGGTACATTGTCTTCCGCCTGGCTGTTGGTGGTTACCGCCGCGGTGCTTGTTGCTAGCGCCATGGCAGTCAGGGTGTTAAAGTGGCTGTCTGTTTTGGCGGTTTCCACTGTGGTCATAATTCCATTTTTTTTACCGCCAGCCTGTTGGCGGTTTTACCGCCGCTTTATCACCGACTGCCAGGGTTGTAATAAGGGACTCTGTCTGTGCAAATCGTGGAGGTGCGAATAGTAAGAGAAATCTCATTCCTGACCATGCTGGAGTCATCATATGTCTATTAGTGCCCAGTGGTGTAATCAATCCCTAAACCCCACTGGAAGCTTGTGGGCCCGGGCCCAACTGAGGGGTAGAGTGGATCGATCCAGAGTGACATCTGCCACACAGTTTAAATTGCCACAGAGTAAAAGATCCCCCTGCATCAACAAGCCCAGTGGTGCTGACAACGACTGGAGGAAGGCCAGTTGATCCTTATTTGGGGTGTATATGGAACCAATAATCACCTCTTTACCCATTAGTCTGCAATGAAGGGACATATCTCCCATTTTGTCGGTCATTTCCCTAATGAGTTCAAAGGGGGTTCTGGACCTAAACTAAATCAATACCTTTCATGTATATGCTGAATAGGAGGTAGTGTATAGTTGCCGGTGCCACCTCCATGACACTCAATTTCAACCCCCATGAGATGAGTTTCCTGCAACATTGCCACTTGGACCCCCGATGCTGCAGAAAATGGTGGATCTTATAGCGTTTTCTAGCAGTCCTCATCCCCAGGACATTCGATGTTAATCAGTAGATATCTTGCAGTGAACCCACCATCTAGGTATAAGTGTTCTTGATTTCCATCTCAGGGATACCTTCCCCGTCAAGCCTGTTAAAGGGTCAAATGTCCAAATATCAAATACCCAGAGAGAACAAAAAAAAACATAAACAAGCAATTCAAAATCTCCAATTATTAACTCTTTTTTCCCAGGACCGAATGGCAATGGCCAACCACCCAAACATGATAAGTTACAAAAAGGAAACAAAGTAAGACCAACAGTGAGTGAGGCGGTGGGAGGGTGGTGTGGATGAGCTGTCGAGCATTAGGTCAATTTGGGCCAGTAAATATTCTTGCAGCCAGAGCATGGTGTGTCCGAGGCACCAAAGATCAGGTCTGTTTCCACTGTCTGCCAGCCTCAGCCAGGTGGCACCCCTGCCCGCCCTGCAGACCAGGGCGGCGGCACAGGGTGTCTCCAGGTCGCAATACCTAACCGCAGGTGCCTTCTATGTAGTACAGCATTTCATGTGGACCAACAAGCCGGGTGCCAGTGCCGCCATATGAGAACCCCAACCAGAGACGTTACAGAAGAGGATGTCAAATCAGGGCGTCACCTGTTTGCGGGGTCACCGCTGGCAGGTCATCTTGCCCCAGGGTGGACCGTTCCCTGGCTGAGTCTTGTCATTTCGTTAGTCTCCATTCTCGAGGCATGATCTGAGCCCTGTTGGGTGCCAAGGTCTGCCGCTGCCCAAATCCCTGCCTCTCTTTCCTCCTCCGCCTACTTCTTAGTCAGTTTAGGTAGCTGATGTGTGCCTCTGGACTTCCACGATTTTTCTTGTTGGGGTATTGCTATCTTTCTTTTGATTTGCATTCCTGTCCCTTCCAAAGGTTACCAGCCTTATAACTCTCGAGCCAGTCCCATCCGTCTTGAGGGTTTTCACAGAAATGTGTCATCTTGTCAACAATAGGTTTCAGTTTAGCAGGGAACATCAGTGAGCATTGAATAACTTCATCCCTGAGTGCCTTTTTAACTTCGGTATACGTGGCCCATAGAGACTGGACAGCCATTGTGTAATCAGGGAACATAGTCACCTTACCATTCCCATCTTGTAAGGGCCTTCCTGCCTAGCGTGTCGCAGCAAAACGTCACTGTCACGGAAGTGGAACAAGTTGGCAATCACTGTGTGCGGTTGGCTACTAGGTGCAGGTGGCCTCGTGGGTACTCTGTGTGCTCTTTCTATTGCAGAGAAGGGAGTTAGGTGGGCCTGTACCATGATCTCACAGGACCTCAACAATTCTACGGTCCCTAAACCATACAGATTTAACAGCAAAACAAAAAGATTGAGCATAGTCCTTGCTTTTCCCTTGGGGGGACGAGATCACGTCTTTGGCACATCAAAACCTACATATATACATAGCACTGGAGGCACAATGCTTTGGGGTTGGATTTATGGGGTAGAATATATATTGTGGTACAGTGTTCGGGGCTGAGACTACAGGGCACATATAGTAAACATGAATCCAATGCCCAACATGAACAGAACATACCCTGGTGCTACATACCCAAAGTGGACAGTCAATCCTTGCCCATGTCTTCAATATTACTGGTTCGTTGGGCAGGATTGCTAAGGGAATCCATGACAGTCGCTTGGATAATGTGAATGTGAAAATGCTCTCAGAACAGATGTCCTTTAGAAGATTCTCAATGATAAAGTTATGATAGATTCTGAAATTGCAGGTATATATTATTCAGTCTCTTAAAGTTCAGTGCCTCTCTTTTTGGAGTTCAGAATGTTTGTTTCCCTACTTATCTTAGGTTCCGGAAAGGTGACTGAGGTGATTGTTCAGCTCCAAATAGGTATCGATCCCCGCTGGAAAATCGCTGAATATAAAAATATTGTCTTGAAAAATAATGGTTATTGCCTTTACACTTTAAAAATGAACCAGTTTGAGTTTGTAGTCTCAACTGCTAGATATATTTTGCTCATACAAAAAACAGGGGTTTTAGAAGTCTGTTGCGTTTATTGAAAATGGAGTTTATGTGTAGGAAAATATGGTGATTGAACCATATTAAAGTAGAGAGTTTTAGGTGCTCTAGACCAATTTTCATCCTAATGTTTTGATGAATGTTGTGTATCGTAACTGTTGAAATTTTATGAAGTCTTTTTCTATCTTTTTGAGATGTTACTGTAACATATATATTTCCTCGAGAATAATGAAATTGTAAAGTGTGCTTCTAACCTGTTCAAATGTTATTGTAATGTGTATATTTTTATCAGATGTATGCTTTGGAAATTGATTTTATTACTACTTTTGCGGTCATCAGAATGAGACCTGTGTTCTTCCCTCAGAAGAGGAGAGGGGTCAGGTTCAGCTTCAGATACGCCGGTGGCCAACCAGGCAGTATTCTGAGGGCGGGGCTTGCTCTTCTGCCTCAAGCATTTGCTGCGAGAAAAAGACACATATGGGAAGGACGGAGGAAGGGAAAAAGGAAAAAGCGTCACATAGGGAGAAAACAGCTGCAAGAGTTAGCTGAAGGGGCAGGAAGTGGCTTTACATGGATTGAAGTGGCCCGAGATGGTTTAAGGATTACGTTGCCTCAGTATTCCGTGTTCACACATTTAATTGTAGCAGCCACGTGTTAAAGAGGAGGGCTTTGGGCACCGGCACCTCTTTATTTACAAATTAAGCATTGCAGCCAGGGAGAGGGAGAGTGCAAGGTAAAAGTGGTCTCTCTCCCTTTTGAAAAATTCATGAGGAGGCTGTCTCTTTTTGTAAGGGAATAGCGAAATATTTCCAGAGGTCCACGGGACTTTCAGAGGTTTTCAAATAGGTTTCTCGTAAATTCCCTTTCAAGCTAGATATCCCGACCCAAAGGTTTTCTCCCAGGAAGTGAAGAGTGATTTACTAGGAAGTTAGAGAGCTTCTTCTAAAAGGGGCAATAGAGTGTTGTTCTTTGCATCTAGAAGGGTTTGTCAATAATATTTTTCTAGTTCAGATAAAAACAATGTTCAGACCTGTAATAAATCTAAAGAGGATTTGAACACGTTAAAAATGGAAACACAAATCTGCTTAAGAAACATGATATAGATAGGGGATAGGATGGAACATTCTTATATTTCAGCATCATATAGAACATTTCTACTTTTCTTTTGTTGGGAAAATCTGTTCAAAATTCAAGTAGCTGAGCTGTCTTCTGCACACTGGTGTTTCATCCAGCTTGTAAAGCCAGTCTCAGGCTTTCTCAGGTCCCAGGAGCTAGGAATGTTTGTGTACCTAGACAACATGATTGTCTTCAATCAAGAGAAAAATCTTTAAATAGGCCTTGTACAGCGGAAGGTGGACCTTACACAGAATCTGGGGTTAATAGTGAATTTAGAAAAATCGGACCTCTCTCCCTATTTCAAAGAATGAACATTTTGGGTTTTCAAGGAAACTCGAAAAAAGGCTTCTTGATGAAAGTTGAGAGTGGTCGGAAGACTTAAGATCTGTTCTGGTTTTTACCTCTGTTCCTTTAAGACATTTGGCAGAGATAATAGGCCTGTTAGGCTCTTCCATACAAACTATTTTCCAATTTCTACTGTACTACGAAGCCCTACAAAACAGACACTTGCAAAAAAAGTTAGGTTATTCTCAGATGATCCATTCAGACAAGGAGGCAAAAAAGGTGTCTTAGTGGCTTGCACACATGGGCGTGGGGAATGGGCAATTTTTGTTCCCTTAGTGCACAGTTCTTGTCTCAAAGTCAGATGTATGTCTTTGGTGATGGTTTCAAAGGTGTGGCACCTCTGGGACTGGAGGATGATGATCCAGCAAGGAGTCATCAATGCACATTAACTGCGTAGAGCTTCTTGCAGGTTCATTTGTAGTCCAAAGCCTGGTGAAAGGTGAAGTAAGATGTGCAATCCTCCTGCACATGGAGAGGGTAACAGCAGTCAAGTATGTCATTAAGTGGGGGGGGAGCGGGGGTAAAGTCAAAACTATTAACAGAGCTAGCATAACCATTGTGAGAATTCTTTCTGGACAGGATATCTCTCTGTTAGTGGAATACATGCCAGACTCAGGAAAAGGAGTGGCAGATTGGTATTTATTGGACAGCAGCAAGTAAAATTAAAACTACTATTATTTATGTTCTCGGGAGAACAGTGGGGCCCTTTTTTATAGATCTCTTTTACGTGAAAGTCACAACACAGTTGAACATATTCTTCAGATAGAGACCAGATCCGGAGGCATTGGCAACAGATACATTTCTCCATGCTTAGTCAGGGTTGACACACAATGCTTATTCTTCGTTTGTCATGCAAGTAAGAAACCTAGAGCAAATTTGCAGAGAATCAGCAAGATTGGTGATGGTTATGCCCCTATAGAGGAGACAGCCTTGGTGCCCAACCTGGAACTTTTGGTAGAGTGTTCAGCTCTGCTACCAGTTTTCCAAGAGACACTGAGGAGTCCTTTTAGGCAGGTTCATTTGTTAGTTCTTCAGAATAAGCTGGTTCTCATGGTTTGGAACCCCTCAGGAGGTTTTCAAATGTGCCAGGCCTTTCAAATGAGGCTTCAGTTTACTCTGAAGCCTCATGAGTGTCAGCACTATCAAGGCTTACAAACTGCGCTGTGAATCTTGGAGTAGCTGGTTTCTGGAGAGGGGTCTGGATCCCATTTCAACAGATGTTGTGGGAAATTTAAATTTCTTAGCTTCTTTTGCAGTGAAGCAAATGTCTTACAGGACTCTTACTTAATACAGGTCTGCAGTTTCAGCAACCGATTGGGGGGCATTATATTAATGAACCTCCCTACGCCTATGGTTTTGGTCATGTGCAATGTTAATCTGGCGTGACATTTGTTTGAATCCTGGGAAGATAAACATAGATTATCAATCAAATAGTTATCAGCTAAGTTAGTGACTTCATTATGTTTGTTTTCTTTTAAAAGAATCTATGATGTTAGAGGATGAGATATTGAAGTTATGCATTTCATGCCAAATGGGGTACGTTTCTACCTCATGAGGAGAACTAAGGATTCTTTTTCGTTTGTGGAATTTCCATGCTCAATATGCATCCTAAGCTTTGTGGGGTAAGATGACTTCAGCAGTACATTCTGTTACCCGGGCGAGGGGAAGGAGGTGGGTGGGGAGGTGAGGACAGCTGCCCTTCAGTTATATATAGCCTTGAGAAGCCTTTTTCTCCAGTATCTTCTACTACTCTGAGTAAATGGGTCAATAACGTTGTTAGGTCATGCAATGCTATGTTATGTAGATTTGTAGAGCTCACTAATCATCCATGAGGGTATCCAGGGTTGAACAGGTGAGTCACAGAACGATCACCACAGAATTATACAAAGAGCCAGATCTTCAGCCTCTTGCAGAATTCAGCAAGTGAGGAGGAGGGCTGAATGTCATCTGCCAAGATGTACGTACAGTGCAGGCCATGAGTAAGGAACTGTACACTATTACATTGTTCCCTTGGTGTTCCTGAGTGGCAGCTAATGTTTGTGTCAGCCATGAGGTGTCCAAGGGTGTGTATCCCATTGTTGCAGGATGATCAACATAACTAGCAGTGTCTCTACTATCTTCAAAACATTAATCTGCATTTCTACTGTCGACACATGCACAAAGCAGGCTATGGGATGTAGCTCAGCTACTTAGCAAATGTATCTCTTGGCACAGTGCATGTGAGGACAGTGATGTCCTGTTTTCTCCTACTGAGTCCCACTATGACATTCATGATCTGCACTGTCTGACTGTGTCTCTGCCCCCTGTTAGGCCATTTTTTGTATCTGATACAGACATGATGGTGTTGTACGTCAGTGAGTGTTGCATGTAAGGTTGCACTACAGTAACTGTGGTTCCACTTCTCACACATCTGGCACATGGTATGATGGGCATTGATCTTGTATTCCTATGTGTGTGAGCCACTGTGTCAGGCAGATGTCTGTGCACACTACAGGTAAGTTAGGTAAGTGTTGATGAGATGCAGTTGATATAGGCACAAGTTGTGTAGTGTTTGATATTTGTTCTGGCAGTGATTTGCACAGCAGGAGACCTGGTCACATGCCTTTTTCATTAACCATTATGATTCTGACTGGAGGTCACTATTCAGTAGTTATAGTTAGGATGAAATTTCCATTGGAAAAATATTTATTGTTTTGCCAATAACTTTGGGGCCATTTGATGAGCTTTCCACTCACTTCACTGCTGTTTGGAAAGTATCAGTCATTCGTCAAGTGGGGGGGCCAGAAACAATTTGTGTTACAAAGTGCAATTTCCCATAGCGATTTTAGACACAACTGCAGCCCGTACCACAGAATGGAATTAAACCAAATTTGGCAGATAACTAGATCTTGGTCCAGAAATAGTCCTTTTTGTAATTTGGTGTACATCTGTTCAGTAGTTTTGAAGTTATTAAAGAAAAAAGATTTGTGTATATCTAGAGATCATGGATCAACGCACAAATAGAAATGCTGTGATTGGCTAGTTTCAACCTGAGAGAAAAGTTGTGGCTGCCATTTTGTCTCTTAGCACTCTGTTGGAAGGATGGAATACGGATAAAATCGATATACAGAGGATATATGGAGTCAGGATAGAGATATCCTGGCCCCATGGGACTGATGAAGGGGACTCTGAGGGACCCCTCATGGGCAGGAATTTGCCCTAAACTTTTTTGGAGGGGGGTTGTGCGAGGATCCGTCGATCCTGTGTGGCCCTCAGTGGGGTCCTCCATGTGAACTCACAGCAAACCCACAGATCTAGACTTCAATAAAAAAAAAAACAGTCACAGACCCACTCGCAGAGTTTCTCACACACCCATTCACAATCTCATCCATCCACTCACACTCATTTACACACCCACACATTTACACACTCACAAATTGTATATATACTTTTTAAACTATGGTGGCCTTCAATGAATCTGCATGAGACTTTAAAAAACAAAATGTTTGTCCACTTTAGTTTTTCGTGGCAGGATTTGTGCTGCTCTCTTAAGTGGGGGAACAAGGAAAATGGGGAGTGCCCCAAAAGGGTGATTTCCAATTTTCCTGCCAATAGAAAATGTTACTTTTTATCATAGCAAAAAATGACGAGACATAATTACACTAAACTAAAGCACAAAGTTTGGAATTTACTCAAGACCATTCCTTAGGTTGATTTGGTACAAATCCATGATTAAAAAGGTGCTTGGTTGCGTTATGAAGAGGATAAATTGTTGAGCTATCTGAACTGTAAGAAATTGAGTTAATTATCATGGGGTCTGACTACCAATCTCAAGCAATAATCACAATCCTTGTCACACTGAACCTTCAAAGTTGCTAAATTAACCTGAATTCAACCCCCTCACAGCTATGCCACTGAACAGACAGCTTTATCTTAGGTCAATGTGTAAAGCATGACCAGAGACAATTGGTTGTGCTGTACCAAGACCAAAGCATAATTTGAGGGTGACCTCAATGGATCATAGATGGGATACAAAAAACAGTTCCACCCTGTGGGAGATTTATCATGGGCTATAGTTTAAGAGTTCAGATAGTTTGCAGAAGCTGTTGGTCTTTGGCAGGAAAACTTCAAGCAGAAGAAATTCAAATTTTACACCCACAGATGGTCCCCACCAGCTAGATACTTTTGGGGCCTTCACCCGATCATGATTTGTACAAATTCACTTTTACGGAGCCTTGGAAATCCTTCAGCGGGGCAACAGTGAAGGCTGTAGCCCAAGAAGGTTCCTCAGGCTGGATATCTTCTCTGACAGGTCCTTCTGCACTGTATATGAGCAGATGCACCCTTAATCTTCAGTCTAGCAGCAACAACTTGGGCAAATCGGCTTGGCAGACTTCTCCATGTCCCCCTGATCTCTTGATGCTGAAAAAGAATTTAAGACCCATGCTATAAGGGGTGGAAGGAGAAATCTAGCCAGACACAGGCAAGGGTTTCAGGACCTTAGGAACAACATTTGGGGGTCAGGAGTCACTCCAGCAGAGGTAAACAGCAGGGGCTCAGGGTACGTCTAGTAGAAATGGTCAGCTTGTTGCTGGAAAAGGCTTCTTGAATCCTAATGTGCCCCTGTAACTTGAATAGGAGATCAGCCTTATGACTCTTGGAGTCTACTTCTTTGTCTTATAGCAAGAGGGAGCAGGTAATCTCAGGTCCCAGACAATAGATCCAATCTTCTCTTCTTCTTCAGGTCCAGAAAGTGTTGCAAGAAGGGTATTGGAGATGCCACATTTACGCATAACAATAGCAAGCAAGCAGGATGACTCCTAGCCCCTCTCAAGCCAATGAGTTAAAATTTCCCTTATTCAACCCACTTTTGAAGCATTTCTCTCATGCTCTACTGTAAACATCCCCACAATACACCTCTCTGCCTATTTCCAAAATGCTGAAACCTTTTCTTCTTTGCACAAAGCCTACGTGCCCAGCTCACAGGTGTGGCCTTCCCCTGTGGTCACTCTAAACCAGTTCTGGGCCAGTCCTACCTGACTGGAGAAACAAAAGTAGGGCTTGAGCAGGTGTCGTCTGACATATAATTGTGACAGGGGTGGTGCCTTTGAAAATAATCATGTTCCTGGCCTCAGCCTAATTGGTCATCCTCTCAGAGAGGAGACAACAACACCACCCCACCCTTGGGCGTTTGAAGAGGGATTTTAAAAGCCATTAATAAAAGTTCTTGGATTATGTTTCCTACTGTTTCTTAGTTGAAGATAGTATTGTCACATTCACTATGGTAAAGTGAAAATAGATTTTAAGTGATATCCACTGTAAGGACATGTTAACTATAAATGTCTACATGTACTACTTTTAAATACCATGCACTGGGCTTTATGGGCCGTGAGACCTACATAGAGGTGCCTTTTTGTAGTTAAACGGAGGGTTTTGACCTGCCAAAAGGTTAATTTTGACAGGTCCATTTGCAGTTTTTACACTGCTACAGTCAGGCTACAGTGATAGGTCTGAAGACATGTTTGCAATGTTACTGTGGTGAATGGTACAATAAATGCTGCAGTCCAATAGTGAAATGTACCTTGCACGCCTTGCGTGCATCTTGTGCCATGTATTAGGGACTTATAGGTAGGCAAATAGGCACATCCCGGATATGCCATTTCAATCATGTTTAAAGAGATGCACAGGGACTTTATTAGTGGTTAAAACCAGCCAATGCACAAATATAATGGTACATGATGCAAAAGATGTTTCTACTGTAACCATTAAGGATCTACCATAAAGCAAAAAACAAAATTAAATCCTATTGGCCAAGGGAGCTTTTTCTCATGTCAAACACTTCAGGTTTGTACATCCAAAAGTATCCAGTTTGCTGGCCACAACATCAGCACAACCTTTGCTGCCTTCATTACAGGACAGTCATATAAACAACATTTAAAATAACTGTTAAGGGGGGTGGGCAGGCACACTCTGACCCCACACCTGAGAAATGATTTTCTCATGAGTTCTGTGTATTCTAATTAGACAACCCTGTGAGGATACAGTGTCAGGTTCCCTATCCTGGTACAAAATCATGCAAACATGAAAAGTTGTGCAGTGCCTCAGGTGGTGCTTCAACAGCCTGTAGGGCTATTGCGGTACAGCAAAAAATTAAAATATAAAACAAACAATAAAAATGTGAAATGGAGTTCTGTGGCACTTGGCCACACATAGGACCTGATTTAAGAAAAGTGGCATAATAGCATCAGAATTCCTGGAACTATAGAATTTTGGCGCTACTCAATGACATGCCCTTTTTAATGACTGCTCTGAGCAGGTGTTAAAATGTCCCAAAAAAAAATGGTGCAAAGAAATCTCCTAGATTTCCTTGTGCTATTTTATCAGCTCCCTTTGGATACATTATGCCTGGTGCATGCAGTATGTAGTGCAAAGGGTTACAAAGTGGTTCAATGCATGCTTTGCACCACTTTGCAAATATGGTGCTGTGTTTTTGGCCATCTAACGCCACTCTAGCGTAAAAAAGATTATGCTAATGTGTTGTTAGGATGCTGCTAGAGGCTCTTAAATCAGCCCTATAGGACTTTGAGTGCAGGGCCTGGCCACAGGCCAAACCCTGTCCTCTTCCTCATAGATCAAACGACTAAAGGCCTTGCTTGGTTTAAGGTTGGCTGCTTGCTAGGGTTGGGTACAGGGGCTTCCCTTAGACCCATCTTCGCTCAATGCATTACCAATGACTCTGCGTGGTGTGGGGTTAGCAGTTCATGGGGAGGGGAGCACATAGCTTGGTGTGCAGCATGGCCCTGTGGCCACCCCAACTCTACTTGGTCCACAACTGAACGCAATGTACACTGGGGTGTTGGGAACTGGGTGCAGAGACTACCCACAAACCAAACTCAGCAGGCCAAACTTGGTCCTGTGTCTGGCTTGTGTTTCATCACAGCTGGCCTGAAATTGTGACTGTGCCTTGGTTCAGCATAAGCGGATACCTTCCTTAGGCACTTTTTGTCTTTTGGCTCTTCTTTTATCCACGTATATACATTTGCAAAGCTCCATTTCAACTGAGTAGAATTTTGTTGTTTTCATCTATTTTTCTAAATTAGTGTAGGATTTTTCTTGTGTTTTCCCTTTACTGGTGTTTCAGTGCTTCATAAATACTTTACGCAATGCCTCCAAGCTAAGTCTGGTTGTTTTTCAGCCATGCTACCAAGGGTTTAGTCTAAGTTTATATCTCACTTTTGTTGTTCACCCTGATAAGGACTGTGCACGTTATTTGAGTGTGGCTTACACTCCTCTCAAATAATAGCCCAATTTTTTTACATTTGTATTCAGTGCTGTACTTTCGGCCTTGTTTGGCCACATTAACGTAAAAAATAGTGACGTTAATGTGGCACAAGGTGGTGCTAGGGCATTATACATATGCCCCTTAAAGTGTCAGTGGGTGTCCTGACCCTGGGACCTCGCCTCCCATCTCTGATCCTGATCAACAAAGTTGGGCTGCTTGATGCACATGTGGCAGTGCCCGGCAGGTTCAGGCCCTATCTCGAGTGGCACTGCCAGCTTTCATCAGTGATCAGAGAAACTCTCAGTATGCGTAGACGTGGTAAGTCGTCTTTCTCACATTAGGGGTTGGACTCCCAGCTCCTTACTTGAGCCTAACAAGGATGCTACATCTTCCTTGTTGATCTCCAGGATCCTCAGGGTTCGATCAGAGGCAATTCTTGATGTGCAGGGCTTGACCCACTGGTCGCAGCATCACTCTTGTCCTGGGCAATGGCCCAAACTTCTTTGGCACTTTAGCACTGACAGCCCTTCTTGGCAATCAGTGTTGCCACTGTACCGCCAGATGCAACACGGACTCCTTCACTGCAATTGCCCATACCACTGTGGCCACTCCTGGCATACAATGTCACTGCTAAGATGTTCACAAATCCTGGTGCGCTGGTCACACAAGACTTTTAATGGTCACCCCTCTGGCATACAAGGTCACCACAGCAAGGCTTTATGCACTTGACACTTCCTGCATAGCACTCAAAGTGCTGCTCCATCCATGACAGCCCTCTCTTGACATACAGGGGTCACTGAAAACAACCCTGCATGTGGGGAATGGCCCGTTTGGTGCACAGCCATATCCTCATACCTTGCACAGGAAGCCTTCTCAATAGGGCTCCGTACTGACCCCCATTCCCTCCAATGTTCTCCTCTTCCTTACAGAGCACAACAGTCTTGGCAAGCAGGCAGGCAATGGTGCTCCAGGGCAGGTGGTCTTGGTTTCCCAGTGTGAAGTTCTCTCACCCAGCAGAGAGACTAGCTGGTCTTGGTCCACAGTCGAGGTCACTGGCGGAAGTCTTACATAGCCTCCACTTCTCACATAGCATGTCTGGCTGCTTGGCAGATGACCAGTGCAAGGGTCTCAACCTCCCCTTCTTATAGCCCATTTCCAGAAACCAAATGTGATTTAGGGTGTGAGGGCCTGATTCACAAATTTAAACTTTTGTGAAAGTTTACGACTGTTGGTATTCAAAAAGGGGTTTACTAATATTATCTTTACAAGTGCAGAGTATCTGCACATAAAAAGATCGGACTGTCCTATCTTCTTATGTGAAAAGACTCGGCATTGATAAAATAAAGTTCATAAATCCCTTTGTGAATACCAACAATCATAAACTTGCACAAAAGTTTACCTTTGGTGATCAGGCCCATTGTGTTTGAATCTTTATATTGGGGACCTGCTTCCTTTGAACTGTGCACTTTTGATTCACTTCTTTCCTCTTAACAATCTGTCTGTCACAGCACAGCAGGAATGACTCTGAAGTTGATAGTCCCACAACACAGTTCATGAGAATCACTAGAGTTCACATCTGGATGTAAGCCACAGTGATAGTTCATCAAAGAGTTAATCCTGGACTCCCAGCCCTTCTCTTTACAAATCCATTATCAGCATGTTCTCCTTCTGGTGGTAAGTCCAGACCATTCCACAGAATCAAAGAGCACTCTTTTGAAGTGTAAAGGGGGAGTTTCTTCCTCCCTGGCTTCAGTGTGCCCCAGCCAGCTCACAGGAAAGCAGCAGTCCCCAACTTTGTCTGGGTGAGATTCATCTACACCTCATGTCTTCACCAGTCGGCCCCGGGCCTCACAAAATGATACCCAGAGTCCTTTATGTAATGCAACTTTGCAGGCAAACATGTACTCACAGCATACATACTGCCTGCACTGTTATCGTCATGTATTGTGCTACCACAGACACATACATTCAGCACACAAATTCAGTCTGTGTGCACTGTTCCGTACTGAAGCTTCCCTGCATTATACTATGGTATGCTATTTGTAAACACATGCACTACTAGCACACACACTCATCATGTGCATGCTGGTGTTGCATTTCTTGCAAGGACACATACACCCAGCACATGCATTAATTGCACACGCACTGCACAACACTACATCTCTCATGTATGCCTTAGAGGCATATATTCATTCAGTACACATACTAACCACACATGTACTGCACAGCACTGCACTATTCCTGCACTGTACTCTTCCCTGGCACATACATCCAGCACAGTCACTAATACTGTTCTGTACAGCATTCTACATCTACCTGATGGAGGCCAAGGGTGAGTTAAGCATACAGCAGCAGAACATTGGAAAGGTGCATGAGCCTGTAGGCCTCACTCCAGTGCCACAGGTTTCAAAGAATCTGTTCACTACTATTGATCACTACATAGTATGATACCATCACTACACATGCTGCTTGACTCTTGGTGAAGGTGGTAGTGTTCCACCACTATGAAGGTAGTGCTTTGGCCAGCCCTCACAGTCCAGCAAGAATGGGCTGCGTGAGACATGCCCATGACATGTCTCACAGGCATGATCCTTGTTTGCCTATGACAATAAAAATCAACATTATGGATCCAGGCAACAGTACATATGGGCATTCAGGTCAGGGGTACACGTCTTCAACCATGCAGAGGACCTTTCCCCTACTAGATCGGAACTCCCGAAACAAACTACTATCCTGGAGAGATTGGGTAATCAGATCGGTAAAACCGGCAAGACAGTCCGTCAGCATTTCCATGGCTCACTCTGGCTCTGTGCTCCACTACAAAGTCTCACCCTTGAAAGAAATAGAACATCTCAAGAACTTGGGATTCTCTCCCTACATGCCCATCAGCCATTTCAGTGGCTATTGGTCTGTTTGCACCACCAATTTAGTGCAAAACAAATGTAGGTGGAACCTATGCAAAGGAACACACTATGGCTAAGCACTCCTTCTGATTCTCAATAGCCACCCAATTCAGCCCTCGGAGTAGTACTCTCCTGCTAATAAATGCTACTAAAAATGCCTCACCATTGTCATCAAGTTGAGTTAACACTGCTCCATCTCCTTTGTCAGAGGCATCCTTTTGAACAAAGGCTGACTGTAGTTGGGAGCGTTTAGTGCTGGTTAAGTGCATAGTGACTCTCTCAGTTCCATATATGCCTTTTGACCCTCTACAGTCTACATTACCTTCCTGACCTGCTTCCTAGAGGTCAATGCAGTCAATGGGGAAACTATACTTCCATAGTTGGCCACTGTTAGAAATAGGGTTTCTGGTTGGCAGCCAGTTTCCACTCTGTCCAAGCAGGGGCACTCACTCTAGTCAGGGCAAGGGAGATACTCACTTAAGATAACCCCTGCTCACCCTCTTGGTAGCTTGGCTCACGCAGTCAGGCTTATATGAAAGGCAATGTATAGAGTAGTTGTACCAACACACACAGGACTACAGTGAAAATACTGCAAAACTGACACCACACCAGTTTAGAAACAGCCAATATTTACCTAAATCAAATAAGACCAAAACGACAAAAATCCAACATAAATAAGTAAAGTATGAATGTATAAATTAAAAAGAGTATTACTCCATAGAAGACAATGGATGAGTTGATACACAAAGTATCTGGTTTCCATCAAAAATAAAGCCATATGTGCGAGCGTACATTGGAAAAGTCAGCGATGAGTCAATTGCATACTCGCAAGTGAGGCTGTGCATTGTTTCTTCTCTGGTCAGTTAGGCGATGCATGTTTTTTCTCTCTGCAACAGAGCAATGCTTCAATTTCCAAAAAGGCACCTCGGGTCTGGGCAGGTTTACGTTGATTTTGATGGCCAGAGATGTGTATGAAATTTGTCTGCACGAGAACGAGAATCCACGCTACATGGGGTTTGCATCAATTTCAGCAGCCGCAAGCGGGTGTTGTGTCGTTTCTCCAGCTGCGATGCAAGTGATGCATCAATTTCCCAGCTGTGATGCAGGTGGTGCATCGATTTCGCCATGATACAGGTGGTGTGTCATTTTCACAGCTGTGTTGCATGTGGTGCATCAAAGTTTCCCCTGCCCAGTTCTTGTGCGTGGATTTCCACCTTGGTTCTACCAGCTTCACCTTTCAAGGGCCCAGGGCCGGGTAGGGTACCACTTGGCAGGGTAGGAATCTCAGCAGTGTTCAGGTGGTAGCAGAGAAGTCTTTGATAACCATGAGTCTTCAAAACAGAAGGCAAGTTCAGTCCAAGCCCTTGGAGACACTTCACTAGCAGGAATATGCCAGAAGGTCCAGTCTTTGACCTCTTTCAGGCAGAAGCAACAACTGCAGGCCAACCCACCAAAGCACAGTCACAAGCAAAGGGGCAGTACTACTCCTCCGGCTCTCTAGCTCTTCTCCTTGGCAGAGGTTCCTCTAGGTTCCAGAAGTAATCTGAAAATCTGAGGTTTTGGGTCTACTACTTATACCCCTTTCTGCCTTTGAAGTAGGCAAGCTTCAAAGGAAAGTCTCTGTTGTTCACAAGTTCCTGCCTTGCACAGGCCTGGCTTCAGAGTCACACAAGGGGGTTGGAGACGGCATTGTGTGAGGGCAGGTACAGCCTATTCAGTGTCAGCTCTTCCCTTCACTGTAGCCTAGATGACCTATCAGGATATGCAGGCTACACCCCAGCTCCTTTTGTGTCACTGTCTAGCGCAGATCCCAAACAGCCCAACTGTCAGTCTGACCCAGACAGGCAATACACAGGCAGGTACAAACACAAAATGGTTTAAGCAAGAAAATACCAACTTTCTAAAAGTGGCATTTTCAAACTGACAATCTAAAAAACAACTTTACCAAAAGATGTATTTTTAAATTGTGAGTTCAGGTACCCTGTTGCATAGACTCTCATTATTCTAATGAGACTACTGGATTTTGAGCAGCAGGATCGTCCACAATGTGGGAGACTGAATCTAACCCACTGGGGGTGACATCTGTCGCTCTAAATCCGGGTTTTGCTCCGGCCAACTAGCAGTGCCTCATCTCTACCAGAGGATAGTGATGATTGAGCAGCCGAGTGCATGACATATTAGGCTTCGCCAGGGAAGTCGTGGTCACTCAGGTTGCATCCGGTTCTCTCGTTTACAATTCAGTCTCATATATAAATGACAAACAGAAGCAGTATATGTTTCAATGATTAGTTTAATAAAACAGCTGCATCTTAGATAGCAAAGCGTGAGCTACAATAACCAGGACGACACAACATGACAGTATTAAAATGGTGACGAGAAGAGTGAAGCATAAAAATGATGTTATCATATTGTCACTATGATTGATGGATTATTTCCTATCTAAGTCATAATCTGAGCACAGCATGTTAAGCTCTAATTCTGCCTTTCAGGTTCCCCTGGGAAGACATCAACCCTCATACCTGAGCAAAGGCCTGTAGTCTGCCTCAGCATCTGTAATGAAACATTTGGCAATCAGCATACAGTAGTGGTTCCCTGGATGGAATCTCCCTCTTAACGTGTAATGGGACTATGAAGTATTTTTACAACAACACAGCTGATGTTCTGAGAATATGTCCCTACGTAAGGATCGGTATCTCCTACGAATGTTGGAGACTAAACTTCTACCACGTGCACCGGCAATGTACCAAACTGTAGCCTTGAATGAAACACAGAGTGATCAAGACTTTCTTGTTTGAGAACACAGTGCTAGGCTAAATAAAAACAGTTAGATAGATGAAAATAAAACAAGACCGTAAAAATGGTTATTGCAAGAATAACAATGCGAAGCCGAATAAAATATATCCAGGTTAAGGTGCACAGTGACCTAGTGTGTTAAAATAACGTGCATGGAGCTATAACTAAAATGGCTACACGACAATCCCACGCTCCATAGCTCTAACTGTTCCCAAAGGGAAACTGCACTTAAAATATATTTAAAGGCAGTGCTCATATTAACCTCTGAGAGAGCTGGGCCTTGCAAGAGTGAAAACCGAATTTGCCAGTATTTCACTGTTACGACATGTAAAACACACCAGTACATGTCCACCTTTAACATACACTGCACTCTGCCCACGCGGGTACCTAGGGCCTACCTTAGGGGTGCTTTACATGTATAAAAAGTGAAGATTTGGGCCTGGCAAGTAGGTACACTTGCCAGGTCAAATTGGCAGGTTAAAACTGCACACACAGACTCTGCAGTGGCAGTTATGAGCCATGTTTACAGGGCTACTCATGTGGGTGGTGCTGCAGGCCCACTGGTAGCATTTAATTTACAGGCCCTGGGCACCTCTAGTGCACATTACTAGGGGCTCACTAGTAAATATTCCAATCATGGAAAAAACAATTACACATGCAATTTACACAGGGAGCACTTGCACTTTAGCACTGGTCAGCAGTGGTAAAATGCCCAGAGTACCAAAACCAGTAAAAGCAAAGTCCCACACACAGTCAAAACACAGGAAGCAGAAGCAAAAAAGACAGGGGAGGCCACATCTAGGATGCCAGGTCTAACAGCCACAAAGTTTCCGTAGTACCCAGTGAGTCCTAAAATGGTCCTCACTTCAGTCTGGGTAGTATATACATCCTACTCCATCACAAACTGACTCTTGGGCATTGTTTTCCTATACCAGACCTCATGCCCAAAGTAGACTACACAGCCCCACATGACAGTTGACTTGATGGCTAGTTTTGCTTTCTGTATCCTGGCTAACATCTGTTCAAAGTACCTTGGATGGTCTTTCTATTAATTGCTAAACACCCAAAATCATCTAAGTAGGCCACATAGAAGTCTTCCAACCCTGTGAAAACATGGTTTACGATTGCTGAAAAGTGATAGGAGCATTCTTCAACCCAAAGGGCATCACATTAAATCGATACAACCCCTCTAGCTTAGAAAATGCTGTCTTTTCCTTAAAATTTGGTGTCAAAGCGATCTGCCAATATAAACTGGTCAGATCCAAGGTACTCAAGTACTTTGCTGTACATAGCCGACTCACAAGTTCATCTGAGGTGTGCATGGGCATTGGTTATTGTTACCTCAGTGAGGGCTTGGTGGTTCATGGTGAACTACAAGTCAGTAGACCCTTACTTTGGTACTAGAACCACAGGACTATATCAATGACTATGAGATCTCTCAATGCAACATTTTGGCACTGTCTACCTTAAAGTATCCCTGAAACCCTATCAAACATTCTGCCCTTCACTCACAGACTGTCAACTGTGTTGATGTTATGAATGAAGACAGGTGTCAACCCGGGAGTCAGGGAGAAGATGCTGGAAACTGTCCTAATACTTCTCTGTACTCTCTCTGATGCACATGTGTTAACTCAAGGGCTAACTGAACCCCATTCACAGTGCTATTCTTCTTATTACCATGAAGCAAGTCAGGAAGAGACTCACTGTCTTCCTCAACTTCTGTTGCCACTGCCATGACATTCACTGAGGACTCTCTCCACGGTTAGCTTGAGCTTGTTCCCATGAAACACCCTCTTGGGTTCCCTTGGGGTACCTGTGTCCACGAAGTGGTTAACCTAAGACACTTTCTGAACTACTTTGCATGGCCCACACCATTTGTTCCCCAAAACCCTGAGGCAAATAGTCTTTAGCACCAATACCTCCTGTTCTCCCTGATACCCAGTCAGCGTAGCTTCCAGGCCATACCATTCCCTCATCTGCACTTGGCTAGCCTGAATGTTTTCCTTTGACTGACTCATGTAATGCACCATCAATTTCTCTTGGCCAATCACATTGCCCACCAAATCCTTCTGTGGAGCCTCTGAGGTTTCTTCCCATCCTTCTTTTACTAAGGTGAGTGGACCCCACAGCTTGTGTCCAAATGGATGTTCAAAGGGACTGGGCCCTACTCCCTTTGGCAGAATCTCTTGGCTGGCAAATAGGAGGTATTGCAGGAGAAGATCCCACTTCCTCCTGAGGTTCTCTGGTAGACTTCCCATCACGTTCTTCAATGTTTTGTTAAACAGCACCACCAAACCATAGAGAAGTAGAATGTGACACCCTTTTCCCACATGTCTCTTGTGTAAGAAGAGATGGAATTGGTTCCCCTGTTGGAAATTCTGTCCTTGGAATTCTGACCCTAGAAAAAAGAGATTTTGCTACCAGCTTTGTAGTCATGCTTCTCAGGGGTATAACTTCTGGGTACCTAGAGGGCATGATCCACTACAACTAAGATATATATATATATTCCCTTACTATGGAGGAGAGGTCAAATCGACCAGCTATGTCTATTTCCACCCTCTCAAATGGAAAACCTACAATTGGTAGAGGTACTAACAGTGCCTTATTGCTCCCTCCTGTCTTACTGGCAAGGAAGCAAAGGTTCTACAGAACCACTCTGTATCTCTGCACATCCCTGGCTGGTTAAATAGAGGGTCCATCCCATCCTGAGGTTTCTTAATCCTTAAGTGTTCCACTAAGGGCATTTCATGGGACAGTTACAAGAGGAAGTTCCTGTGCAATAATGGAATAGCTAACATCGAGTTGGTCCCTGGCTCGGGATTTAATGGTTCAGTTTAAAGTAGACCATCCTCTCAGCCATCTTGGTGAGAGTACTCTGGGCTCCAGTTGACTGATCTGCTGCTAATACAGTTCACGTTGGGCCTCTGCACCGGCCGGAGTCTCTACGAGGAGTGTTTTAAACTCCACCATGGAAGTGGTTTGTCCAGTTTTGAGGTGAGCGAGGATGCAGCGAGAACGCAGGCAGAGGAGCCGATTGCCAAGAGCATCTCTGTTCCGCCGAGCCACGAGGAGCTCAGCTCTGGTGCTGCATCAGCATTGGCACCGGCGGCATTTGGCAGTGGTTCAGAGGAAACCAGAGGGGGTTAGTTCTAAGCCAGGCCAGGCTGTCCTTGCCGACAAGGCCCACACTCTCCTGACCACCTCAACCCTGACCCCGACCACCTGACTGCCCAATCCACAGGATTTGACCGGCCCCACCTCGCCCCGCCCAATACAGCCCAACACAGCCTTTGGAGATGCTCAGGGAACAGGGAAGTGTGGAGGTTCAGTGCATGGCACAACAGCACAGCTGCACAATCAGAGGCACAGAGATAGCGGCGGGGGAGGTCAATCTGCCTTAATTCTTTTAAAGTTTTATAACCTGCCCCAGCTGGCCAATTGATAATTTGGCCCCTCATTGGACCTTGGAACTTACCCCATGTTTTTCATGCTCCCCATGCCACCTGCAGGAGGGTTTGTGGGGTTGACACCCTAGAGCACCAGGGCGTCCCCAATTTCACTTCCAAATTGCACCACACCCCTTTGCTACTATCTCAAACAAAGGAAAAGGAAAAGCCTCAACAGCCCTGCGGCGGTGTATACAATGCACAGTCAGCACCAGGAAGCCAGGACTTCAAACAAATTAGGTGTGGAGGTGCCCGAGGGGGCTGGTTGAGCACAGCGGCTGTAGTCAGCCGCAGCTGAGTGCGAGCCCTGGGGGCTTACAGAAGCGGCCCAGCTAGGTCTGGGTGTAGCTTGTGATTCCCCTAGCGAGTCCCGCTCATACTCCTCCTTGATGCCTCCTTGTAGCCTTCTTTCCAATGTCACCCAGTTATTTACTGGTTAAAAGCGATCAATATCTCAATATCCCAAACCCAGGGCCAACAGGATTGAACTAAAACGATACGTTCGGAAGGGCCAGGTTTCTCCACCTTCCGTGTGCTGAAGCATTGGTCTTGTCCTCCAAGGAGCAGAAACTGAAAGTTAGCAACAAGTTCATGGTTGACTTTCACCGCCGCTGATCCCTCAATTCTTGATCTAGAAGGCAAGAACAATGAGATCTGGGAAGCCCCAGGGAGGGACTCCCTGGCGGGAGGAAACAGCCACAAAAAAGAGCAAGGGAATGTTCCCCAGGGAATTTGCCGTTAGTGCTCATAGGCGCCTTGCCAAATGAAGGAGATCAGCTCATGGAATAGAGGGAGACCACCTTCAAATCTTCTTTAGCACCACAAGCAAAAAAAGTGGGGTACAAAATCACAGATTTTGTAACCGCCTGGTACCCAAGTTCTCAGGAGCCAACAGAACTAACAGAACCAATAGTCTCAGCACCAGGGAAGAACTCCGAGAAAGAATCCAAAAGGGTCCTCTCCCCCACAAGTCGAACCACCACACTGCAAGAGTTTGAATGGTCAGTTTCCAGTAATAACCAAAATGTACACTCCCTTCTTACAGCAGGGAGTCAGAACGCCGCATCCGACGTAGCGGTTTCTCCAGAGTTCACCTCAGTCTTGGATTTAAATAGCTGGGAGGATCAGTCCCAAAGCCCATGCACAAGAAAGGATCTAATCCTTTCTGGACCCCGTTGGCTCCCATGACAACCCCTCAATAGAACTCTTGGATTTGGACTCACTTGGGGAGAAGGTCAGTATCATGCAGGAAATGACCACCTTTACCATAGAATATATCCAAAAACAAGAAGTGGACCCCACAAACACCGAAGTTTCTTTAAGCCCATTCCAGGATGCCACACAAAATTCTCGGCTACAACCTTAGGTGCCACTCAACACATGGGGCTCTCTTTTGTTGACGCTTGAGGTCATGGCAGTTGTAATAAAGCATGAGGCGGACAAACAAGATATTCAAGTCGACTTGCTCAACATCATGGCCAAATATATAGTGGGTATTGACTCTAAGTTACAAGCCCTCAACGATCTGATTCTCAGATCCCAAAAGCACAACTATGTCCAACTCGTGGCATGCAATTGCATTTCCTCAGGGAACAAGTCTCAGGTCAATGCCCCTATCCTCAACAAAATACTTATGGAAGTTAGGACCCAGGCCCTAAACACAAGGGAAAGGCTCTGAGTCACAGAATTTGACAAACGAGAAGCAAAGACCACGCTCATGGAACAGTCGGCAAGGGAGCCCTCAATGTTAAAATCCCCACAGTCAACAGGGCACATAGAACCTGGAAGGTGTTCGACCCGCTCACAAGAAGGAGTTCACAACTCAGAGAAAAATCGCAAAAATACAAGTGCCACCATAACAACTGAGGTGAACGCCCTTCATAGCAACACACAAAGCCCAATGTCACCAACATTGAAAAGGGAAGAGAAGAAGCAAGGGAAAGCACAGATTAAAGTAAGAACAGATAAGCAGGAAAACATCTGGCATTTTTTTGGACAACAGAATCAGTCAGCTGCGCCTAACACCAATAATACCAATGCAAAATCATCATCCGCACCAGACCTTAAACAGACTTCAACTGTAAAGGAATGGCCCAACCCAGGTGCAAGTTTCCAAAATTCATTTACAACCTTCACTGATTGGGGCAGATCAGTAAGACTCAAAGTGCCACTTTTGGAGAATTGGCAAAGAGAAAAGTCAACGAGGAGAAAGAGGCAGATTTGACCAGCATGCCAGGTAGGAAAAAGCCAACCCACACAGAATGCATCCCAGCGAGATTGTCCACAAGTGCAGAGCCCAGTAGTCTAATAGTTCGACAGTCCATAACAATAGATTATACCAATCTGGAGCTGGAGGACCAAAGAGGGAAAGAGAGGAGCTTACCCAGCATCAGTTTGCAGTTACATCAATCACCCAAGCATCGCCCAGCAGCACGCCCCAATGGACCCCCACTGATCTACTGTAGGGAAAGTTCAGTGGTGGTTCCAACACCCGTCACATCTCCAGAGGCTCATAAACTATTCCTCATTATACACTTTAAGTCAGAGGGGAATGTTGACATCCTCAGTAGAGGAAACATCTTACAACTGATAGGGGAAAAAAGAGACCTATCCCAGGTCTCATCGGCAGACCGACTTTCTGTCGAATTTGAACCCCACCCACTAAGGAGCGACCAAGAGGCCACACTTACTACACGGACCACGGTAGGACTAGTGTCATTTGCTGGCACCTTTCATGCATGGGCTATCGAACTGCGAGAAGTAGACTACTCTCAATACCAAGGCCCACTGCAGGCTTCAACACACGGCAAAAAATCAATGCTAAGAGGGGCAATAGGAGCAGACACAATTGCATTGGCCATGGAAAATCTAAAGGCAGTGAAGCACAATGTTGAAACAGGCATAAGCCATATTCTTTGAGCTCCCAAAGAGCCCCAGCCCCTATCTCACAAAAACATCCCTAATTACAGTCAAAAGCCCGGGGCCAGGACTCACTCAGACCATACGTCAACATCTGCTCATGGAATGTCCACGGCATTGAATCAATATTACAAGACACAGAAGCACTTTCTCCAGGAGTATGACATCCTGTTTCAGGAAACCTGGAGCTTAGAGCCAATCGCAGTGTATGGGTATACTGCCTTTTACAACTCAGCAAAGAAATTCAGTAAAAATGGCCACTGAAAGGGAGGCCTGGCAACCCTGGTCTCGTCAGCACTCATAGGATACAAAGGGCCTCATTATGACCCTGGCGGCCGGCGGTAAGCTGGCGGTAACACTGCCAACAGGCTGACGGTGTTCCGCCAACTAGTATGACCGTGGCGCTATAGCCACGGCCATACCGCCGGCCCCTCCACTATACCGCCAGGCTTCCGCCTGGGGATTATGAGCCCCGGACCGCCAACCTGGCCACGGCGGTAAACACCGCCATGGAAAGGCTGGCAGTAAGGGGGACTTGGGGTGCCCATGGGGGACCCTGCACTGCCCATGCACTTGGCATGGGCAGTGCAGGGGCCCCCAGGCATAGCCGCCCCTTCACGCATTTCCCTGCCGGAATTTCAGGCAGTGAAATGCACGGTGGGTGCTACTGCACCCGCTGCACATCAGCATTGCCGCCGGCTCGTATTACGAGACGGCAGCAATGTTGATGTGACTTTACCACTGGGCCCAGGGACGTTAACACTGTTACCGTCCGCTGGCCCAGTGGAAAAGTCGTAAGAGGGAGCCAGAAATACCGGCGGCTCCCGCAGCCTTGGCGGTCTTCTGAGAAGACGGCAGAGGTTGTAATAAGGGCCAAAGTCTCAATTGACACGGAGTCAAACTGGATTCAGGCAACCCAGGATTCCCTTGGTAGGCCACATTGCAGTCAATTAGAGTTAATCCTTATAAACGTGTATATTCATCCAAAAAAAACTCAAAGGGGGGGAAAAGTGGAAACAGTGGCCGAACTAATTAAGGTCCTACAAAGACAAATCATAGAGTCCATATTCATCATCAGTGGCGATTTTAATCTTAACTTGCTCACAACAAAAGGAGAACCAGCGAAGAACCATAAGCAAGTACTCAAAGGAAACACCTTGAACTCTTAGGCCTAACATTATTAAACGGAAACAGCAAGAAGGACTCTCCAGCATCCGTGACCTTTGTAAGTGGAAATACAAAATCAACCATCGATTACACCCTGATAAACAATTCCGCTGCACCCCTGGTGTGGAAATTTCACATTAAGGCCCATATTTATACTTTTTGACGCTAAACTGCGCTAACGCAGTTTAGCGTCAAAAAGTTTTGCGCCGTCTAACGCCATTCTGAAGCGCCATGCGGGCGCCGTATTTATGGAATGGCGTTAGACGGCGCAATCAGACCGGCGCTGCCTGGTTTGCGTGGGAAGAAACCACGTAGACCAGACAGCGCCGGCGTAGGGGGAAAATGGCGCATGGGCGTCTTAAAATGGGGCAAGTCAGGTTACGTCGAAAAAATCGTCTTAACCCGACTTGCGCCATTTTTTAACGACGCCCATCCCCCATCAACATGACTCCTATCATTGTAAAGATAGGAGTCATGCCCCCTTGCCCAATGGCCATGCCCAGGGGACTTCTGTCCCCTGGGCATGGTCATTGGGCATAGTGGCATGTAGGGGGGCACAAATAAGGCCCCCCTATGCCACCAAAATAAAATATAAAAAATAAAAAATAAAACTTACCTGAACTTACCTGAATGTCCCTGGGGTGGGTCCCTCCATCCTTGGGGGTCCTCCTGGGGTGGGCAAGGGTGGCAGGGGGGGTCCCTGGGGGCATGGGAGGGCACCTGTGGGCTCATTTTGAGCCCACAGGCCCCTTAACGCCTGCCCTGAGCAGGCGTTAAAAAGTGGCGCAAATGCGCCGTTTTTAGCCACGCCAACTCCCGGGCGTCTCTTTTGCCCGGGAGTATAAATACCACGTAAAGTCCTGGGAGTCATTTTTTAGACGGGAACGCCTCCCTTGCATATCATTAACGCAAGGAAGGGGTTCACGCTAAAAAATGACGCACATTCCGGGAACTTTGGCGCTATTCGCCTCTAACGCCATAGTATAAATATGGCGTTAGTTGGCGTTAGTTTTGCGTCGAAATTGCGTCAAAAAAAACGACGCAATTTCGGCGCAAACGGAGTATAAATATGGCCCTAAATGTAGAGCACAGAGTAATCATTTCCCACAAACACTGGAATTGGCTTACAAACCCAAGAAGCTACAAACCTCAAAGGACTTAATTTCAACTCCAGTGATGTTCAACCTCAAGTGACTAAAATGGCGTCACACAGGGATAGCTGCCATGATGGATGAGGTGTGTCAAAGGCCAGGGTCCCTAGAAGAGAAAACAAATACAGCTGTCATGCAAAAAAAGGAGCCCACTTTTAAAGGGAATTGGAATGAAGTTTGGGCTAAGCTGAGCTGCGGTCTGCTTTCAAAATTTCTGTCCACCTATAAAACAACTCTTCAGAGTTTGGCCTCTGACTCAAAAAGGGTTCTAGTCAGACAGTCCTGGTTCAACAAAACCTTGCGCACACAGAAATTACAAATTGTGCTGCAGGCCAGGAAAATGGTAAAAGCGTTCAGTCAGGGAGAGGGTGGAGAGAAACTCACCCTGAGGGCCATGAAAAAAAGTAGCACTCTGGGTGTTGGTCTGCAAAGAAAAAAAATTAAGTGTATTTATGGACCAAGTAACTTTGGGCAAGCAAAATGAGAAAACAGCAAACTCCTTTGGGGCCTGGTGAATGAACTGGCCCAGGGAAAAAATAGACACCATAGTTTTTTAATCGATTCAGCTACTTGGGCGAGTCATATTTGCAGTCTGTATGGACCGACAGATGGGAGTGGAACATCAGTCAATCCTCCACTTAAACTGACTGGGTAACTGCCTCTGAGCAACAACTACCCCCAAGTCAGCAAGCAGAGGAAATGCTTTTGACCATCTCTGAGAAGAAACATCAAGTTTGAAATCCAGAACAAATAGCCGTTCTATTTAGAAAGATGAAACCCAAAGGGGCTGCCGGACCTAATGGGATCCCAAACACAATCTTTAAATGTGATCCAGAATACTGGACGCAGTACCTCTTGCCACTCTTCATCACCGCTGCTTCTGCTAATCAGATCCCAGAATTGTCGAGAGGCAGCATTATACACACTATCTTTAAAAGTGGAAACCCAGCCCTACCTTTGAACTACAGGCTAACAGGTCTCACCGATGTAGAAGCTAAGCTATACAGCTCCTGCCTGTTACAGCATCTTGAAACCTAGGCTGATGATAGTATGCTTCTCCCAAGATTTCAAACGGGCTTCAGGGCAGGCATGGGAATGTCAACAAACCTAATTGCCCCCTCCCTTATCTTGGAAAATGCCAGCACAGGAAGTTGAGTCTTTCTTCATGTTTTGTTGATCTTAAGTTGGCTTTCGACCGGGTCCCCAGGAAAAGGCTTTGGTCCAATTTGGCTAAATCGGGCATCCGCACAACCTGCTAAGGGACATTATAGACATTTACACCAACACCTGGGTTCAATTCAAAATCGGAGATGGCACCAGCCTCACAAAAATCCTACTGTGTTAGGATGAATGTGCTTTAGAGTATCTGGTTCCCTTTTTTAAATGTCAATAGCTAGTAGGTGGAGTGCAACCGGTCCCTTTCGGGTACTTTCACTCATGTGTAGCATGCTTCCTAAAATGGGTGTTGGTAGGTCAAGTTCATTTTCTTGACAATCTCTTTTGTACTGACCCCTCTTGTGGCACTGAAAACGAGTCCCCACCGTGAACTCAGAAGGACTTCCTTGCCTTCCCTTCTCATGATGCTCTTTCCCAGATACATCATTACCATTCCCATGTTTCATAGGCCCTCCTCAACTCCCATGAGAATTACCCTGGTCCTTACCCTTTGGTATGGAACCAGTTTGTGGAATGTTATTCTCCCAGTTTAGCTTAGACCTGTTCCGTTCCACCTCTTTGTGGACCCTGATAGCTAACTACTTATGATGTCAATGCAAGTTTTATTAGATCACTCTCTGTCAGATCAGACAGGTATTGGCTAACAGAAGTAAAACACTCCTCCTTGAGTCACTTTATCACCATTACCTCGTTAAGGGATTCAAATCCTGGTCTAAAATCACTCTTGCCCACTCATTCCAATCACACAATACACCATGAATCCAAGTCGCAAATGGAACACTATCCAAGCTCTCTCTCAGTTATGGAATCTATGCAAGTATTGAGCTATTTTCAGCCCAAACTGCTTAATGAGATCTTCCTTCATTCATTCATAGACCATCTCTTCTGCTACAGACATCCTCCTAATGATGACCCCTTTCCAGCGGCATGCGTCCCATTAAGGCAGCTGCCTTAAACAACCCATTTAAGGGCTGCACCTTACAAGCAATCTCAAATCTCAAAGACCATTCCAAAATATCCTGACCTTCCACACACACACTTGCATGAGGTCTTTTGGAACCTTGACCAAAACGTAGTCTAAACTAAAAGTAGAGTCATGTATGCCAGTGGAGTTCTCATTGCAACCACCATAAGTATTTGTCTCTCTCAAGAGCTACCCTTTCCCTTTCCAATGTACTTTCCTTTTCTTTTTTGTTGCTCCTCCCACTCACTTTGGTTTCCTCCATTCTTCTCTGTTTTTCCTCTCTCTTTCTCATTTTCTCTTGCCAGGCCCATTCTTCCTGTTTCTCTCTCTTCCTATTTTCTTTCTCCTGGTGGGCTAGTTTTATACTCTCTGGCGTTCTCACTTCCCTCAGCCTTAGGTTTTTGAAGTGCCAACTGCAAGCTCATGGTCTCAACCTACCCAAGGGATTTATTCATGGAAGTGGTGACAGTAGTGCCCTGGAAATTTGAGGTGGTGCACACACCTAAGATATTCCAGAATGTGAAGGTGGTGAGTATCTTGGTGAAACTCTGGAAATTATTTTAGGAGACACACTTGGTGTGTATCTGAGATATATCTGTGCTTAGGAGATCCTAGAGCCTGAATCCATATCACTTTGTGGGTTCATTCTATGGTTCCCTCCCCAGACTCAACTACAGCCTCATCCTTTATCTCAGATTGGTCCCTAGTGAAATTAGCAAGAGACTCTCTGTCGATCATCTAGGAATCCTCCACGCTGTGTCCCTACATAAACCCTATATCTGATCTATTGATATAATGTTTAAGTCAATTCCCAACCCTTTGTTCTCCATTGCCTATGCATGTTGCTTTTGTGCAGTGAAGAAAAACAACTGGACTTATTGTAACACAAGGAAGTGAAATACTGGAGTCAGGGCCTGAGACGTTTGAGAGTCGTTGGTGGAGGAAACACGAATGCCCTCACTTTCAATTAGGTGTTCCACCAGTTCAGCCTCAGCCAAGGCCTGATCCCTGCCAGCCCAAACTTGCTGTGCTGTGGGGTGAGGGGCCCTATGACTCTATGAGCAAGGTAATTAATGCCTCTGAGGCACAGGATGATCCCTGCAATTTTTCCAGATGGTCACAGGCATTATAAGTGCCAAGCCAGTTCCAGGCTTCAGTGGGGGTGTTAAAAAACATGTTTTTTTCTGTCAAGTTGTAGACAAAGTCTGGCTGGGAACAGTAAGGTGTCAGGGATTGATAGTTCACATGGTCCTTTCTCCACAGCGAAGAAGGACACCCTGTGCCATTGCATAACCGCTGTATAATCAGGAAAAATTTAAACGTTTACGTTCTCCACTTGTGATGAACGCTGGTTGGAGCAGAAAATCACAATCACAGAAAGGAGGCAGGCTACCACTAACCAGAGTTGTGTCTTGGGCTCTGGGGGATGAGCCAGTACTCTATATACCCTTTTTAGGGCATAAAACATAGATAGGAATTCGAAGGAGGCCACCTCTTGCAGCCAATCCTTTACAAAATGGGACCATAGAGCTCCTTTCAATGTTCTCCAGCAATTCAACAAGTCTAAGGTTGTCATGCCTGACTCTATTCTCCTGGTCCTTTATTCTAGTTTAGAGGACTTTGACGTGGTCATCCATTGTGGCAAGTTTAGATGTGTGCTCTTTTATGACAGTGGCCATATCAGGCACAACAGTTTTGACAGTGTGCACCCAGTCAGCCATTTCCCTATGATCAACTGTGAAATGGCTGAGATCTACCAAAGAGTTCAATTTGTTCTCCAAGGCTTCTCTGGTGGAGCTCATAGTGGCTAAGATGATGTTCAATTTATCCTCGGCATCAGGACTCCTAGTTGTCCTAGATGAGGCTTGGGAATTTAGGATAGTCTCCCCAGATGTAGGAGATGGGTGTAAGTTCTTATTTGGCCTGTATGTGGGCCTAATTGCACAGTGTTGAGAGCATAGTTGACAATGGGGTGTGGAGGGAAGCTTGTCCGTTATTGGGCCTGGTGTGGTGATCTACCTGTTGTGGCTTGGTGAAATAGGGGCAAACAGAAGTTGTTCAACAGGGCCTGATAGATGTGCATGCCAGTGGTTAGTGCTCTCCTGTAGCCCCAATCACTGTATTTGTGAGTGGGGGTCCTTGTGCTCCCGAAGAAGCAGAGTAATCCAGTCTGTCAGTGGTCTTAGGGCACCAGGAAGTGTAGGCAAAAGCAGAAGTTGTAGTTCAGGTATGGAGGGAGTGAAGTACACCACTGATCACCTCCCAGCCCCATCACAGAACTTTAGCACAGTTCCCCTGTGTTGCAGAGCAAGGTGGGGAGCCAGTTGTAAATCCAAAAACAAAAAGGGGAGAGCAGGGATTAAGTTGTATTCCCTGCATATTGATAGAAGACCACAATAAGCACCAGGTGGGTAGGTACTTAATTCCAGACAGGGGGTAGAGGTAAGCCAGCATTGGAAGAAACACAATTTCCTCATAGTGGTCCTCCCCTGAAGCTATGAGTCCACAACCATGCCCTTAGGGCTGCACCCTGGTCCTCATTGAAGTCACAAGCCAGTTTCAATACTGACAGAGCAGCTCCGGGGTGGCCCTGGTCTCTTTCCAGTGCAGAAGGTGTTCACAGCAGGTCCTCGGCTGCTGCAGTCATTGTATAGCTGGTTTGAGGTTCTGATCAGGGGGAGGTTACTGTCTTGGGCTGCACCACACAGTATTTTCTGTGATCCCCGAAAAGGGAGCAAGGCAGTAATGAAGTCCCGGGGCACTCAACAGCAGCTCTCGCACTCCTCAGGTTGGGGCAGAGCACACCCAGTTCACAAAGTGAGGGCCCAGGTGGGAAAATGGGTCTGAAGTCTCTAGGGGGAATAGGTGAACTCCTCATAGCATGGGAGCTGACTCCACGCCCCACCCCCCAGGCCTTTACATTCTCTTTGTGTGATTTCTCCTTTGTAAAAAAAGTTTCTTTTTAGACCTTTTAAAACAAAAGATGATTGTTTCTTCTTTGGATTTGGTGTTAGTTCTTTCTACAAGTTCTCCTTTTGACCCTAGCCTTTGAAGGAGGTTTAAGTAAAATATCTAACTTTATAGTTATTTTTATGGCAATTAGAGCAGCTAGAAGGATGGGAGAGGCAGGTTCCTTACTTTGCCATACTCATTACCTAAATATTTTGAGGACATGATTGTGTTATCTTTAGGTGCTATTTTCTTTCCAAAAATTAATTCAACTTTTCCCATACAGTTAGCACAAGATCGTTCTTCCTTCTTTGTGTGCTAGTTCTTCTCCTGATGCATGTTGTCATTACTGTGGCTTTGGATACTGTAAGAAGATTGAAAAGCTATCTGTAAAGGACAGTGGATTTTAGACAGACCCGATTGTCTGTTCATTCATTTTGGTACAGCTAAAAGGGGATTGGGATTCTCATAGGCTACTCTTTGCAGCTGTATCAAGGAAGTCATTTTCTTAAGCTTATTCAAATACTGGCAGGGATCTCCCAGAGTTAGTTTAGGCCCACTATACAAGAGGTATGGCTTTCTCTTGGGCCAAATGGGGAGACATTTATAATATGGACATTTGCAGAGCTGCTATTTGGGCTTCCCTTCTACATTCAAATGTAATCAAATTATGGCATAGGAAATATCTTTACAATTCTGTTTATTAGGGTGCGATAATAATGTTTTTTTTCAGTTTTGTGCACCTGGTATTACTTTTGAGTAGTTCTGGGCCACATCAAACCATGATGAAGGCATTTTACTCTGGTATACCCTCAAGATAGTAAGGGAAGGGATGAGAAAGGCAACAAAGAGGTAATTTCTCTATTATGTACTTGTAATCCTTATTGCTTTGATTCTCCCTTCCTGGATTTTCCTTTCTGTATATCTGAATTGTGAACTGATTTAAAACATTTTAAAAGTAAAAATATGCCTCTGGTGAATTTTAAAATGTTAAACAGTCACCTATTACATTTCAATACATTGTATGCTCTGTTGTACTTACAATAATTACAATACCAAGTGAATAGTTGTCTGGTTCATCCACAGTTAGTTTTGTTCCATACCACAATCCAAGTGCATAGGTAGAAAATAAAACAAAATCATAGATTCCCATTGATAAGTGTTTTGCAAATGACTTCTTCATACCAGCATCTCTGGCATCCCATAATTTAACCTCATACCTGAAAGAAACAAGACCAAGGTATATTTTATAGCATCACATTTAAGACAACAATTATAGATTAAATAAAAGCTTGGATGTCTCACAATCCTTACAAAAATGATGTCAGTAAACTATATGCACTTTTCTTTCATGACTATTGCTGCTACACACACAACTGATGAGTACTGTCACATTATAATCCACCACTGATCATTTGCATGGCCAAAACATTCACTTGTGACATTACATAACAAATTTCATTACACCGAAATTATAAAATATCATAACACAAAAAAGTAAACAACCTGCAAGTTATACTGCTTTCTGGAATAACAAATTACAAAATAAATACGTGATAAGCCAGGAAGGTAAATATTGTGCAAGAAGTTAAAAAACTCATGGCCTAATTTAGAGCCTGGCCATATCACTATCCCATTAGATCCTATGGAGGTCGTAATACTGCTGATGGGATATTCATAACGGTTGTCATAGTGTATTTCCTCTGCCAAGATCTAAATCTATCCCTCAGTCTTATTGAATCTAACAAGAAGAGAAAAAACCTAGGCCCTAAGTTGATTTTACTGGGGATACTTCATAGGTGGTGTTGTCCACGCCACACATGCTTCTTAGTTGCAATCAGCTTTTTAGCTACATAGAGGGACTTGGAGCACCAATGGCGAAGTGTGGAAGCCACCCCACTAAGAAAATGTACCATAAGTATAGAAATATTCACAAAAGCTGAGGAAGTGATATACAATGCACATGGTGCACTGGAAAAACTCTCAAAAATATGTAGTCAATGGTGGAACTATCCGCAGGTTTGATGGTGATGACTGTAGTGTGTTCTCATTCCTATTTGGAATGATAGAGCCGATGACATAAGGGGATTCCAAGGTCTATGACGTTGTGGTCTCCTTGTGTCAGTTGAGCCTCGGTGTCTTTCTGAACGGACCTGTTTTCTGGTACTGCTTTACTTATAATAAAGAAGCAAGTTTACCTCCGTGTGTTCCGGTTCTTCATTGCCGCATCCACTACAATTTGGCGACGAGGTGGAACTTTAGTGGCTGGCCTGCGCTCCTCTACCAATTGTGGAGTTCACTTCCTCAGCCGCGTTTCCTGCAAAGAGTCCTCAGGACGTCCGTACAGGTGATTTAAAAAAAATCTAATTTATTTTCCATTTCTGCGTTAACTGCGGCACAGTGGTGGAGTACGAGCGAGAGTAAGCAAAGACCAGTGCTTCCGCACGTGTCTCCAGCTCGAACAGAAATCCTTACGTCTGCACGCGTCTCCAGGGAAACAGAGACGCGGCGTCCAGGCCTGTCGACAGTGACGCTCAGGTTGCTGCCGCACGTCTCCAGGGAGACAGACATCCTGCGCGCTGTGATGTTTGGAATGTGAACAATTCCTCACGCGCGCGTCTCCAAGGGAACGGAGACACAGCATACGCGAGGAATCGGAGCGTGCCTCCAAAGCGACACAGTAGCGGAACAGTTGCCTACTTACGCGTCTTCTCACAAAGGGGACAAGGAATATATATAAGTACTTAATAGAAAAAAAAATCAAAAAAATAGGAGTATAATTAAATACCTCTTCACCGTCATAATAAAGGATTTAGTGACAATAGGAAACAGGCCCGGGGTGTTTGGACATTATCTGCAATTTAATTCGAACTCTGCACTGAGGCGAGGTGCAGTATGGCACAACCTAATTTTACTGTTGTTCCTCCGCAAGCATTTTGGGCTGTTGGAAGCACACCACCCATTAGGTGGGTGGAATGGAAAGACTATTTCTTAAATTATTTAGGTGCCATCGATGTGGAGAACAAAATGGCTGCAGAACAGAAAAAAAAGAATCTTGCTACATTCATTGGGGCCTATGGGTTTAAAAACATACAATAAAATGCCGAAGGGTTCTATAAGTGGGGATGCATGTGTTTTTAATGCTGCAATGCAAGACCTGAATAAATATTTTGCGCTTAATGTTTGCGTTGGGATTGTCCGATACAAATATTTCCAGAGGAAACAAGAAAAAGGAGAACCTGTAGATGACTATGTTGCAGACTTAAAGAAATTGGCCCTTGACTGCAAATTCGGTGCAATCCATTATGAGCTTATTAGGGATCAAGTGGTCATGCTTAGTAACAACCAATCTATCCAAGAAAGATTATGGATTAATGGCGATTCTCCACTGGATGAAATCTTGGCTATAGTAAGGAAGGCAGAGATTTCTGAAAGGTGCGTTTCAGAATTAAGATCAACAGAGAAAAGTGGAGATGGTATTTACAAAGTGGCGAATCGCAGAACGGTGAAGGAGCAGAAAAGTCTACAAAGTGGTGAGGGTGACAGAAGATGCTACAGATGTGACAGTAAGGAACATCTGGCATACACCAAGTTATGTCCAGCTTCAAAGCTAAGGTGCAGCAAATGTGGTGTTGTGGGCCATTTTGCAAAAGTATGCAGAAATAAAAAGAAGGGAGTCAAATGTATTTGTGAAGATAACGATTTTGTAGGAAGTGATGGTGAAGAAAAAACAGTTGAGTCCAGAGGTATTGCGGAAGATGGAAACTTCATTCTTAACTGAGACGAATACCAAAGGGAAACCTGTGTGTGACATGGAAATTGGGGGGATTCCTATTACAATGTATGCAGACTCTGGCTCACCGTTTCCAACAGTGAATGAGGATGTATGGAACAAAACATTTGTAGAGAAAATAGGCACACAACTACTACAAACGGACATTCAACCAGAAAGCTATATGGGAGAAAAAATTGACTTATTAGGTTTCAGGTGGCTGTTGTTCACTTTCAAAACTAGGAGTGCCGGGGGAAGCTATATGTATCTAAAAAAGGACCATCAGTTCTAGGCTGGAAAGATCAAGGACATCTACAAATAATTTTGGATCCCAACGGCAAAGAAAAAGTGTTGGTGGTGGGTGAAAAGCATTCCTTGGCTACAGAAATGGAAGGGAGGTTTCCTAAGGTTTTTGATAAACAACTGGGAAAATTAATAGGTTTTGAGCACCAAATCGTATTAAAGAGAGAGGCAATACCCAAAATCCATAAAGTTACATCAGTGCCGATGATGATAACAGAGGAGGTCTTGAAGGAATTGTAAAAAAAATGTATGCTAATGGATGTAATTGAACCGAAAAGTTCAGAGTGGATTTCACCTGTAGCAATTGCTCGGCACAGCAATGGAAAGATTTGCTTATGTGTGGACTTAAGATACTTGAATGATAATATTGTCATTGATCGTTTTCCTCTACCGAAGATCACGGAGATGGTCTCTAGCCTCAAGGGAGCCTGTTGGTTCTCCACAATTCGTCTATCATCAGGTTCCTTTCTCAACGGAATCGAAAAAACGTACAGCCTTTATCACACCTTTTGGGTGTTTCCAATACAAAAGGATGCCTTTTCGACTAGCTGCAGCGGTTTTTCAATGCTTAATGCACAAGTTGTTTGGGAAATCCAGGGGTGTGATGTGTTTCCAGGATGATATTTTAATATTAGGAAAAAATAGGAGTGTGCATGATGAGAAATTGCAACATGTGTTGGAGGTGTTGGGGAGCAACGGTTTAACTGTAGAACTAAGCAAGTGTAAATTTGCAGAAAGAAGTGTGGAATATTTGGGTCATGAAATCAGTGGTGAAGGGGGAAAACCTAAAGCGTCATTAGTGAATTCTATTGTAAATGCGTCATCTCCTATGACTAGGGAGGAGGTAAGATCATTTTTGGGTATGGCGGAATTTTGTGCCAAATTTATCCCAAATTTTGCAAGGAAAGTTTATAACTTAAGGTTATTACTTAAAAATAATTCACAATTTGCATGGAATGAAGTGTGTGAACAAGAGTTTGAAAACATTAAAAGGGATTTGAGTAATGTAGCAAATTTATGGATCAAATCTGTTTATTGGAATTTTAACATGCAAAACAATACAAAGCTCTGTAGTAATCCTCCAACCATTTCAATAGTGACATGCCCCAAAGGTCCCAAAACGTGTATTTAGAAATATTCAGCAGTATCATTACTCACTCTGGAGAAAAGCCTCCTCCCCGGCCTACAGCGGCTCATATTGGCCTCGGGGCAGGCAGAGCACAACAGTCTCGATCTGACAGAGCAACCACACAAAAAGTAACATAAATATAATTGTACTTCCTCGCATGCATGCTTCGCCCCGCCATAACCCCACCCCTTCGCAGCTCCATTCACAGTAATGTTCCCGCCCCTCTTGTGACCCCATAGATCAAGTCATTCTTCTAAACCTCTCAGGTCAGCCCCAGAACTCTTAGATATGCTGGGCACGTCAGCTCAGGAAACTCTGTAGATAAAATCTGGAAGAAAGGTCTCCACAGAGTACAAATGTCACCCACTCTCTGTTTGGAAGCCAGGGTAAGCTTCTCCGTCGCCAGAATGAACCACAACTTCTGTAGCCAAGACCCATCCGTCGGCAACCTATCCGAGCCCCACAGGGCAAGAATCGTCTGCAAAGCAGCATTGAGAGCCAAAGCCATCTGTCGCCCCCTCCACGAACGAAGGAGGAAAGTGCGAGGATTGGTTAAGCCCAGCAATATATACGATGGGAATCTAGGAATCTCTGTCTGAAACACCTTATCAATGTTGTCTAAAACACCCGTCCAATATCTCTGTAGCTTGGGGCAATGCCAAAAGAGATGTATCAGTGTGCCCGTATTACCGCACCCCCTCCAGCAAAGGCCAGACTTAGTGGAGTCCCATGCATTTATCCTTGCTGGAGTATAGTACCAATAGGAAGCTACCTTATATGTGGTCTCTGTCCCTGCAGCACTATAGGCCGTATGATGCGTTCTATAGTATATATGTCCCATTCCTCCTCCGTGAGCTCCCTCCCCAGCTCCTTCTCCCATCTCTGCTGTCCCTTAGATTTTGGCGGGCACTCCCCACCCTGCAGGAATCGATAAAGCTCTGATATCACCCGCTTATCATCCTTCTTTGTGAATATCCACCTCTCAAATGGGGTAAGCGGTCTATCAAAGCCCTATTCGCCGCATGAGGGCCCAATGCCGCACTTGGTGATACAACAGTCTATCCACTTTGGTCAATCGATACGTCTCCCGCATCTGATCAAAGGGAATCACCCCATTCTCTTCAAAAAGGCTCCCCACACTCTTGCAGCCCCCGTCATGCCAACGGCGAAAACTCTCTACCTGCAGGCCGGGTGCAAAGTCAGGGTTCTCACCAATCGGTCACATAGGGGACGGAAACGTTGTCAACCCCTGTCATTGTGCCACTGCATCCCATACACGAAACATTGCTCCCGTAATCGGAGAGGAATAGAGCCCAGGGGCCTGTGCCAGCATCGAAGCCAGAGCTCTTTCCAGATATGAGACCCCGCAACCGCCTGATCCATAAAACACCTATGTTTCTCAGAGAGCGGCCTACTCCACTCCAAAAGAAAGCGCAGCTGGGCAGCTTGGAAATACCGCAGAAGACAGGGAACAGCCAAACCCCCCACATCTCTGGGGCGATAAAGAGCATTCCTCAGAATCCGCGCCGGTCGTCCATCCCAAATAAATTTCAGAAAAGCAGACTGGAGGGTCGCTATCGTTCGAGACGGAGGAGTCAGAGGAAGCACCTGAAAGACATAGAGTATGTGCGGCAGCACGGTAATTATCACTGCCGCCTCCCTGCCAACCAAGAGAGTTTATGCTCCCCCAGTTCCAAAGGTCCTGCAAAACCTCCCTAGTTAGCGTGGCATAATTCAAGCTTGCTGTCTTCACCGCAGAGGACTCCAGTTCAATACCCAAATAGGGTACCTGCGACGTCAACCAAATAAAGGGATATCAGGTCAAGCTTTCTACATGGTCGGGAGAAGTGGACAAACTAAGGACCTGCGACTTCTGCATATTCACACGAAACCCAGACGCACAACCAAACACCTCAAGGGCCACCATAAGGTCTGGCAGCGAGACCATGGGCTCCGCAAGGGTAAGGATCACATCATCCGCATATAGACTAGTAAGATGATGATCGCCCCCAAACTTGATGCCAGAGACTAGGGGGTTGTCACGGAGGCGCTGAGCAAAAGGCTCCATATACAGCGCAAATAGTAGAGGGGAAAGCGGGCACCCCTGACGTGTTCCACGACCAACCGGAAAAGGTAAGGATAGAGTTCCATTAACACCCACCACAGCCTTGGGCGAGCGATAAATGCATTGAATCCAGGTCCTGAACCCAGGCCCCAACCCACAGCGCTCCAGCACATGAAAAAGATAAGGCCAATGGACTCTATCAAACGCCTTCTCTGCATCAATAGAAAGAAGAAGTGCCTCCCTGCGCGATCTGCCAGTTTTATCTATTAAGTGCAGAAGGCGCTTCGTATTGTCACTGCATTGCCGGTGGGGTATAAAGCCCACCTGATCCGGATCTATAAGGCCCGGCGTATAGGGATTGAGGCGATGAGCCAGAATACCAGTAAACAACTTGGCGTCTATATTCAGAAGCGAAATGGGCCTGTATGAAGCACACTCTTCTGGGTCTTTCCCAGGCTTATGAATGACCGTGATGGTAGCCTCCAGCATGCTAGGCATGAGGACCCCAGACACCCGGAAGGAGTTAAAGAGCCGTTCCAAAACCGGCGCCAACTCCGGATAGAAAGTTTTATAAAAAAGTGCTGTGAAGCCATCCTGACCAGGGGATTTCCCACTCTTTAGACAGGATATAGCAGAAATAACCTCTTCCACCCTTATAGGCTGGTCCAAGGAGGACACCTCACGCTCCCCAAGCGGAGTAATTGCGCTATTCACGAGGAAAGCGGAAGGATCCACGTCACACCTCGCATCCGCGGCATACAGTTCCCTATAATACTCAGCAAAAACCTCTGGCATTTGGTCATTCTTTCGCCCTTCCCCGTTAGAGGGGGAGCACACCACCTTTATCGCCGCAGCAGAGCGCTGCGCCCTCAGACGGTGCGCAAGGAGCCTTCCACATCTATTGCTCCTAATATAGTATTTGTGTTTCCCAGTCTAGCCGTTTCAGCTGCTGGCGCGCTCTCTGCAGCTCCCTCCACACTCTAGGTGCACCAGTATATTTATGAGAGCGTTCTAAGGCTGACACTTTTTGCTCAAGCACTGCTCTCTGATCCTTCCTTGTTTTATTATCTTTAGCCGTGAGCGACATTACCTCCCCTCGGACTACTGCTTTTAGAGCCTCCCATAGTGTCTCCAAACTAATACTACCATCATCATTAAAGCTAAGATAGTCCACTATCACACGCCTCAGCGTCTCCTCAGCTGCTCTACTCTGCAATATGCCAGGCCGGACTCCCCACGCGCCCCATATCAGGACAGGCCTCCACAGTAATAGGTGCATGATCCGTGAGGGCACAGGGCCCGATTGTGGTCTCACTAATCCGAGAGATGAACTCTGCAGAGGCCAGAAAAAAATCAATACGTGAATACATCTTAGAGGCTGCAGAATAGAATGAATAGTCCCTAAGCGTAGGGTGTGTGCTCCTCCGAACATCCTCCAGACCACATTCAGCCAGCCACTGTCTCCCAGCCATAGACAATGCCCCAGTCTGCCCAAATCGATGCCCAGACCTGTCCAACTCATTGTCCATTACCAGATTAAAATCTCCCCCCACTAAGATAGCCCTGTCAGGGGTATTGAGCATTGGGGAAACGGCCTGCCTCATAAAGGTTTCCTGTTGCACAGTAGGAGCATATAATGTAGCAATGGTAAAGAAAAAGGCCCCCACCCGCATCCTGAGAGCCAGGAACCTACCCTGTACCTCATGTATCCTGGCTACCACCTCCCCAGGGAAGGCCCTCAACAGGAGTATCGCCACCCCGGCATGTTTCTTAGGGGCTGAGGACCAAAACTGCCTGGGGAACCACCTTGAACGCATTCTATGTGTATCCTTGGACAATAAGTGTGTCTCGTGCAGAAGGCAGACATGGCTTCCCGACCTCTCAAGACCAGACAAGATTGCCAGTCTCTTAGCTGGACTGTTAAGTCCCCGGACATTCAAGCTTAAACACTTAAAGGACATATGATGTTAATCCAACTACTCTCTAAGGGCGGGAACCACTACAAAAGGGCGTGGACCAGAACCAACACTGGGGCAAGTCCCACTCGCATGGATAACAAGCAAGATCAACATCCATATGAATCCCAGAGGAAGCACACCAACACACAACCATAACGCACAACAGGTGCTTACAACAAAGAAGTCCTCCAACACACATCTCCAAAGAGGTAAAGTCTCGTCGGGGCAGTCAAACCACCAGAGTTCGTCGCATGGGATCCAGCGACTCCACCACTCAAGCCCCTCTCCTATGGTCCTAAGACCCAAACTAAGACTAACACAAACCCAGATCACTGCAGCAGCACCCAGGTGCCTATTGCTTAGGTAATGGACCCAGCCACCAGGCTGTTCAGTACTGATTGTCTTTCCAATGCCTGCTCTGTCGTGGTGGGCCGCTGTTGTTTCCTCTTCCTCTCTTTCTGCCTCCACCACAGACGCCCCTCTCCAGCTTCCTCCAAACGTGCATCAGGATCTCGCTTGGTCTCCTCCAAGTGCAGGATCCTCCCCACCTCTAGCACCGATTTCACCTGATGCCACTTGCCCTCCCACCGAAACATAAGTCGGAAGGGGTGACCCCAAGAATAAGATGCAGAGTGGGCCCTCAAATGCTCTGTGATGGGTTTAAAGTCTCCCCGCCTTTGCAAAGTCCGCAGCGAGAGGTCTTGGAAGAGCTGCAGCGCATGCCCACGAAACTGAACCTGAGAAAGGTTACGGGTTCTCTGGAGAATGTTTTCTTTAAGTCCATAGTTATGGACACATGCTTAGATGTCAGCTGGGCGACCCCTGGTCTCCCCGGGACGGCCCAGATGGTGAACCTGGTCCAGCGTAATCTCCTCCACATCATCAGGGCCCAGAATAGAGTGGAACAACGCTGTAACAAATTCTCCAACATCCTCCTTCTCTGCTCCAGTCGGGACTCCCCTAATGCGTATGTTATGCCGCCGCGACCGATTCTCCAAGTCCTCCACCGTGATCTGGAGAAGATCCTGCTGCTCACAAAGACGTATTATCTCTTGCTGCATATGTTCGACCTCCTCTCCCCGAGTGATCTTGCCATCCTCTACATTCGCCACTCGGTCGCCTAGGGACGTGACCTCCATACGCAGCTCCTTTATTTCTTGGAAAATGTCCCTCCGGAGATCTTGCAGATCTCTCCTGAGTGAATGAAACAAGGAGGCGAGAAACCCTCTTGTTACCGGGGCTTTGCCATCATCTTCCACCTCTCCATGATCATCAAAGCCCCTCGTCGTCACCGACCCCACAACCGGCCCACTCTTCACCGGGTGGGATCTGGTCAGCATGTCCCTCACTGACTGGTCCCTCTTGGATTTATAAGACGCCATGGCACGTCTACTCCTGCACCAGCTCACTAGTGGCCCCAGTCTTAGGCCTCGTCCACCTCACCGTAGGCCTCTTCGAGCAGCAAGCACGTCTCACTCACCAGTAATCTCCTCTGACTATTCATCGCCAACAAGAGCAGCATAAGCAAAATCTCCTCAGGCCTTTACACTCCAACCGGGGCCGTAAGCCCTCGCTGCAGACCAACTCGTCCAAGAAACGACCCAACCTGGCCGCACAGGCCACGTCCCGTCCCAGGCAAATCCAGCGCGGGCCGATCGCACTGCCGACCGGGAGCCCCACTCCTCTGTGCTGGGCAGGGTCCCCCCCCACTAGACCTCCAAAACTTTCCACAGGTGGACCAGGTGATCATCCCAGGTAGAGCTATATCATCTAGATATGCTGCACTAAAAGCTTCCAACCCTTGCAGGATTGTGTTCACCAACCTTTAAAACGTGGCAGGTGCATTTTACAGGCCAAAGGGTATTACAGTGAATTGATAGTGCCCTCTAATGGTTGAAAATGCAGTTTTGGGTTTAGCATCTTCTGATAATTTAATCTGCCAATACCCTGCAGTTAAATCAAAAGTGCTTAGATACTTGGCAGAAGCCAGTGTATCTATCAGCTCATCTGCCCTTGGTATAGGGTGAGCATCTGTCTTGGTTACTTGGTTGAGCCCCGTATAGTCAACACAAAACCTCATCTCTCTTTTTCCATCCTTACTGTGAGGTTTTGGGACAAGTAACACTGGGCTAGCCAATGGGCTTTCTGAAGGCTCAATCACTCCTAAATCTTACTTTTGCCAGGTAAACTGTCTCCAGTATTGATTGTGTGCTCACACCAAGTAGTGGTACCTGGTATCAGTGAGAAGAGTTCAGAAAACTTAAGAGAGTTACACTGGTGTCTTTCTGCTCAGCAGTAAGACAATCTGCCAGTACTACTCCCTCCACTAAGCCATCAGCTTCTGTGGTGGAGAAGAGATCAGGGAGAGGGTCACTCTCTTCTTCCTGTCCCTCATCAGTTGCCATGAACAGGTTGAGATCAGCCCTGTCAAAGGGCACCACAACCACAGGAAGTGGAATTAAGGGGGCCTTTGGTGTGCCACCAGTCTTGCCTCTGGCTTGGCAGGTCACACAAGAGCGACACAACTCTTTGGTGTCCTCTGACATATGAGTCCAGTGAAACAAGGGAACTAGTCTGTCCCAAGTTTTACTTTGGCCCAGCTAAAGGAATGTCATGTGCCAAGGTAAGAAGAAACTCCCTATACTGCAAAGGGATGAGCAATCTTCTGGCAGCTCCAGGTTTAGGGTCCCTTGACTAGGTATACAGGAGGTTGTCTTCCCAATACACCTTATGGCTATCACTGACATCCCCATTCTGCTGTTTGACAGCTTGCTGTCTCAAACCCTCTAGTGTGGGACATGTCTACTGTGCCACACTCAGCTCTTCCGTAGCAGGCCCCCCTGCACCCAAAAGCTCAACAGTGTCTGCTGCCAGCTCATCTAGTGTAGGTTCTGCACAGGGAGAGGATCCCTCTTCCTCAAAAGGGGAATCTTCTGGAGAGGGAGGGATAGTGGGCACAGATTTACCCTTCCTATCCCTAGCTTTTGGGAGCACTTGGTCCATTGTTCCAGGACCCAAGTTTCCCTGTCCTTTTTGCTTCTTGACCTGAGCCCTTGTCAAAGCAAAAATATGCCCAGGAATGCCCAGCATTGCTGCATGAGCCTCCAACTCCACTTCAGCCCAGCCTGATGTCTCCAAATCATAGCCTAGTAAGCAATCTACAGGTAATTCAGTGGCTACCACAACTTTCTTTGGACCAGTAACCCCTCCCCCAAGTTGAGATTCACAACAGCCATGGGGTGGCTGTGTGTTTTTGTGAGCATCAGTCACTTGGTACTGCTGACCAAGTAGGTGTTGATCAGGGTGAACCAGTTTCTCTATAACCATAGTTACAATGGCTCCTGTGTCCCTGTGGGCCTCAACCTCAACACCATTGATTAGGGGAAGTTGCATGTACTTACCCATATTAAGGGGACAAACAACCAAGGTGGCAAAGTCAATGCCACCATCAGAGACTAAAACAGCCTCTGTGGAGTCCCTAACAAGATCAACTCCAACTACACTGCCAATGGTGAGCCCAGATACACCCTTGGATTGGCCATTTGTAGTAGACGTCCCACCACCACTGCTATTACTAGGGGCAGTAGAGGTTGCAGTTGGGGTTGTGCTAGTGGGAGCCTTGGTGTTTTTCTTTGGTTAAGTGGCATCACTTACCCAATGGCCTTTTACTTTACATAAATAACACCACAGCTTTTTCTGATTGTGAGAAGAGGATTTGGACCCACCCCCCAGAGGAGGGTTGTGGGCCTGATAAAGACTCAGAATGTTTTTTATCTTTGTCCCCACCCTTGTCAGAAGACTTACCATCCTTCTTCTTGCCATCCTTGTCACCCCCTGTATGAACTTTTCTGTTCACTCCTGTTCTGACCCATTTGTCTGCCTTCTTTCCCAAGTCTTAGGGAGAGGTCAAATCTGAGTCTACCAAGTACTGGTGTAACAAAACAGACACACAATTGTTCAAATATGCTCTCTCAGGATTAGGTTTTACAGGCTTTCATAGCCAGTCACTTTACTGCCATGTAACCAACCCTCCAAGGCCTTCACTGAACAGTCTACAAAGTCTGTCCAGTGTTGAGAGGACTCTTTTTTGGTGTCCCTGAACTTAATCCTGTATTGTTCAGTGGTTAAGCCAAGAGTGCATCTTCCAAAACTTTGTACTTATTAGCATCACTTTCTCTGACGGTGAGGAGCCTATCCCTACCCTTACCAGTGAAAGATAGCCACAAGACAGCAGCCCACTGCCTTTGACGGACGCACTGTACCATACAGGCCCTATGTCAACATCAGGGCAGTGCGTGCTCTACGGACGACTGGAATGCAAAAACCCAACACTTATGAAATAACGTAATTCATGCATTATGTTGCTATGCTGTTGTTTAACATTTTGCTTTGCAGAGTTTAATCCTGAAGACTTATATTCAAGGTGCTTGTAAATACTGTTCATTTGCAACGTATTGCTGCAGGCTTTCAGAGTGTGTCAGGGTGTGGTCCCTTGCCAGGGCCTTCTAGAAGCTTTCTCTGCAGCATGACTGGGTGTGGTTTGTGGGCTTGGCCAGACTCTATATAAGGGACCCAGCCCAGCTCCACATGCTCACTATTCAGAGGTCCGGTGCAGAACAGCAACAATTTCCTGAACTCCTGTTCTGGAGGCCTACTTTGATCTTCCAGGCCTTGCCCTTCATTGTATTGGTGATCCTTGATCAGGGCGGTAAGACTGAAGTCGGGCTGTGCCCCCGATCCTGCTTTCGAAGGCATTCGAGTTCTTGGGCCTAATTTTCAAATTGGGAGATTTTTCCTAGTGCGTGTGAATGTGCTCTGGTTTCTGGCATTTACATGTTGATAATCGAATTGGCAAGTCACGCGATTCATTTTGGGCATTTGACTTTTGAGATTCGGTTTGGCAACACTGTGCGCGACCATTTCTAGAGATTTGCATATTGGCATTCGAATCGGCAAGACGCGCAATTCATTTCTCGTGTTTAACTCTTTATACTCATTGTGCGCTACCATTTCTTGGCAGTTACATGGTGGCATTCAAATTGGCAAGACTCGCAATTCATTCCTTGTTTTGAACTCTTGATACTCATTGTGCGATAACCATTTCTTGGGAGTTACATGGTGGCATTCGAATCGGCAAGACGTGCAATTCATTCCTTGTGTTTAACTCTTGATACTCATTGTGCGCTACCATTTCTTGGCATTTACATGGTGGCATTTGAATCAGCAAGACGCGCAATTCATTCCTTGTGTTTAACTTTTGATACTCATTGTGCACTACCATTTCTTGCCATTTACATGGTGGCGTTCGAAGCGGCCAGACGCATGATTCATTTCCTTGCATTTAACCCTTGATACACATTGTGCACAAGCATTTCTTGGCATTTACATGGTGACACTCGAATTGGCAAGACGCGCAATTCATTCCGTACATTTAATTCTTGATAATTATTGTGCACAACCATTCCTTGGCATTTACATGGTGGCATTTGAATCGGCAAGATGTGCGATTCATTCCTTGCAATTAAAACTTTGATAATCATTGTACGTGACCATTTCTTGGCATTAACATGGTGGTATTCGAATCGGCAAGACGCGCTATTCATTCCCGAATTTAAAACTTGATGTTTCAGATCGCTTGCAGTGTGTGCGATCTTTTCATGGCATTTGCATTTTCTTCCTGAAATCAGCAGTGTGCCCGATTCATTTTTCTGCAGTTAAAACTAAGGCGGTCATTACAACATTGGTGGCAAAAGCTGCTTACCACCTTGCAGAAGACTGCCAACACACCGCCGCTGCCGAGGAATTCCGCCACAGCTATTATGACCCACAGCACGGAAACCGCCAAAATCCAGATACCCACACTAGTCCGACACACTAAAGGTCAGTGATAAACTGGCGAAAACAAATCCTCCACCGTCACGCCAACAGAAATACGCCCACACTATCACGACACATGAATCCGCGCGGCAGTCTTTCAACCGCGGTATTCCATTGGTGGTACACACCGCCACGCTCAAAATACACACACTCTTACAAAACACAGCCACATTGGACAATTCATAATAACACACCTGATACACATACACACACCACTCCCACACTCCCAAACCAATATAAAACACACACCCACATCACCCACAAACCCCTACGACCACAATTACATAGAGAAGGCCAGAGAGAGACAACACAAACAACTGCCAAGCATCCACAGGCACACAATACCATCACCCACAGAACTTCCACGCACCTCACACAACACACCACTAAATATCACCCCACTTATCACTATACACACCACCCCACACATCACCCACACCACCCCATGGCACGGCAAAGACACTCCAGGTTCTCTGAGGAGGAGCTCAGGGTCATGGTGGAGGATATCGTCCGGGTAGAGCCACAGCTATTCGGATCACAGGTGCAGCACACCTCCATAGCTAGGAAGTTGGAGCCATGGCGAAGAATAGTGGACCGGGTCAATGCAGTGGGACAGCACCCAAGAAATCGGGATGACATCAGGAAGAGGTGGAACGAGCTACGGGGGAAGGTGCGTTCCGTGGTCTCAAGACACCACCTTGCGGTTCAGAGGACTGGAAGCGGACCCCCACCTCCTCCCCCACAACTAACAAAATGGGAGGAGCAAGTCTTGGCGATTCTGCATCCTGAGGGCCTCGCAGGAGTAGATGGAGGAATGGAACTCTGGTAAGTCAAATCTTAACTATTACATCCCCCACCCTACCTGCATGCCATCACATACCCCAACCCTCACCTCCATCACTCCAACACCTCACAAATGTCTCACTATCACAACCCACCCATCCCAACACCAAGACCTGCATGCAACAACAAAGCATGGACACCCATCACCAAAGCATGGCCACTGCACATACCCATACACCCCCCCTAAACCACCATCACACAAGGTCCCACACAGGAATGCAAGCACTGGGGTACACGGTCACCCACCTATTGCACACCATGGCACACACAGATGTAATAAGCATCCTTTTATACCCCTGCAGGACCCCTACCTAACATCACCGGACAGGAGGGTCCACACATGTCCACTCCACCAACAGAAGAGGCCCACAGTGATGACAGCAGCTCTGTCCAACTGGATCTAGATGACCAGCCCAGCCCATCGGGGACCTCGGGACAGTTGGTTCCCCTGACACAGTCACAGGCCACCACAGACATTCCCCCCTCTGGAAACACCAGCACAGCACCCACCCAGCGGGCTCATACCTCAGTCCCCAGGACACGTCAAGCAGCAGTGTGTCCACCACTGCAGGGAACACAGGCTAACCCACCACCCCAACAACAACAGGGACCTGGGGGCAGTGGTAGTGGGCACACAGTCCAGGGGACAGAGGACCAGGAACACAGGGGAACTGGGAGGGCTGCTGTGCAACGGGGGAGGACAGGCCAAGAGAACCCACTCTCCACGAGGCCCTCTCCTCCATCATGGGAGCCTACCACCACTCCCAGGAGACGATGGCAACGGTACTGGCCAAGTTTCAGGAGACCCAGTGCCTGCAGGAAGAACAGTATTTGGGCTTCAGGGAGGAACTCAGAACCATCAATTCCACCCTGGGCACCATTGTGGGGGTGCTGAAGGAAGTACTCAACACCAGGAGGGACACTGTGGCACAACAAAGGGCCCCTGACATTAGCCTGGACGATGAACTGCCCACCATCTCCGCCGGCGCTAGTGGATAGGAGGCACCGCCACAGGACCACCACACCAGCACCCCACCCCCTGCAGAGGGAGAACCACCCCGCAAACAGTCCCTAAGATCCAGGTAAAAGGCAGAGAATGATGCCAAGACCCCCGCCAAGAAATGAGACCACCCTGAATGTCATCTTTCTGTCCCACTTTGTCACCCATCCCATCCTCAAACTGCTCCAGCTCCACTTCCTATGCCCATTTGGGCAATGCACCTGTGAGACTAATAGACTGGACTCTGCCATGGGCATTCCTCCACCATCACCCCTCACAATTTTACAACCCCCTCCAATATTGAGCACTTAAATAAACACCCTTGAAGCACAAAACAATCTGGAGTCTGTCTGTGATTTCAAAATAGTGTATTAGCAATTACAGTGACAAAATGCTCTTTCAATTGTAATGTCAACATACCTATGTCACACAGCTCTAGTCCATGAGGAAACAAATCAGATGTCACACTGTGGGACCCACATCTGTGAAATTGAAAGGGAAAGTGACAACTCAGTGACCGTACACTGGCTGAAAACGACAGACAGTAGAGAGGTAGTAGTGTTAAAGTACATGTAGTAGGCAGGTCTGTATTCTCACCTGTGTCTCACTGGAAATATTGCAGGATCACCGAGTTCCTGTTGTCCAAGTCCTCTTCTTCTGCTTCCTCGTCTTCACTGTCCACAGGCTCCACAGCTGCAACAACACCGCTATCTGGACCATCCTCCTGCAGAAAAGGCACCTGTCATCGCAAAGCTAAGTTGTGAAGCATACAGCAGGCGACGATGATCTGGCACACCTTCTTTGGTGAATAGAATAGGGATCCACCTGTCATGTGGAGGCACCTGATCCTGGCCTTCAGGAGCCCGAATGTCTGCTCTATAATCCGCTAAGTTCGCCCATGGGCCTCATTGAAGCGTTCCTCTGCCCTTGTCCTGGGATTCCTCACTGGGGTCAGTAGCCATGACAGGTTGGGGTAACCAGAGTCACCTGCTCACTAACCTGTAGGGATATCCCCAGACCCAGACAACCATTCCCACTGACTTGCTTCCAGGTGCTTACCTAATAGCCACACACGCTGCTTCTGGAGTTGACCCATCACATAAGGGATGCTGCTATTCCGCAGGATGTAGGCGTCATGCACTGAGCCAGGGAACTTGGAATTAACATGGGAGATGTACTGGTCTGCTCAACACACCATCTGCACATTCATGGAATGATAACTCTTCCGGTTTCTGTACACCTGTTCACTCCTGCAGGGGGGTACCAAAGCCACATGTGTCCCATCAATGGCACCTATGATGTTGGGGATATGTCCCAGGGCATAGAAATCACCTTCCACTGTAAGCAAATCCTCCACCTGAGGGAAAACGATGTAGCTCCACATGTGTTTTAGCAGGGCAGACAAAAGTCTGGACAACACGTTGGAAAACATGGGATGGGACATCCCTGATGCTATGGCCACTGTTGTTTGAAATGACCCACTTGCAAGGAAATGGAGTACTGACAATACCTGCACTTGAGGGGGGATTCCTGTGGGATGGCAGATAGCTGACATCAGGTCTTGCTCCAGCTGGGCACACAGTTCCTGGATTGTGGCACGGTCAAGCCTGTAGGTGATGATCACATGTCTTTCCTCCATTGTCGACAGGTCCACCAGCGGTCTGTACAGTGGAGGATGCCGACAACAGTGAGCACAGAGTCAACCAGCTCAGAGGTACGTACCCACAGCTTACACAGAACACGAATCATAATCCGAAAAGTGGCCTGTATGTGTGTTGAGGCTAGGCCTACGTACATGTGACGCAGTTAAAAATTAAGCCATGTGGTCCCCTGAAATGGCGGCTGCCTGACCTGTAAAGTGGGACAATGGGATGTGAGGTAACTGCGCTGGCGTTGTACACCGTCGCAGTAGGCGGTCGAAGACCGCGGCGCAATGCTGCATTGGTTAACATTGGACCCTATGGGTCCCAGGAGCCAATGATGATGTACGCCGGCGGTGACTGTACACACCGCCACGGACTTGACCGCCATTTTCTATCTGTTGAGTTGGATGGGCACTTGAGGGCATCACAGCAGCCACAAGGGGGTGAGTACACTCTCATCCTGCTGATATTGCATGCAGTGGAGGTGTCTGAGTGGGGGAGGTGGGCTGTGGGTTTCGCTAGGCCAAGGCGAGTTTAGTACGCAAGGCCCCTCCGTAAGGCAGGCCATGTGGCACCCTACCTGTGTACAGTGCCAAGTACACCTAGTCATGCTCCTGTGTCATCCATGTATGTAGATGTCGTCCATAGCCTTGTCGGCCATGTCCCAGGGATTGAACAGTAGAGGCTAAGTGCGCGGCGTAGTGCAGGGGGCTTCTGTGTGTGTCGTGTCCGCCAACGGTAGCGGTAATGCATGCACTCAACATGTTTTCTTTCTGTCGTCCCCCCCTTTTTGTGGTCTCCCTGTTCTTGTGTGCATTAGCATCATCAGGCGGAGGAGCAGTGGCACTGGAGCAGGAGGGAGCTGCATCCCACATGGTCCTGGAGGGCGAGACTACGGACTCGGAGTTCACCAGTGGGACGGAGGGCGAGGGGAGCTCCACGGCGAGGACAGGAGCTGACACCAGTGACATGGACTCGTCCTCTGATGGGAGCTCCCTTGTGGTGGCGGCAACATCTGTGCCACCCACATCTACAGGTACAGCCGCCACCCCCCCTACCAGCACTGCCCTCCCAGCAGCCCCTCAGCCTTTGCCTCATGTCTGCTCACCCAGGAGGGTGGGCATCACCTTCGCCCCAGGCACCTCAGGCCCTGCCCCAGTCACCCCTGCTGCCCTCAGTGAGGAGGCCATTGACCTCCTCAGGTCCCTCACTGTTGGGCAGTCTACCATTTTGAATGCCATCCAGGGTGTAGAAAGGCTGCTGCAACAAACAAATGCATTCCTGGAGGGCATTCATTCTGGTCAGGCGGCCCTTCAGCAAGCTTTTCAGACTCTGGCCTCAGCACTGATGGCAGCCATTGTCCCTGTCTCTAGCCTCCCCCCTCCAACTTCCTCCACCCAGACCCTCTACCTCAGCCTATCCCAAGCACACCTTCAGACCAGCATGCACACACCTCAACACAGAAGGGAAGCTCAGGCAAACATAAGCATCACACATCCCACAGGCACTCAGGCAAGCATCACACACATGCAGACACACCAACATCCTCTGCCTCCACTGTGTCCCACTCCTCCTCGTCTCCTCATGGAATTGTCCCCCCAAGCCAAATCTGGTATTGAGGTGCCAATCCCATGCATCCCGGGGTCCAGCATGGACCCCGGGTGCTGCCAAACTTGCTCTCTGGGGTTTTCTCTGCAGCTACCGCTGCTGCCAACCCACATACAGGCTTCTGCCCTCCTGGGGTCTGGGCAGCCCAATCCCAGGAAGGCAGAACATAGGATTTTCTCTGAGAGAGGGTGTTACACCCTCTCCCTTTGAAAAAATGTGTTAAGGGCCTGAGAGGAGTTGTCTCTCCTGGCCTCTGGAAATGCTTTGAAGGGCACAGATGGTGCCCTCCTTGCACAAACCAGTCTACACCTGTTCAGGGATCCCCAAGCCCCTGCTCTGGAGCGAAACTGGACAAAGGAAAGGGGAGTGACCACTCCCCTGTCCATCACTATCCCGGGGGTGGTGCCCAGAGCTCCTTTAGTGTGTCCCAGACCTCTGCCATCTTGAATGCAGAGGTGTGAAGGCACAATGGAGACCTCTGAGTGGCCAGTGCCAGCAGGTGACGTCAGAGACCCCTCCTGATAGGCTCTTACCTGGTTAGGTAGCCAATCCTCCTCTGAGGGCTATTTAGGGTCTCTCCTGTGGGTTTCTCTTCAGATAACGAATGCAAGAGCTCACCAGAGTTCCTCTGCACTCCTCTCTTCAACTTCTGCCAAGGATCGACTGCTGACTGCTCCAGGACGCCTGCAAAACCACAACAAAGTAGCAAGAAGACTACCAGCAACATTGTAATCCTGCCGTTTTTCTTGACTGTTTCCTGGTGGTGCATGTCCTGAGTGCTGTCTGCCTTCATCCTACACTGGAAGCCAAGAAGAAATCTCCTGTGGGTTGATGGAATCTTCCCCCTGCTAACGCAGGCACCAAACTTCTGCATCACCAGTCCTCTGGGTCCCCTCTCGTCTTGATAAGCCTGGTCCCTGGAACACAGCAGCTAGATCCAAGTGACCCCGACAGCCCAGTGGTCCTTCTGTCCAAATTTGGTGGAGGTAAGTCCTTGCCTTCCCACGCCAGACAGTAATCCAGTATACTGCGTAATCTGCCGCTGCTAGGGCTTCTGTGCACTTTTGCAAGACTTTCTTCATGCACAGCATAGCCCAGGTCCCCAGCACTCGGTCCTGCATTGCCCAACTCGCTGAGTTGACCTCCGGCTTCGTGGGACCCTCTTTTGTTGTGCTGAGATGACCACCATGCTCAGATTTCTTGAACACCTGTTCAGGTGCTTCTACGGGTGCTGCCTGCTTCTGTGTGGGCTCTCTCTGTTGCTGAGCGCCCCCTCTGTCTCCTCCTCCAAGGGGCGACCTCCTGGTCCTTCCTGGGCCCTGGCAGCACCCATAATCTTCATCCAAGACTCTTGCAGCTAGCAAGGCTTGTTTGTGGTCTTTCTGCATTGGAACAACTCTGCATCCTCCAGCACACTGTGGGACATCTTCTGACAAAAGGAGAATTTCCTGGCACCTTCTGTTGTTGCAGAATCTTCAGCTTCTTCTACCTGGAGGCAGCCCTTTTGCACCTTCATCTGGGGTTTAGTGGTCTCCTGCCCCCCTGGACACTTGCGTGACTCTTGGACTTGGTCCCCTTCCTTTGCAGGTCCTCAGGTCCAGGAATCCATCTTCGGTGCTTTGCAGTCAGTTGTTGTCTTTGCAGAATCCCCTATCTCGTCTTTACTGTCTTTCTGGGGTAGTAGGGCACCTTTACTCATACTTTTGAGGGTCTTCGGTTGGCGTATCTTGGACACCCTTAGTGTTTTCTTACACTCCCAGTGACCGTCTACACACTACACTAGGTCTGGGGTCCACTCGTGGTTCGCTTTCCACTTTTGGAGTATATGGTTTGTGTTGCCCCTAGGCCTATTGTCTCCTATTGCATTCTATTGTATCCTACAGTGTTTGCACTACTTTTCTAAGTGTTTTACTTACCTGATTTTGGTTTGTGTGTATATTTTGTGTATTTTACTTATCTCCTAAGGGAGTATATCCTCTGAGATACTTTTGGCATATTGTCACTAAAATAAACTACTTTTATTTTCAGTAACTCTAAGTATTGTGTTTCTTGTGATATACTGCTATATGATATAAGTGGTATAGTAGGATCTTTGCATGGCTCCTAGTTCAGCCTAAGCTGCTCTGCTATAGCCACCTCTATCAGCCTAAGCTTCTAGAGCACTACTAATCTACTAATAAGGGATAACTGGACCTGGTACAAGGTGTAAGTACCATCTGGTACCCACTATAAGCCAGGCCAGCCTCCTACAGTCAATCCCCTTTCCTTTGTCCAGTTTCGTGCCAGAGCATGGGCTGGGGGATCTCTGACCCGGTGTAGACTGGTTTATGCAAGGAGGGCACCATCTGTGCCCTTTAAAGCATTCCCAGAGGCCAGGAGAGGCTACTCCTCTCAGGCCCTTAACACCTATTTCCAAAGGTAGAGGGTGTAACACCCTCTCTCAGAGGAAATCCTTTGTTCTTCCCTTCTGGGACTTAGCTGCCCAGACCCCATGAGGGCAGAAACCTGTCTGAGGGTTGGCAGCAGCAGTAGCTGCAGAGAAAACCCCAGAGAGTTAGTTTGGCAGTACCCGGGGTCCATGCTGGAGCCCCGGGGATGTATGGATTGGCACCCCAACACCAGATGTGGCTTGGGGGACAATTCCATGATCTTAGACATGTTACATGGCCAGGTTCAGAGTTACCATTGTGAAGCTACATATAGGTATTGACCCATATATAGTGCACGCTTGTAATGGTGTCCCTGCACTCACAAAGTCTGGGGAAATTGCCCTGAACAATGTGGGGACACGCTGGGTAGTGCCAGGGTGCCCTCACACTTAGTAACTTTGCACCTAACCTTCACTGAGTGAGGGTTAGACATATAGGTGACTTATAAGTTACTTAAGTGCAGTGTAAAATGGCTGTGAAATAACGTGGATGTTATTTCACTCAGGATGCAGTGGCAGTCCTGTGTAAGAATTGTCTGAGTTTCCTATGCGTGGCAAAAGAAACGCTGCAGCCCATAGGGATCTTCTGGAACCCCAATACCCTGGGTACCTAGGTACCATTAACTAGGGAATTATAAGGGTGTTCCAGTGTGCCAGTCAGAATTGGTGAAAATGGTCACTAGCCTGCAGTGACAATTTAAAAAAAAAGAGAGAGCATAAACACTGAGGTTCTGGTTAGCAGAGCCTCAGTGATACAGTTAGGCACCACACAGGGAACACATATAGGCCACAAACTATGAGCACCTGGGTCTTGACTAGCAGGATCCCAGTGACACAAGCAAAAACAAACTGACACACAAGTAAAAATGGGGATAACATGCCAGGCAAGATGATAGTTTCCTACACATGTAGAAGAAGATAGGAAGAGAGTGAAGAGTAAAGAATAACAGGTGTGGTAATGTGATAGAGAAGGAAAGTACAGTACAGTGGGGAAACACTGCAATCTTAAAGCACATAAAGGAAATAGCATAGTTTGAAGCAGTTGGATGAACTGTAGTACATAACAGAGTAGAAAAATTGCATGACAAAAAATCAATAGAATAGTGAGAATATGTGGTGATGTCCACTTCGTTCCGCAATCCACATTTCTTGGCAATGGAACACAAAATGTAAAATGCAGGCTGAAGTACTAGCACTGTGAGTGTTCTCCTGGTGTCATTTGGAAACTTGAGGCTGTCCGTGAGTGTGACCAATAAACCTACATGATTACATCATATTTTGGTTGGTGTAATTTGTGAAATACGCTTCCACTGAATAGAATTTAACACAATGTTGGAAAACTATAGCTGCTTTGGGAGAAACTAAGGGGGGCGAAACAAGGCAATCAAAGGATAGCTGTGGAAATCGAAAGACAAACAAAGAAATATTAAAATGGGGTACGTTGGAGAAGATGTTCTGAGCATCCAAGATCAACCATAAGTGAAGAAGCATAACCACCTCCATAGATACATTCATTGCAATAGGGAATACCCTTAGGTAGATCACAATGGATATTGATTTTAGTGAAGCCCTGGACCTACCACACATGGACTTTGATGTACAGTTTGACAGTGTGGGCACTATCAGCAGGTCTTTAATTATCAATGATATTATTAGTGATGGCACATGTAATGCCACCATGGAAGCCTTCATTCCTTTGACGATGTCAGTTACGATGCAATGTGAAAAGTTATGGCCATCATAAATGGAAATGTGAATATAACTGCCACATTTTAGCATTTGTGGATTTTGGACTATAAACTTAGGCCCTGATTTATACTTTTTGCCGCAAACCTGCATTAGCGCAGGTTTGCGTCAAAAAGTGTACAGCTGGCTAGCGCCATTCCTAGATGCCAGCCTGGCGTCATACTTAAGCTATGATGCTAGCCGGCAGTAAAGCCCAGTTAGCATCAAAATTATTGACGCTAACTGGGTGGGGGAAGCGTAGGGGAAACTGGAGGTTGTGTGTGAAAGAATGGCGCTAGTCAGGTTAGAGTAAAATAAATTACTCTAACCTGATTGGCATCATTATTTCCACGCACAACCCCCATGGACATGACTCCTGTCTAAGTAAAGACAGAAGTCATGCCCCCCCAGCTCAATGGCCATCCCCAGGGGACTTAAGCCTCCCAGCTGAAAGTAGAACTTAACTCTGAAAGACTGCTCTTGTTGGTTTGGTGTAAAAACTTACATTACTCTAAGAGATATTGAGATTAAAATAGTGCTGTTTGAGCTTTAAAGAGAAAACACTTTGAACAGTTTTTCAATTTTAACACCAGTCTTTAGTTGATTAAAACATTTTGTTTAGAAAAAGCCCCCCCATTGGTCAAGGGTGCTTGAAGGGCATGTAGAAGCCAGATTTGTAACCCACCAAAATGATGGAATTGTTGGGGGTTTCTTGTAGACTCAAACAGAGGTTTCCTTTCACTTCCAGGTGCAAAGTTACAAGTGACCAAGTAGTAGGGGATGATGTTGGCTTAACAGCACGTTTCGCTCAGGCAGCTACTGAGACTGAATCCAAAGTTGCATGCATGGTTTGTTGGGATGGGGGGTGCCGAGGGTGGATGGCCACCAGGAGTCATCCCAGGCTGATGTGGAGGGTCCCAGGATGAAGATCTTGTTCTTGTCAGAGTTGAGCTTGAGGCACCTGACCTTCATCCAGGCAGCAACTGCCTCCATCCCAAAAATTATTTTTGGCAGTTGTGGGGTTTTCAGTCAGTGAGATGATCAGCTTGGTGTCATCATTGTAAGAGACAATGTTCAGCCCATGGTTTCTGACTATGGATGCGAGCAGGCCATGTAGATGTTGAAGAGTGTGGGGCTTTTGAAACTCCGCTGCTGATTTCTGTGAGTTGACAGGTAAGGCAGAAGTCTGACTCTCTGTATTCTGCCAGACATGAAGGGGAGTATCCATTGTAGGACCTTTCTGTGGATGCCAGCTGCATGGAGCCTGCAGCAGAGGATGTGGTGTGAGACCATGTCGAAGGCGGCCAATAGGTCCAGTAGAATGAGGGCTGCTGTAGGGCCGTGGTCAATGAGTGAGGGGATGTCATCTGTGGCGGCAAAGCGGGCCATCTCCATGCTGTGGTTGATCCTGAAACTTGATTGGGAGATGTTCTTGTCCTCAATATGATTACCAAGCTGTGTGTTGATGCAGAGACAAGGGGAGGTAGTTCTTGAGGTCCATTGGGTCTGCTGTGGGTTTCTTCAGGAGTGGGCGGATCTCTGTGTGTTTCCAGTCCTCAGGGAAGGTAGTCGTATCTATGGAACGGTTGAGTGTGTGGCAGAGCTTGGGTGCGATGGAGGTGTTGGTTTTTTGAAAATGTGGTGAGGGCAGGGATCCGTGAGGGGCTCCAGAGTGGATGCAGCTCATGACAGAGCAGGTTTTGTCCATGGGGAGGGTGGTCCAGCAGTGCAGGATCTATGACAGATACAAGGGACTGATCTTGGGGTTGTTGGAGGCCTCGGAGGATCTTGAGTTCTTAAGCGGTCATATATGTCTTTGATTTTTTTGGAGGAAGAAGTTGGCAAGTCTGTTACAGAGGTCTTGAGATGGAGGGATGTTTACTGTTTCCAAATGGGGTTTGGCAAACTCTCTGACCATGGCGAAGAGCTCTTTGGTGTTGTGAGCGATGGCGCTGATGCGGTCCTGCAGGATGACTTTCCTGGTGGCTCTGATGAGGTGGTGTTGAGATTTGATGGCAGCTTTGAAGGCCTCTAAGTCTTCTGGGGACTTGCTGTTTCTCCATCTTTTCTCTAGCTGTGTGCAGGTGCACCTAGAGTCCTAGAGTGCAGTGAAGAACCAGCTGGCCTTCTTGAGGTGATGTTTAGCTGAGGTCTTACGGAAAGGTGATAGTGAGTTTGCATATTCGCAGATCCATTGGTCTAAGTTCCATGTTGAAATGTTAGCTTATGCTGTGAGGGGCGGGGGAGATTTTCTGAGGGTGTGGGTGGTTTCAAAAAATTAGGAAAACCCCACTAACCCTTTGACCTGGGTATATAAACATTAGTAATAATATGTGGTCACTACAAGGGGGAAGTAAACCTAGACTTCCACAGTATTTTATTTTTATTATTGAATTCAGTTCATCCAATATCCTTGGGTTAATTTAGATTTGTATTTCTTTTATCAACTCAATTACTATCATCTACAAAACTCATCATGAACTTCTTGTTATTAAGATAAGAATAAGATAAGAATATAATTCTAGGTGCTCCTCTACTTACAAACACAGTGAAAGTGAATATTGTGAACAAACGTGACGGTGTTATGTACAATATATACAAAATATGTGGTTAAAAACAATGAAACATAAACTTCCAGAGGCTCCTTCAATCCAGGAGTCCTGAAGTCACTCAAAGGCATGTAATATCAATCCACATTCAATTTATGTTGACGTTTCAACTCTGTATATAGATATGTGGCACCTATTAGTTCAGATTTAGTGTTACCATATCTTGATAAAGTTGTCTTCAATGTTCATGATTCAACACAGTAGTAATTTTAAACGATGCCACTTATTAGGCGTCTTCACCAGGATTATGATCTCTCCCTTAAATTCTTTCTTAATAATGGAGTGCAGGCAATAATGACGGCTGATTACTAATTCATAGCTTTTTCAGATTGTCATCCTGCACAACGGAAGTCGTATTGCAACCAGAGGGTGTTGGTGAGCTGTTCTTTGGTGACCTGAATCTATTTTCTTCTTGGGGCTCATAGTGTGCAGGGATGGATGGTCGGTGTGGTGATGGTGAAGTGAATGCAGTGGTGGTCAGTCCAGTGAAGAGCGGAGGTATTGTTGACAGTGATGTTGTTACTGGTGGAAAAGATGGCACTGAGTGTGTGTCCAGCAATATGTGTTGGTGTGGTGACCAGTTGCTTTATTCCTCAGTGGTGAGGTTATCAAGCAGGGGAGCAGTGTTTGTTTCATTGCCGTTGTGGAACTTGAGGTCGCTGAGGAGGAAGTAGTTTGAGGACGTAAGAGCGTGAGAAGAAATTATGTTGACGGAGTCGCTGAAGGTGGGGTGGGGGCTGGGTGGCCTGTAGATGAGGGTGCTGCGGTAGATAGACTTGGGGGTAGCATGTATTTGGAAATGAAGGTGCTCTGTGAGGGGGGAGTGTTCTTCCGCATTGGTTGTCAGGTAGAAGGGGGATTTGTATACGATGGCCAGGCTGCCGCCTGGGCAAGAAGGCCTGTCCTTGTGGAGCAGTTTGTAGTTGCTGGGGATGGGGATGTCGATGTACGGTGCAGATTCTGGGTTTGGCCATATTTCATTGAGAAAGGTGATGTCCAGGCGGATGGAGTCCAGTAGTTCTATGGTGTGTTTGTGAAGGGAGCGAATGTTGAGAAGGATGCAGCTGAGGTGCTCCAGGTTGGTGTTCAATAGCTCAGTGGTGGGAGGGTCCATGATTGGACCCTCCCACCACTGGGCAAGAAGGCCTGTCCTTGTGGAGCAGTTTGTAGTTGCTGGGGATGGGGATGTCGATGTACGGTGCCGATTCTGGGTTTGGCCATATTTCATTGAGAAAGGTGATGTCCAGGCGGATAGAGTCCAGTAGTTCTATGGTGTGTTTGTGGAGGGAGCGAATGTTGAGAAGGATGCAGCTGAGGTGCTCCAGGTTGGTGTTCAATAGCTCAGTGGTGGGAGGGTCCATGATTGGTGAAGGGTGAGGGTGAAGTGGCAGTGGAGGCAGAAGAACAGTCCATGGGTGTCTCTGGGTGATGCAAAATAGCAGGCGACAGACTGTCCTGTGGTCAGCGCATGGAGGGTCTCGGTGTTGTTGTAGTGATGGAAGGTCAGCGGAACAGGGTTCATGGTGATGGGCATGGTTCAGGCTTGGAGGGGTGCTTACGGGATTGCCTTTGGTTCACCTTCGAAGTGCCCACTGCACAGCTACACAGCAGCTTCCATTAAGAAGTGGAGCTAGGTGGAGGGGTCCGGTCAGATAGGAGGTGGGAGGGAGGGAAAGCAGTTTGCAGGGAGGCAGAGGGGCAGGGGCTGCAGTGACAGGGAATGGAACGCAGGGAGAGTAAAAGGATGGGAGGAGAGAGAGAGAGAGAGAGACAAAAAAGAACAAATAGAGGTGACAGAAAAATAAGCAAAAGTGAAAGTGACAGCAAGATAGTTACATATAGATGGCCACTAGGTCACCAAGGAGTAGGCACAGGCAGGAACCTTGAGGTGGAGATGGCCCTCGAACTGAGTCAGGCAGGCTCTGAGTTTGAATGCAGTAGAGGCAGCAGCAGCAATAGGTTGAGCTCACTGAGGAGAGCAAACAGACACTGAGCAGGAGGTCAGAGGAGTCACTCTCTCAGTGCACAGGGGGCACCATAAGAAGGGGAGAGAGGTGGAGTGTTGAATCAGGAGGGAGGACAAGAAAGCACTTTGCAGGGAGGGAGAGGGTGGAGCTAGAGGAGCAGCAGTGGCAGGGAACACAACACGGGGAGAGTAAAAGCCTGAAAGGAGAGGGAAAGAGACAAGAAAGAAAAAAAAGGAAAAAAGAAAGATGACAGAAAAATAAGCAAAAGTGAAAGTGACAGCATGATGCACAGAGTGCCACTAGGCCACAAGGGATAAGGTGCAGACAGATCTGTGGGTGGAGGAGGGCCTCGAACTGACAGTCAAGTAGGCTCTCAGTTCGAACACATCAGAGGCAGCAGCAAAAGGTAGAGCTTCACAGAGGAGAGCGAGCAGGCGCTGACCAGGAGGTCAGAGGAATCACGCTCTCAGTGCGCAGCGATACCATTCAGAAGGGGAGGGAGGGAGTCCAGTCAGCTAGGAGGCAAGAAAACGCCAAGAAAGCTTAATTTTATTATTTTAGAATCAGCCACATTCGTGGTGGTGTTTAATTATCTTTATCTAGTTGTCCTGTTGCTTAGGAAAGCATTACATTTCTTAGCACAATATTCTTTCTCTCTGTGCTTTCCTCAGGCTGCAGTGAGATAGGCACAAGTGGTACACTGCGTCTCCAACATTGACAGAAACATACATATTTTTACATGGGGACATCGTCTCAGAACATCAGTTGTATTATTATAAAAGCATTTCCCTGTCCCATGCACATTAGAAGGAGGTTCCAGCCAGATGACCACCACTGCATGCTGTCTGACGTCATTATAGGTGCTCGCTGAGACTACTAGTTCCCTGGTCCTCATGGGGATGGTGTCTCTATTGATAACAGGCCTCTTCACTACCATCATACTCAGGTATGGGAGATAACGTCTTCCCAGGGGGAATCCTGAAGGCAGGATTAGGGCTTCTCCTGCTGTGCTCTAACATAGCTTGGGTAGAAATTGCATATAGTCTGCATAGTGTCAGTACAATGGAACTTTTCCTGTGTTTCACTTTCCTTGTCACCAGTTTGCTTCTAGTAAGTTTCATCATTCTAATTATTGCATCTCATGCCATTTTAGCTAAGATGCAGCTAATTCAATAAATCTTATTGAACCATTTTTCTGCCTCTGCTTGTCTATGCATGTGTAAGACTAATGTAACTGAGAAAAAAGGATGAGATCTGATCCACCACAATTTCCCTGAGAAGGCATAATGTCATGCTCTCAGTTGCCACAAATTGCCCCTGTTCTTAGGCAGAGATGAGGCACTGCTAGTTGGCCAGAAATGGATTAGGCCGACAGTTGTCACCTGGTGTGGGATTGGACTCAGTCCTCCACATTTCAGGTGGTGCTGCTTCCCAAACCTAGCAGCCTCATTGGAGAGAGCCAAATTGATGGTCTCTGTTCAATTTCATGATCATTTACACTATATACAGAGCAGGGTGTCTCTCCCTCTCAGTGACTTTGTTTGTCAACGCAAATATGCACTGCTTCGCTACTGTCCTTTTTTGGTACTACTGCTATGGGTGAAATCCCTGATCTGGGGGCCTGTGTAGCATTCAATGATGTTATGTTTTAAGAGGCTTCCAACTCTATCTCCACATAGCTACTTGTAGATGAAAAGCAACTCTGCAGTGTCACTGAGTAACAGGTTGAATGTCTTCATTGAAATTAGGCTGTACTTTTCCTGGGTTTTCCCAGGCCATGGAACAACTATGAGAATCAGCTCATGATCTCAGACTGAGCCCAGAGGTTGTAGCTGAGGATATCAATCCCATGTCAGTAGCAGGGACAAAACTGAGTAAACAGGCACTTGTCAAAGTCCTTTGTAGAACATGAATGGTGACACACACCAATGTATTTTTGTGTCACATTGTCAATATGAGTAATGCTTGACTTTGCAATGGCTCAGAAGCAGCTCAGGTATACACCTTAATACCTGATGGAGTGAGGTGAGGCACAGGGTATAGGCTGTTAAACGTTTGCAATGGCATGATGTTAATCAATGCACCACTGTCTATGATGAAAGCTTTAGGATGATAGGTGACTTTAAACTTGATTTTGGGACAGTGTCCAAATAATGTTTGTTGTCTCTTTGGTGAGCTTTCTTTGAACTGTGATCCTATTTACAGGTAGCCAACCCTAAATTTGCACACGATTGTTTGGTAGATATCATCAGTGCACATTTATCTTCTTTGCTGGTACTAGATAGTGACATTGTAGAACCTTTGCACGATGAGCTTGATGATGACTGAATTTCCTTGGTTTCTACTTGTAGCTGATGTTGCTTTTCACTTTTAGATAATGATGGGCAGAACTTGCAGAGTTGAACTCCACAGAATCCCGTGCCGTCATACCAAAACTCTGTGAGATTCTACAGCGTTCTGCACGAAGTTTTTGTCTTCTTTACACATGCTAATGTTGCCAATTCATGTGGCTATTTCTAGTGGGCCACATCGCTTTGTTCATTGGCTGTATGACTAACTGATATTGTGGGAGCCGTAAGGGTGCACATGCTATTTGCAACAAGGAGCGCGAGTGACATCTTCCTACTCTCTGCTCAGAACCTTTTTGATTCACACCTCTTATGGACATATGTAATTGTCAGGCCTGAGCTGGTTATGACAAATACACCTTAGAATTCACAAAGATATATTTTTTAATCCCATTAAATTAAGGCTGGCTCCCATGCTCTGCCTGCAGTCATTTTAGCGTGTCTTAAAATCATTCAGTTACACCCAGTGACCCGTCTCAGGGCCTTTCCTCCCTCTGAGGCTCTGCACATAGCACATATCAATCATATGTGGTTTCTGAGTCACATTCACTCACACGCATACTAAGGGTATGCTGATCGGGCTCACCTCTCTTCCCCCACTTCCCTCTACCCAGCAACCACATTCACTACTACCCAAACTGCAGCCCTCCCTCCTCGGGAGTCAGACATTTTGGCAAACAGCCCAGGAATTCCCATGGACACATAGAAAAGAAAACAAATATCAATGTTCTCATGCATCACACAGTGAAACAACACCACAATATGACTTGTTTGAATTATTGGAAGCAATTCGACCACACACAGCCCACGCACAGATAGAAATTGCTTGTACCTTAATATAGATTTCCATGAATCTTACCTGCTCTGGAACTCCTGGTGAAGGGTCTCCTCTCGGAGCTATCCCTCTGCTTTCCTGGTGCAAGGTTCCTTCCATGTAGATCTCTTACTAACCCCTCTGTGAGAGGTGTCCCCAGCAGAGCTCCTTTACTCTTGGTCCAGAGGTGCAGTGCACCCCTACCCTTCCAGGGGACTAGGTGTCTTGAGGGTGGGCACTGTTCCCTCCCTGTGGTGCTCTGATCAGTGGAATCCAGCGCCTAAGGCACCCATTGCCTCTCCTGTGTGTTCTGCTGCATGTCTCTCGCTGTATCAGCTGAAGGACACTGCATCTCCTGTGATCAGCAGCTGCTGGTGCAGGGCCCATCTCCTCTCCCCGTGGTTGGGCGCAGGGCACCCCTGACCCCACCCTGTGATCTGCAGCTCCTGGAAGGGCTCCCTTTCACTCAGTGCCCCTCTGACCTGCACCAGCATCACTGGGTGGTAAATGCCTAGATTCTTGAACCCAGTCCAAAGGTTGGCTTCTCCTCCCTCTTTCCGTTGCTCTCGGGGGGTCCAGCATTGTATCATTTCCATGATGTGGATTGCTGCTGGGTCCTCCAGGGAGAAGGTGGGGAGGGGGCATGGAACTTGACAGCGCACCACCAATGCACATTCAAAGGCTGGACATGGGAAAGGGGTGCATTAAAGTGACAAGCCCCTGCTCACCAGCATATCACTTTCCAGAGTCACTGTTGTAAGTGCAAAGCACTCCAATATGTTCCCACAAATCTCATACTGATCTTCCTCCCCAGGCATACTAAGAACAAGCCCCTCCCACCCAACCAGGCATGCCCTCTGAATCAAGAATGACTTGAGGGCTGCAAATTGTTCCTGGTGTGTGAGGAAATGAATAGAGGTTGAAGTCACGTTCTTAGTCTTACATGCAGAGCTAGTGCGTGAATGAAAGGAAGCAGCGTCTTGTCTCTGGAGTGTGCATGTTTCACAGCCGTGCATTCTCTGACATTAATCAGTTGCAAGCATAAAAAAGAAGCACTTCAAGATGTGGAATTTGAGGGGAATGACTCATTTTGGAGATCAAAGGTCTGAGAATGTTTCTTGTTTACAAGATATGTGTTTTCATAATACGGGTGGGTGCTGCCATGCCGGGTGAACTACACCATGCGGCGGTGACAGAGTTTTTGCCGTACTCGACACTAAGCAGAGTGCTGAGTGGGCAAACTCCTCTAGCTCTGCCAGTGGAGTAGAGTTTATCATCCACCCTTCGTTTTAGGGTTGTAGTTCTCATAGACATTTTATCTTACCGTTGTGACACACTTCAGTTTTCTTTGTTTTGGCACATAGGGGGTGATTCTGATGTTGGCGGGCGGCGGGAGCCGCCCGCCAAGCGGGAACCGCCAGAAGACCGTACCGCGGTCGAAAGACCGCGGCGGTCATTCTGGGTTTCCCACTGGGCTGGCGGGCGACCGCCAAAAGGCCGCCCGCCAGCCCAGTGGGAAACAGCCTTCCCACAAGGACGCCGGCTCAGGATTGAGCCGGCGGAGTGGGAAGGTGCGACGGGTGCAGTGGCACCCGTCGCGTATTTCAGTGTCTGCAAAGCAGACACTGAAATACAAGGTGGGGCCCTCTTACGGGGGCCCCTGCAGTGCCCATGCCATTGGCATGGGCACTGCAGGGGCCCCCAGGGGCCCCGCGGCACCCCCTACCGCCATCCTGTTCCTGGCGGGAGACCCGCCAGGAACAGGATGGCGGTAGGGGGTGTCAGAATCCCCATGGCGGTGGAGCGCGCTCCGCTGCCATGGAGGATTCTCAAGGGCAGCGGAAAGTCGGCGGTACACCGCCGACTTTCCGTTTCTGGCCGCGGCTGAACCGCCGCGGTCAGAATGCCCAGCGGTGCACCGCCAGCCTGTTGGCGGTGCTACCGCGGTCATTCGCCCTGGCGGTTTTTACCGCCAGGGTTAGAATGACCACCATAGTTATGAAATGGTTCTATTTCCTACAAACTTTGCAAACTTGTCCTGCAGCTGGACATTTACCTTCATGGGGAAATGAAAATCCACATTGGAAGCATAGCTTTGTTTTTTTTTTAAGATGCCACCGCACGTTATCTTGTTTGTGCTTGCTTTTCACCACCAATGCCGATTCATGGTGTGTCATTCCTGATTGCATGAAAGCAGCTTGTCAATCTGCTCTTTCTTCTGCTTTCGCAGCCATCAGCATTTTCTCTAGACTGTGTGTTTCTCTTAGCATGCGCCTTCTAAAGAAGTTTGAAAGGCAGACATCAATGATTCTGAAGCGCATGGCTTCTTTGTCAGTGAAGTCACATAACTTGCAATGTTTCAAAGTGCATCAGGTCTTTTAACAAACTCATCCATTTTTTCACCAACCTGTTTTCACACTTGATTGAAGATATACCTTTCACAGTCAGCTTTCGCTACTGGATGGACCTTTGTCTCTAATGCTTCTTCTACCTTTTGGTATGACTTTGTCAGTTTGTGAAATTTTCTTCATCACTTCTTTCCTTCATCACCTGCAAGGGTTTTCGAATATTTGATGATCTTCTTGCCATTTTCCTCTAGTCAGCTATGGAGAAGTGTTAAAAGGCAGTGGTGGCTTCAGGAATGCTCCTGCATTGTATTTTGCATTCCCTTCTGCTGTGATTGAGAGTACATTCTGTTCAGACAGCTCTTGCCGTACAGGGTGGCATTGACAGCTCCTGCAAACACAGGTCGCTGCTGTAGTATGTGCCACTGTATGCTTCAATCACCCTTGCTGGTGAGTTCTCTGTTTCCCGTACCTTGTTGATGTAATCATTATTTCTTGCTTTTTCTGAATTATCTTTCTGTATTTGGGGCACAACACAGCTTGTCTGTTGACCTCCTCATCTGTAATTTTGTGGCGGACATTTTGAATGGACTCATATGCAGGGCCTTTCATCTCTTCTATGGCTGTGTATAGGCTGAAGCAGGGCTTTGACACCATATGTGCCACTCGCAGACCGCTCTGTATCGATTATGGGCACATGAGGCATGCAAAGCAGTTTTCCATAATGTTGCAAACTCTCAGGGACAGCAGACTTATCGTCCCAGGGCACGTATCCTTTATGTCACATGAAAGCTAAGGTCAAACATGACTTTATTCTTTAGCACATACTCACACATTGTGCATTACATAATATTTTCTGTCAACCACACACAAACAACTCCCCACACATTGTGTACGTCCTGTTGAGAGTCTGCCCAGAACCATGAGGATTCTAATGCACATAACATCAATATGTTACATGCACCACAGTTGTTAGTGCAGCAATTCTTACAGCTTGTGACATCTTGACTTTAAATGGTTTGTCTGGATAATTTATATTAAGGTAACCTCTTCTGGAAAAGAACTTGAATACACAAAGCACCAATAATTGTATAACTGGCAATATAAAAAAGGGTTCAAGCTCGGTAACCCTGGATGATTTCATATGAATGAAGGAAAGAGCTGTGTCAGGAGTGGTAATTATTGTGACATATTGTGCACACCAACAATATTGTTAACCATCCCATGAACTTTATCTTGAAGAGCCAAGACTCAGAAAAGTACTTTGCATGGTAATTTGAAAAAGGATTACAGGACAGTTTGCTGAGTATGTGCATACATGCTGTTGTGGGTTCACTTTGTAGTTCCTAGATTGGGCACCCACATTTTAGCCTGAAGGCTTGTGGCCTGTGCCTTTGAGACACACACACATTCGATTTGCTATTATTCATTTCATTATATATGATCACAGCTAACTTTTCAGCTTGTTGCTTTTACATTTTATCTTCTGCCATTCTTAGAAAATTAATGTTGTTTGTATTCTACTTTTATCTGTCTCTTGTATGCATTTAATTCTGTGCTTCGCTCAAGGCTATTACATTTATACACAGTAGTTCACCAGGGGCCAGATGTAGGTTGGTTTCCTTTTGCGAGTTGCAAATTGCGAGTCCCAGCGACTCGCAATTTGCAACTCGCAAAAGGAAATATAGAAAGTTGTCTCAGACACCTTCTGCAACTCGCTATGGGGTCGCAAAGACCCACCTCATGAATATTAATGAGGTGGGTCGCAGTTTGCGACCCCATAGCGAGTCTAGGCACTCAAGTGGATGGTGGCCTGCTGGGGACAGCAGACCACCATGTCCGTGTCTGCTTTCTTAATAAAGGAAAACGAGCTGCAAACAGAAAAAATACCGAAACCATTTGTTTCGTTTTTTTCAGAGTAGGCAGTGGTCCATAGGACCACTGCCTGCTCTGAAAAATATTTTTTTCTGCATTCACAAAGGGGAAGGGGTCCCATTGGGACCCCTTCCCTTTTGCGAATGAGTTACCATCCACTTCAAGTGGATGGTAACTGCAAGTTGATTTGCGACCGCTTTCGCGGTCACAAATCAACTCTACATCGCGATGCGGTCGCAAATAGGAAGGGGACACCCCTTCCTATTTGCGAGTCGGAATCACATTTTGTGAGTCGGTACCGACACGCAAAATGTGACTCTGCATCGCGGCAGCCTTTTCCGCCTCGCAATCAGCGTTTTTCGCCGTTTTGCGAGGCAAAAAAGGCTACCTACTTCTTGCCGTAAGTGCTTGCACAACAAGAGTACGAAGTCAGCAACTAACCATGGACACACAACCATGTCAGGACAGTTCTCAGAACACAACATGTTTTGTTACATAAAGCCCACACACCTCTATGAAGGATAAGGGGAATTCCAGCCAGAGAGCATTCTTATGCTGAGACCACTTAGTCAATAGCTTGCTGATCTTGGCCTTGTCTTTCCAGCCAAATGGGAGGACCTTCAAGTAGACCAACAGGCATGCTCTTGTCTAGCTCCCAAGTAGGGTCAGGGTTCCTTTCATAAGACTGGGATGGGCAGAAAGGCTAACACTACTATGTTCTTGTGTTAAAGTATAGAGTGCAGGTAGGAATTCTTAGACTGATGTTTAATTCAGGATGTTGGGGCTGTTTATCTGTTTTTCCTTAATTAGGATTATCATCACTGTATTATGTCTCATCCTCCTAATAATCACAGCTCATGTTTTTTTATCATAGAATGCAGCCATTTCCATAAATACATTTAAACTTGCCCTATATCTCTTTTTCTGCCTTTGCATGTGTGAGACATTGTGTAACTGAGAGAAAAGGGTATGATCTAACAACCATGACTTCCCTGAGAGGTCAGAGTGTCATGTATTTAGGTTGCCACAAATTACCGTACTTTTCAGATTTTGGTGAGGTGCTGCTAGCTAGCTGAAAAGGTTAGGCTGACAGCTTTCAACCAGTCACCCTCATGTGGACATGATGCCACCCAAAACCAAGTAGTCTTTCCCTCAAGATAGGAGTCCTACCACATTGCACGGACACTTAGACAATGTCGCAAAATTAGAGGCATTGTGAGAGTGCATGTTGATAATATTGTTTTAACTCCATGTAGAAAAGTGCCCTCTTTTTGCCATGGTTACCCCCATTTTCTGCCTGATTTCAGTGTGCTCGACTGTGTTCACTGGGACCCCAGTGATTATGCTCTCTCTCCTCTACATTTTGTTGTTGCATACTGGAAACACAGTATTTCACCCACAATTGGCATACTGGTACCCCCTTATAAGTCCCTACTATATGGTGCCTAGGTACTCAGGGCACTGGGGTTCCAGGGCATCCCTATGGGCTTCAGCATATTTGCCACCCATAGGGAGCCTATACAAAGGCTTCTGCAGGGCTGCCATTGCAGCCTGTGTGAAAAGGTGCATGCACCCTTTCACTGCCATTTACACTGTACCAGGTCACTTATAAGTTACCCCTATAGCACGCTCTCCAGCCCTGACGCAGGTGCAGAGTATCTGTGTGAGGGCACTCCTGCACTGGCAGGGGTTCCCCCACAACCTCCAGAACCATTTTCCCAGACTTCGTGAGTGTGGGGATGCCATTTTAAGTGTGTACTGGACGTGGGTCACTACCTATGTCCAGTTACATAATGGTAACTCCAAACACAGGCATGCTTGATATCAAACATGCTGGATTCATACCCCTAGGCTTTTGCAAGCATTGGATGTATGATTCCATGCACTCTGTGAGCTCCTTTGAGGACCCCCAGTATTGCCATTACAGCCTTCTGAGGTTTTCCAGGCAGCCCCAGGAAGGCAGAACAAAGGATTTCCTTTGGGAGAGGGGTCTTACACCCTCTCCCTTTGGAAAAAGGTGCTACAGGCTTGGAAGGGGAAGCCTCCTCAAGCCACTGAAGGTGCTTTGAAACATACATTTTGTGCCCTTCTTGCATAATCCAGTCTACACTGGTTCAGGGACCCCCAGTCCTTGCTTTGGCACGAAACTGGACAAAGGAAAGGGGAGGGACCATTCCCCTGATAATCACCACCCCAGGGCTGGTGCTCAGAGCTCCTCCATAGGGTCCCTGGGTTTTGCCATCTTGGATTCCAAGTTGGCAGGGAACACTGAGAGCATCTGAATGGCCAGTGTCAGCAGGTGACGTCAGACCCCTTCCCTGATAGGTGCGTACCTGATTAGCTGACCAATCCCCCTTTCAGGGCTATTTAGGGTCTCTCCTTTGGGTAGTTCTTCAGATTCGGATTGCAAGACTCCAGCAGGAATCCTCTGCATCCTCTGCTTCACCTTCTCACTGAAGAAACTGCATCTGGACCCTGCAAGAACTCTATAAACTGCAACAAAGAAGCAAAGACAACTTATGCAACATTATATCTTCAGCTCCTGCCTGCAACTGCAACTGTTTCCCAGTTGTGCTTCCTCAGAGGACAGCCTGTCTTCAGCCTGTACCAGAAGAGCGAAGAAATCTCCCTTGAGGTGAAGGGGTCACTCCCCTGCTTCAGCAGGCACTAACTGCAATGACGACCAGCTGTGTGGATCCCCTCTCCTGCTGAGCTACATGGATGCTGCATCACAGGTGGTGGGCTGAATTGGTTCTGATAGTCCTCACGTCCTACTGTCCAACTTTGGTGGAGGTAAGAGCTTGCCCCCCCATGCAACCAGACTGGAATCTTCCATCCGGCATTTGACATCATCTGCACCAACCAGGAACACACATCCGTCCTCTTGGGTGCAGTACTAACTGCTGTTCTTCACCGGTGATTCTTCTTTTGCACCTTCATCCAAGTTAGCAGGAGCTCCTGTTCTCCCTTTACTCTTCTGTGCTTCTTGGACTTGATCTCCTTATTCCATAGGTCTTCAGGTCCAGGAATCCACTGTTGGTGTCTCCCAGTCTCTTCTGGTTTTTGCATATTCTTCTTTCTCATGTTCTTGTGTGTTCTTGGAAAGTTACTGTGATTTACTGCTGCTCGCCTGGGCTCTAGGGTGGGTTCTATTACTTACCTTTGGTGTTTTCTAATACTCCCTGTGCCCTTCTGCACACTACACTTACCTAGGTGGGAAACTGACATTCGCATTCTAATTTCTTAGTATATGGTTTGTGTTCCCCCATGCCCATTTCTAACTATTGTGATTTTCACTATTTGCACTGTTTTCTAACTGTTTTTACACCTACTTCTGCATACTAATGTATACATTTTGTGTATCACTTACCTCCTATGGGAGCATAGTCTCTATGGTATTTTTGGCATTTGTGTCACTAAAATAAAGTGCCCTTATTTTTGTAACACTGAGTATCCTCTTTCATGTGTGTGAGTACTGTGTGACTATAGTGGTATTGCATGAACTTTGCATGTCTCCTAGATACACTTTGACTGCTCAGCTACAACTATATCTAGGGTGCCTGGCTTCTAGACACATTTCACTAATAAGGGATAACCGGACCTGATATAAGGTGCAAGTGCCTTAGGTACCCACTAGAAACCAGGCCAGCCTCCTACATTGGTGACAGCTGTGGGATAAGTACTTGCAATAGCCTTATCACGTTGTCGCCTTGTGCTTTCCACAGGTAAGGCTACTCTATACCTAGAGCTATACAAATATACCTAGTACAGGGTTCTAGTCTCTTCCTTTCGTTTCCTAGAAACTAGAGGTTAGGTAGGTTAGGTTCTCCCTACACCACCCTAACACACACTTCTGGGCCTAGCTCTGAGGTCATGGGTACTCCCTATGAGGTCATGACCTTCACTGAATTGAAGGGGCTTTGTACAGACAGGAAACTAGATGTGGGGAAGAACCCCAACAAGAATGTCCTTTTCAGCCTCCTTCTCTAACACTAAGTGAGGGTTAGACATATAAGTGACTTATAAGTTACTTAAGTGCAGTGTAAAATGGCTGTGAAATAACATGGATGTTATTTCAGTCAGGCTGCAGTGGCAGTCCTGTGTAAGAATTGTCAGAGCTCCCTGTGGGTGGCAAAAGAAATGCTGCAACCCATAGGAATCTCCTGGAACCCCAATACCCTGGTTACCTAGGTATCATATACTAGGGAATTATAAGGGTGTTCCAGTGTGCCAATGAGAATTGGTAAAATTAGTCACTAGCCTGCAGTGACAATTTAAAAATCATAGAGAGCATAAACACTGAGGTTCTGGTTAGCAGACCCTCAGTGATATAGTTAGGCACCACACAGGGAATACATACAGAACACACTTTATGAGCACTGGGGTCCTGGCTAGCAGGATCTCAGTGACACAGGCAAAAATATATATATATACAGGTAACAAATGGGAGTAACTTGCCAGGCAAGATGGTACTTTCCTACACAACCCCCCCCAAACAAGGGACCATAAGGCGAACCTTGCCCAGATGAGTCTTCATTGTCTAAGTGGAAATATCTGGAGAGTCCATCTGCATTGGTGTGGGTACTCCCAGGTCTATGTTCCACTGTATAGTCCATTCCCTGTAGGGATATGGCCCACCTCAACAATTTAGGGTTTTCACCTTTCATTTGTTTTAGCCAAAGTAGAGGTTTGTGGTCTGTCTGAACAATAAAGTGAGTACCAAACAGCTTTGGTCTCAACTTTTTCAGTGCCCAGACCACAACAAAGGCCTCCCTCCTATGGCAGACCAACGCTTTTCTCAAGGGGTCAACCTCCTGCTGATAAAAACAACAGGTTGATCCTGGCCCTCAGTATTAAGCTGTGATAGCACTGCCCCAACCGCCAATTCAGAAGCATCAGTCTGGACTATGCATTTTTTGCAGTAGCAAGGGCTTTTTAGGACAGGTGCAGACCACATGGCCTGTTTGAGCTCATCAAAAGCTTTTGACAGATGGCTGTCCACAATACCCTTTTAGGCATCTTCTTACTAGTGAGGTTATTAAGAGGGGCTGCAATGGAGCCATAATTCTTAACAAACCTCCCATAGTACCCTGTGAGGCCTAAAAAAGGCTCTCACCTGGGTTTGAGTTGTAGGGGGAGCCCATTCCACAATGGTCTGGATCTTCCCCTGAAGTGGTGCAATCTGTTCCCCACCTACAAGGTAGCCCAGATAAACCATTTCCCCCTGCCCTATCTGGCACTTTGAGGTCTTGATAGTGAGGCCTGCCTTTTCAGGGCCTCTAAAACTTTCCACAGGTGGACCAGGTGACCATCCCAGGTGGAGCTAAAGACAGCTATATCCTCTAGATCTTCTGCACTAAAAGCTTCCAATCCTTGCAGGACTATGTTCCAGTGCTTAATTTGTGCTTGTTGTTTCCGGTGCTAAGCAGCGGCACTTATTTTTGAGGGCCAGTGCTTAGTCTTCTGCCTCAAGCATTTGCAGCGAACAAAAGACACGTTTGGGATAGACGGAGGAAGAGAACATCGAAAAAGCGTCACAATGAGAGAAAGCAGAAAGCTGCAAGTGTGAGCTGAAGGGGCAGAGAGTGGTTTTAAATGGATTAAAGAGGCCCGGGATGGCTTCAGGATTAAGCTGTCTCAGTATTCCGTGTTTGCACATTTCATTGCAGCAGCCGCGTGTTTAAGAGAAGGGCTTTGAGCACCGGCACCTTTTCATTTACAAATTAAGCACTGCTATGTTCACCAACCTTTGAAAAGTGGCAGGTGCATTCTTCAGACCAAAGGGCATCACAGTGAATTGATAGTGCCCTCCAATGGTTGAGAATGCAGTTTTAGGTTTTGCATCTTCTGATAATTTAATCTGCCAATACCCTGCAGTTAAATCGAAAGTGCTTAGATACTTGGCAGAAGCCAGTGTATCTATCATCTCATCTGCCCTTGATATAGGGTGAGCATCTGTCTTGGCTACTTGGTTGAGCCTTCTATAGTCAACACAAAACCTCATCTCTCTTTTTCCATCTTTACTGTGAGGTTTTGGAACCAGCACCACTGGACTAGCCCATGGGCTTTCTAAAGGCTCAATCACTCCTAAGTCCAACATTTTCTGAACTTCTTGTTTAATGCAGTCACTGACATGGTCAGGCTGCCTATAAATCTTACTTTTGACAGGTAAACTGTCTACAGTATTAATTGTATGCTCACACCAAGAAGTGGTACCTGGTATCAGTGAGAAGAGTTCAGAAAACTGACTTAAAATATTTTGGGCCAGATGTACGAAATTCCGGGTTTGCGAGTCTCAAACCCGGATGCAGGATGGTGTCCCTGACACCATCTGGGGGTCGCAAGGGGGTTGCAAAGGCCCACCTCATTAATATTCGCAGCAATCACAGGAATGGTGGCCTGCTGGAGACAGCAGACCACCATGTCTGTGACTGCTTTTAAAAAAGCAGTTTTTTTTTGTAATGCAGCCCGTTTTCCTTAAAGGAAAACGAGTTGCAATAGAAACAAAAAAATAAAATGTTTTTGCTTCCTTTTTTCAGAGCAGGCAGTGGTCCATAGGACCACTGCCTGCTCTGAAAAAATGTTTTCAGGGCCATTCACAAAGGCAAAGGGGTCCCATGGGGACCCCTTCCCTTTTGCGAATGGGTTACCACCAGTGTGACACTGGTGGTAACTGCAAATTGCTTTGCCACCGCGTTCGCGTTCGCGTCCACTACCACAAGGATAAACCTATTGACTGAAGCTGTTGGCGGGTCAAGGAGGCCAACTATGTCAACCCCTACAGTTTCAAAGGGCACCCCAACCACAGGAAGTGGAATTAAGGGGGCTTTGGAGTGCCAACAGTCTTGCCACTTGCTTGGCAGGCCACACAAGAGTGATAAAACTCTTTGGTGTCCTCTGACATATGAGGCCAGTGAAACAGAGGAACAGGCCTGTCCCAAGTTTTACTTTGGCCCAAATGCTCAGCCAAAGGAATGTCATGTGCCAAGGTAAGAAGAAACTCTCAGTATTGCAAAGGGATGACCAATCTCCAGGCAGCTCCAGGTTTAGGGTCCCTTGATTCAGTATACAGGAGGTTGTCTTCCCAATACACATTGTGGCTATCACTGACATCCCCATTCTGCTGCTTGACAGCTTGCTGTCTCAAACCCTCAAGTGTGGGACAGGTCTGCTGTGCCACACTCAGCACTTCCCTAGCATGCCCCCCTGCACCCAAAAGCTCAGCAGTGTCTGCTTCCAGCTCATCTGGTGTAGGTTCTGCACAGGGAGAGGATGCCTCTTCCTCAAAAGGGGAATCTTCTGGTGAGGGAGGGATAGTGGACAAGGATTTACCCTTCCTACCTCTAGCTTTTGGGAGCACTTGGTCCATTGTTCCAGGATCCAAGTTTCCCTGTCCTTTTTGGTTCTTGGCCTGAGCCCTTGTTAAAGCAACAATATGCCCAGGAATGCTCAGTATTGCTGCATGAGCTTCCAACTCCACTTCAGCCCAAACTGATGTCTCCAAATCATTGACTAGTAAGCAATCTACAGGTAATTCAGTGGCTACCACAACTTTCTTTGGACCAGTAGCACCCCCCAGTTGAGATTCACAACAGCCATGGGGTGGCTAAGTGTGTTATTGTGAGCATCAGTCACTTGGTACTGCTGACCAAGTAGGTGTTGATCAGGGTGAACCAGTTTCTCTATAACCATAGTTACACTGGCTCCTGTGTCCCTGTAGGCCTCAACACCATCAATTAGGGGTAGTTGCTTGTACTTACCCATATTAAGGGGACAAGCAACCAAGGTGGCAAAGTCAATGCCACCATCAGAGACTACAACAGCCCCTGTGGTCTCCCTAACAGGACCAACCGCAACTACACTGCCAATAGTGAGCCCAGCTACACCCTTGGATTGGCTATTTGTAGTAGACTTTCCACCACCACTGCTATTACTAGGGGCACTAGAGGTTGCAGTTGGGGTTGTGTAGTGGGGGCCTTGGTGTTTTTCTTTGAGCAAGTGGCATCACTTGCCCAATGGCCTTTTACTTTGCATAAATAACACCATGGCTTTTTCTGATTGTGAGAAGAGGATTTGGACCCACCACCCCCATAGGATTTTTGTGGGCCTGATAAAGACTCAGAATGTTTTTTTTCTTTGTACCCACCCAGACTTACCAACTTCTTGTTGCCACCCTTGTCACCCCCTGTATGAACTTTTCTGTTCACTCTTGTTCTGACCCATTTGTCTGCCTTCTTTCCCAATTCTTGGGGAGAGGTCAGATCTGAGTCTACCACGTACTGGTGCAGCAAATCAGACACACACTTGTTCAAAATATGCTCTCTCAGGATTAGATTATACAGGCTTTCATAGTCAGTCACCTTACTGCCATGTAACCAACCCTCCAAGGCCTTCACTGAACAGTCTACAAAGTCTGTCCAGTCTTGAGAGGACTCTTTTCTGGTGTCTCTGAACTTAATCCTGTATTGTTCAGTGGTTAAACCAAATCCCACGCTGCACCACCAATGTAGGAGGCTGACCTCGCTTATAGTGGGTACCTGATGGTACTTACACCTTGTGCCAGGTCCAGTCATCCCTTATTAGTAGATTAATAGTGTTCTAGCAGCTTAGGCTGATAGAGGTAGCTATAGCAGAGCAGCTTAGGCTGAACTAGGAGACATGCAAAGCTCCTACTATACCACTACCCCAAGGGTGGTGCTATATGCTCCTCAAGAGGGTCCCTGGATTTGCCATCTTAGATTCCTGCTTGGCAGGGAACTCTGGGAACATGTGAGTGGCCAGTGCCAGCAGGTGATGTCAGAGCCCTCCCTTGATAGGTGCCTACCTGTTTAGCTGACCAGTCCCCCTTTCAGGGCTATTTAGGGTCTGTCTCTTTGGTGGTTCTTCAGATTCAGATTGCAAGACTCCAGCGGGATCCTCTGCATCCTTTAATTCACCTTTTCTCTCAAGAAGAAACTGCATCTGGACCCTCCAGGATCTCTACAAACTGCAAGAAAGAAGCTAAGATGACTTCTGCAACATTGTATCTTCAGCTCCTGCCAGCAATTGCAACTGTTTCCCCATCGTGCATCCTCAGAGGACAGCCTGTCTTCTGCCTGCATCAAAAGAACAAAGGAATCTCCCTTCGAGTGAAGGAGTCAGTTCCCCTTCTTCAGCAGGCACCTCTCTGCAGTGACGACCGGCGGCGTGGGTCCCCTCTCCTGACAGTTGGATGGATCCTGCATCACAGGTGGTAGATGGTAGTGGTCCTGATGGTCCTTATGGCCTACTGTCCAACTTTGGTGGAGTTAAAAGCTTGCCTCCCCAAGCAAGACACTACCCACATGCACCATGTGTTTTTCAGTTGCCAAGGGTTGTTGGTATCCTTCCATGAAGTTCTTCATGCAGCGTGTAGCTCCCGCCCCAGCACTCTATCCTGCAATGCACAGCTTCCTGAGTGGTTCTCCCCGGCAGTGTGGGATCCTTTGTTTTAATGGTACTTGGGCCTCCTTCTGCACCTTCTTTGTCCCTGTGCTGAGGGACTCCTGTGCGCACTGCCTGGTCTTCTGTGGGCTCCCTGAGTTGCTGAGAGCCCCCTCTGACTCGGCTTCCTGGGTAGAGTCCAACTGGTCCTTCCTGGCCCCAGGCTGTGCCATTTTCCACTAACTGCAAGCTTTGAATGTCCCAAGTCTTGTTGGCTGAATCCAGCAATGCAACCCAGACTGCCATCTTCCATCCGGCGTGGGACATCATCTGCACCAACTAGGAACCCATGTCCGTCTATTTGCGTGCAGTACTGACAGTTGTTCTTTACCTGTGGTTCTTCTTTTGCTCCTTCATCTGGGTTAGCAGGGGCTCCTGTTCTTCCTGGAGTCTTCTGTGCTTCTTGGACGTGGTCCCATTCTTCCACAGGTTTACAGGTCCAGGAATCCACTGTTGGTATCTTGCAGTTTTTTCAGATTCTTGCATACTCGTCTTTGTCTTGTTCTTGAGTGTTCTAGGAAAGTTATTGTGTTTTACTCCTGCTTTCCTGGGCTCTGGAGTAGGTTCTATTACTTACCTTTGGTGTTTTCTAATACTCCCAGTGCCTCTCTACACACTACTGACATTCACATTCCACTTTTTTAGTATATAAGGGTTGTGTTTCCCCTAAGCCCATTTCTAACTATTGTGATTTTCACTATTTGCACTGTTTTCTAACAGTTTTACACCTATTTCTGCATACTAGTGTATATATTTTGTGTATTACTTACCTCCTAAGGGAGGATAGTCTCTATGGTATTTTTGGCATCTGTGTTACCAAAATAAAGTACCTTTATTTTTGTAACACTGAGTGTTTTCTTTCATGTGTGTGAGTACTGTGTGACTACAGTGGTGTTGCATGATCTTTGCATGTCTCCTAGATAAGCCTTGGCTACTGAGCTACAGCTACCTCTAGAGACCCTGGCTTCTAGACACTGCATACATTTCACTAATAAGGGATAAATGGACCTTGTATAAGTTGTAAGCACCTTACATACCTACTACAAACCAGGTCAGCCTCCTACACTTGCACTAACTTGTTGTCAGGGAACGTGACCTGCTTTCAATGTTTGTAGTGTCCAACCTAACTGCATAATTGACCTTAGCTGGCTCTGTCCATGTTGTAAAGATGACATGTCACTCTGCACTATGTCTATTTCTGAAGAAACAATGTTGTTTAAATTGTATATGTGGTCGGACAAGGTGTTAATCCCATTGTCTACAACAGCTAATGCTTTCGGTAAGTTTTCCTCATCTATTTGCCTTAACCGGGCAGCAGCTTCTTGTTGGGAAAGTTTCCAAATGTTATTATATACTACATTTAAGAAGTGCTTTTTATCTTGTCTTCTAGGGACTAACAGGAAATACTGCAAATCTGTGTCATGAGACAGGAAACTGAGGTGTTCTTTAGCAGCATCTAGTGAGGAACTTTTTGACCATTGCTGTCAGTATGTCCCTACACTGTATGTAGTTAGTATACCCAAATGTTGTAATGACACATAGCGAGGGTATGGCCTATTTGTTTTTAAACCCCCTGTGGAGTTTTCAAAATGTGCATGACAACCATTGGTAACTACCGGCCACAATAACCAACCACCAGGACATGAAAGTGATGTGTTTAATGTTCCTTTCTAGACCACTTATCAAGCTGATTGTTAGACCTGAAAGCCTTAGGGTGGTCACCCCCAACTTTTTGCCTGTCTCCCTCCACTTTTTGACACTGAGGGCCTGATTACAACTTTGGAGGAGGTGTTATTCCGTCCCAAAAGTGACGGTAAAGTGACGGATATACCACCAGCCGTATTATGAGTTCCATAGGATATAATGGACTCGTAATACGGCTGGTGGTATATCTGTCACTTTACCGTCACTTTTGGGACGAATTAACACCTTCTCCAAAGTTGTAATCAGGCCCTGATTTTGCTGGTTTTAGGAGTGTGCGCACTTTACCACTGCTAATCAGTGCTAAAATGAATGTGCCCTCTCCCTAAAACATTGTGACATTGGCCCATACCCAATTGGCATATTTAATTTACTTGTAAGTGCCTACTGAAGTGTGCTGCATGTGCCCAGGGACTGTAAATTAAATTCTACTAGTGGGCCTGCAGCAATGATTGTGCCACCCACATAAGTAGGATCTTAACTATGTCTCAGGCCTGCATTGCAAGGCCTATGAGTGCAGTTTCACCTCCAATTCAACTTGGCATTCAAAAGTGCTTGCCAAATCTGAAACTCCCCTTTTTCTACATATAAAGCACCCCTAAGATAGGCCCTAGGTAACCCATAGGACAGGGTGCTGTGTAGGTAAAAGGCAAGACATATACCTATGTGTTGTATATATCCTGGCTTTGAGAAACTCCTAAATTTGTTTTCCACTACTGTGAGGCCTGCTCCTTTCATAGGCTAACATTCGGGCTACCCTCATATACTATTTGAGTGGTAGGTTCTGATCAGAAAGGGTTAGACAGGTCATATTTAGAATGGCCAGAATGGTAACACAAAATCCTGCTGGCTGGTGAGGTTGGATTTTATATTACTATTTTAGAAATGCCACTTTTAGAAAGTGAGCATTTCTCTGCACTTAAAATCCTTGTGTGCCTTACAGCCTGTCTCCAATCCATGTCTGGGCTGGGCTGGTTGACAGCTCTCTTGTGCATTTCACCCAGACAACCACAAACACAGGATGCTCAGTAACACCTGTACACATCTGCATACTGAACGGGTCTTCCTGAAATGGAAGGGTGGAGGGCCTGATACTTACATTTCAAAGGACAGTGGCCTGTCCTCACACAATGGACTGACAAACCCCCTACTGTGACCCTGGCAGACAGGGTTGTACTGAAAGGGGACCTTGTGCACTTCAAAACCACTCTTTGAACTCTTCCCCATTTCAAAGGCACTTTTTGGTATATAAACTGGGTCCCTGACCCTAACAAATTAGACACTTCTTGAAACAGACACTCTGTACCAGAACCTGCAATCTGCACAGAGAAGCTGCCTGGCTGCCCAAAGGACTCACCTGGACTGCTGCCTTGCTGTTGCCTGCTGCCTTGCTGGTGTCTGCCTCTGCCTGCTGAGAAGTGCTCTCCAAGGGCTTGGATTGAGTTTGCCTCCTGTGCCCGAAGTCTCGGGCCAAAAAGACTTCATCTCTGCAAGAAACTCATTGTGCAGCGAAAATCAACGCACAGCCTGCCAGAATCAATGCACAACCTGTCCAGCGGTGATAAAATCACTGCATCGCGAACTGGAACGACGCATCCCGGCTCCCCAAGTGGAGATCGACGCCGCGCCAGTGTTGCGAGCGGAAATTCGACGCACAGCCCACTGGATCGATGCATTGCCTAGTCGGAACAGTGCAGCCCAACTTCCTGCATAAGGAATTGATGCAGTGCCTGTCATGCAACACAAACTCTGATGATTCGCCCACCCGATTGACAGAGCACCTGGGACTTCATCCAGCATGCCTAGGATTTCCACGCATCATCCCTGGGCGTCGAAACACCCAGTATCGCAAAGAAGATTTGAGCCTGTGTGCCGGAATTTCATGCAAAGCCCTTGCTGTGTCGAAATGAATCAACGCATCACCTATGTGTGCCTGGAAATCTGATGCACACCCTTTGTTTTCCACACATCTCCTCCTCTGCGGTCGTCGTGCATGTAATTTTGACGCAAGCCAGGTACTCTGTGCTATCAAGGAACAATTGCTGCTTATAAGAACTAGGACTCTTCATATCATGGCAAAAGTGATATTTCCACTTGTGATTATCAAATCTTGATCATTTTGAGCTTAGTTTAATCAGATAACTTTCTTAGATTTTTCTAAACCTGTGTAGTGTCTTTTTGCAGTGTTATCACTGTCTTATTGCATGATTTATTGCACAAGTACTTTACACATGCCTTCTAAGTTAAGCCTGACTGCTCAGTGCCAAGCTACCAGATGGTGGACACAGGATCTTTTTGATTGTGTGTGACTTACCCTGGCTAGGGTTGTGGTCACTACTTGGACAAGGGTCTATACCTCTGCCAACTAGAGACCCCATTTCTAACACTGATCTTCAGTTGCATTAGTGTATTTTTGCCATTTGTAAAATTTTGCAGGGGCAGGGATACTGTGGGGGTGATTCCGAGACCGGCGGGCGGCGGAGGCCGCCCGCCAGTATACCCCCGACAAAACACCGCTCCGCGGTCGCAAGACCGCGGAGGGTATTTTGAGATTTGCCCTGGGCTGGCGGGCGGCCGCCAAAAGGCCGCCCGCCAGCCCAGGGCAAATCTACCTTCCCACGAGGACGCCGGCTCCGAATGGAGCCGGCGTAGTGGGAAGGTGCGACGGGTGCTGTTGCACCCGTCGCGTATATCAGTGTCTGCTTTGCAGACACTTAAATATTTTGTGGGGCCCTCTTACGGGGGCCCCTGCAGTGCCCATGCCATTGGCATGGGCACTGCAGGGGCCCCCAGGGGCCCCGCGGCACCCCCTACCGCCATCCTGTTCCTGGCGGGAGACCCGCCAGGAACAGGATGGCGGTAGGGTGTGTCAGAATCCCCATGGCTGCGGAGCACGCTCCGCAGCCATGGAGGATTCACCCGAGCAGCGGAAAGTCGGCGGGAGACCGCCGACTTTCCGTTTCTGACCACGGCTGAACCGCAGCGGTCAGAATGCTCGAGGGAGCACTGCCAGCCTGTTGGCGGTGCTCCCGTGGTCGGTGACCCTGGCGGTCACCGGCCGCCAGGGTCAGAATGACCCCCTGTGTGTATTCAAGTCCTTAATTTAACCTATTTGTTTTACAGTTTTATTTAAAAATACAATTCAAACAGGTATCAGGCATGCTCTAAATGAAGCTTTCTTTCCCCTTATTTGCCAATTATTTCGCACTCACTTTTTAAGTCAATTAACTTCAGCTATAGTCTTCTATAGACAAAGGAATCATAATGAATCAATTTTGTACCAGTTGATAAAATGTGTTGACTTTTCATCACTGGTAATTTAAAATAATGTGACTCAGCATTTTACAAATTGTGCCCAGAAAATATGCAAACTTTTCAGAATATGTTTTGGAACTCCCCACTGGCGGAGACAGACAGTGTTCCCATTGTGCATAATTAAAAATAGTCTTCGAGGTACTTGCTGTGTGAATTAAACGATGTCCATAATAATTAGAACAGAACTTATCTCCACAATTTTCTCTTGATTGATAAACATCCTCACTTTTAAATACAGTGAAATATTGCAAATCAGACAACATAGAATCAATTGCTTATACATCCCAAACATCAGAAACAATTCCGGGTGTTTTTACATCGTTCATGGAAACTTTGAACACATATGGAATTAAGGTGACTTCTGTTGGGCCATATATATCAAATGATACTTTATCCCAAACAATACCATCAGGAATTGGTATAGCTGAAATATGCACTAGGGACAAGTCTCTGCAGAGCTTATGGGAGGAAAAATGTGTTTTTAGGACCGCATCGACCAGTTCAAATGTAGAGCGTTCAGGAAGGTAAATAACATGTATTAGTAAAAAGAAGACGATGACGAACCCAATCCGAAAGGATGAAGCAAGTACAGTTAATAAGAGACACAGATAGTTCCATGGAAGAATGAAAAAGTTTATTTTGAGCCAAATGATCAGCTTACGTGCTCTTGACAGTTCTGTTGCAGAAGAGACAGATGAGTCGGTGAAAGTGTCATTAATGTCAGCAAAATATCCTGAAGCAGATCCTGCAATAACTGGAGCCGTGGTTGAAAGTGGAGAGCTGGCAGAAGTCTCCCTCTGTGGTTCATAGTAGACTATACCATCCGTTTGTACTGAATTTGATTACAACCATTCACCGTTGTTGACATTACTTGTCGCTGAAGAAGTTAATCGTACTAATGAAATATCATTTTTCATCCTCCCCAAGCTCGGAGATGTGGAACATCCTGGTCTGTAGTGAGAGGGATTTAGTGACTACCCAGGAGTCCTCTAGGTCTGCTGTGCAGGATCAGCCATATGATGTAGTTTGACATTGTCAATGGATACCATGGGCCAGATGTATCATCCATTTTTGCATTCGCAAACGGTGGGAATGCCCGTTTGCGAATGTAAAAATGCCTTTCAGTATTTATGCAAGGCATTCACAATGCAAATTTAAGGAATTGTTAAAATAGCGATTCCTTACATTTGCGAGCCCATTTACAGAATCGCAAATTGCGATTCTCTAAATAAGAAATTGCAAATAAGGAATCCTTATTTGCGATTTCTAAACCACATGTAACAAGCAATTCCTTAATGTGAATTTGCCATTAAGGAATTGCTATTACCACCAAGTTGAACTTGGTGGTAACCATGTGAGAATTTAAAAAATGCATTAAAAATGCATTTTTAAAATTGACATGCAATACACACATGCCCCTTTGGCATGTGTACGCCTTACTTGTCCTTAAAAAAATTCTTGGGGTGCAGCAGAGGGGGCCTTAGGCCCCTAGCACCCTAGGGTTTGCATTTCTCAAGTTTGCGAATTCCAGTTAGGAATTTGCAAATTGGAAAATGCAAAAAAAATTGCAAATATAGGTGCGAATGGGGCTGGTATCGCAATTTGCGATTCGGTAATAGCATTTGCAATTTTTAAGAAAGCGCTATTACTGAATCACAAATATGATACATAGCATTTTGTGAATCAGAAATAGCGATTTCTTAAAAATCGCTATTACCAAATCGCAAAAGACTTTTTTGATACATCTGGCCCAAAGCTATTTTCTTTAAAAACAGGCAGCGGTGGTAGAATCACAGTTCTTGTACTGTGTTTTCCCAGGACTGGAACCGGTGCACGATAGGAAGGACTGAACTACTTTTTTACAGCAATCTTTTCACGCACTAAATCCCCAACTTTAGGAATCCAGTCGGTAGGTGTTATTGGTGAATCCCTTAATACCAAGGAGGTGGCACTGGCAGACGCTTTGTCATCACAGAACTGTTGTAAGTCCTGTACGACAGTAACACGTTCATTTATGTCAAAATGTGTATCTGCTGCCTCCGTGCCAGGACTAGCAAGATCTGGAACATACATTTGTATTCTGAAAAGACACTCACATGATGCATGCCCCTGCAGGGATCTTCTGGGCAGAATATTAAGTACTTTCCGGACTCCATACGGGTGATTACACATCTATGACCCAAGCCTAATACTCTAGCTGTTAAGGATTGCTTTAAAGCCCAGCTTCTTCCCTCCACTGTACTTTTTCCCTCTGGATTAAATGGAGACAAATAATACAGTTGGACCCCTAAACCCTTGAGGTGAAAGCAGGGCCCTGGTCCGAGTGGAAAGCCACAACTACATTTGTGCCGATAAAGACTTGCAAATCTTTAATAACAGTTCAAACATCAGTCGAGCATTGTGGCCAAACCCGTGGAATTCTGAAGCATGAGTCAACAGCTACTAAAATGTATTTGTATGCACTATTAGGTGTCAGGGGACCACAATGATCCAAGTACACACATTGTACAAACATGGTTTGTTGGAAATTAGGAGGGGTGTCTGCGGTGGCCATTTGATGGTGGACTCTTTTATTTGCTGACAGATGTCACAACAAAGAACACACTGCTTAGTCTGTTTTTATAGACCTGGCCACCAGTAACATGCTTGTAACAGTGAAATTGTAGCCGCCACACCAGCATGGGCAGAAGCAACTCCTGCATGCGCTGCTTTGATCAACTCTGCTCTTTGATCTTTGTTGGAGATCTCATGATTACCCACCCCTGGTATTGTTACTAGGGCAGTATTGAGGCTTAATATGCGGTACGAATATTTGGCAGGATTTACTTTTGGCATGGACTTGCCGTCAGCTGAAGCTTTCACAGCACCCAGTGTTTCATCATCCAATTTCATCCTAGAACAAGTTATTGCAGCAACAGAAGCTGTAGCTACTGATAACTTGGCTGCTTCATCAGCCAAGGTATTGCCAGCAGCATGTATTCCAACACGCTGATGTCCCAGTGTATGTACAACATGGACATTGGGTAGCGTTTCCTTCAGACCCGCTACTTTCCCCCACAGGAGTCTGTGTTTGATGGTGTTGCATGTTGAATCTCTGAACCCATTCTGGCACCAGTAATGCGGATATTCTTTGATGGACTGGACACAATATTATGAATCACAGATGATTAATGTTAACTGTGCTGGATTTGTGTGTTCCAGTACCATCACCAGAGCCTTGAGCTCTGCCAATTGTGCAATGCAGTCCTCTAAGGTCTGCATGTAAGTGTGTTGTGGATGGAATTCAATATCATTCATGTAGCCAATAATGACTGCGCAAGCGGCGGACTATTGGTGTTTTGTGTCTACTGCAGGTAGGGGTGAGCTATCGGTGTACATAATTATTTGATATTGTTCAATAGGCAATGTGTTTACTGGAACAGGGTATTCAAGTTCATATTGTAATTTTGGGTCCAAAAAATAGTCAACATCATTGGCCGTCAGAGACGTTGCCTATTGAATCCTAAGTGGATGTAGTGCTTTAGTGTTAGGAACGCTGGCTTTGGTGACAGCCTCCAGGGCGCGGGATGCGTTTCCCCTGGTCCAGAGGTCTCTCTTTAATGACAGCCATCTGAACAGCAGTGAGAATTTTCTCTGTGGGAGCAAAGCCTTGTTCAGCTGTAGAATATAAATGTGATTTGTGTGCAATTGGGATGATTTCACCCTCATTCAGTGTTACATAGGTGAAACCAATGGCATCAGCAATTACTCTGATGACCAAGTGTGTTTTGTTGTCCCTTGTGTTTAAGTGTTTAGCTGCAAGCATGTCTTGCTGCAATGCTCTGAGAATGCATGTATTTTCGACTGTCCAATATTTGCTTGAAAAGTCAGGACAAATTAAGTCATATAATGCTTTTATGCGTTGTGCATAATCTGGAATGTTTGTCTACTAAAGTTTAAGAAGCCCAACAAAGACTGCAGCTTTTTCATAGTATTTGGAGGTTATAGTTGTTTGCATTTTTCTATAAATTGGGGAGCCTTCATCTGATAATTTGTATCTCACAAATGGGACACTAAGGAAGGCTATTTTTGTTTGTTTTTTTAATTGAATTTGGAGCTTAATTTGGCAAATCCCACAACAATGCCGGCAGCCCGTCTTACATGTTGTTTGATGTCATCATCCATAAGGTAGATGTCATCTAAGTAGGACAACACCTCAAGGTCAATGTTGTGTACAATTTAAGTAACACAAGCTCAAAACAGTCCTGGATTGTTCCTGTACCCTTGTGAGAGACAGCAAAAAACTTTTTTTTTAGCCTAAAGCACTGAAACTTGTTAAGTCCCTACTTTCAGGCTCTTTGTTTTTGCAGAAAAAAAAACATTGGAAATGTCCAAGGTTCTTTTGTATTTTTTGCACACTATATTGTTTATAACTGCTATATGGTGTGCATTCTTTATGGAAAATGTGCATGTATGCCTGTTTAAACGTCTGTAGTCTAAGACTATTCTATATGACAGGTCCAGTTTAGCTATGGGGAACAATGGATTGTTCATTGGTGAGACCCGAGCTGTGTGAGTATTTCCCTCACAGGTGTTTTAGCTTCATGCTTTATTGGATATTGGGGTTAAGTTTGGGGTTGGAATCTGATCAGTATTACATGATAGGTGGGAATCTTTATCTCACCCTATGTGGTTGCAATATAAAGCGGGTGCCCGTGCCAGAGCTCAATCAATGGCTTAAGCCTCCCTGAGCTGTCTGGGAACAAGGGCAGAGAAAGGTTTCAATGATCTCATCCCCATAAAGGACTACAGACAAATTCTGGTGGTCAATACTTTTCGACCAGTAAAATATCATAAATGGTAATGATGCAATCCCAAAAGATGGCATCTATTGTGCTCTCAATGTCTCCTTCTAACTGTGTAGTTACTTTGTACACCCTGTCGGGTGTGGAGATGTGCATGTCCATAGTCTCAATATGTAGGAAGTCATCAGTTGCTTTCACCTCCAGATTCTCTTGAACAATCCGGAGAACTATTGTGACCTCTGCTGCACTGTCTAGCAGTGCCAGTGCCAACTTCCTGTTCTTTTAGTACAGCTCTCTTCCTGAGTGGAATGTCATATAGCAATCGCTGCCATTTTTTTCTTTATGATTTGGGGTTTTTGTAGGGGAAGTTTCTTTTCTTTCTTAACAGAAACTTTATATGAGCGTTGTGAATCCTTTCTCGGTTTCACGTACTAAACAACTCAGTTTGCTGCTCTGGCCGGCCAACTCTCTCACTGCATTTATCCGGTGAGTCCTGAAAGGAACGAGATTGGTGTGTATCAGTATATTGCCATCTGTCAGACATTTTTTTTTTATCTCTAGTTCTAAGAATATAGTGATTTCGAGGGGTCTCCGAATGTGGAGATTCTCCCCTTTCTTTTGTAAGTGTTTGTTTTTACTTATCCCAGCATTTCTTTAGAACCTTCAGGTACTTGCTTGGAGGAATCTTTTTTAGATTCACTGTGTAATTGTGGTTTAATAGGTCTGGCCCCCCGGATTATCTTGACTGATACTTGAGTAGGATTCAGCAATAATCTTTGGCAGCTTGCATTCTTGATCCTGTAGAGGAACGTCCCAGAGCCGAAATGCACTGCTAGTGCAACTGCTTCCTATTTAAGATTAGTTAACATAATTGAGAATATAGTGGCAAAATTGCCCATTAATTGCATCCCCAAATCTAGGGCCGGGGCAGCCCTGTATTCATCTTGAATTTGTTTTAACAGTTCTGGAAGATTGGCAAGTGTTGGTGTACCATGTGTGGTAATTTAGAGCGTGGCAAATACCATGCCCCATGTATTGCAATTATCTACTGTGGGAACAATCCCAATGGCAAGCAATAGTGAAAATTCTATGTTTATCCTGAGGTGTCATATGGGGAAAGAATGCTTCCAGCGCATTTATTTTTCGAGCTAACAAAAACAGAATCTCCTCCCGTTTGGCGGGTATCTTACCCATGATTGAGTGTACAGTCGCAGGGTTAATACCTGGCATGACTGCATGTGGTTGTACTGGGGCAACACATGCCGGTTTAGTATTTAATGACTGTGTTACCAACTGTACTGACAGTCTATATATTACCGCAAGCTCAGCGTATAAGGGGCGAACCTCAGCTACCGCCAAGGTTGCTGCATCAGGATGTGGCGTATATGTGGCCAGTAAAGGCTAATATTGTATGTGGTAGGGCACCATCAAGGCAGTTATTAACCTATTATGGGCTTGATAAGTATCTCTAAATATGCATTAGCTCTGTATTGTGCAGGTATGTTAGCAATTGTGTAGTGATGAAATGTATTAGTGCTCCCATCACCTGCTGGAAAGGGGACCCAAGAATAACATCTTTCTGTTCTGTAGGTTGGATGAGCCTTGACTACAGATGTTACAGGATGTCCCTGTGGTGTGAGGCCATTTGCTAGCAGTGAGGGGTTGTTGTATGTTTACTGCAATTGCTACCCATTGTGGCTTTGTCATGGTAATGGTAAAGGTATTTGTTCAGAGACAAGGACACAGAATAGGGATTGATCCTTTTAAGGTTCAAGCTTGAACAACCTACAGGGTTGGATAGGTACTACCTTCTCAGATGAGGAAGAAATCCTCAATGCAGCGGAAATCTCCGTATATAGTATGGAGGTGCCTTTAGCATGTAGTGAGTCAGATATACTCAGGATGATCCGAAAGTTAGTGCCTGACCAAATGTTGGGCACCATGTCACATAGGCTCTCATTATCCTAATGAGGCTACTTGATTTGTGTAGGAATATGCCTCCCTGTTGCATTTAGCCCACACTTTTTGCCTGATATTGATGCTGACTTGACTGAGAAGTGTGCTGGGACCCTGCTAACCAGGCCCAGTGCCAGTGTTCCTTCACTTAAAAATGTACCATTGTTCCACAATTGGCACATCCCTGGCACACAAATAAGTCCCTTGTAAAAGGTACCAGTGATACAAAGGGCCCTGTAACCAAGCAACGTCCCTAAGGGCTGCAGCATATGTTGTGCCACCCTAAGAGACCCCTCACCTACCACATGCACACTGTCATTGCAGATTGTGTGTGTTGGTGGGGAGAAAAAGGCAAAGTAGACATGGAATTCCCCTCAGGATGCCATGCACACAGAATGCTGCCTGTGGCATAGGTAAGTCACCCATCTAGCAGGCCATACAGCCCTAAGGCAGGGTGCACTATACCACAGGTGAGGGCATAGCTGCATGAGCAATATGCCCCTACAGTGTCTAAGTCTATTCTTAGACATTGTAAGTACAGTGTGGCCATATTAAGTATATGGTCTGGGAGTTTGTCAAAACGAACTCCACAGCTCCATAATGTTATCAAACTAATAATAAACCCACAGTGATGCCAGTTTTGGGTTTATTACAAAATGCTCAGAGAGGGCATCTTAGAAGATGCCCCCTGTATTTTACCCAATCCTTCAGTGCAGGACTGACTTGGCCTGTGCCAGCCTGCCACTAAGACGAGTTTCTGACCCATAAGGTGAGAGCCTTTGACTCTCTGAGGCCAGAAACAAAGCCTGCACTGTGTGGAGGTGCTTAACACCTCCCCCCTGCAGGAATGGTAACACCTAGCAGTGAGCCTCAAAGGCTCAGGCTTCAAGTTACAATGACCCATGGCACTCCAGCTAGTGGAGATGCCCGCCCCCTGGACACAGTCCCCACTTTTGGCAGCAAGTCCAGAGGAGTTAATGAGAAAAACAAAGAGGAGTCACCTACTAATCAGGACAGCCCCTAAGGTGCCCTGAGCTGAGGTGACCCCTGCCTTTAGAAATCCTCTATCTTGGTTTTGGAGGATTCCCCCAATAGGAATAGGGATGTGCCCCACTCCCCTCAGGAAGAAGGCACAAAGAGGGTATAGCCACCCTCCAGGACGGTAGCGAATGGCTACTGCCCCCAGTCCTAAACACCCCCCTAAATTTTAGTATTTAGGGGTGGCCCTGAACCAAGGAAATCAGATTCCTGCAACCTACACTACGAAGAAGGACTGCTGATCTAAAAGTCCTGCAGAGACGACGGAGACGACAACTGACTTGGCCCCAGCCTTACCAGCCTGTCTCCAGACTCAAAGAACCTGCATAGTGACGCATCTGACAGGGACCAGCGACCTCTGAGGACTCAGAGTACTGTCCTGAACCCGAAGGACCAAGAAACTCCAGAAAACAGCAGCACTGTTCATCAACTGCAACATTTTTGCAACTTTGAAACAACTTTGAAATAACTCTCCCTTCCTGCCGGAAGCATGGGACTTCTCACCCTGCACCCGACGCCCCCGGCTCGAGCTCCAGAAAACAAACACTGCAGAGAGGATTCCCAGGCGACTGCAACAACGTGAGTAACCTGAGTCGACCCCCCCTCCACTCCCACAGCGACGCCTGCATAGAGGATCCAGATTCTCCCCCTCACCGCAACTGCCTGGTAACAAGGAACCCTACGCCTGGACCAAGCACTGCACCTGCAGCCCCCAGGACTGAGAGGAACCAACCTCCAGTGCCGGAGTGACCAGCAGGCGGCCCTCTTTCTAGCCCAGTCAGTGGCTGGCCCAAGAAGGCCCCCTGTGCCCAGTCTGCATTGTCTAAGTTACCCCTGAGACCATCCATTGCTTCCTATAGCAAACCCGATGCCAACTTTGCACACTGCACCCGGCCGCCCCTGTGCTGCTGAGGGTGTGTTTTGTGTGCCTGTTTGTGTCCCCCCCAGTGCTCTACAAAACCCCCCTGGTCTGCTCCCCGAGGATGCAGATACCTACCTGCCAGCAGACCGGAACCGGAGCACCCCTGTTCTCCATAGGCGCCTATGTGTTTTGGGCCCTCCTTTGACCTCTGCATCTGACCGGCCCTGTGTTGCTGGTGTGGTGACTTTGGGGCTGTCTTGAACCCCCAATGGTGGGCTGCCTATGCCCAGGAGACTGACTGTGTAAGTGCTTTACTTACTTGCAAAACCTAACTAAACTTACCTCCCTCAGGAACTGTTGATTTTTGCACTGTGTCCACCCATAAAATAGCTTGTTGCCATTTTAACCTATCCTGTGTGTACTTCTGCTCTAATTCAAAGTTCCTTACCTGTGTGGAGTACCTTGCATTTTATGTATTTACTTCAAATTTTGAATCTTGTGGTTCTAAAATAAATTAATAAAATATATTTTTCCATATAAAAACTATTGGCCTGGAGTTAAGTCTTTGAGTGTGTGCTCCTCATTTATTGCCTGTGTGTGTTTAACAAATGCTTAACACTACCCTCTGATAAGCCTACTGCTCGACCACACTAGCACAAAATAGAGCATTAGTATTATCTAATTTTGCCACTATCCACCTCTAAGTGGAACCCTTGGACTCTGTGCACACTATGGGGGTCATTCTGACCTTGGCGGTAAAAGGCGCCTACCGCCGGTCAGAAATCCTCCATAATCCCGCCGCGGTCGCGGAAACCCGCCACGGTCATTCTGACCCGCAGAAGGCAAACCTCCGAAAATCCGACCGCCACAACAGACCGCCAGACCAGCGGTCGGCGGAAAGGTGGAGGTGACAAAACCTCCACCGTCACGCCAACAGAAATACGCCCATGCCATTACGACCCACGAATCCACGCGGCGGTCATTCAAACGCGGTATTCCATTGGCGGGACACACCGCCGCGGTCAGAATACACACAAACGAACAAAACTCAGCCACATTGGACGATTTGAATCCCACACACCTGATACACATACACACACCACTCCCACACACACAATACAATATAAAACACACACCCACATCACCCACAAACCCCTACGCTAAAAAATTCGTAAAGAAGGCAAGAGCGAGACACCAGCATCCAAAAAATAACAGCCACAGCCACTCAACACCATCACCCACACACTATCCACACACAAAACAACACACACCACCACACTCAACTCACTTAAATACACATACTCCACCCCACACATCATACACACCACCCCATGGCACCCCAAAGACAACCCCGCTTCACAGACGAAGAACTCAGGGTTATGGTGGAGGAAATCGTTCGGGTAGAGCCCCAGCTGTTCGGCACACAGATACAATACACCAGCATTGCCCGGAGGACGGAGCTATGGCAGAGGATTGTCGACAGGGTGAACGCAGTGGGACAGCACCCCAGAAATCGGGAAGACATCAGGAAGCGATGGAACGACCTACGGGGGAAGGTGCGTTCCATGGTATCCAGGCACAACATCGCCGTGCAGAAGACTGGCGGAGGACCCCCACCTCAACCCCCACAATTCACATCATGGGAGGAGGAAGTCTTGAACATCCTGCATCCTGACGGCCTCGCAGGAGTCGGCGGAGGAATGGATACTGGTAAGTTGAAGCTTCAATACTGCTTCCCCCCCACCTGCATGCCAAATCAGACCCCAACCCTCACCCCCATCCTCGAACCCCACCCTCACCCCCACCCCCATCCTCACCCCCACCACCATCCTCACCCCCACCACCATCCTCACCCCCACCCCCAGCACACCTATTCCCGCCAATGTCTCACCATCACAACCCACACATCCCAAAACCTAGGCCTGCATGCGTCCACTAAGCATGGACACCCATCACCAAAGCATGCCCAATGCATATACACATCCCCCCCACAAGCCACCCTCACCAAAGCCCCCACACACGAATGCCAGCACTTGGGGACACGAGAACCCACAGATACACCCATATGCCACTCATTGAAACTATAACCATACCTCTATACCCCTGCAGGACCCGACCGTCAACACACCGCGGCGGAGGGGCCAGAATTCTCCACACCCCCCACCCAAGAGGCCGTCAGCGATGACAGCAGCTCTGTCGACCTGGACACCGATGACCAGCCCGGACCATCGGGGACCTCTGGACAGTCGGTTCCCCTCACACAGGCCCAGGCCACTACAGACCCTAACCCCTCTGGGAACACCAGCACAGCTCCCACCCAGCGGGCCCATGCCTCTGTCTCCAGGGCGCGTCAATCTGCGGTGTGTCTACCACTACAGGGCACCCAGGATAACCCACCACCCCAACAACAACAGGGACCTGGGGGGCAGTGGTAGTGGGCACACCGGCCAGGGGGCAGAGGCCCAGGGAAACAGGGGAACTCGGAGGGCAGCTGTGCGACAGGGGGGGGAGGAGAGGCCCAGGGAACCCACTCTCCACGAGGTCCTCACCACCATCATGGGAGCATACAACCGCTCCCAGGAGACGATGGCGACGGTACTGGCCCGGTTCCAGGAGATCCAGGCACTGCAGGAGGAACACTATCGGGGGTACAGGGAGGACATCAGAGCCATCAACACCACCCTGGTTACCATGGTAGGGCTGCTGCAGGACCTCGTAAACACCAGGGCGGACACTGAACAACACCCAAGGGCCCCTGCCACTAGCCTGGACCAAGAACAGCCAACCACCTCCGCCGGCGCTAGTGGACAGGAGGCCCCCGCACAGCAGCAGCCCACCAGACCCCCACCTCCTGCAGGAGAAGAACCACCCCGCAAGAGGGCCCTGAGATCTCGCAAGAAGACAGAGTAGGATGTCAAGACCCCCGCCAGCAATGGATACCACCTGATGTCATCCCACTGTCCCACATTGTCAGCCTGTCCATCCTTGAACTGCCCATGCTCCATCTCTCCACAGGCCTCTGGACAATGCACCTGTGTGACTGTTACTCTGGACTCTACCATGGACATTCCTTCACCATAGCCCCCACCCACTTGAAACCACCCATCCCATTTTGAGCACTTCAATAAACACCTATTTTGCACCAAAATATCTGGAGTCTGGCTGTGATTTCAATAGATTGTAATTGACATGACAGTGCAAATATGTCCTTGTACATGGTGAAGTCAACAAACAGCTGCCACAAAGCTGTAGTCCATGGGGAAACGAAGCACAGGACTCGTAGTGGGGACCCCAGATCTGAAATAGGGAGGGAAAAGCCAAAACTCAGTCATCATACACTGGGGCAAATAGACAGGCAGCAGAGATGCTGGAGAGTAGTTAACATTTACTAAATTATCTTTGAAATGTTACCTGTGTCCTATTGGAAGTACTGTTCAATGATTCTGTCCCTGTTGTCTGTTTCAGCCCCGTCGTCTTCCTCCTCGTCACTCTCCTCAGGTTCCACCGCTGCCACAACACCACCGTCTCGACCATCCTCCTGCAGGAAAGGCACCTGGCAGCGCAAAGCCAGGTTGTGAAGCATGCAGCAGGCCACGATGATGTGACACACCTTCTTAGGTGAGTACATTAGGGATCCACCTGTCATATGCAGGCACCTAAACCTGGCCTTTAGGAGGCCAAAGGTGCGTTCGATCACCCTCCTAGTACGCCCATGGGCCTCATTGTACCGTTCCTCTGCCCTGGTCCGGGGATTCCTTACTGGGGTCAGTAGCCACGACAGGTTGGGGTACCCAGAGTCCCCCACTAGCCATACACGGTGTCTCTGTAGCTGTTCCATCACGTAAGGGATGCTGCTATTCCTTAGGATGTAGGCGTCATGCACTGACCCTGGGAATTTGGCATTTACATGCGAGATGTACTGGTCAGCCAAACACACCACCTGGATGTTCATTGAATGGTAATTTTTTCTGTTCCTGTACACCTGCTCCCTGTCTCTTGGGGGAACCAAAGCCACATGGGTCCCATCAATGGCACCAATTACGTTGGGAATATGTCCAAGGGTGTAGAAATCACCCTTCACTGTAGCCAATTCGCCCACCTCAGGGAAAATGATGTAGCTCCTCACGGATTTCATCAGGGCAGACAACACTCTGGATAACACCTTCGAAAACATGGGCTGAGACATCCCAGAAGCAATTCCCACGGTTGTCTGAAATGACCCACTTGCCAAGAAATGGAGTACTGACATGACCTGCACCAGAGGGGGAATCCCTGTGGGTTGGCGGATGGGGGACATCAGGTCGGGCTCCAGCTGGGCACACAGTTCATGGATAGTGGCACAGTTAAGACGGTAGGTCAGGATAATGTGGCGTTCTTCCATTGTCGACAGGTCCACCAGCGGTCGGTACACGGGAGGATTCATCCGTCTCCTCGCCCAACCCAGCGGACGGTGCCTAGGAAGGACAACATGGAGCACACAGTCAAGCAACCCACAGGTACGTACTCACAGCTAGCACAGTATACGATTCTCTATGCAGTGAATGGCGTGTCTGAGTGGCTATGCAAGGCCTAGGCCTGTGTGACGCAGTTGAAATTGAGCCATGTGGGCCCTGGAAATGGCGGCTGCCTGACCTGTGAAGTGTGACAATGGGATGTGAGGTCAATGCGCTGGCGTGGCACACCGCGGCGGGCGGCGGGCGAAGACCGCGGCGCAAAGCCGCATTGGTTAACATTGAAGCCTATGGGTTTCAGGAGCCAATGGCGAAGGGCGCCGGCGGTGGCGGGACGCACCGCCGCGGTACGCACCGCCGCGGACGTGACCGCCATTTTCTATCTACTTATCCACTTGCGACTTGAACTTTCACAGGAGAGGACCTATACTGCAAGTGTTGCTGTGACCTCGGTCTGGAAGGGACAATGGCTGCTGCACCTGGGGAAAGGGCCCCTGCCTTCACTGGAGAGGAGTTGGAGAAACTCGTGGATGGGGTCCTCCCCCAGTATGCGCTACTCTACGGTCCTCCAGACCAACAAGTGAGTTTAATTCAATCTGGATTTGGGGCCACTGGCTGGCTTGGGGGCCTGGCGGGGGGCCTGGCGGGGATGGGGGGCATGTTGGGCCTGGCGGGGGGCATGGCGGGGGGCCTGGCGGGGAGGGGGGCATGTTGGGCCTGGCAGGGGGCATGGCGGGGGGCCTTGCGGGGATGGGGGGCATGTTGGTCCTGGCGGGGGGCATGGCGGGGATGGGGGGCATGTTGGGCCTGGCGGGGGCATGGCGGGGGGCCTGGCGGGGATGGGGGGCATGTTGGGCCTGGCGGGGGGCATGGCGGGGGGCCTGGCGGGGATGGGGGTATGTTGGGCCTGGCGGGGGGCATGGCGGGGGGCCTGGCGGGGATGGGGGGCATGTTGGGCCTGGCGGGGGGCATGGCGGGGGGCCTGGCGGGGATGGGGGGCATGTTGGGCCTGGCGGGGGGCATGGCGGGGGGCCTGGCGGGGATGGGGGGCGTTGGGCCACTGGAAAGGAAAATGCTGACAAACTTGAACGTGGTATTTCTCCCTCCCTGTACGTGTCACATAGGTCCGCGCCCATGAGAAGATCGGGATTTGGCGTGCCATCGCCAAGGAAGTCCGGACCCTGGGGGTCCACCATCGACGGGGCACCCACTGCCGCAAGAGGTGGGAGGACATCCGCCGCGGGACCAAGAAGACCGCCGAGTCTCTGCTGGGGATGGCCTCCCAACGTAGGCGGGGTGCCTGCCGTCAACTGAGCCCCCTGATGTTCCGGATCCTGGCGGTGGCCTACCCTGAATTGGATGGGCGCGTGAGGGCAGCACAGCAGACACAAGGGGGTGAGTACAAGCATTATCTACTCTGTTGTCGCGCAGTGGAGGTGTCTGGTTGGGGGAGGAGGGCTGGGGGTCCCCCTAGGCCAGGGCGATATCTGTAGGCTGGGCACCCCCGTAAGCCCCTGTGTCCCCAGCCACCACCCTCAGTAGTTTGTCAGTACAGCCATCCCTGGGCCGTGTCATCCATGGGTGCAGTTGTCAACTCTAGGCGTGTAGGGCATGTTCCACGGAATGCGTAGCGGACCCCAAGTGCGCAACTTAGTGCAGGGGGCATCTGTGTCTGTCATGTCCGCTAACTGTACCGGAGATCCATGTACTCAATATCCCTTTATTTCTCTCTCACCCCCCCTTTTTGTTTGTCTTTCTGTGCTTGTGTGCATCAGCATCATCAGGCGGAGGAGAAGTGGCATCGGGGCAGGAGGGAGCTGCATCTCACATGGCCCAGGAGGGCCATGCCACAGAGTCAGACTGGACCAGTGAGACGGAGGGCGAGGGGAGCTCCACGACGGGGACGACTGGACCCTGCAGCGACACGGACACGTCCTCGGAAGGGGGCTCCCTTGCGGGGGTGGCACCATCCGTGCCCCCCGCCATTACAGGTACAGCCGCCACCCAGCGCACCATCTCCGCCCTCCCAGCAGCCCCTCAGCGTTCGCCCCGTGCCCGCTCTGCCAGGAAGCCGGGCATCTCCTTCGCCCCAGGCACCTCAGGCCCTGCCCCTGTTACCCCCGCTGCCCTCAGTGAGGAGGTCATTGACCTCCTCCGAACGCTCATTGTTGGGCAGACTACCCTTTTGAATGCCATCCAGGGAGTGGAGAGGGAGGTTCATCGCAGCAATGCGTACCTGGAGGGCATTCATTCGGGTCAGGCTGCCCATCAGCGATCGTTCCAGGCTCTGGCCTCAGCACTGACGGCAGCCATTGTCCCTGTCTCCTGCCTGCCTCTACTAACTCCCTCCTCCCAGTCTCCTGTTCCTCTGCCTGTCCCACCCACACCATCAGACCAGCCTGCACACACCTCAACACCCAAGAGAAGCTCATCCAAACATAAGCACCACAGATCACGCAGACATTCACACACGCAACATTCCGATGCAGACATGCCAACAGTCACTACCACCTCTGTGACCCCCACCTCCTCGTCTCCCTCCTCCCTCCCTGTGACGTCTACACTCACACCTCCATTCACCTCACCATCAGCCAGTGTTTCCATCACCAGCACACCCTCCACTCCAGTCCGCACACGTGCAGTCACCACCCCCACTGCCATTTACACGTCCCCTGTGTCCTCTCCCACTGTGTCTGTCACCCCCTCTTCCACACCACACAAACGCAGCCACCCACCCACCCAACAGCCATCCACCTCACGACAGCCTATCCCTCCTGCACCTGCACCCAAAGACAGCAAACGTGACTCACCTACAACCACATCCTCTCCCTCCACTCCCATTCCCACTGTACCCACCACTCTCCATTGTCCCAAGAAGCTCTTCCTCGCCACTACTAACTTCTTTCCTGACCCTGAGCCCCCCCCTCCTTCTCGTCGGGGTAAGAAGAGCACCTCAGCCTCCACCAGCCCTGCAGCCCCCTTGACAAGGGTGCAGGGGTATTGGAGCCCGCCAGCCCGCATGTCTGGATCTTCGCCCAGCAGCAAGGGGACAGCCAGCCCACCCCCTGGGAAGAGGAGCAGAAGGCGGAAGGGGCGCCGCAGGAGCCCGCCTTCTACATCCCCCCCGGACACCACCCAGAGACAGTCACCAGCCACAGCTCCAAAGGGAGGAAAGGGCCACAGGCCCACGACTAAGGAGGGCAAGGGCAGCAAGTCGGAGAGGTCAGGCAGCAGGCCTGCTGCCCAGGAGGAGCCCACAACCCCCATAGCCGCTGCCCCGGGAGGAACCGGCACAGCTGCCCCGGGAGAGCCCACCACCCCCATAGCCGCTGCCCAGGGAGGACCCAGCCCAGCTGGCCAGGAGGGCCCCACCACCCACAGCCCAGGTGGGCAGTGAAGGAGCACCATCCCCGCTGCCCAGGAGGGCACCACCAGGCAATTAGCAGTTGGCCATAGACCGGCCGCCGTCTCAAGAACCGCTGAACTGGGCCCTTCAAGGCAAGGAGCGCTGAACTGGGCCCCGCCGTCTCAAGAACCGCTGAACTGGGCCCTTCAAGGCAAGGAGCGCTGAACTGGGCCCCGCCGTCTCAAGAACCGCTGAACTGGGCCCTTCAAGGCAAGGAGCGCTGAACTGGGCCCCGCCGTCTCAAGAACCGCTGAACTGGGCCCTTCAAGGCAAGGACCGCTGAACTGGGCCCCGCCGTCTCAAGCACCGCTGAACTGGGCCCTTCAAGGCAAGGAGCTCTGAACTGGGCCCCGGCGTCTCAAGAACCGCTGAACTGGGCCCCGCCATCTCAAGCACCGCTCCGCTGGGCCCCGCCGTCTCAAGCACCGTTGAACTGGGCCCTTCAAGGCAAGGAGCGCTGAACTGGGCCCCGCCGTCTCAAGAACCGCTGAACTGGGCCCCGCCGTCTCAAGCACCGCTCCGCTGGGCCCCGCCGTCTCAAGCACCGCTGAACTGGGCCCTTCAAGGCAAGGAGCGCTGAACTGGGCCCCGCCGTCTCAAGAACCGCTGAACTGGGCCCGCCGTCTCACGCACCGCTCCGCTGGGCCCCGCCATCTCAAGCACCGCTGAACTGGGCCCTTCAAGGCAAGGACCGCTGAACTGGGCCCGCCGTCTCAAGCACCGCTCCGCTGGGCCCCGCCGTCTCAAGAACCGCTCCGCTGGGCCCCGCCGTCTCACGCACCGCTCCGCTGGGCCCCGCCGTCTCAAGAACCGCTTAACTGGGCCCTTCAGGGCAAGGACCGCTGAACTGGGCCCCGCCGTCTCAGGAACCGCTGAACTGGGCCCTTCAAGGCAAGAACCGCTGGCCCTTTGGCAGACGTGGCAGGGCAGGATCTATCTCGGGCAGGGCTGCAGGATGTCCTCTGGCCAACTTGCCTCCTCCAGTGGCAGTGGGGTCTGTTATGGACTGTATGGACTGTGGCTTTGCTCTCCCCAGGATGGCCAGTGGGCAGGCCACCCACTGTATGGACTGTTTGGACTGTGGCTTTGCTCTCCCCAGGATGGCCCAGTGGGCAGGCCACCCACTGTATGGACTGTATGGACTGTGGCTTTGCTCTCCCCAGGATGGCCCAGTGGGCAGGCCACCCACTGTATGGACTGTATGGACTGTGGCTTTGCTCTCCCCAGGATGGCCCAGTGGGCAGGCCACCCACTGTATGGACTGTTTGGACTGTGGCTTTGCTCTCCCCAGGATGGCCCAGTGGGCAGGCCACCCACTGTATGGACTGTTTGGACTGTGGCTTTGCTCTCCCCAGGATGGCCCAGTGGGCAGGCCACCCACTGTATGGACTGTATGGACTGTGGCTTTGCTCTCCCCAGGATGGCCCAGTGGGCAGGCCACCCACTGTATGGACTGTATGGACTGTGGCTTTGCTCTCCCCAGGATGGCCCAGTGGGCAGGCCACCCACTGTATGGACTGTTTGGACTGTGGCTTTGCTCTCCCCAGGATGGGCCAGTGGTCATGGAGTCCCCTCGTGGATCTGGCGTTGTGTACTCAAGTGGCTGAGGTGCCCCCCCTTCCCTTCCCCCTGAGGTGCCTGTCCTATTTTCTTTCTGATGCCCCTGCAGTGTTCTCTCCGTGGAGTTCTTGTCGTGGGACTGGGCCTTGCCCCTTTGCACAGGACCCCTGTGATCCACGGACAGTGGTTGGACTACATTTAGTAGCTGTATATATTTTGTACATAGTTTATTTATTTATTGGGATTACTGGTGTCCATATTTCAATATATCTGCCCGTTTATGATCTCTTCTTTTGGTCTTTGCATTATTTCGGAGGGGGGTGGTTTGTGGGTTGTGACAGTGATCTGTGGGAATGCATTGATGTGTGTGTTGTAGTGGGTGTGGGTGGGTGGGTGTGTGCCGGTAATCATTTCCCTCCCCTGTGTCGTAGGTGCAGTACTCACCGATGTCTTCCGCGCCGCCGGGCGTGCTCCTGGTATATGAGCAGGAATAGGAGTGCGGGGATGACCTGCAACTCTGGTTCCATACTGCCGGAATCTCGCGTGGAGTGCATAGAGGTGAGCGTTTTCCCGTTCGTAGTCTGTTTCCGCCGTGTTCTTATCGGCGGTGCTCCCGCCCCGGAAAAGGTGGCAGATTGGTGGGTCGTAATAGGGTGGGCGGTACATTGTCTGCCGCCTGGCTGTTGGCGGGAACCGCCGCGCTGTTTGTTTGTACCGCTGTGGCGGGCGGAGTGTTAAGTTGGCGGGCTGTGTTGGCGGTTCCCGCCAGGGTCAGAATTGCATATTTTAGACCGCCGGCCTGTTGGCGGCTTGGCCGCCGCTTTATCACCGACCGCCAGGGTCAGAATGAGGGCCTATGTCTCACTTTGAGATAGTATATTCAGAGCCAACATCCTACAATTCAGGTGGCAGAATCACCTGAATTGTGGGGAACTGAGTTCAATCCCACACCATGTGACAACTGTCAGCCTAATCTGGGTTTTCCGTCTAACTAGTAGCGCCTCATCTCTGTCCAAGAGCAGGGATGATTGTGCTAACCGGGAGCATGACAGAAATGACTCCTCAGGGGAATTGTGGTCATTCAAATCTCATCTGTTTCTCTCAGTTACATTAGTCCCACACTTGCAAAGACAAATAGAGGCAGAGAATGGTTCAATAGGATTTATTGAATTAACTGCATCTTAGATAAAATGGCATGAATGGCAATATCTAGGATGATAAAACACACGAAGCAAAATGGTGACAAGAAGAGGGAAACAGAAGAACAGTTCCACCATACTGTCACTATGCACGAAATATGTGGTTCCTCCCTAAGCTATGTTAGAGCACAGCATGATAAGCACTAATCCACCTTTTAGGTTTTCCCCCTGGGAAGATATCATCCCCCATACCTGTATAGGGAATCCTGTTGTCTAGAAAGAAACTATCCCCATGTAGGCCAGAGATCCGCTAGTCTAAGCAAGCAGCTGTAACAAAGGCAATCAGCAGTCAGCATGCAGTTGTGGTCATCTGGCTGGAATCTTCCTCTAAGTGTATGGGGCAGAGAAGTGTCTTTATAATAAAACAGATGATGTCCTGAGAAAATGTCCCCATGTATAGATGTGTATGTTTCTGTGAATGATGGAGACACAGTGTACCACTTTCCCGGCAACTCTATCGGGCTGCAGCCTTGAGGAAAGCACAAAGTGAAAAGAATGTCTTGATAGGAATGTAATGCTTTTCTAGGTGTAAGAAAAACTAGATAAAGAAAATAAAGCAGCACCGCAAATGTGGTCTATGCTAGAAAAATAAAACAAAGCTGAATAAAATGTATCTGAGTAAAAGTGCACAGTGGCAGGCCTAGTTACTAAAATAATGTATCTAAAACATGGCTAGCATAGCTATACAACAGGACTACCTGGCTGCTTGAGGCCTCCCTTGTTCCCCAGAGGACTGCCTGCTGCTTGATACCTGCCTTGTCCCTCAGGGGACTTCTCAGCTGCTACCAGAGGGCTGTCCGGTAGCAAGAGGCTTGCCTTGTTCTTCTAGAGGACTGACATGCTGCCTGAGGCTTGCCTTGTTCCCTAAAGGATTTGCATGCTGCTTGAGGCCTGCCCTGGTCTGTGAGAAGGAAGACTGGGCCTACACCCTTTATCCCAGGCTAACGTGAGTGACTTTAATGGTCAATTGGCTGACCTCATGTTCTGAACTATAGTAACACAACAAGCTCTAGAGATCTCCATGCAACTCCACAACTGACCTGCTGCACTGGCCCTACCCGGACCAGCTACTGGACATGCTTGGATCTGCCACCAGACCTGCCTCAGCACTGCTTGCCTCTTCTTGAGTGAATTCCTGATCTCCGAGAGGTGCCTTTCTAGGTCCTGCACCCTGGGCTGTCATCAGTTATGCTCCTCTTGTGAAATTCTGAAGTTGTGAACTCTTCACTTTGAGAATGTAACTTTTTCAGCAGAACTAACCTATCCCTGTATCTGCCCCAAGCCCATTGTATTTGGCCTGAACTTGTTACTTTTCCCCGGTCTAGCACAACCAGACAACTGTGAGTGGTGCTTTGTGCTTTTAGGTGCTATACTAAATATTTTGAAATCGCTTATCTCTGATTCTACTGCTTGGATTTTTGTTGTTCTGATCTCATTTTATTTATTATAATTTCTCTATTTAACAAATTAGTTTGGGACTTTTCTTGTGTTGTGTTTTTACCTTATTCCTGTTTGCGTGCTGCATACATATTTAACACAGTATCTCTAAGTAAAGCCTGACTACTTTGTGCTAAGCTACCAGAGGGTTAAGCACATGTTTGTTTATTGACTTTTGTGGCTCACCCTTATAAGGTTGGTGTTTAATATTTGAGTGGCGCTTTCCCCCCTCTGAAGTAATAACCACATGGAGAGAAAGTTGGATTTAGAGAAATGGAGGCAGCAACATATTTCTTTTTTAGGCTGTAGTACAGCAATAAAAATAAATGTAATTCCCAGACTCATATGCATTTTTCTTGGTCATCCACTTTGTAGCAATACCTCCACATCAGACAATCTTAAAAGGACACTGATTCAGTTTGTTTGGTAAAGCAAGACTCTACAGCTGGCCAGGAAGGTTTGTGTGCTGTGTAAACATTTAACACAGTGCATCTAAGATAGGCCGGACTTCTTTGTACTAAGCTACCAGCACAGGTTAATTTTTGAGGATGCCAAGTCATGGGACCTGGGTTTACTATGAAACTGGAACCAAGCTCTACCTGCTGAAAAGCCCATAACAAGTGAAAAAACAGTCCTGGCTCTTGCTTGTTTTCTAGTTCAGGGAGGACCTGGCCTGGCAGTTTGGACTAGACTGTTCTCATGGGGGACATCGTCAATACTGATTTGCACATGGCTTTGTCCAAACTGCGGTGGCATGGTGTGCGATAAATGATAGATTGGAAAGCGGCCAGAATGATTGCCAATGGCTGAGATTATTTCAAGCATTCCATCCATCAACTTGTTTTTTAATTTGACACACCTAATGCACCAGGTATGCCCAAACGTGAGTCCTATGCTCACTGTGCAACTGGAACCAAGCTGTACCCGGCTGAAGAGCCCATAACAAAGGCAAAACAGGTCTTGGTTCACTTCTGTTCCGGTTCAGGGATGACCTGGCCTGACAGCTCAGACCAGACTGTTCCCATGAAGACCACAGTCAAGAATGATCTGCATATGGGTGGGTTCAAACTGTGATGGCATGGTGGGTGAAAACAATGGAATGGAAGTGGCCGGAGTGATTGCCAGTGGCTGAGATTAATGTAAGCATTCCATACATCACCTTGTTGTTTTTCTATTTGGTGCCCTAAGTGTACCAGGTATGCCCATATTTGAGTCTCAGGCTGACTGAGCTATATCTGGCTAAGGAACCCATAACAAGGGTGAAACCAATCCTGGGTTGCTGATGTTCTGTTTGAGAGATGACCCGATTTGTCAGTTTGACCTGGACTGTTCTCATGCAGAACAGGGTAATGATTGATTTGCATGTGACAGCGTCCAAAATGGGGTGACATGGTGAGTAAAAATCAATGGATTTGGAAGCGGCCTTGAGAAATTGTCACTAGACATTAATTCAAGCATCACTTTGTTGTTTTTACATTTTACTTTTAGAAAGTTTACATTTTTTTGCCCTTAGCTGGTTTGTGCCTGCAGCCTGTACTGGGTCACATGACTGGGTGTAATTGTCCATACAGTCACAATATAGAGGGGTTAGGTTTGCCTGAATGGGCAACCGGCTGGCAGGATGGGAGGAGGCTGAGCACAGCACCTCGCGCAACTGAATAGCCTGTACGCTGCCTTCCCACAATGAGCTTATCACCGTCACATGGTCACTGCAGCTAGCTTGGAGCGAGGACAGGGGATTCTGGATATTCTATGCACTTTAAAGAGACTTTCTAGAAGCTTCTCCCACCTTCTGGAGAGAAAGGCACCAGGTATGAAAATAGGACCCTCAGACCTACTCTTCAGTTCACTTCTGGACCAGCGGAAAGGACTATCAGAGGACTGCCTGCTGCTGTGACCTTTTCTGCACTCTTCAACTCTGCTTTGCTATACCTGGAAGGACTGCTTTGCTGCATGGAGCCTGCACTGAACCATCAGATGCCACCCCTGCTATTTGAGCCCTGCATCTTCACCTGAACTCAGGACTATCAGACTGACTTCAAGGGCTAGTTTGCTGGCCTCCTGTTCAGAGCCATGAGGGTATAAAAGGTGCCTACCATCTTTAACCCACACTTGTTCCCAGTCTGAATGAGTCCTGAACTACCAAGTTGTGTCCTACAAGTCCTGGACCCTTGGTTGTGATGGTAAAAGTACCCAGATGGCCAGAATCCAAAACTGAGGACTGGATTGGACGTCTGTTATTTTGGTATCAAAAGATTTATTAAAATGTGCTCTATGTTTCAAAATTGATGTGGTATTTTTCTTGTGTTGTGTTTTCACTTAATTACTGGTTGTGTGCTGCATAAATAAATTACACATTGCCTCCAAGTTAAGCCTTACTGCTTTTTGTGCCAAAATACCCAGAGTTAAGCACACGTTATGTTAGTGACTTTTTGTGGTTCACCCTGCCATGAATTATGACTGTTGCTTGACCAAGGTATAGACTTAAGTCAACCAACAACCCAATTTCTCACAATATTACATAACAATTTTCAGATTTCTCTAATCTACAGATCGAAAAGGTGAAATGTTACACAGTTGTATTAAAAACTGATTTGGTAATTTATATTTATGATACAGGTCTTTTATGAAAAATATCTTTACTTTTAAATTGGTCACGTTTGAAGACATCAGATTCTGACATGCATTATGAAACCGTTCTTCAACAAAAAATAAGGAAATTTGGAAAATGGGAGGTATGCTGAGTAATTACTTATAGACTATGTAATCTATTTGCCAGGATTCTGATTTATCAAATGTATGTACTAAAGAACTCCATAATTCAGTAGAGTAGTAGAATAAAAGGATGAATTGCTAATGTCTCAACCTATTACAATGGTATTTAATAGCAGTGTTATACTGAATGTTCGGTGCCTGAAGTTGCAACATAAAAGTTTTAATACACAATATCCCAAAGTAGATATTTGCTACTGAGAAGTGCTGGCGCTTTCACGTTGAAAGAATTGTACTCTTTCAGATAAGTGATTGGTGCTCTACAAATCAATTTCATTACTGCAGTTACTCAGTACGTGCATATACCTGTCCACTTCCAGTCCAGATATATTAGCATCTCCTAATTAATTGGCTCATTTACATACAAATACAATCATACCACATCCTAGTAACAACTGCTGGAAATTGCTATTCCTTGAGGCATATGCCAAAGCCCTATATTAAGAAGAGAACAATTAAAAACAGTTATTATCCTGCAGATAAACACAAAGCTGAATTTGGCTCACTAATGTTTATGAGATACACAACTTCTCTTCATGAGACCAGCTGTCACTCTCTTTCATACTAAGCTCATTTCTGAGTCATGCTGTGTTAGCTCCTCCTCCTTCATTAAATGGAAATATAAGAACAAATGACCAGAAAACAAAACAAAAAAAAAACTAACATTTCAGTTTGTTTTTTGTTTTGTTTTTACTTTTCAAAAGGAGTTAGGACTAACAATACCCTGTAGTGAAGTATTGGGAGGGGCCAACACAGTGTGAAAGAGCACCTGATTTATGATGAGCAAGAGCATGAGTTAGGCTGATGCAGTGATAGAGAGGAACTGCTTGTTGTATCACAGAGCCAGAATTCTAAGAAAAGGTGAGTCAGCATTGTGTGCAGAGTACGCCATAGGAGTCAATTCAGATCTTGGCTGCTTGCATACAAGGATGGGGGTCTCACAGTGTTTCCCTGCATATCATGTGTGAGCACGTTGGGAATGCATAATGAGGGGGGGTTGCCTTGATGCTTCAATGGCTCGAACTAATCTCTTACAGAAGGTGGATAACATTGATTCTGAGTCCCCCCACTTTACCCTGGAAGAAACAAGGGTAGCACTAATGCAAATGAAGAAGGAAAAGCCCCCCAGGATTGATGGCATTCCGGGTGACCTCTTTGTATCCCCATCCTAAGGTGTGGTGTCCCTATCTTAATGCCCTTAGTAATGCCATTATGAGGGGTGAAAAATTACTGCCCACTCAGCGAGGAGCGGTTATTGCAACAATCTATTAAAAAAAAAGAGTAGGGACCTCCCCGCCAATAATAGACCAATTTGCTTGCTAGATAACATCTTAGGTCCGAATCCTGGATTGCTGCTAATCATATTGTTGAAGACGCTCAGGCAGGCTTTAGGTCCAATATTAGTACCCTTGATCAGGTCTTCTGGTTCAAGCTGTTGTGTTGGAAGTACATTACCCTGAAGAAAGATCATTTGTATGTTGCCTTTATAGATCTGCGGTTGGCATCTGATTTAATCCCAAGGATAGTTTGTGGAAGGTTCTTGAAGCTTATGGGGTCCCATGTGAACTATTATGGATTGTAAGAGCCCTCCATATAAACACCTTTGCAAATGTAAGGTGGATTTGGGTGGGAACCTAATGGGCAAGATTCCAAACAAGGGGGAGGGTAAAACAAGGAGGTGTATTGGACCTGACATTATTTAGCCTCTTCATCAATGGTGCAGTTAAATAGCTTTCCCAATGTATGCATGATGCCCCTTAGCTGGAACCGCAATCCCAATTTTAATGTTGGCTGATGATATCTTGCTCATTTCCAGAACCCCTGTGGGTCTTCTGGCAGAGTTGGATTATTTTGTGGCCTTCTACAAGATGCAGGGCCCTGAAATCAACCTTCTGAAAACAAAAATTATGGGCATTAATAACCCATAAATCATTCAGGGGGACAATGGTAATTCAGGGCTCTGTAACTGAACAGGTCAAAAACTTTGACTACCTAGGTGTTCAGCTGTCTGACACATTGACTTGGACTCATCAAATAGAGAAGAGTAAAAATCTTCTTAATCAGAGAATTTATCCGATTAGTATGAAACAGATGTTAGCGGGCTGGGGGGCGGTCTCACCCGTCCTTCAGGTTTACAAAGCTGCAGCTTTACCAGCAGCAACTTATGGGGCTGTAATCTGGGGATTTGCAGACGCAACAGCCCACTTAGTGGCTGGGAATAACTTTATAAGGGGTTTATTTAAGATTGGCAAGGAGGCGGCCCTAGTCCCACTGAGGTTGGATTTTGCATTTAAACCTATTAACCTGGAGGTAGCTTTAAACCCCTTATTGTATCTGATTGCCTGTGATACATGGGTAGTTATGCCATGGCTCAGAAATGTTAAGATGCAGTGCAAGAAGCTGAAAATGGTAGACCTCTGGAACTCGCCAGCAGTTGCTGCTAAGGGAGCTAGGCAGAAAGTGAAAAGTGCCTACTGGAATTGCGCACTGGAATAGATTTGGCTAAACTATGATAATGAGAATCTGACCGGCAATTTTTAAATGTTAAATGTTCACCAGCTTATGAGAAGTTCATGGATGAAATCTACCCACCCATTGCCAAACTGCTTTATCTCCGATTTAGATATGGATTTTTACCTTTAAGAACCGTAAGGGCCAAATGGGTCAAGCAAGATTCCTCACTGTTCTGCCCCTTTTGTCAATCGGATAAAGAAATTGAGGCTAATTTTCTCTTCTTTTGCCCCCAGTACATACAGCTGCACAGAAAATGATTAACTGCGGCTTGCAAACGTCTGAGTGTCAGGCATCAAAGGGAGGCCTTGAGAGTACTTAAATACGACACAAAGGCTGTGATGGTATTCACAGTTGCTAAATACCTGGGGCATGCATGGTACATAAGATGTAGGGGCTTGCCCGAATGGAATTTTTAACTAATTGACTGTACATATTGCATCTTCAGTGTTTATAAGGCATGCAACCAGCAGCTGATGATATTTTCGAGCTCTATTTTCACTAAACGTGTCCCCGGTCTATTCTTTGCATATGCAGTTTAAGATTTTACTCTAAGTAGTTTCAAATAATATATTCTGGAGGTGCATTGCCCCCTTTCCCCATTTATACTTGGGTAGAATCTCAGGTTTCCACACATGATAAAATGGAAGAAATATCATTGCACATTTCTAGGTAATTAATATGGTTGCATGTATTCTGTCTTGGGCAGCTGACTATTAGATTGGCATTGTTTTAAAAATATGCATTTCTTCCTTTAATTTATATATGTATTTAAAATATTCATTCTAAGTACTTCTTCTTTTGTCTTAAATTATTAAAATATCTGTATTTTATATGGACTATTTTACAAATGTACATTTTTATATATCTCTGTATGCTTTTAAAGTTTTTTACCGAATTAAAGTAATTACAATCATGGGTGATATAACTCAAATTGGAGCTCATCATCCACAAACCTAGATTTCATAACTGTCTTCTGAACTATATGTGAAGTTTTTTGTAATACATTTTGTGCATGAGGTAGAGGCTGTGGACCACACCACCATAAAACAAACACCTTGTTGGTTTGATTAAGAAATGTGTCAAAACTCTGCTCATTTTCATAGTGGTTTATCTTACAATTGACATGTTTTAAACAGTTTTGTACTTTATTTTAAATGGATACTTCAAAGTTCTATCCGCAGATTCCTTGTGAGTACCTTTGTACCAGACTCGATCCGGAGAATTTTCCCTAGCAATTCTCTCACTTGCCAGTAGATGGTGTTATTTGACTCCGACCCATCCTGGAAATGACGCAGGAGCCACAACACATTTAGGCGCTCATTATGACATTGGCGCTAAGTCCCACTTATAGCCATGCTGACTGCTGCCAACATACCTCGACCGCGGTGGTATACTGCTATGTGTATTATGACCCAAACATAGAAATCCGCCAGTATACACACACACACAAGTCTGGGAGGAGCAAGTCTTGGTGATTATGCATTCTGGGGGCCTGGCAGGAGTAGCAGGAGGACTGAACTCTGGTAAGTCAAATCTTTACTACTTTCACCCCCATACCTGCAAGCCATCACATACCCCCACCCTCACTCACATTACTCCACCACCTCCCACACACCCCACTGTAACAAACCCACTGCACCTGCAACCAAGCCCTGCATGCAACAACAATGCATGGACACCCATCACAGACCTGCATGGACACACATCACCACAGCATGCACAGTAGTGACAATCACTTAGTCAATCAAATCACAACTCACACAAGCCAAAGCTGCCTTAGTAATAACAACCTGTAGGAGGCTGGACTGGCTTGTAGTGAGTACCAAGGGGTACTTACACCTTGCACCAGGCCCAAGTATCCCTTATTAGTGTATAGGGGTGTCTAGCAGCTTAGGCTGATAGAAAATGGTAGCTTAGCAGAGCAGCTTAGGCTGAACTAGGAGACGAGTGAAGCTCCTACAGTACCACTAGTGTCACTTGCACAATATCATAAGAAAACACAATACACAGATATACTAAAAATATGACAATATGCCAAAGTATCTCAGTGAGTACCCTCAGTATGAGGATAGCAAATATACACAAGATATATGTACACAATACCAAAATATGCAGTAATAGCAATAGAAAACAGTGCAAACAATGTATAGTTACAATAGGATGCAATGGGGGCACATAGGGATAGGGGCAACACAAACCATATACTCTAGAAGTGGAATGCGAACCACAAATGGACCCCAAACCTATGTGACCTTGTAGAGGGTCGCTGGGACTGTAAGAAAACAGTGAGGGTTAGAAAAATAGCCCACCCCAAGACCCTGAAAAGTGGGTGCAAAGTGCACCTAAGTTCCCCAAAGAGCACAGAAGTCGTGATAGGGGAGTTCTGCAGGAAAAACCAACACCAGCAATGCAACAACGATGGATTTCCAGATAAGAGTACCTGTGGAACAAGGGGACCAAGTTCAAAAGTCACGATCAAGTCGAGAGTGGGCAGATGCCCAGGAAATGCCAGCTGTGGGTGCAAAGAAGCTGCCACCGGATGGTAGAAGCTGAGGATTCTGCAAGAACAAAAAGGACTAGAAACTTCCCCTTTGGAGGATGGATGTCCCACGTCGTGAAGAGTCGTGCAGAAGTGTTTTCCCGCAGAAAGACCACAAACAAGCCTTGCTAGCTGCAAAGCTCGCGGTTAGGGTTTTTGGATGATGCTGTGGCCCAGGAGGGACCAGGATGTCACCAATTGCGTGAGGCAACAGAGGGGGCGTCCAGCAAGGCAAGGAGCCCTCTCAGAAGCAAGCAGCAACCTCAGAAGTGCCAGAACAGGCACTACGAAGTGGAGTGAAACGGTGCTCACCCAAAGTTACACAAGAGAGTCCCACGCCGCCGGAGGACAACTCAGGAGGTTGTGCAATGCAGGTAAGAGTGCCGTGGACCCAGGCTTGGCTGTGCACAAAGGAAATCTTCGTGGAGTGCACAGGAGCCGGAGTAGCTGCAAAACACGCGGTTCCCAGCAATGCAGTCTAGTGTGGGGAGGCAAGGACTTACCTCCACCAAACTTGGACTGAAGAGTCACTGGACTGTGGGAGTCACTTGGACAGAGTTGCTGAGTTCAAGGGACCTCGCTCGTCATGCTGAGAGGAGACCCAGAGGACCGGTGATGCAGTTCTTTGGTGCCTGCGGTTGCAGGGGGAAGATTCCGTCGACCCATGGGAGATTTCTTCTGAGCTTCTAGTGCAGAGAGGAGGCAGACTACCCCCACAGCATGCACCACCAGGAAAACAGTTGAGAAGGTGGCAGGATCAGCGTTACAAGGTCGCAGTAGTCGTCTTTGCTACTTTGTTGCAGTTTTGCAGGCTTCCAGCGCGGTCAGCAGTCGATTCCTTGGCAGAAGGTGAAGAGAGAGATGCAGAGGAACTCTGATGAGCTCTTGCATTCGTTATCTAAGGAATTCCCCAAAGCAGAGACCCTAAATAGCCAGAAAAGAGGGTTTGGCTACTTAGGAGAGAGGATAGGCTAGCAACACCTGAAGGAGCCTATCAGAAGGAGTCTCTGACATCACCTGCTGGCACTGGCCACTCAGAGCAGTCCAGTGTGCCAGCAGCACCTCTGTTTCCAAGATGGCAGAGGTCTGGAGCACACTGGAGGAGCTCTGGGTACCTCCCAGGGGAGGTGCCGGTCAGGGGAGTGGTCACTCCCCTTTCCTTTGTCCAGTTTCGCGCCAGAGCAGGGCTGAGGGATCCCTGAACCAGTGCAGACTGGCTTATGCAGAGATGGGCACCATCTGTGCCCATCAAAGCATTTCCAGAGGCTGGGGGAGGCTACTCCTCCCCATCCCTGACACCTTTTTCCAAAGGGAGAGGGTGTAACACCCTCTCTCTGAGGAAGTCCTTTGTTCCGCCTTCCTGGGACAGGCCTGGCTGGACCCCAGGAGGGCAGAAACCTGTCTGAGGGGTTGGCAGCAGCAGCAGCTGCAGTGAAACCCCGGGAAAGGTAGTTTGGCAGTACCCGGGTCTGTGCTAGAGTCCCGGGGGATCATTGGATTGTGCCAACAATGCCAGGATGGCACTGAGGGGGCAATTCCATGATCATAGACATGTTACATGGCCATATTCAGAGTTACCATTGTGAAGCTATACATAGGTAGTGACCTATGTATAGTGCACGCGTGTAATGGTGTCCCCGCACTCACAAAGTCCGGGGAATTTGCCCTGAACAATGTGGGAGTACCTTGGCTAGTGCCAGGGTGCCCACACACTAAGTAACTTAGCACCCAACCTTTACCAGGTAAAGGTTAGACATATAGGTGACTTATAAGTTACTTAAGTGCAGTGAAAAAGGGCTGTGAAATAATGTGGCCATTATTTCACTCAGGCTGCAGTGGCATGCCTGTGTAAGAATTGTCAGAGCTCCCTATGGGTGGCATAGGAAATACTGCAGCCCATAGGGATCTCCTGGAACCCCAATACCCTGGGTACCTCAGTACCATATACTAGGGAATTATAAGGGTGTTCCAGTATGCCAATGTAAATTGGTGAAATTGGTCACTAGCCTGTTAGTGACAATTTGGAAAGAAATGAGAGAGCATAACCACTGAGGTTCTGGTTAGCAGAGCCTCAGTGAGACAGTTAGTCTTAACACAGGTAACACATACAGGGCACACTTATGAGCACTGGGGCCCTGGCTGGTAGGGTCCCAGTGACACATATAACTAAAACAACATATATACAGTGAAAAATGGGGGTAACATGCCAGGCAAGATGGTACTTTCCTACACAACCATAGAGGGAAACACACCCATGCACCATATGTCACATGCAGAAATAATAACTCTGCATTTACACAGGAACCCCACACAATGGCATGAGAGAGGAGGTGCCAGCAACATCCAGTCCACCCTCAGAAGAGGCCCGCAGTGATGACAGCAGCTCTGCACGCCTGGATATGGATGACCAACCTGGCCCATCTGGGACCCATGGACGGTGAGTTACCCAGCCACAGTCCCATACCACCACAGAGCCTCCCCTCCTAGGAAACACCAGCACAGTACCCACCCAGAGGGCCCATACCACTGTCCCCAGGACACATCAATCAGCAATGTGTCCACCACTACAGGGACCCCAGACAACCCCACAAACACAGGATGATCAGGGACCTGGGGTCAGTGGCAGTGGGCACACGGTTCAGGGGACAAAGGCCCAGGACAACAGGGAAGCTAGGAGGACTGCTGTGTGACAGGGGGAGGACAGGCCAAGGGAACCGACCCTCCTTGAGGCACTTGCAGGGATCCTGGGAGCATACCACCATTCCCAGGAGACAATGCGCCAGATACTGACCAAGTTGCAGGAGACACAGCGGCTGCAGGTGGGACAGTACCTGGGGATCAGGGAGGACCTGAAGGACATCCACACTACCCTGGTCACCATTACAGGGGTGCTGGCAGACATGGCCAACACCATGAGGGAAGCAGTAGCACACTGGCGGGCCCCTGACACTAGCCACACCGATGAACAGCCCTCCACCTCCGCCAACACTAGTGGACAGGAGGCCCGCCACAGGAACAATAGGCCACTAGCACCCCACCTCCTGCAGAAGGAGAACCACCATGCAAACGGTCCCTTTGATCCAGGCAGAAGCCAGAGAACATTGCCAAGACCCCGCCAGGAAATAAGACTCTCCTGATTGTCACCCTTCTGTCCCACACTGTCACCCTGTCCACCTTGAACTGCCATTGTTCCACTTCCTATGTCCCATTGGACAATGCACATGTGCTACAAATAGTCTTGGACAATACCCTGGACTTTCCTCCATCACCACCCCATCCCTTCTTCTTCTTAGCACTTCAATAAACACACTTTGAAAAAATACAAGTATGGAGTATGTGAAATGATTAAAGTATGTATTTGTTTAAGAAGGTTCAAACATTGCAAATCAACTGTACAGTAATGTTCACATATGATAGACCTGTAGTTGGTTGCAGTGAACACACCAGGAGCGATAGTGGGGCACCAACATCTGCAAAAAGAGTTGCCAAAGGGTACAGTTAGTGGGCATAGAAGTGGGAAATCATAACCTGCCAGTGACAATGTGAAACAAAAAAATGACAATCAAATGGGAAGTACCACTGTCTTACCTGTGTGTCATTGGAAGTATTGTCAAATCACTGCAGTTCGGTTGTCCTCATCCTCATCCTCTACCTCCTCATCTTCACTGTCCACAGGGTCCACTGCTGGCACACGGCCATCTCCAGCCTCCTCCTCCTGCAGAAAAGTCACATGGCGGCTCAAGGCAAGGTTGTGCAACCTGCAGCATGCCATGATTACCTGGCAGACAGACCTTCTTGGGTGAATAGCACAGGGATCCACCTGTTAGATGGAGGCACCAAAACCTGGCCTTCCGGAGGCCAAAGGTGCGTTCAATTATCCTTCTTGTTCGCCCATGGCCTCATTGTAACGTTCCTCTGTCCTTTTCCTGGGATTCCTCATAGGGATAGGTAGCCATGATGGGTTGGGGTAACCTGAGTCACCTGCAAATATTGAGGGACAACATTTAGCCACACACTATGCCAGATGTCCCACGCCATACCCATACACCAACATCCACTGGGTGGCAACCAGGGCTCACCTATTATGCCACACCCTGTGCCTCTGTAGATGGGCCATCACATTCGATATGCTGCTATTCCTCAGGATAAAGGCATCATGCACAGACTCAGGATACTTAGCACTCACATGGGAGATATACTGGTCCACCAGGCACACCATTCGGACATTCATTGAGTGAAAACTCTTTTGATTTCTGAACGCCTGTTCATTTTGACAGGGTGGACAAATGCAATATGTGTGCCATCAATTGCCCGAATGATGTTGGGGATATGTCCTATTGCATAGAGGTCAGCCTTCACTGTGGCCAAATCCTCCACCTGGGGCAAAACAATGTAGCTGCACATGTGTTTAATCAGGGCAGCCAGCACTCTTGTCAGCACTATTGAGAACATTGGATGCTGCCAAGCCCACTGTCACTTGGAAAGCACCAGTTACCAAGATATGGAGCACAGATAGGACTTGCACAAGAGGGGGGATCCCAGTGGGGTGACGGATAGCAGATATCAGGTCAGGCTCGCGTAGGGCACACAGCTCCGTGATTGTGGCCCTATCAAGTCTGTAGGTGAGGATAATGTGCCTGTCCTCCAGTATTGCCAGGTCTACCAGGGGTCTGTACACAGGGCTATATCTCCATCTCCTATTCATGCGCAGCAGTAGCAATCTATGGGGCAAAAGAGTGAGGAGCCGGTCACAAACTGTACATTGTAGCCACAACAGTACAATGCATGTTGTTAATTTGAAATGTATAAGTGGCATTTGTCCTGTATGTACAATTGTGAACTGTCACACAGTTATAATCCAGGGCCTGCCCCCCCCCTTGAAATGGTGTCCACTGGTCCTGCGTGGGGTGACAGGTGGAAGTGATGTAATTCCGCTGACGTTGTGCACCCTTGCAGGAGGCGGTCGGGAACTGCCATGCAACGCCTCCATGGATAATATTTGGCCCTACGGGTACAGTGGCCAATGGTGATGTACGCCGGTGGTGACGGTATGCACCGCCGCAGACGTCACCGCCATTTTCTATTTGTTCACCCACTTGCTACCTGACCTTCAACAGGAGAGGACCTACACTGCATGTGCTGCTGTGACCTTTGTCTGGAACCTACCATAGCGCGTGTGACTGGGGAAAGGGCCCCTGCCTTCACCTCACTGGAGTTGGAGAGACTGGTGGATGGGGTCCTACCCCAGTAAGGACTGCTGTATGGGCCTCCAGACCAACAGGTGAGTACACGGTGAGAACGATGCATGGGGCATGAATGCATGGAGTGGTGTGTGTGAAGGCCTTGTGTGGGGGGGTTGGTGGATGTCCCCTGGGCTGCGTGCAGCATGTGTACTGGCCCATGTCTGTGCAACGGGAAGGGGTATCGTTGGCCATGAGTGTAACAGACAGGATGGTCTAAATAATACGTTTCCCTGTGTGTATTTCCTCTGCAGGTCAGCACCCATCAAAAGAAGGGTACGTGGCGTGCCACCGCCAAAGATGTGTGGACCCTGGGGGTCTATGGCAGGCTGAGCACCTACTTTTGGAAATGGTGGGAGGACTTGAGATGCTGGGCATGGGAGACAGTGGAGGCCCAGCTGCGGATGACCTCCCAACGAGGAAGGGGTGCCCGTCGAATTCTGATGGCCCGCATACTGGCAGTGGCCTATCCGGAGCTGGATGGGCACTTGAGGGAATCACAGCAGCCACAAGGGGTGAGAACAGTGCCCATCATTTTTACTTATGACTGGTGGGGCGATATCCAGGTGGGGGATGTGTGTCTGTGGGTGCCCCTAGGCCAGGCCTGACATTGCAGAGTAGGTCTCATGTTGGGCAGGGTTCTGATGTGATATTCCTCCTACCTAGCTTGTAGGCATTCACTACTGGGCAGGGCTGTGTAGGTCCCAGGTATGCTGCAGTTGGCAGTATGTGTCCCTCCCTATTTTGACTAGCATTGTTACTGGTAGTGCATTGCAAAGTGCGTTGGCCTGTTCCCTGTGTGTGAGGGTGCTGTGTAAGCCAACAGTGGTGTTGGTGCAGCCATTGACCCAGTGTATCCTTTCTCTCCCCCCTTTTTGTTTTGTCATCCTGTCCTTATGTGCATTAGCATCATCTGGCAGAGGAGCTGCGGCACCGACGACAGAGGGAGCTGCATCCTACAGGACCCAGGAGGCAGAGTGCACTGACGGTGAGGGCAGCAGTGGGACGGAGGGCGAGGGGAACACCACGGCAGAGACTGGAGGGGACAGTTCGGACACAGATACCTCCTCCGATGGAAGCTCCCTGGTGGTGGCGGACACCTCTGTGACCACCCCATCTACAAGTACAGCCGTCACCCCCGTACCAGCACCACCCTCCCAGCAGACATTCATTGAGTTGCCCATGCCCGCTTACCCAGGAGGGTGGGCATCTCCTTCGCCCCAGGCACCTCAGGCCCTGCCCCAGTGAGCCCTGCTGCCCTGAGTGAGGAGGCTATTGACCTTCTGAGATCCATCTATGTTGGGCAGTCAACCATTGTGAATGCCATCCAGGGGGTGGCAGCCCAAATGCAACAGACCAATGCAATTCTGGAGGGCATTCACACTGGCTTGTCGGCCCAACAGAGATCAATCCAGGCTCTGGCCTCTTCTCTGATGGCAGCCATTGTCCCTGTTTCCACCCTCCCCCTCCAACTTCCTCTTCCAGTCCCATTCCCCTCAACCCCAACCTATAGCAAGCACACAGGCAGATGAGCATGCACACAAGACAACACACAAGAGTGGCACAGGCAAACACAAGCACCACACTTCATCCCACAGGCACTCACACAAACACCTTCCAGATGCAGACATACCAACATACACTGCCTCCACTGTCTCCCCCTCCTCCTCCACCTCCCTCACAGTTGTGTCTACACTCACACCTGCATGCACTACATCCTCATCCACTACCGCCATCACCAGCACACCTATCAGAACACATACCTCACTGGCAGAGACCACCCCAACAACCATGCACACGTCCCCTGTGTCCTCTCCCTCTGTGTCTGCCTCCCCTGTAGGAAAGTACCATCTTGCCTGGCATGTTACCCCCATTTTTACTTGTATGTATGTTTGTCTTTGCCTGTGTCACTGGGATCCTGCTAGCTAGGACCCCAGTCCTTATATGTTTGTGGCCTATATGTGTTCCCTGTGTGGTGCATAACTGTATCACTGAGGCTTTGCTAATCATAACCTCAGTGTTTATGCTCTCTCTGCTTTTAAAATTGGCACTGCAGGCTACTGACTAATTTTACCAATTCCTATTGGCACACTGGAACACACTTATAATTCCCTAGTATATGGCACCTTGGTACCCAGGGTATTGGGGTTCCAGGAGATCCCTATGGGTTGCAGCATTTATTTTGCCACCCATAGGGAGCTCAGACAATTCTTACACAGGACTGCAACTGCAGCCTGAGTGAAATAACGTCGACGTTATTTCACAGCCATTTTTCACTGCACTTAAGTAACTTATACGTCACCTATATGTCTGACACTCAATTAGTGAAGGTTAGGTGCAAAGTTACTTAGTGTGAGGGCACCCTGGCACTAGCCAAGTTGACCCCACATTGTTCAGGGAAAATTCCCCAGACTTTGTGAGTGCGGGGACACCATTGCACACGTGCACTACATTTAGGTCAATACCTATATGTAGCATAACAATGGTAACTCGGAACATGGCCATGTAACATATCTAGGATCAAGGACAATTCCATGCATCCCCCGGGCTCCAGCATAGAGCCTGGGTACTGCCAAACTAACTCTCTGGGGTTTTCTCTGCAGCTACCGCTGCTGCCAACCCTCAGACAGATTTCTGGCCCCCCTGGGGCCTGGACAGCCAAGTCCCAGGAAGGCAGATCAAAGGATTTTTCTCTGAGAGATGGTGCTACACCCTCTCCCTTTGGAAATAGGTGTGAAGGGCCTGAGAGGAGTTGCCTCTCCTGGCCTCTGGAAATGCTTTGAAGGGCACAGATGGTGCCCTCCTTGCATAAGCCAGTCTTCACCGGTTCAGGGATCCCCCCAGCCCCTGCTCTGGCGTGAAACTGGACAAAGGAAAGGGGAGTGACCACTCCCCTAACCAGCACCTCCCAAGGGGAGGTGCCCAGAGCTCCTCCAGTGTGTCCAAGACCTCTGCCATCTTGGATGCAGAGGTGTGAGGGCACAATGGTCACCTCTGAGTGGCCAGTGCCAGCAGGTGACGTCAGAGACCCCTCCTGATAGGTGCTTACCTTTCTCTGTAGCCAATCCTCCTCTGAGGGCTATTTAGGGTCTCTCCTGTGGGTTTCTCAGCAGATAACGAATGCAAGAGTGCACCGGAGTTCCTCTGCACTTCCCTCTTTGACTTCTGCCAAGGATCGACCGCTTACTGCTCCAGGACGCCTGCAAAACCGCAACAAAGTAGCAAGAAGACTACCAGCAACATTGTAGCTCCTCATCCTGCCAGCTTTCTTGACTGTTTCCTGGTGGTGCATGCTCTGAGGGCTGTCTGCCTTCACCCTGCACTGGAAGCCAAGAAGAAATCTCCCATGGGTCGACGGAATCTTCCCCCTGCTAACTCAGGCACCAAACATCTGCATCACCGGTCCTCTGGGTCCCCTCTCATCTTGACAAGCATGGTCCCTGGAACACAGGAGCTATATCCAAGTGTCCCCGACAGTCCAGTGGCCCTTCTGTCCAAATTTGGTGGAGGTAAGTCGTTGCCTCCCCACGCCAGACAGTAATCCTGTGTACTGCGTGAACTGCAGCTGTTAGGGCTTCTGTGCACTTTTGCAAGACTTCCTTCATGCACAGCCTAGCTCAGGTCCCCATGACTCCATACTGCATTGCCCAACTCACTGAGTTGGACTCCGACTTCGTGGGACTCCCTTTTGTTGTGCTGAGATGACTGCCGTGCTCAGATCTTCTGAATGCCTGTTCAGGTGCTTCTGCGGGTGCTGCCTGCTTTTGCGTGGGCTCTCTGTGTTGCTGAGTGCCCCCTCTGTCGCGCCTCCTCCAAGGGGCGACCTCCTGGTCCTTCCTGGGCCCTGGCAGCACCCAAGACCTTCAACCGTGACTCTTGCAGCTAGCAAGGCTTGTTTGCAGTCTTTCGGCGTGGAAACAACTCTGCATCCTCCAGCACGCCGTGGGAAATCATCTGACAGAAGGAGAAGTTCCTGGTTCCTTCCGTTGTTGCAGAATCTTTGGCTTTCTTCTTCTTCTTTGGGTTTAGTGGGCTCTTTCCCCCCCTGGACACTTGCATGACTCTTGGACTTGGTCCCCTTCCTTTGCAGGTCCTCAGGTTCAGGAATCCATCTTCAGTGCTTTGTATTCAGTTGTTGTCTTTGCAGAATCCCCTATCTCGACTTTACTGTCTTTCTGGGGCAGTAGGGTAACTTTACTCCTACTTTTCAGGGTCTTGGGGTGGGGTATCTTGGACACCCTTAGTGTTGTCTTACACTCCCAGTGACCCACTACATACTACACTAGGCCTGGGGTCCATTTGTGGTTCGCATTCCACATTTGGAGTATATGGTTTGCGTTGCCCTTAGGCCTATTGTCTTCTATTGCGTTCTATTGTGTTCTACAGTGTTTGCACTACTTTTCTAACTGTTTACTTACCTGATTTTGGTTTGTGTGTATATTTTGTGTATATTACTTACCCCCTAAGGAGTATATCCTCTGAGATACTTTTGGCATATTGTCACTAAAATAAATTACTTTTATTTTTAGTAACTCTGAGTATTGTGTTTCTTATGATATAGTGCTAAGTGATATAAGTGGTATTGTAGGAGCTTTGCATGTCTCCTAGTTCAGCCTAAGCTGCTCTGCTATAGCTACCTCTATCAGTCTAAGCTGCTAGAACATTTCTAATCTACTAGTAAGGGATAACTGGGCCTGGCACATGGTGTAAGTACCACTCGGTATCCACTTTAAACCAGGCCAGCCTCCTACACCTCCTCCCAAGGTACACAAACACAAGCACTCAGACAGCCAACAGCCATCTACCTCACAACTGCATCCAGCCCATGGACCTGCACCCAAACACAGCAGACAGACACCTCCCACAATCACTCCCTCTTCCTCCACTCCCAAACCTTCTCCCTCTTTCCGCCCCAATGTCCTTAAGAAGCTTTTCCTCTCCACCATTGACCTCTTCCCTACCCCCCCCATCCTTCACGTCTGGCCAGGGTGGCTAAATCCCAGGCAAGCACCTCAGCCACCCAGTCCACGGACCCAGAAGTGTCCACAGTAACTTGTGGTGGTAAAGGATTCAGGGCAGCAGACAACCTCACTGAAAGGGTGCCTGCCCCAAGTGCTGACCAGAAGCGCAAGGGGTCCTCCCCAGCTGCCGCCCTGAAGGGCAAGGTGCCTTCCCCAGCTGCTACCAGGAAGGGCAAGGAGTTATCCCCAGCTGCTGGCAGGAAGGTCAAGGAGCCATCCCCAGCTTCTGCCAGGAAGGGCAAGGAGCCATCTCCAGCTGCTGCCAGGAAGGGCAAGGGGCCTGCACCAGCAGGCAGGAAGGACAAGGGGCCTGGTGCTGGGACTCAGTCGAAGCCCCCACCACCAACCATGGTTGTGCAGCCGTCCGATGGTGAAGGGAATGGGCTGGAGCCTCCCCCCACAACCACCAGCAGCAGCACCACCACCATCAGTGGGCAGCTGTCCGAGGCTGCAGGGGATGGGCTGGAGCCTCCCCCCACCACTACCAGCAGCAGCAGCACCACCACCACCAGTGGGCAGCTGTCTGAGGCTGCAGGGGATGGGCTGGAACCTCCCGCCACCACTACAAGCAGCAGCAGGAGCACCACCACCACCGCCAGTGGGCAGCCTTCTGAGGCTGCAGGTGATGGGCAGGAGCTTCCCTCTACAACCACCACCAGCTGCAGAAGCAGCACCACTGCCACCACTGAGTATCCGTCACCTCCAGCAGACATTCTGTAGACCTGCCTCCATGGGCTGTTGTGTGGCCTGCCCCCTGCAAATCCTGTGGGTATGACACCCAGCTGAGAGACTGTGACCTTGCACTCCCCAAGATCTGCATCACAGGGCACGATGCCCCCTCCAGAACCAATGGGCAAGACACCCGCTCACTGCATCCTCCCCAGGATGAAGATCACAGGACACGATGCCCCCTCCAGAACCAGTGGGGAAGACACCCACTCACCCCATCCTCCCCAAGATGAAGATCACAGGGCACGATGCCCCCTGCAGAACCAGTGGGTAAGATACCCACTCACCCCATCCTCCCCAGGATGAAGATCACAGGGCATGTTGCCCCCTCAGAGGCAGTGGGCAAGTCACCCACTTGAGAGTTTGTGGCCTTGAACTCCCCAGGATAGAGCAATGGACATGTTGCCCCCTCCAGGACCAGTGGTGTTGTTCCGTCTGCTGGCTGAGGTGCCCCCCATTCCCTATCCCACTGAGGTGCCTGCCTATTTTCCAACTGATGCCCCCGAAGTGTTCTCTCCGTGTTGGTGCAGGAGACAAGTGGGGCCTTGGACTTTGTCATGTGGCCCTGTGGCCCACGCACATTGAGGACTGGAGAATTTCCCTTGAATTGTACATATGCATATACTTTTAGATTGGATGTTGGTATTTTTACTGTATTTATATTATAACACTCAGTTTCATCTATTCGTGTTGACCTTGCATTACTCCTGAGGGGTACAGGGTAAATATGTTTTCTTACTGCATCTGATTGTGTGTATGGTGTTAAGGGTGGGAGTGTTTGTGTTGCATGTGTATGTCACTCTTGTTTTCCTCCCCTACTCCTGTGTGTGCTAGGCGGCTGCACTCACCGTGGTCGTCTTCGCCGTCGTTGGTGTTCATGGTGGAGCAGCACGTCAAATATCATCGGAAATATTTGCAGCTTGGGCTCCATGGCGGCGTGGTTGTTCCCTGTGTCTCCAATGGTGAGTCCTTTCCCTTCTGATCTCTGTTTTCGTCAGGCTTTTGATGTCGTTGGTACCGCCCCGGAAAAGGTGGCGGATTGGGTTGTCATATTATGGTGGGCGGAACATTGTCTTCCGCCTGGCAGTAGGAGGTTACCGCTGTGGTGCCTGTTGTTCCCCTCTGGCAGTCGATGTGGTAAAGTGGCTGTCTATCTGAGCTCTTTCTGCCATGGTCATAATTTGGCGGTATTTACCACCAGCCTGTTGGCGGTCTTACCGCCACTTTATCACTGACCACCAGGGTTGTAATGAGGGCCTCAGTGTTACAAAAATAAAGTACTTTATTATGGCGACACAAACTATATACTAAGAAAGTGGAATGTGAAAGTCGGTCTCCCACATAGGCAAGTGTAGTGTGTAGAGGGAAGCTGGGAGTACTAGAAAACCCTAAAGGTAAGTACTAGAACCCATCCCAGTGACCAGGAAAGCCGGAGTAAAAAGAATTATGGACGAAAAAAAGAATTATGCGAGACACCAACAGTAGATTCCTGTACCAGAGGACCTGTGAAAGAAGGGGACCAAGTCCAAGAAGCATAGAAGAGTCCAGGAAGAACAGGAGTCCCTGCTAACCCGGATGAAGGTGCAAAAGAAGAACCACCGGTGAAAAAGAATAATCAGTACTGCACACCAGAAGACGAGTCGGGTTCCTGGAGGATGCATGTGATGTCCCACGCTGGATGGAGGACTTCAGTCTGGTTTGAGCCGCTGGAGTCCACCATCAAGCCTTGGCACACGCAAAGCTCGTGGTTAGCGGAAAATGGCGCTGCCAGGGACCAGGAAAGACCAGGCGGACTCTACCCAGGAAGGGAAGTCAGAGGAGGCTCTCAGCAACACAGAGAGCCCACAGAAGACTAGGCAGCATGCACAGGAGTCCCACAGCATGGGGACAAGCAAGTTGCAAAAGAAACCAATGCATCACAACGACAAAGGCTCCCACGCCGCAAGGAGAACCACTCAGGAACCTGTGCATTGCGGGAAAGAGTGTTGAGGGCAGGAGCCACAAGATGCACAAAGGACTTGGAGGAAGGATGCCAACAAGCCTAGGCAGCTCAAAAAAATGCAGTGCACAGGGTACTGTCTTGGATGGGGAGGCAAGCTCTTACCTCCACCACAGTTGGAAAGTGGGATGTGAAGACTGTCGGGACCACTTCAGTCCACCACCTGTAATGCAGGATCCACGCAGCTCAGCAGGAGAGGGGATCCACACAGCCAGTTGTCATTGCAGTTGGTGCCTGCTGAAGCAGGGGAGTGACTCCTTCACCACAAAGGAGATTCCTTTGATCTTCTAGTGCAGGCTTAAGAAGGGCTGTCCTCAGAGGATACACGACTGGGAAACAGTTGCACTTGTTGGCAGGAAATGAAGATACAATCTTGCTTCTGTGTTGAAGCTTGTAGAGTTCCTGGAGGGTCCAGATGCAGTTTCTTCAGTGAGAAGTCAAAGTGGAGGATGCAGAGGATTCCCGCTGGAATCTTCCACTCCGAAAATGAAGACCCACCCAAAGGAGAGACCCTTAATAGCTCTGAATGAGGGATTGGTAACTGAACCAGGTAAGCACCTATCAGGTGTGGACTCTGAAGTCACCTGCTGGCACTGGCCACTCAGATGCTCCAAGAGTTCCCTGCTAGCCTTGAATCCAAGATGACAAACCCAGGGACCCTCTGGAGGAGCTCTGGGCACCACCCCTGGGATGGTGATGGACAGGGAGTGGTCACTCCTCTTTCCTTTGTCCAGTTTCACACCGGAGCAGGGACTGGGGGATCCAGAACTGGTGTAGACTGGTTTAGGCAAGGAGGGCATCAAATGCACCCTTAAAAGCATTTCCAGTGGCTCCGGGTGGCTACCCCTCCCAAGCCTGAAACACCTATTTCCAAAGGGAGAGGTTGTAACACCCCTCCCCCAAAGGAAATCCTTTTTTCTGACTTCCTAGGCTCCAGATTTTCAAGCAACAGGAGGGCAGAAACCTGCCTGTGAGGTGGCAGCAGCTGGGGCTGTCTGGAAAACCTCAGAAGGCTCTAATGGCAATACTGAGGGTCCTCCTCTAAAGAACCCCCAGAGTGCATAGAATCATACAACCAATGCTTGCAAAAGCCTTGGGGTAAAATTCAAACATGTTTGATACCAAACATTCCTATGTTTGGAGTTACAATTATGTAGTTGGACATAGGTAGTGACCTATGTCCAGTACACGCGTAAAATGGTGTCCCCACACTTCCGAAGTCCAAGAAAATGGCCCGAAGGTCGTGGGGGCACCTCTGCTAATCAGGGGTGGCCTAACACACAGGTACTTTGCACCCTGCCCTCAAGGCTGGAGGGCCTGCTATAGGGGTGACTTATAAGTGACCTGGTGCAGTGTAATTGGTAGTAAAAGGGTGATGCACCTTTTGACACAGGCTGCAATGGAAGTCCTGCAGAAGCCTTTGTATGGGCTCCCTATGGGTAGCAAAATATATACTGCAGCCCATAGGGATCCCCTGGAAAAGCAATGCCCTGGGTACATAGGTACCATATACTAGGGACTTAAAGGGGGCACCAGAATGCCAATTGTGGGTGAAATACTGTCTTAACAGTAAGTAACAACCACATTTAGAGGAGAGAGAACATAATCACTAGGGTCCTGGTTATCAGGATCCCAGTGAACACAGTCAAGCACTCTGGCATCAGGAAGAAAATGGGGATAACCATGCCAAGAAAGAGGGTACTTTCCTACAATGACTGCCACCACTAGTCTGGCCGTCATGACCGCCACCGCAATTTTGGCGGTCTGTTGACCCTCAGACTCCTGATGAGGCCCTTTAACCTATTTTAGACTTTAGGCCTCTGAAAATCTTTCTGATAAAGGACATGTTCAAGTTGCTCACCGTGGCCAATCTACCCTCGATCCAGGTGACTGGATGGTGACGTTGTATTTTCAGGATGCCTATTTTCACACCCCCATCCTGCAGTCCCACAGGTGGGTCATGAACATTTCCAGTTCTCAGTGTTCCCTTTATCCTCATCACTGTTCCTAGGGTTGTCACAAAGTTGATCATGGTGTCCACTGCTCACCTTTGGAGGTTTGGAATACCAGTCCTCCCATAACACAATGACTGGCCACTGAAGGTGGGCTCATCATAGTCGTGGACCACCTCCAGATGACGGTGAACATCTCACATCTTTGGGGTTTTCAGTGTGCCGAAGTCACTCCTGTCAGACCTATTTCCTTTACAGATGCTCCAATTCTTGGTGCAGGTTCAGGCCTTGAATCCAGCTCAATGAGAACAGGTAATTCAGGCTATGAGCTGAGTGATAGTAAGAGTGACTTCTTGGTCTCTTGGTCTCCTGCATCCTATTCGTAGAAAATGCTAGATGACACATACAAGCTCTGCAGTAGGATCTGCAGCCTCATTGGACTCTGTACCAAGATAATCTTTCGGACCTTATTCAGGTATCACAGAAGAGTGCAAAAGATCTGAAGTAGTGGATGGTAGACTGTAATTTAATCAGTTGAAGACCCATTTCCCTACCTCACCAAGTGATGACCGTTTCGATTGATACATTTCTGCTGGTATGAGTAGGTTATCTGGCAGAAGTGACGATTAGAGGAATCTGGTCTCTGATGGAGACCCACCTCCGTATCAGTTTGTTGAAACTGCAGGCTAATCAATTGGTACTGAAAATCTTCCTTCCTTTCATCAATAGGGGACTGCTGCTGGTTCTCTTAGACAACACCACTCCTGTGTGGTACTGCCACAAAAAGGGCTGAGAGAAGTTATGGTTCCTGTGTAAGGAGTCTCTACACCGCTGGAACTGTCTGAACCATCAAGGCATCTCTCTGATAGCCAACTACCTCAATAGACCTTTGTATGCCAGGGCAAAAAAACTCATTCAGTGTTGCCGAGTGGATTCCAAATGGAAATTACACTCAGAGGTGGTACATCTTTTGGTGATGGGAAAAAGTCTGACTTGATGTTTTTGCCACCTCCAAGAACATTGGCTGAACTCCGATAATGAGAATCTGACCATCAATTTTTAAATGTTAAATGTCCTCCAGCTTATGAGGAGTTCATGGATGAAATGTATCCACTCATTGCCAAACTGCTTTATCTTCAGTTTAGATATGGATTTTTACCTGTAAGAACCGTAAGGGCCAAATGGGTCAAGCAAGATTCCTCACTGTTCTGCCCCTTTTGTCAATCGGATAAAGAAACTGAGGCTCATTTTCTCTTCTTTTGCCCCCAGTACATACAGCTGCGCAGAAAATGATTAATTGTGGTTTGCAAACGTCTGAGTGTCAGGCATCAAAGGGAGGCCTTGAGAGTACTTAAATACGACACAAAGGCTGTGATGGTATTCGCAGTTGCTAAATACCTGGAGCATGCATGGTACATAAGATGTAGGGGCTTGCCTGAATGGAATTATTAACTAATTGACTGTACATATTGCATCTTCAGTGTTTATAGAGGCATGCAACCAGCAGCTGATGATATTTTCGAGCTCTATTTTCACTAAACGTGTCCCCGGTCTATTCTTTGCATATGCAGTTTAAGATTTTACTCTAAGTAGTTCCAAATAATATATTCTGGAGGTGCATTGCCCCCTTTCCCCATATATACTTGGGTAGAATCTCAGGTTTCCATACATGATAAAATGGAAGAAAAATGATTGCACATTTCTAGGTAATTAATATGGTTCCGTGTATTCTATCTTGGGCAGCTGACTATTGGATTAGCATTGTTTTAAAAATATGCATTTCCTCCTTTAATTTATATATGTATTTAAAATTTTCATTCTAAATACTTCTTCTTTTGCCCTAAATTATTAAAATTATATGTGTATTGTATATGGACTGTTTTACATATGTAAATTTTTATATATCTCTGTATGTTTTTATAGTTTTTTACCAAAATAAAGTAATTACTATCATGCGTGATATAATTCCAATTGAAGCTAATCAATCAATGAATCAGGAATTGGTAAAGTGCACTACTCACCCGTGAGGGTCTCAAGGCGCTGAGATGAGGGGGGGGGGAAGAGAAGAGGGGGTGCTGCTACTGCTTGAACAGCCAGGACTAGATAAGTTTCATGAAGGTAAGGAGGTCTTTGGTCTTGCGCAGGTGGGTGGGAAGAGTGTTCAACGTTTTGGCGGCGAGGTGCGAGAATGATCTATCCCCGGTGTCCTGGAACCCCAATACCCTGGGTACCTAGGTACCATATACTAGGGAATTATAAGGGTGTTCCAGTGTGCCAAACAGAACTGGTAAAAATGGTCACTAGCCTGTAGTGACAATTTAAAAGACAGAGAGAGCATAATCACTGAGGTTCTGGGTAGCAGAGCCTCAATGACACAGTTAGGCACCACACAGGGAACACATATAGGCCACAATCTATGAGCACTGGGTTCCTGGCTAGCAGGGTCCCAGTGAGACAGACAAAAACAAATGGACACACAAGTAAAAATGGGGATAACATGCTAGGCAAGATGGTACTTTCCTACACAAACCCCCCCCCCCCTTAACAAGGGACAATAAGGCTAACCTTGCCCAGATGAGTCTTCATTGTCTAAGTGGAAATATCTGGAGAGTCCATCTTCATTGGAGTGGGTATTCCCAGGTCTATGTTCCACTGTATAGTCCATTCCCTGTAGGGAGATGAACCACCTCAACAATTTAGGGTTTTCCCCTTTCATTTGTTTTAGCCAAAGTAGAGGTTTGTGGTCTGTTTGAACAATAAAGTGAGTACCAAACAGGTATGGTCTCAACTTTTTCAGTGCCTAGACCACAGCAAAGGCCTCCCTATCTATGGCAGACCAACACTTTTCTCTAGGGGTCACCCTCCTGCTGATAAAAGCGACAGGTTGATACTGGCCCTCAGTATTAAACTGTGATAGCACTGCCCCAACCCCTAATTCAGAAGCATCAGTCTGGACTATAAACTTCTTGAAGTAGCAAGGGCTTTTTAGGACAGGTGCAGAGCACATGGCATGTTTGAGCTCATCAGAAGCCTTTTAAAAGCCAGCTGTCCACAATACATTTTTAGGCATCTTCTTACTAGTGAGACCATTAAGAGGAGCTGCAATGGAACCATAGTTCTTAATAAACCTCCTATAGTACCCTGTGAGGCCTAGAAAGGCTCTCACCTGGGTTTGAGTTGTAGGGAGAGCCCATGCCATGATGGTCTGGATCATCCTATGCAGTGGTGGAATCTGTTCCCCACCTACCAGGTGGCTAAGATAAACCGCTTTACCCTGCCCTATCTCGCACTTCGAAGCCTTGATAGTGAGGCCTGCCTTTTGCAGGGCCTCTAAAACTTTCCCCAGGTAGACCAGGTGATCATCCCAGGTGGAGCTAAAGACAGCTATATCATCTAGATATGCTCCACTAAAAGCTTCCAACCCTTGCAGGACTGTGTTCACCAACATTTGAAAAGTGGCAGGTGCATTTTTCAGACCAAAGGGCATCACAGTGAGCTGATAGTGCCCTCCAATGGTGGAAAATGCAGTTTTAGGTTTAGCATCTTCTGATAATTTAATCTGCCAATACCCTGCAGTTAAATCAAAAGTCCTTAGATACTTGCAGAAGCCAGTGTATCTAATAGCTCATCTGCCCTGGGTATAGGGTGAGCATCTGTCTTGGTTACTTGATTGAGCCCTCTATAGTCAACACAAAACCTCATCTCTCTTTTACCATCTTTACTGTGAGGGTTTGGGACAAGCACCACTGGGCTAGCTCGTGGGCTTTCTGAAGGCTCAATTACTCCTAAATCCAACATCTTCTGTACCTCTTGTTTAATGCAGTCCCCGACATGGTCAGGCTGCCTATAAATCTTACTTTTGACAGGTAAGCTGTCTCCAGTATTGATTGTATGCTCACATCAAGTAGTTGTACCTGGTATCAGTGAGAAGACTTCAGAAAATTGACTTAGTAGATTTATACAGTTGTCCTTCTGCTCAGCAGTAAGGCAATTTGCAAGTACTACTCCCTCCACTAAGCCACCGGCTTCAGTGATGGAGAAGAGATCAGGGAGAGGGTCACTCTCTTCTTCCTGTCCCTCATCAGTTGCCATGAGCAAGGTGAAATCAGCCCTGTCATAGTAGGGTTTTTCTGCGGTTGACATGTAGCACCCTAAGGGGACTCCTGGCAGTGCCAAGGTCTACCAAGTAGGTAACCTCACCCTTTTTCTCAACAATTAGATGGGGTCCACTTCTTTTGTCCTGGAGTCCTCTTGGGGCCACAGGCTCCAATACCCACACCTTCTGTCCTGGTTGGTACTGGGTCAGGACAGCCTTCTGGTCATGCCTTTGCTTTTGCAGCTCTTGGCTGTCCTGAAGATTTTACCGGCCTTTTTAATGTACTCAGCCATTCCTGATCTTAGGCCAAGTACATAGTCCACAATGTCCTATTTAGGAGCTTTCAAAGGTTGTTCCCAACCCTCATTAACAAGTGCAAGGGGAGCTCTCACAGGGTGCCCAGAGACGATTTCAAAGGGTTAAAGCCCAATCCTTTTGGAGCACCTCCCTGTAAGCAAAAAGGAGGCAAGGTAACAGGACATTCCATCTCCTTCCGAGTTTTTCATGGAGTCCCGTTATCATACCTTTGAGAGTTTTATTAAACCTCTCAACCAGACCATTTGTTTGTGGATTATAAGGAGTAGTGAACTTGTATGTCACACCACACTCCTTCCACATTGCTTTGAGGTATGCAGACATGAAGTTACTATCTCTGTCTGACACCACTTCCTAAGGGAGCCCACTCTGGAAAAGATTCCCAGGAGGGCCTTTGCCACTGCAGGAGCTGTAGTGCTCCTTAAGGGAATTGCTTCAGGATACCTAGTGGTATGGTCCACTACCACAAGGATAAACCTATTGCCTAAAGCTGTTGGAGAGTCAAGGGGGCCAACTATGTCAACTCATACCCTTTCAAAGGGCACCACAACAACAGGAAGTGGAATTAAGGGGGCCTTTGTGTGCCACCAGTCTTGCCACTGGCTTGGCAGGTCACACAAGAGCGACAAAACTCTTTGGCGTCCTCTGACATATGAGGCCAGTGAAACAAGGGAACATGCCTGTCCCTAGTTTTACTTTGGCCCAAAATGCCCAGCCAAAGAAATGTCATGTGCCAAGGTTAAAAGAATCTCCCTATATTGCAAAGGGATGACCAATCTCCTGGCAGCTCCAGGTTTAGGGTCCCTTGATTCAGTATACAGGAGGTAGTCTTCCCAATACACCTTATGGCTATCACTGACATCCCCATTCTGCTGTTTGATAGCTTACTGTCTCAAACCCTCTATTGTGGGACAGGTCTGCTGTACCATACTCAGCTCTTCCCTGGCAGGCCCCCATGCACCCAAAAGCTCAGCAGTGTCTGCTGCCAGCTCATCTGGTGTAGGTTCTGCACAGGGAGAGGATTCCTCTTCCTCAAAAGGGGAATCTTCTGGAGAGGGAGGGATAGTGGACAAGGGTTTACCCTTACTACCCCTAGCTTTTGGGAGCACTTGGACCATTGTTCCAGAATCCAAGTTTCCCAGTCCTTTTTGCTTTTTGGACTGAGCCCTTGTCAAAGCAAAAATATGCCCAGGAATGCCCAGCATTGCTGCTTGAGCCTCCAACTCCACTTCAGCCCAAGCTGATGTCTCCAAAATAATTTCCTAGTAAGCAATCTACAGGTAATTCAGTGGCTACCACAACTTTCTTTTGACCAGTAAACCCCCCCCCCCCAGTTGAGATTCACAACAGCCATGTGGTGGCTAAGTGTGACCAAGTAGGTGTTGATCAGGGTGAACCATTTTCTCAATCACCATAGTTACACTGGCTCCTGTGTAGGCCTCAACCTCAACACCATGTATTAGGGGAAGTTGCTTGTACTTACCCATATTAAGGGGACAAGTGCAGGAGGCTGGCTTATAGTGGGTACCTGGTGGTACTTACACCTTGTGCCAGGTCCAGTTATCCCTTATTAGTAGATTAGAGGTGTTCTAGCAGCTTAGGCTGATAGAGGTAGCTATAGCAGAGCAGCTTAGGCTGAACTAGGAGACATGCAAACCTCCTACTATACCACTTATATCACTTAGCACTATTATCATAAGAAAACACAATACTCAGAATTACCAAAAATAAAGTTACTTTATATTAGTGACAATATGCCAAAAGTATCTCAGAGGATATAATCCCTTAGGAGGTAAGTAAAATACACAAAATATACACACACAAACCAAATCAGGTAAGTAAACAGTTAGAAAAGTAGTGCAAACACCGTAGAACACAATAGAATGCAATAGGGAAGAATAGGCCTAGGGGCAACACAAACCATATACTCCAAAAGTGGAATGCAAACCATGAATGGACCCCAAGCCTAGTGTAGTGTGTAGAGGGTCACTGGGAGTGTAAGAAAACAATAAGGGTGTCCAAGATACCCCACCCCAAGACCCTGAAAAGTAGGAGTAATGTTACCCTAGTACCCCAAAAAGACAGTAAAGTCGAGATAGGGGATTCTGCAAGGACAACAACTGACTGCAAAGCACTGAAGACGGATTCCTGGACGTGAGGACCTGTAAAGGAAGGGGACCAAGTCCAAGAGCCACGCAAGTGTCCGGGGGGGGCAGGAGCCCACTAAAGCCCAGATGAAGGTGCAAAAGGGCTGAATTCGGGTGTAAGAAGCCAAAGATTCTGCAACTACGGAAGGTGCCAGGAACTTCTCCTTTGGTCTGAAGATGTCCCACGGCGTGCTGGAGGATGCAGAGTTGTTCCCACGCAGAAAGACTGCAAACAAGCCTTGCTAGCTGCAATAGTTGCGGTTGAGGTTTTTGGGTGCAGCCAGGGCCCAGGAAGGACCAGAAGGTCGCCCCTTGGAGGAGGAGACAGAGGGGGTGCTCAGCAACACAGAGAGCCCACGCAAAAGCAGGCAGCACCCGCATAAGCACCTGAACAGGCGTTCAGAAGATCTGAGGGAGTCCCACGAAGTCAGAATCCAACTGAGCGAGTTGGGCAATTCACTATGGAGTGCTGGGGACCTGGGCTAGGCTGTGCATGAAGGAAGTCTTGCAAATGTGCACAGAAGCCCTAACAGCTGCAGTTCACGCAGTACACAAGATTACTGTCTGGCGTGGGGAGGCAAGGACTTACCTCCACCAAATTTGGACAGAAGGGTCACTGGACTGTCTGGGACACTTGGATCCAGCTCCTGTGTTCCAGGGACCAAGTTTGTCAAGATGAGAGAGGACCCAGAGGACCAGTAATGCAGAAGTTTGGTGCCTGCGTTGGCAGGGGGAAGATTCTGTCGACCCTCAGGAGATTTCTTCTTGGCTTACAGTGCAGGATGAAGGCAGACAGCCCTCAAAGCATGCACCTCCAGGAAACAGTCGAGAAAGCCGGCAGGATGAGGCGCTACAATGTTGCAGGTAGTCTTCTTGCTACTTTGTTGCTGTTTTGCAGGCGTCCTGGAGCAGTCAGCGGTCGATCCTTGGCAGAAGTCGAAGAGGGACGTGCAGAGGAACTCTGGTGAGCTCTTGCATTCATTTTCTGGTGAGATGCCCACAAGAGAGACCCTAAATAGCCCACAGAGGAGGATTGGCTACAGAGAAAGGTAAGCACCTATCAGGAGGGGTCTCTGCTGTCACCTGCTGGCACAGGCCACTCAGAGCTGTCCATTGTGCCCTCACACCTCTGCATCCAAGATGGCAGAGGTCTGGGACACACTGGAGGGGCTCTGGGCACCTCCCCTAGGAGGTGCTGGTCAGGGGAGTGGTCACTCCCCTTTCCTTTTTCCAGTTTCGCACCAAAGCAGGGCTTGGGGGATCCCTGAACCGGTGTAGACTGGCTTATGCAAGGAGGGCACCATCTGTGCCCTTCAAAGCATTTCCAGAGGCCAGGAGAGGCTACTCCTCTCAGGCCCTTCACACCTATTTCTAAAGGGAAAGGGTGAAACACCCTCTCTCAGAGGAAATCCTTTGTTCTGCCTTCATGGGACCAGGCTGCCCAGGCCCCAGGGGGGCAGAAACCTGTCTGAGGGTTGGCAGCACCTGTAGCTGCAGAGAAAACACCAGGAAGTTAGTTTGGCAGTACCCGAGCTCTATGCTGGAGACCCGGGGATCCATGGAATTGTCACCCCAATACCAGAATGGTATTGGGGTGACAATTCCATGATCCTAGACATGTTACATGGCCATGTTCGGAGTTACCATTGTGAAGCTACATATAGATATTGACCTATATGTAGTGCACGCGTGTAATGGTGTCTCCGCACTTACAAAGTCAGTGGAAATTGCCCTGAACAATGTGGGGCACCTTGGCTATTGCCAGGGTGCCACACTCTAATTAACTTTGTACCTAACCTTCACCAAGTGAGGGTTAGACATATGGGTGACTTACAAGTTACTTAACTGCAGTGTGAAATGGCTGTGAAATAATGTGGATGTTATTTCACTCAGGCTGCAGTGGCAGTCCTGCGTAAGAATTGTGTGAGCTCCCTATGGGTGACAAAAGAAATGCTGCAGCCCATAGGGATCTCCTGGAACCCCAATACCCTGGGTACCTAAGCACCATATACTAGGGAATTATAAGGGTGTTCCAGTGTGCCAATGAGAATTGGTACAATTAGTCACTAGCCTGCAGTGACAATTTTAAAAGCAGAGAGAGCATAAACACTGAGGTTCTGATCAGTGGAGTCTCAGTGATACAGTTAGGCACCACACAGGGAGCACATACAGGGCATACTTTATGATCACTGGGGTCCTGGTTAGCAGGATCCCAGTGACACAGGCAAAAACAAACATACATACAGTAAAAATGGGGGTAACATGCCAGGCAAGCTCCCTATGTGTGGCAAAAGAAATGCTATAGCCCATAGGGATCCCCTGGAACCCCAATACCCTGGGTACCTAGGCACCATACACTAGGGAATTATGAGGGTGCTCCAGTGTGCCAATGAAAATTGGTAAAATTAGTCACTAGCTGGCAGTGACAATTTTAAAAGCAGAGAGAGCATAAACACTGAGGTTCTGATCAGCAGAGTCTCAGTGATACAGTTAGGCACCACACAGGGAGCACATACAGGGCATACTTTATGAGCACTGGGGTCCTGGCTAGCAGGATCCCAGTGACACAGGCAAAAACACACATACATACACTAAAAATGGGGTTACATGCCAGGCAAGATAGTACTTTCCTACAACAAGCAACCAAGGTGGTAAAGTCAATGCCACATAGGAGACTAAAACAGCCTCTGTGGTCTCCCTAACAAGACCAACCCCAACTACACTGCCACCGGTGAGCCCAGCTACACCCTAGTTTGGCTATTTGTAGTAGACTTCCCACCACCACTGCTATTACTAGGGGCACTAGAGTTTGCAGTTGGGGTTATGGTAGTGGGAGCATTGGTGTTTTTCTTTTGACAAGTGGGATCCCTTGCCAAATGGCCTTTTACTTTACATAAATAACAACATGGCTTTTTCTGATTGTGAGAAGAGGATTTGGACCCACCACCCCCAGAGGATGTTTGTGGGCCTGATGAAGACTCAGAATGTTTTTAATCTTTGTCCCCACCCTCGTCAGAAGTCTTACCATCCTTCTTCTTGCCATCCTTGTCACCCCCTGTATGAACTTTTCTATTCACTCTTGTTCTGACCCATTTCTCTGCCTTCCTTCCCAATTCTTGGGGAGAGGTCAGATCTGAGTCTACCAAGTACTGGTGCAACAAATCAGACACATAATTGTTCAAAATATGCTCTCCCATGATTAGATTTTACAGGCTTTCATAGTCAGTCGCCTTACTGCCATGTAACCAACCCTCCAAGGCCTTCACTGAACAGTCTACAGTCTGTCCAGTCTTGAGAGGACTCTTTTCTGGTGTCTCTGAACTTAATCCTGTATTATTCAGTGGTTAAGCCAAATCCATCCAAGAGTGCATCTTTCAAAACTTTGTAGTTATTAGCATCACTTTCTCTGACAGTAAGGAGCCTATCCCTACCCTTACCAGTGAAAGATAGCCACAAGATAGCAGCCCAGTGCCTCTCTTGGACCAACTGTACCATACAGGCCCTCTCAAGTGCAGCAAACCACTTGTTAATGTCATCCCCCTTCCTATAAGGGGGGACTATCTTATGCAGGTTTCTGGAATCTTGCTCTCTAACAGGATTGCTATCAAAAACACTGCTGCTGCTACCAGGGGGAACTAACCCCAACCTCTGCCTTTCCCTTTCCACATCCAGAGATTCCCTGTCTAAGGCCAGCTGCTGCTGTTTAAGCTTCCGCCTGGCCTCTTCCAACCTCAACTTTCTGACTTCTGGCTTATAGTGGGTACCTGATGGTACTTACACCTTGTGCCATGTCCAGTTATCCCTTATCAGTAGATTAGTATTGTTCTAGCAGTTTAGGCTGATAGAGGTAGCTATAGCAGAGCAGCTTAGGCTGAACTAGGAGACATGGAAAGCTCCTATTATACTACTTATATCATATAGCACTGTATCATACGAAACACAATACTCAGAGTTACTAAAAATAAAGGTACTTTATTTTAGTGACAATATGCCAAAAGTATCTCAGAAGATATACTCCCGTAGGATGTAAGTAATATACACAAAATATACACATAAACCAAAATCAAGTAAGTAACCAGTTAGAAAAGTAGTGCAAACACTGGAATACAATAGGATGCAATAGGAGACAATAGGCCTAGGGTGAACACAAACCATATACTCCAAAAGTGGAATGCGAACCACGAATGGACCCCAGGCCTAGTGTAGTGTGTAGAGGGTCGCTGGGAGTGTAAGAAAACACTAAGAGTGTCCCAGATACCCCACCCCAAGACCCTGAAAAGTAGGATTAAAGTTGCCCTACTACCCCAGAAAGACAGTAAATTAAAGATAGGGGATTCTGCAAAGGCAGCAACTGACTGCAAAGCACTGAAGATTGATTCCTGGACCTGACGACCTGCAAAGGAAGGGGACCAAGTCCAAGAGTCACGCAAGTGTCCGGGGGGGGGCAGGAGCCCACTAAACCCCAGAGGAAGGTGCAAAAGGGCTGCCTCCTGGTTGAAGAAGCCAAAGATTCTGCAACAACAGAAGGTGCCAAGAACTTCTCCTTTGGTCAGAAGATGTCCCACGGTATGCTGGAGGATGCAGAGTTGTTTCCACGCAAAAAGACTGCAAACAAGCCTTGCCTGCTGCAAGAGTCGAGGTTGAAGGTAACGGGTGCTGCCCGGGCTCAGGAAGGACCAGGAGGTCGCCCCTTGGAGGAGGAGACAGAGTGGGTGCTCTGCAACAGAGTGAGCCCATGCAGAAGCAGGCAGCACCTGCAGAAGCACTTGAACAGGCGTTCAAGAAATCTGAGCATGGCGGTCGTCTCAACACAACAAAAGAATGTCCCATGAAGTCGGTGGTCAACTCAGCGAGTTGAGCAGTGCAGGATGGAGTGCTGGGAACCGGGGCTGTGCTGCACACAAAGGACTCCTTGCAAAAGTGCACAGAAACCCTAGCAGCTACAGATCACACAGTACACAGGATTACTGTCTGGCGTGGGGACGCAAGGACTTACCTCCACCAAATTTGGACAGAAGGACCACTGGACTGTCGGGGTCACTTGGATCCAGCTCCTGTGTTCCAGGGACCACGCTCATCAAGATGAGAGGAGACCCAGAGGACCGGTGATGCAGAGGTTTGGTGCCTGTGTTAGCAGGGGGAAGATTCCGTCGACCCACGGGAGATTTCTTCTTGGCTTCCAGTGCAGGGTGGAGGAAGACTGCCCTCAGAGCATGCACTACCAGGAAACAGTCGAGAAAGCCAGCAGGATTAGGTGCTACAATGTTGCTGTTAGTCGTCTTGCTACTTTATTGTGATTTTGAAGGCGTCCTGGAGCAGTCAGCTGTCGATCCTTGGCAGAAGTCCAAGAGAAAGATGCAGAGGAACTCTGGCATTCGTTATCTGAAGAGAAACCCACAGGAGAGACCCTAAATAGCCTTCAGAAGAGGATCGGCAACCTAACCAGGTAAGAGCCTATCAGGAGGGGTCTCTGACGTCACCTGCTGGCACTGGCCTCTCAGAGGCCTCCATTGCACCCTCACACCTCTGCATTCAAGATGGCAGAGGTCTGGGACACACTGGAGGAGCTCTGGGCACTACCCCTGGGATGGTGATGGACAGGAGAGTGGTCACTCTCCTTTCCTTTGTCCAGTTTTGCGCCAGAGCAGGGGCTGGGGATTCCTGAACTGGTGTATACTGGTTTATGCAAGGAGGGCACCATCTGTGCCCTTCAAAGCATTCCCAGAGGCCAGGAAAGGCTACTCCTCTCCGGCCCTTAAACCTATTTCCAAAGGGAGAGGGTGTAACACCCTCTCTCAGAGGAAATCCTTTGTTCTGCCTTCCTGGGACTGGGCTGCCCAGACCCCAGTAGGGCAGAAACCTGTCTCAGGGTTTGCAGCAGCGGTAGCTACAAAGAAAACCCCATAGAGCTAGTTTGGCAGTACCCGGGGTCCATGCAGGAGCCCCAGGAATGCATGGGATTGGCACCCCAATACCAGATTAGGCATGGGGGGACAAATCCATGATCTTAGACATGTTACATGGCCATATTCAGAGTTACCATTGTGAAGCTACATATAGGTGTTGATCTATATGTAGTGCACACGTGTAATGGTGTCCCCACACTCACAAAGTCCAGGGAAATTGCCCTGAACAATGTGGAGGCACCTTGGCTGGCGCCAGGGTGCCCTTACACTTAGTAGCTTTGCACCTAACCTTCACCAAGTGAGGGTTAGACATATAGGTGACCTTTAACTAGGGAATTATAAGGTTGTTCCAGTGTGCCAATCAGAATTGCTAAAAATGGTCACTAGCCTGTAGTGACAATTTAAAAGACAAACAGAGCATAAGCAGTGAGGTTCTGGTTAGCAGAGCCTCAGTGACACAGTTAGGCACCACACAGGGAACACATATAGGCCACAAACTATGAGCACTGGGGTCCTGGCTAGCAGGATCCCAGTGACACAGGCAAAAACCCACAAGTAAAAATGGGGGTAACATTCCAGGCAACATGGTACTTTCCTACAACCTCTGGAACTGTTTGAACCATCAAGGCATCTCTCTGATAGCCAACTACCTGAATAGATCTTTGTATGCCAAGACAGAAAAGCTCAGTCAGTTTTGTCGAGTGGATTCCGAATGGAAATTACACTCAGAGGTGGTACATCTTCTGGTGGTGGGAAAAAGTCTGGCTTGATGTTTTTGCCACCTCCGAGATCATACAGTGTCCAAATTTTTGCATGTTTGAATTTCCAAGGCCGTTCTCCTTTAGAGATGCTTTCCAACTAGAGTGGAGTCTGGGATTCCTGTATGCCTTACACCCTCTACGACTTCTGTCTAAAGTTTGGTAGAAGATCAGGAATGACTGGACCTAAATCAGGCTGGTGCCTCAGAATTGAGCCAAGAGAGCATTGTACTTGCATATGTCCTCCAATTCACCTCCTGCTTCAGAAATATCTTCTGTTGCAGCAGCAGAGCAGAGTCCGGTATATGGCCCTGCAAAATTTACATCTTCATGTGTGAAGATTGAGCAGTGACAGCTTACTGCCTTTGGTCTTCCTCCCATTGTAATGGATCTCTTCTTGGCAACCAGGCCTCCATGCATCTATCCACCAAAACTATCTATGCTGGATACTGGGAGAAGTTTGTCGCAAAGTGTACCTCTCAACAGATACAACCATGCAAGCAAAATTGTCTGATGGCCTCCTTTTTGTGCCCTCTCTAGCTCAGAAAGGAATTTTTATAGCCTGTAAGAAGAAATTTGTTGCCCCTTTTGGCCTTTTTATGGTAACTGGACTAATCATCATTATTTAAATGACCTGCTGTTAAATATTTTTAAAAGAGTTGAACCACATCTTTCCTCCCACACCATTTGAAATGCTCCAGTAGGAAATTGCGTATCATATATTTGATGTGTACTCCATTCAAGCTGAGGCATAGCTGTCCTCTGCATTTCCTTACAGTTTTCCTCCTAGTGATAACATCAGTTCATTGTGTGAGTGAGGTGCAGGCACTTTCCACAAAGCAAACGTACACCACCTATTTTCCAGACAAACTGGTGCTTGGAACTAGAACAACATTTCTGCCCAAGATTGTAATGCCTTTTCATGTTGGACAGTCCATCCCACCTTTGGTGTTCTTTTCTCCTCATCCCTTGAAAAATGAAGAAATATTCCATTGCTTGTTTTCCAAAATTGCTTTCAGCTTTTACATTGATCGCACTAAGGGCCACAAAAGAACCCATCAAGGTGTTCTCTTCATCGAGATTTGCTTCACATTTGCTAAGAACCATCCTCCCGAGGCCTTGAGGGCTCATTCCACCAGGGGCAAGGCTGCTACTACTGCTATATTGGCATGTGGAGTGTTGGTCAGTTCACACTTTCATGAAGTGCTACTTTCTGGATAGTCAGGTCCAGTGAAAGGACACTTTTCCAGTTTGATCCTGTAGGACTTTTCGGTCTGAGCCAATCCACAGACACAATATCTTGGGAAGTGCAGCTTTTGTGTTCATTAACAAGGTGAGGAATCTGTGGTTAGATATTCTATCAGGAGAACAAGTTACTTACCTCTGGTAATGCTTTTCCTGGTGAATAGTCTATCTAGCTTCCAATTCCTCACCAACCCACTGTCCTTTCTGCTTTGTGGAATGGACTCCAATCTCCACCTAAAAAGATCCCAAATTAGAGATAAAGATATTCTCTACTCTGATCAGTTAATGGCTCTGCATCCAATGGCATGGAAACAGATCAGAAAGAAACTGACATCAATTATATGTGGCTCCTGCTTCATTCCTGGGGCAGGGCAGAGTTGATTTGGAGCCACACGATGTTGACTACTGGCGCAAGGGAGAATTCCATCAGGGGGTATTGACAAGGTGAGGAATCTGCAGCTAGGTAGAGTATCCACTTACCTGTAGGTAATTAACCTGTTCTTCTGCTCTTTAATTGATGCTTATGTCTTTTAAAAAATATATTTTTAATTGCTTTAGTTTAATGGTGCTGGTTCAGTGCCCAGTATTTTGGGTTCTCTGCATTTTTTAGCTTCCTTCTTTATTGCAGCTTTAACTGTTTGCACAGTTTTATTATTATTTATCTATATGTTTCATTGTTATAATGCCGCTTTATGCAAATAATATTGCCTCATTTTTTAGATTATACTATTATCTGAACCTGCCTACAAGCAATTTAGGCAATCGTGTTATACCCTACAGAAGTTAATATATGTAAACACTTTGCAAGATCTCACAAAAAACATTACCTCGACAATGCTTTTTTCTGTCCATTAAAGGCAACAACAGTTCTTATTGCTGAGAGAATTTCTTCTGCTATTGCACCGGCTTCCGAATATGCAGATATTTCTTTAGCAGTCAATGATCCCAGGATCTGTTGAAGAGCCAATATGTGGAACTTGGTTATAATAAATGTTTTTACTGCTGTGTTCATTTTAAGTGTTACATCTAACTACATTATTCTCTTCTAATATATGTCATGGTCTGAAGGAGACACTTTTAATTAATTTAATGCAGATGTTGGTTCAGATCTGAAAACGTCAACTGAGCTAAAGAAGCAAATTTGAATTAAACAATATAGAAAACATAAAATGAGGCGATGGATCAATGCTGTTGGAGTGATCAAAAGAACTGTAGAAGAAATACAGAAAAAAATGTATGAATGGAGATCCTATTGCAAACAGAGTAGCAAATAGAAGAAAGGAGACAGGAGCTACTGGTGGAGGACAGAGTGAAGACCTGCCACCCACCCCTATGGAAGAAAAGATTGAGTACATATTACAGCAAGAAGCCAGAGTCTGAGTGACTCTTCAGTAACTGGATCTGATGCTCTAGGTTAGTTGTTTATGATTTACCTTCAAAAATATATAGCCCTTTTATACATTTTGGACAACATTTTTTCTATAATAGATAAAATAAGTAAATGTTAAATGTAATTTATTTACTACATTACCAATTTAAAATTTTAATTAAAAAAACTTCCAACAGCATGGATTATACACACAATACCATACAAGTGCTCAATAGAATGAATTATGGATAATGTAGTTCAAGTGCACAAATTAACTAATTTTGTAAAACAATTAGCATTTATGTTTATAGGCTCCAGACCTGGCAAGTAAATACTGTTAATTGCCATGTAGGTGTAACATAGTCCTGAATTACAAAAAGTGAATACTATGGGCCCGTTTCACAAAGGTAAATTTAGATGTTTGGTCTAAGCTTAGACCAAACGTCTAAGTTTACGACTTTGGGAATTAACAAAGAGCATTTACAAGTATTATCTTTATGTCCAAACTCAGGGTGCACCTAAATATTGAATCCACGGAAAAACATATTCTTAGTACTCAACCACATAGTGTGTAATTTTTTTCGTAATGTTTTTCGTTACATTGCTAAAATATGTTTTGTTACATCAAAGGTAGTTGTTTGTGACATCATCCCTGCATGCATGTCAATCTGCAGCTCTTGCCCCATCAGGTACTGGAGGTAGAACGCAAGGGGGAATGTTATGAGTGTTGGCTTTAGAATCCTCACTTGCTGAATCAATTGGTAAACTCCTACACACTGCTAAGTTGTGGAGCATTGCACATATGGCTATAATTTTATAGCACATTGGATGATCGTACTCAACAACACCTCCACTTTTATGCAGACATATGAATCTGCCTTAAGTAGGTGAAAATTCTCTTGATAATGCTCCTTGTTTGTCTGTGAGCAGCACGGTACCTCCTTTGTCTAAAGGTTCTTTGCTGATCCTGGGGAGTCTTAGCCTATGGCCTTAAAGAACATGCACTGTTGCCTAAAATTTGACAAAGCTGTTACTGTTTTTAAGGAAAAATAACTTCACATGTGAATTAGTTACCTAACAGCCAACTAACTCCCAACTGTCCTCTAGGTGGGCACTCATACAATCCACAGTATCTAAATGCATAGCAATTATAAGTGCTCCCAGGATATCACACAACTACGTCTGTGATCAGACATTTTGCATTACATGCAACCTAATTGTTTAAAGAATGTTGTTTTTTCTAATATGATATACATACTCTGTGTCACAGGGTAGAGAAAATAAAACATATGTGTTACGTCTACAAATCCAAGTACTTCTGGGAAATGGATGACTAAAAGAATTGGATTTTGGTATTTTTTAACTGTGGAGGGGCACTTGGGAATTAAATGTGGGCATGTTTTCAAGACAACATTGCCCCTAGAACATTTCTGAAAACCGTGCATAATGAACTTTGAAATGTCCCTCCTGCAAATGCCACAGTGCATTGATACCTGGTATTTGGACAAAATATTGGAAAAAAATATTGTGATGCAAAAATATGTCAAGAATATTGAGATTTCAGAAATATCCTCAACAGCAGTATCAAAGGTATAACTAGTGTTTGTGATTGTTAATTAGTATGTCACTGAATTGTAGCTGTTTCATTGTATATGTGTGGGAAGCTGGCCTGGCTTATAGTGGGTACCTGATGGTACTTACACCTTGTGCCAGGTCCAGTTATCCCTTATTAGTAGATTAGTAGTGTTCTAGCAGCTTAGACTGATAGAGGTAGCTATAGCAGAGCAGCTTAGGCTGAACTAGGAGACATGCAAAGCTCCTACTATACCACTTATATCATATAGCACTATATCATAGAATCACAATACTCAGTTACTAAAAATAAAGGTACTTTATTTTAGTGACAATGTGCCACAAATATCTCAGATGATATACTCCTTTAGGAGGTAAGTAAAATACACAAAATATACACACAAACCAAAATCAGGTAAGTAAACAGTTAGAAAAGTAGTGCTAACACTGTAGAATACAATAGAATGCAATAGGCCTAGGGGCAACACAAACCATATAATAAGAAAGTGGAATGCGAACCACTTAGGGATCCCAGGTCTAGTGTAATGTGTAGAGGGTCGCTGGGAGTGTAAGAAAACACCAAGGGTGTCCAAGATACCCCACCCCAAGATCCTGAAAAGTAGGAGTACAGTTACCCAACTTCCCCAGAAACACACTAAAGTCGTGATAGGAGATTCTGCAAAGACAATAACTGACTGTAAAGCACTGAAGACGGATTCCTGGACCTATCGACCTGCAAAGGAAGGGGACCAAGTCCAAGAGTCACGAAGGTGTCCAGGGGTGGCAGGATCCCACTAAACACCGGATGAAGGTGCAAAATGGCTGCCTCCGGGTGGAAGAAGCTGAAGATTCTGCAACAACGGAAGATGCCAGGAACTTCTCCTTCACACAGAAGATGTCCCACGGCATGCTTGAGGATGCAGGGTTGTTTTCATGCAGAAAGACTGCAACAAGCCTTGCTAGCTGCAAATATCGCGGTTGAAGATAATGGGCTATGGTGTGGATGAAGGATTCCTTGCAAAAGTGCACAGAAGCCCTAGCAGCTGCAGATCACACAGTACACAGGATTACTGTCTGGCGTGGGGAGGCAAGGACTTACCTCCACCAAATTTGGACAGAAGGACCACTGGACTGTCGGGGTCACTTGGATCCAGCTCCTCTGTTCCAGGGACCATGATCGTCAAGATGAGAGGGGACCCAGAGGACCAGTGATGCAGAAGTTTGGTGCCTGCGTTAGTTGGGGGAAGATTCCGTCGACCCACGGGAGATTTCTTCTTGGCTTCCAGTGCAGGGTGAAGGCAGACAGCCCTCAGAGCATGCACCACCAGAAAACAGTCGAGAAAACCGGCAGAATGAGGTGCTACAATGTTGCTGGTAGTCGTCTTGCTACTTTGTTGCAATTTTGCAGGCGTCCTGCAGCACTCAGCGGTCGATCCTTGGCAGAAGTCAAAGAGGGAGATGCAGAGGAACTCTGGTGAGCTCTTGCATTCGTTATCTGATGAGAAACCCACAGGAGAGACCCTAAATAGCCCTCAGAGGAGGATTGGCCACCTAACCAGGTGAGCACCTATCAGGAAGGGTCTCTGACATCACCTGCTGGCACTGGCCACTCAGAGGTCTCCATTGCGCCCTCACACCTCTGCATTCAAGATGGCAGAGGTCTGGGACACACTGGAGGAGCTCTGGGCACCACCCCTGGGGTGGTGATGGACAGGGGAGTGGTCACTCCCCTTTACTTTGTCCAGTTTCACACCAGAGCAGTGGCTGTGGGATCCCTGAACTGGTGTAGACTAGCTTATACAAGGAGGGCACCATCTGTGCCCTTCAATGCATTTCCACAGGCTGGGGGAGGCTACTCATCCCCAGCCCTTGACACCTATTTCCAGAGGAAATCCTTTGTTATGCCTTCCTGGGACTGGGCTGCCCAGACCCCAGGAGGGCAGAAGCCTGTCTGTGGGTTGGCAGCAGCGGTAGCTGCAGTGAAAACCCCAGAGAGCTAGTTTAGCAATACCCCGGGTCCATGGCGGAGCCCCGGGGAATTATGCGATTGGCACCCCAATACCAGATTTGGCATGGGCGGACAATTCCATGATCTTAGACATGTTACATGGCCATATTCGAAGTTACCATTGTGAAGCTACATATAGGTATTGACCTATATGTAGTGCACACGTGTAATGGTGTCCCCGCACTCACAAAGTCCGGGGAAATTGTCCTGAACAATGTGGGGGCACATTGGCTTGGCTCACACTTAGTAACTTTGCACCTAACCTTCACTAGTTGAGAGTTAGACATATAGGTGACTTATGAGTTACTTAAGTGCAAAGTAAAATGGCTGTGAAATAACGTGGATGTTACTTCACTCAGGCTGCAGTGGCAGTTCTGTGTAAGAATTGTCTGAGCTCCCTATGGGTAGCAAAAGAAATGCTGCAGCCTATAGGGATCTTCTGGAACCCCAATACCCTGGGTACCCAGGTACCATATACTAGGGAATTATAACGGTGTTCCAGTGTGCCTTACAGAATTGGTGAAAATGGTCACTAGCCTGCAGTGACAATTTTAAAAGCAGAGAGAGCAGAAGCACTGAGGTTCTGGTTAGCAGAGCCTCAGTGACACAGTTAGGCACCACACAAGGAACACATTTAGGCCACAAACTATGAGCACTGGGGTCCTGGCTAGCAGGATCCCAGTGAGACAGGCAAAAACAAGTAAAAATGGGGATAACATTACAGGAAAGATGGTACTTTCCTACAATATGATTCCTACTTTTGTATTTATGTTCTTAGTAAGATAATTTATTAGATATGAAATTGTTGAAAGGTGTATTTTTAGTTGTATTAGTGCATGAAAATAAGGGTTTTTAAAACATTTTTAGTAGTGGGATACTGTGTTTGGGGGCATAAGGGTGGGGAGATGTTCAAAAAGTGCATAGTTTGAAGTAGAGTTCATGGTACTTATTTCAATAACATGCAAATTAAAATTTTACACGTTTTAAAGTATCTTCTTACAATAATATGTTAACAAAATATTAGCACCAATTAAAAATATGTAAATTATATCACATTGTAAATACTTATTAACCTTAAAACATTAAAGTATTCAAATAATAGAAAAATACAAATATTACAAATGTATTTTAATACAATAAGAACATTTAAAATATTTGTATATAGAGATTAAAACCACATTTCTTTCTGTGAGATTAATTTCAATTATACACATTTTTTAAATGCATTTTGCTATTTCAATGCATTTTATTATAATAGGATATATATTAATGGTATTACTTTTAAAACAAAAACCAAATAAATATAAAAATATTCAATTAAAAAATATTTGATTAAAGTAACATATTTAGAATATTTATGTACTTTAAAAAATCTGAAAAAGCATTTGAAATAATACTAATAATGTTCATGTATTTTGTTTCAAAACATTATTTTATATTAAAATTAAATGATATTTATTTTAAAAACATTGTTTTAAAATTATTTTTTATTTCTTGATTGGTAATTCTGAGGATGAGTTCAGAGTCATGAATCATGAAATCATAAAAGTAGAGCCACAATTGTTTGGAGCACAAGTCCAGCATACTCCTCTCAGTAGTAAAATCAAAATGTCGACAGGATCGTTGACAGAGTGAAGGCTGTAGGCACCACCCTGCGCAGAAAGGATGACATTCAGAGGAGGTGGAATGACCTCAGGGGCAAGGTCTGTTCCCTGGTCTCCAGGCACCAGCTGCAGGCCAAGGAGACTGTTGATGGCCCTCCCAGTGCCCCATTACAGCTCTTTCCCTGGGAGGAGAACGTCTTGGCCATCCTGCATCTGGAGAGCTTGACAGGAATACCTAAGGGAGTGGAGTCTAATAAGTTACAAAACAAAAAATGTCACCAAACTTCTATGTCATGCATGCTCATAGCTCAGCTCTTGCCTCATTTACTGTTACTCAACTGTCCAGCCCAGTATTCACCTGTCAAAATACCTCTATTGTGCAGCTCACATTTGAAGTTTACTCACTTGGGAAGATGTCATTTGTATAGTGTGTGTGGTACAGGGACTTTCATGACTATGAGTCCTAACAGACACTGTTCTAGCACTCCAAACACCAGACCAGTGGTAATTTCTCCAAATACCCCATTTTTGTACATATCAATTTAAGTGTACACACATGGGGAGATAACATTTGTATAGTATGTATATTACAGGCACTGACATTACCAAAACTCCCAGCAGGCACTAGTCCTGTAACTCAAAACACTAGCACACTGTTCTCTTGTCCAAGGGCCCTGTGTCTTAACTCTCAATTTGAAGTGTACTCACCTGGGAAGATGCCATCTGTATAGTGTGTGTAGTACAGTTACATGACTGCAACTCCCAGCTTGCCTTGTTTCAGTAACTCCAAACACCAGCACAGTGTTCTCTTGTTCAAGGACCCCAGTGCATTAACTCTCAATTGAAGGTCCACACCTGGGAGAATAACATTTGTGTAGTGTGTACAGCACAGAGAGGTATAGGACTGCAAAACCCAGCAGGCCCTGTATCTGAATCTCCAAACACCAGCACAGGGTTCTCTTCTCCAAGGATCCCCGTGTCTTAACTCTCAACTGAAAGGTGCTCACCTGGGAGGATACCGTTTGTATAGTATGTGTAGTAAAGGGAGTTACATCACTGTCACTCCCAGGAGGCCCTGCTTGTGTAACCCCAACCACACCCACAGTGTTCTCTTGTCCAAAGACCACTGTTTGTCAATTCCCAAATGAGGTTTACTCACCTGAGGATACCATCTGTCAAGTATTGGGGAGTAGTGAGAGTGACCTGACCGCAACTCCCAGGAGGCCCTGTTTCAGTAACTCCAACCACCCACACTGTGTTCTCTTGTTTGAAGACCACTGTTTGTCAATTCCCAAATTAAGTTTACTCGCCTGGAGGATACCATTTGTCAAGTATTGGGAAGTCAACTGACTGCAACTCCCAGGAAGCCCTGTTTCTGAAACTCCAACTACCAGCACTGTGTTTCCTTGTCCTAAGACCACTGCTTGTGAATTCCAAAATGAAGTTTACTAGCCTGGGGGGGGGGGGATACCATTTGTCAAACTGGGACAAAGTGAGACTGACCTGATTACAACTCTCAGGATGATCTGTTTCAGTAACTCCAAACACCAGACCAGTGTTTTCTTGTGCAAAGACCCCTGTGTCTTAACTCTCAATTGAAGTGTACTCACCTGGGAGGAAACCATCTGTATAGTGTGTATTCTACATTGAGTTACATGACTCAAACTCACAGGAGGCTCTCTCACTGTCACCCTAACCACCAGTCCAGTGTCCTCCTCTCAATAGGATCATGTTTGGTAACTCACACATGAAGTGTACTCACCTGGGTGGATGACATTTATCATGTGTATGAAGTAGAGGGAATGGCATGACTGCTACAGCCAGGAGGCTCTGTCTTTCCAAATCCAAACACAAGCCCAATGTTCTCATGCCCAATTACCCCTGTGTCTTAACTCTCAAATGAAGTGTACTAATCTGGGAGGATAGCATGTGTTTGGAGAGGGGAAGTAGCGGGAGTGACCGGAATGGAAAACCCAATAGGTCGTGTGTCCCTAACTACAACCACAAAAAAAATGTTCACTTGCCAAAATCTATATATTTATGAACTCTCAATTGAAGTTAATTCACCTGGAAGGATACCATTTGCCAAGTATGTTTAGTATAGAGGGTGCCTTGACTGCAACTCCCAGGAGGCACTGTTTCATTAAATCCAAACTCCAGAAATGTGGGCACTTGTCCAAATAACCTTGCCTGCTAACTCTCAATTGAAGTTTTCTCACCTGGGAGGGACCAAGATACAGATCATTCTCCACTCTGGGATGTGTCTGGCCATTTAGTTACATCTTGACCAGCTAACCCAAAATGAAACTATTGAGGAAAGGAAGGACACCTTACCCAGTGTGCAAAACAATGATCACAAAGGCCTCAAGATGCATTGCCAGAATGGCATTTGCTGTAGACACACTCAACATTCACTGACCACATGACTACTCCAGTCACATAAACAACACATTCCTGGTTCTGCCTGCATCATAATCAACTAGACCTCAAAATCGCCAGAGACATATCTTGCCTAGCCACTGTTTCTCCTGCACTGGTGGTAGGATGTAATTTTCACGCCATCCTCCAAAGGGCTAATGATCTGCACATCTCAGCAGCTGCTTCTGTCAAAACAATCTGGCATGCTCAACAAATGTCATGTCAATACAACCAATATCAAGGCTGCTTGCATGATAAGATTAACTGCAAAATAACTTTGTACAAGGTCTATGCTTAATGAAAATGTTAAATTGCTGGAGGTAGATTGATAAACCTGACAGCCTTAGGGTGGTCATCCCCCAACTTTTTGCCTGCCTCCCTCCACTATTCTGACACTGTTTTTGCTGGTTTTAGGACTCAGTGCACTTTACTACTGCTAACTAGTGCTAAAGTGCATGTGCTCTCTCCCTAAAAACATAGAAACATTGGCTCATACCCAATTGGCATTTTTGATTTACTTGTATGTCCATAGTAAATTGCACTACATGTTCCCAGGGACTGTAGATTGAATGCTACTACGGGGCCTGCAGCACTGGTTGTGCCAACCACATAAGTAGGCCCTTGACCATGTCTCAGGCCTGACACTGCATGGCCTGTGTGCAGTTTCACTGTCACTTTAACTTGACATTTAAAAGTACTTGCCAAGCCCTAAATGCCCCTCTTTCTACATATAAGTCACCCCTAAGGCATTCCCTAGGTACCCCATAGGACAGGGTGCTATGTAGGTAAAAGGCAGGACATGTACATGTGTGTTTTCTATATCCTGGTAGGGGAAAACTCCCAAGTTAATTTTCCACTTCTGTGAGGCCTGCTCCCTTCATAGGATAGCATTAGGGCTACCCTTACATACCGTTTGAGTGGTAGATTCTGATCAGAATGGGGTAACAAGGTCATATTTAGTATGGCCAGAATAGTAATAGAAAAGTCTGCTTATTGGTGAGGTTGGATTTTACATTACTATTTTAGAAATGCCACTTTTAGAAAGTGAGCATTTCTCTGCACTTAAAATCCATCTGTGTCTTACAGCCTATCTCCCATCCACGTCTGGGCTGGTTGACAGCTCCCTTGTGCATTTCACCCAGACAACCACAAACACAGGATATTCAGTCACACCTGCACTCATCTGCATACTAAATAGGTCTTCCTGGGCTGGGAGTGTGGAGGGCCTGACACTTACATTTTAAAGGGTAGTGGCTTACTCTCACACAATGGACTGCCAAACCATGTACTGGGACCCTGGCAGACTGACCTGTACTGAAAGGGGACCTTGTGCACTTCAAAACCACTCTTTGAAGTCCCCCCCACTTCAAGGTATTTTTGCATATATAAACTGGGTCCCTGATCCCACCAAATCAGACACTTCTGGACCTGAACCTTCAACTTGTCAAGAGGAACTGCCTGGCTGCCCAAAGGACTCCTCTAGACTGCGTTTCTGAAAAGGACTTCTGCCCTGGGAAGTGCTCTCCAAGTACTTAGATTGAGCTTGCGTCCGGTTTTCTGAAGTCTCAGGGCCAAAAAGACTTGGGGCCAGATGTAGCAACTTAAAAATTTGCGAGGTGCAAAGTGCGAGTCCATGCGACTCGCAGTTTGCACCTTGCAAATTGGTATGCAGTACGGTGTCTCAGACACCGACTGCAACTCGCTATGGGGTCGCAATGACCCACCTCATGAATATTCATGAGGTGGGTCGCAAATTGCGGCCCCATAGCGAGTATAGGCACTCGCAAACATGGAGGCCTGCTGTCGTCAGCAGACCTCCATGTTCGTGACTGCTTTCAATAAAGCATTTTTTTTTTTTTAAGTGTAGCCCGTTTTCCTTAAAGGAAAACGAGCTGCACTTAAAAAAAAAAACGAAACCTTTAGTTTCGGTATTTTTTCAGGGCAGGGAGTGGTCCCTGGGACCACTCCCTGCCCTGAAAAAATATTTTTGGGTCCATTCACGAAGTGGAAGGGGTCCCATAGGGACCCCTTCCAATTTGCGAGTGGGTTACCATCCACTTGAAGTGGATGGTAACTGCGATACCATTTGCGACCGCGTACGCGGTCGCAAATGGTATTGCATACCACTCAGACTCGCAAATAGGAAGGGAACACCCCTTCCTATTTGCGATTCTGAAATGCATATTGCGAGTCGGTACCGACTCGCAATATGCATTTCTGCATTGGGAAACGCGTTTAGCGAGTCGCAAACGGCAATTTTTGCAGTTTGGGACTCGCTAAACGTTTCCTACATCTGGCCCTTGATCTCTTCAAGGAACTCCTTGTGCAGCGGAAATCGATGCATAGCTTGCCGGAAACAACACACAGCCTGCCTTGTGACGAGAAAATCATTGCACAGCCGAACCGGAACAAAGCAGCCCAATTTCCTAAGTGAAGATTCGACACAGTGCCTGCCTTGCGACTGGAAATTCGAAGCACAGCCCTACTGGATCGATGTACAGCCGATCTGAATGACGCAGTCCGACTTCCCAAGTGAAGAATTGACACAGCACCTGCCGTGCAACAGAAAATTCGATGCATCGCCACACAGAATCGATGCAATGACTGTGACTTCGTCCCACATGCCCAGGATTTCCATGCATCGTCCCTGGGTGTAAAAAAGATCCCCGCATCACAGTGAGGAACCAAGTCTGCGTGCCGGAAACCACCGCAAAGCCCCTTCAGCATGGAAAGAAACAACGCATTGTCTGTTTTGCATCAGAAATTCTGACACTCACCCTGTTTTTCCATGCATCTCCCACCCTGCGGTCTCTGTGCATGTTATTTTTGACACAAACCAGGTACTTTGTGTCAACAAGAGACAACTGTTGATTTCTAAGATTTAAGACTCTTTTTAATCTTGCAAAAGTGATATCTCAAATTGTGCTTATTGAATCTTTATTGTTTTGATCTTGATTTAACCAGGTAGATATATTATATTTTTCTAAACCTGTGTGATGTATTTTTGTGGTGTTTTCACTGAGTTACTGTATGAGTTATTGCACAAATACTTTATACATTGCCTTCTAAGTTAAGCCTGACTGCTCAGTGCCAAGCTACCAGAGGGTGGGCACAGGATAATTTCGACTGTGTGTGGCTTACCCTGACTAGGATTGTGGTCCCTATTTGGTCAAGGGTGTACACCTCTGCCAACTAGAGACCCCAGTTTTAACATACGTGAACCAATAACATTGTATCTTTAATATCAACCGGTTAAGCTGCCACTAAGCACACGGGGGACACAGAAGGTAATGCTACAAGTCCCCTGGACAAAGCCCTCAGTGAGGAAGACATTCTTGGGCATCTGGACATGAAGGACGATTCTGGCCCATCTAGGCAACCGGGTCAGACCCCAACAGTGAGTCTCACTGTTCCCACATCAATACCTCACAGCTTGGTTATCTCTACATCACAGACAACCCTTCATCACCAACCTGTCTCCTGATCACACTGTCAACCATCTTGTGCCCCCCAGTCCTCAATCCTGAGTTGCAATACAACACTTCCAACAATGAGGGTCAGGGCCCAGTGGCAGAGGGCACGCTGTGGGAAGGGCACAGTGCTGTGGTGGGTAGGATGCATGGGAGGGATGCTGTGGGCCAGCGAGGTGAGGCCACTGGGGCTGCTCCTGGCCAGGACACCATCAGCCACATCATGGGGGTCTATCAGGAGTCACAAGGCATGATGGGACAGATAGTAACTGAACTCCGGGGAATCAATCAACTATAGAGGGACCAGCAGAGGGAAATGCATGAACACTGGAGGCTCACAATACCAACATGGCCTCCCTAACAGGAGTGATAAGGGTCATTAAAAAGACCCTTAGCAAGTCTCTACAACATCACTCTACTCTTTCCTTTGGCACATCAACACAAGGCTATTATTTTTTAATGCCAGCCAGTGGAAGGAAGGTTCTGCCAGAAGAACAAGTGGAGACATCTGGCGAAGATTCCAGGAGGTGGGGATGGCAAGAGACCCACCACTGCCAGCAAGTGACCTCTTCCTAAAAGAACTCCTGTGTGTGCCACACATTCACTTGTTGACTAATCCTGAACTACTCACCAGTTCCCAAGGGAGGAGTACTCTGGAGTTTGGACTCCAAGTGATGTGGCATCTACTCTAATGATTTAATTCACCATGACTGACAACTTCATTTTATTATTTTTCTTTTTTACTGCCCAATTTCTATTTACTGCATCAGCACTGTAATAAATTCACCCATCACAAACTCATTGTCTGCATGCTTAATTTCTACATTTTGCTATGAACATGTGAACCATATGATGAAGACATGACTTACTTGTGCAAGGAGGGACATGTGACAGGTACACAGTGTCTTGTTCAGAATTACAACCATCAAACATAAACACATCAGTACAAGTATATGGACACAAATAACATTTAATTCCAGTATACAGCATATAGGCTGTTCAAATGTCTTGACCTTTGTGACTAAAGAATGTGTGACTCATACTAAGTCAAAGTACATATTCCAGGGTACAGCCACCAGACCATGGAAGGGAGGGATTTGTCATACATTGTCCTGTAGAATAGGCAAACATTAAAGTAGATGATGTCAGCAGAGTGAGCTTTATCACATACCAGACCAAAGTAATCCAACATCACATAATCCAAGATACAGACAGATGCCCGTACAACAGTCCCTGATCACAGGTCCGTCATAATCAAATGACCATGCATCTGATGGTATGACACAAGAATATGTGAGTGTTGTGGCAAAATCATTGTGGCCTGCAGCAATGAAACACAGCTACAGCTACATACAAGTCATACAAGAAGAATGTTTAGCCAATGTGAAGGGTGAATGCCTTGCTCACAATTGATGACTACATATTTCCTGTCCACATGATGACACACACAATCCAATAGACCAAACACGGCACACAAAACAAGTCCAAGGTGCACTTCTGACTTTCCACCCAAACACTTTTAAAGCTGCCTTGGCACAGATCTCATGCACCCCACATCTGTGACCTTCATTACCTGGAACAATCCACGTCCACTTTGTATGTCAGAATAGCTTCAGATACATGCCAATGTCACAACTCTGAAATACCCACATGAGGATGTCATGGTGAAGGTACCTGTACAAAGGCAAAACTAGAAGTATAGGCTTGAAGAGATACCAATTACACACATCACATAGCATGTTACTGGAAATGAAATAACATTGCAATAAAATTGACACAAACAAAGAAGCATCGTCAAGAGAGGGATATGTCAAAGGCTATCTCATCAAGCAGGCTTTGGTTGAGTATCAGCACCCTAGTTGTTGCTAAAACACTCAACTCCACACAGTCTCACAACTAGAGTTTATTGTAGAGTCACAGGGCCAGATGTAGGAAAATTGCAATGCAGAACGGTGTCTCAGACAGCGTCTGCGAGTCGGTATGGGGTCGCAGAGACCCACCTCATTAATATTAATGAGGTGGGTCGCAAATTGCGGCCCCATACCGACTATAGGCACTTGCAAACATGGAGGCCTGCTGTAGTCAGCAGACCTCCATGTTCGTGACTGCTTTTAAATAAAGCAGTTTTTTTTTTAAAGTGTAGCCCGTTTTCCTTAAAGGAAAACGAGCTGCACTTAAAAAAAAAATCCAAAACCTTTAGTTTCTGTATTTTTTCAGGGCAGGTAGTGGTCCCTTGGACCACTACCTGCCCTGAAAAAATAATTTTGGGTCCATTCACAAAGAGGAAGGGGTCCCATGGTGACCCCTTCCAATTTTCGAGTGGGTTACCATCCACTTTAAGTGGATGGTAACTGCGACACCATTTGCGACCGCATATGCGGTCGCAAATGGTATTGCATACAACTAGGAATCGCAAATAGGAAGGGAACACCCCTTCCTATTTGCGATTCTGAAATGCATTTTGCGAGTCGGTCCCGACTTGCAGAATGCATTTCTGCATTGGAAACACGCATTTGCGAGTCGCAAACAGCCGATTTTGCCGTTTGCAACTCGCAAAGTGTTTCCTGCATCTGGCCCACAGTTATTACATCACGTGACATACACTGATAAGTGGGAGCTGTTGATGAGATCTTCCCGCAAGATAGATCCTTCCTTTTCACCACTGTCATCCTCACTTGGCATGTCAGGAGCCTCATCTGGTGGCACTGAAGGCTCCCCCTCCTCTGGGATGTGCGGGATATACCTCTGCAAGGCGATGTTGTGGAGCATGCAGCATGCCACAGTGATCTGACACACTTTTCCAGATGAGTAGAGGAGGGCTCCACCAGTCCGGTCAAGACACCTAAATATGGCCTTCAGTATCCCAAAAGCCCACTCCACTACCTGCCTTCTTCTTCCATGGGCCTCATTGAAGCAGACTTCCCTGGCGTGGTTGGATTCCTTAATGGTGTCAACAACCAAGGGTGGTTTGGTTATGCGGAGTCTCCAGTTAAGTAATGGGACATATCTGCAACTATGAATCACTCACTTCATGATTGGAGCACCTGGCATTGCACACACACAAACAGGAGAGATGTGACTTACCAACTACCTAGGCCCTTGCTAGATACAATTGTGACATCAGCCGTGTCATGGTGCTGTTCTGCATTATGAAGTAATCTTGAGCTGAACTCGGATAATGGGCACACATTTGTGAAATACAGAGATCCACCAAACAGACGACTTGCACATTGATGTAATGGAAGTTCTTTCTGTTGAGGAATACTTGTTCATTGCCTGCGGTGGGACCAAGTTAACATGTGTGCCATTAACGGCCCCCAATACATGTGTGATGCGTGCAAAACCAGTAAAGCCAGCCTTCATGTGGGCTAAATTCTCAAGTTGGGGAAATTGAATAAAGCTGTCCAGGTGTTAAACACTGCTGGGAGGACATCCTTCAACACCAGATTGAAATTAGGTTGGGACATACCAGCAGCTAGGGCCACTGCATGCTGAAAGGCCCTTGTGGCAATGAACTGTAATATTGACATGACTTGTACAAAGGGTGGTATGCTGGTTTGATAACTAATAACCGGCATCACATCTGGCTCTAAGTGACGACATAAGTCCACTATTGTTTGCCTATTCAGAAGGTAGAGAAGGATGATGTGTCGTTCTTCCATGGTCTGAAGGTCTGGCAGTGGATGGTAGACTTTTCTAACATTAGTCAGTGCGTCCACAGCAACATACATGATGCATGGCAATGATATTGTGTGACAAAGTATTTCTGAAAGGACAGGCATGGCATCCAGTACACATCACAGCTGTAAAGAACACAAGGGTCAAATGTGCTCACCATGATTTTACAGACATGTGGTTACTACTTGTGTATGGACCAAACTCAAAGATGTGCAAAACAATTACTCCTCGAAATGTGACTGGATATCCCTACTGCCAAAATGACCATTGGTGGTGGTGGACTGTGCCCACTGTTAAATGTAATCTGTGGCCCGCAACATATTACAATGAGATTTGAGTAGGTGGACCTACATGCTAAGACATGATAAGCATGTTTGTGAGGTTAAAAATCCATTTTCACAAATGTGCTGCAGTTTATATAGCCCAATACAGCATTTCAGCCTGATGTCTTCTACTGGCCATTAGGTACCACCAGCCACCGCCAGCATAAGAAGGCATGACGGTTGCAACCACAGTGGACACAGCCGTAGGGAAGGTTGCTGCCAGTAGTGGTCACGGGCAAATGGCTGTGTCTGCCAGTGGTAACGCCCGTGTATGTGGTGGAAGTGACTCCCATGTTCTGCAGATTCACTCACTTGACTCCTGACACTGCTGCCAGCAAGATCTCCATACCCTGAGCTGCTGTGTGCCACCTCTTGGAGAAATCATGCCACATCCAGCAGGTGATAGGACCTCTGCCTTATGAGGAGCTGGAGAGGCTAATTAAAGAGGTCCTGCTATTATATGGACAGCTCTATGGCTCTCTAGAGGAGCATGTAAGTACCTCATGTGCACAGTTTTCTTTGTACTTCACCATCCTTTCCCTCCTCAGAGACTAGAATGTGCCCATATGTGCCAGTTAGACTACTTGTGTACCTGTTGTTGCAGTCTGTGTGCCATAAATGGGATGGACAAGGTGCAGGTATTGGTGGCCAGTGCCATATGTTAAGATCACTTGCATTGTGTAGTGTGAGGTTTTTGGGGTCCTAGATCATCCTTGTGTTGGATGCACATAACTAGGTAAGGAGACATAACTGCCATCCAACAACATCTATTTTCTCATGATTGTTGTAAATGTCAGACAGCATGTAAGTGCATGACAGCATGAGCTGTGTATGCATGTTGTATGAGTCATGCTACTGATCTTTAAACCCACATCTGCCCTTGCTAAACTGTTGTGTGGAAGGTATATCATGTGTCCCTCTGCCCTTCAGGTTGTTGCCACACACACCACATGCCAAATTGCTGATGGCTACATGATGCATTGTCATGCATGGAAGTGATGGGAATTGTGTGTCATGTAGGTTTTGTCAGCTCAGCCTGCAGAGTCCAGGTCCTGTCACATGAATCTCCCACGATGGGAACTAGTCTAGGCTGTTGGAGGGACACTGTGGTTATGCAACTATGGCACTGTGCCCACTCCCTCTACACCCCCAGATCCTGCCATGTAGCCAATATGAGGCCCTGAATGTCTCACTCCTTTGACTAGATTAAGAATGGGTACATAGGTAAATCATTAATCTAGTCCATATGTACATTTAGCATCATTATCAGTGTGTCTTTCTTAGGCTCATGACAAGTCCCTTACTCCCACAGCTCTGTTGTCACCTTCATACGGGTCATATTTGTCCTGTACAGGCATTTTGCATAACTGACAGTCCCATAGTGTGTTGATTTCTAGAAGGCCATGATATGTGACTAAATACCCTAGTCACATAGCAGAAACTGTACAATGCATGCCTTTGTTTGGTGGATGTGATCTCTGTGGGATGGACACAAATGTCCAAAGAAGTGTTCTGTGGTACAGGTATATAGCACAGAACCCAACCCCCTAAGTGGCATGCGTCTGCAGTTGTTAGTTCACATGTTCACACATGGACAAGGATGACACTTTCTGTACCGACCACGCCAGCCCCGTCATTGTTACTCATGTGTAATGTTGGAGTTTGCACTCTGGCAGTCTCCTGCAGGGACTGCATGCAGTGAGTCATTCTCAAAGAGTGTGAATGTGTTGGTCCATTCATGCCTAAGGAGTTTACCCTTCAGAAGCCACATAGGTGTGTAGTGTTTCATAATTGCTCACTTTGACAGTACAGGTTGCCAGAGCACCGGCTACCTGATGTCAGTAAGCTTGCTCAGTCAATGAAGGCCATGAGCGGGGTAGTGGGTTAGTGTGCAGAAATATATCTGTCTGTAACCATGTCCCTGTACGTATTGGCTTGTGTGTTTCACACTTGGGGAGTATTGACCAATAGAAAATTCCTAGCTTGATGTTACTGACATGTATGTGACTCAACCATTTGTGATGAAATTTGTGATTATAATCTCTTGATTTATCTTTTGCATCCATGTGAGTCTACACGTATCAAAAGAAGGCACTATGAAGAGCCATCTAGCGCCGGCCTACGCATACCTTGATGAGTGTTTGAGGACAGCACAGCAGCCACAAGCGGGTGAGTACAGGGCATATTCCTACCTGTCACATTGCCAAGAGAATATATTTGGTTCTGACAGCTCCCTATGAAAATTAGGGATGAGCCATTTGTCACACAGTAGATGATCGATTGTCTAGACATGTCATGTGTTGTATACTGATGTTTGTTCCCTATTGGCCCAGGGACCTAGGACACAACTGTGAACAATTCACAAATCACTTGCTCTCCAGGGACAATATATGGCTGTGTACAGTGATCAAGCAAGTACTGTTTGTTGATGTAGCGTTTGTAAATTCTATACAACAGACCACTATTCCTCAATGTGTCAGGCCAAAGGTAAGTGATGGATCACTATCCTCAGCCATGTGTCTGAGTGAATGAGCATATTGGCGGCTGACACCCATGATGCTGGTGCATCACTGCAGTCTGTAATGTGAAGATGGCCATCATACATGTGACAGACCCTACATTGTACTTTGGGTGCAGCTACTGATCAATACTTTCCCTTGGTAAGTGGGGAATGTCCATTGACATGATTTATGTGCTATCACTATTACAAACATTTCTTGTGCCTACATGTCAGCATGTGTCCCGTTCTCATTAACAATACATTAGTAAGCTGCTGTTTCATGTATGGTCTACCTTTGTTGATTGGATGATGTCTGTATTCCCTCACATAGATGTGCATGGCAACCCGTGTGTGGAATAAGCCATTTACAACGGGGATACATTTCATGTTGTGCCACCTTCAGGAGTGTATCACCATTGTTTATTGGCTGACACATTCCCTCATGCATCATAGCATGTAATTTGGCATGTACAGCCACAGTAGCAATGAGGGACATGGAAGATAGGCCTAGAGCTTTGAGCCACAATGTGCATTCCTGTGCCATTGATGTGGCAATATGTAGCAAAGTGTAATGGGTAAGGTTTGTAACCTGACTGTTGGCATGCATCATGGAATGACCTGCAGTTATGTTGAAATCACATGTGCTTGGGTACAAGCATTCATCAACAGACAGACATCTGGGTCTGCATGACCATATTGGAGATAATGATGCAGCTTCCAATTTGGTGACATGTTGAGGGCCTTCCACAAGTACTTGCAAATCTGTGTGTCTCTCTAACATCAAGGGGACTAACGGTGTCTACTGATACACTCAGAATATGTAATCGTGAGAGGTGTCAAACATAAGGGGTGATTACTCTGTGGCATACTGATTCATTGTGTTTACCTCCATGACTGTATTGGGACAAAAATCACTTTGTAAAGTGTGTATTGTGGAACTGCTTCTAGTGTGACATGAGTATTTCCATGCCACTTTCTCCAGGCTATTGTACTTTTGCCAGCAACATGTCAGGAATTTGGAGCATCATTTCTTATTGTTGGGCCATTATGTATGTGACAAATAGATGTGTGCATGATCTTGTGTGAGATCTGTAGGAATGCAATTGGCATCGGCCTACATTTGTATGACAACAAGTAACTGTGGTCTGCTCCTTTGGGCAAAGCTTTGAGGGTGATGAGGGATCCCACTTGTTCATTGGTTACTGTGATAGCACAACTTCAGCCATGAAATTGTAGTTGTTTGAGATCCTTATTTTCCTGTGGGCAACTGTTGACAGTTTAGATGGCTGCATGCACATGGTATGGTGCATTTATGGGCATGCGTAGCTAGAGGTTGTTGCTGGGGCCTACTTGACATCATTAGAAAGTTTGCTAATCAAAAGCTATTGTTCATGTGTGATCATGGGCATGTGATGACCCTATTTATCCTTCTATTTGCAGCATCAGTACTGGCAAGTGGCAGAGACAGGGCACAGCTGAGTGGGGAAGCATCTGGCCATGGGACCTAAGGTCAAGACACCACAGACATAGAGGGATCCAGTGGCCAGGAGGTCGAGGGGACTGCCACAGGGGAGATCGTAAATTCCTCTAATCATCATCAGTATCTTCCTCTAGAGGACACCCCCTAATGATGGTGGACCCATCAGGACATACCCCTGTACCATCTTTGTCTGCCACCCTGTTTTATCACTGACCTCCGTCTTGCTCCCCACCCAGCCGGCCATGCCCACTTACCCAAGAGAGTGGGAGTCTCCTTTGCCCAGGCACCTCCGTCCCAGCCCAAGTTAGTCCTTAGTGAGGTGGCTGTTGAACTCTTGAGAAGTATCTATGTGGGTCAGACAACCATTGTGAATACCGGCCATGGATTGGTAACCCAACTCCAGCAAACAATTGCATTCCGGTAAGACATTCATGGTGCAAGGTCTGGCCTACAGAGATCTTTTCAGGCCCTGGCTTCCACACTGATGGCAGCCAGTTACCCTCCACCTTCCATCCCCCCTCCACCTCCCTATTCCTAATCCAAAGCCCCATTTGCCTACCTACCTAAAGAACACAGCATGATCTGCACCCACCCACCTCAACACACGAGAGCGGCACACATAGACACAAGCACCACAAAACACACCATGCAAGCAAACAATAGACATCCACAAACACATCAGTCACCACTTCCACAGACACCCCCACCACCCCAATTTCCCACACACAATATTACGCATACCCATAGGCACCACCACAATAGTCAGTGATACACCCACCACACCCAACATACCTGCAGATACCACACCAACAGACACTCAGACATCCACTACACCTACCATACCCACAGACACCACCCCAACAGACACACAGACATCACCCACTACCAGCATACCCTCAGACACGCCAACAGACACACACACATCTACCACTCCATCCACCAGCACCTCCACCTCCAAGCCTCCCAAACATACACTCACCCATGCAACAGACACCACACAAATACAAGAATAAATCCCACAGGCATACACCCACGACATCCACAACAGAAAACCACCCCAACCCTTCTTGTGATTGTCCCTGTGTACCTAAAAAAGTTTTTTTGTTTCACCTTCACCTTTCCCCTGTTCCCTCTTACCTATTCCAAGCCCAAGAGGCCCCAACCCACCTCCCACCGCCGCCCTTCTACCTCCAAGTCCTCCCCTGTCACACCTTCCCCCCTGCAAGTACCCATACCACTCTCTCCAAGAAGAAGCCTACCCCTCCCAAGAAGCAGTCCACTGCTCCAAATCCAGTACCAAACCCACCCCTCCCAAAACTGGTCCCCCTCAAGTATGATCCCTGAGATGCCTGCCTGGCTGCTTGATGCCACCTCCTTTGGAGAATCCCTGGCAGTTAGAAGAATGTGGAGACAACTGATGGCACCATGATGTACCTGTTCAGGGACATATGACCTGGCCAGCCAATGGCCTTGGACTTTTAAAAATGTCATGTTAATAAACCCAAACACTCATTTTTCCTGCAATTCCTTTTCCACCTTTTTGATGTTCCTGAGTGACGTGTGTTGCCTGCCTACAGTTGTGTGTGTTTCATCCTGCTTGCTGATCCATTTGCTGTTGTTTGCGTTGTCTGACTTTGTGGGAAGTGCTAGTGTCCCCCAAAGACCAGGGTATATGTTGACTGTATATATTTCATGTAAATGCAATGGTGTTGTCATGGCATTGTGTACTGTTTGGTATGGTAAGTATTTCATCTTGCGTTGTCCACTGTGAGCAAGTGTGGCATTAGACATGTCCCCCCCAATATGGATTATGGAATCATCTAATGTGTGGCAGCTTGAGTTTTGTTCGTGCATGTAGGAGTGTCGCGTGGACTCTCATTATCCTAAATGAGACTACTGGATTTCTAGGCAGCAGGATCGATAACGGTGTGGGGGACTGAGTTTGACCCACGTGTAAGGAACTCTGTCACCCTAAATCCGGTTGTTGCTCCGGCTAACTAGCAGTGCCTCATTTCTCCCATGGGGAAGAGATGATTGGGCAGCCGAGCGCATGACATCTTTGGAACTTCTCAGGGAAGTCGTGGTCACTCAGATCCAAACCAACTCGCTCATTTACAATATGGTCTCATATACAAATGACAAAGACAGTATAAGTTTTATAATGTTTTAATAAAACGACTGTATTTTAGATACTAAGGCGTGAGCCGCAATAACCAGAACAATACAACATAGTAGGATTGATATAGTCACCAGGAGAGTAAAACATAAGAATAAAGCTATCATAATTCCTAACAGTTTCTACTCTCCCTCTGCTTGTTCTATTTAGAGCACAGCATGTTAAGCTTCTAGCTTGCCTTTCCGAATCAAAGGGGAGACATAGGCCCTCATACCTGAGCAAAGGCCTGTGATCTGGTTCAGCATCTGCAACGAGGCAGTCAGCGTCTAGTTGTGGTTCCCTGGTCGGAATCTCCCTCTTGCATGTATTGGGACAAAGAAGTGATTTTATAACTAACATGTCATCGTGATCACAAAATGTCCCTACGCAGGAATGCCAAATCTAAACTCCTACCACGTCTATCGGCAATGTACTAGACTGTATCCTTGACTGAAGCACAGAGTGAATATGTTATGAACTCCAGTGCTGAAGTAGGCAAAACAGTGTGATATGAATAAAAAACAACACCTTAGAACTGTCTATTTTGTAAAATAACAGTACGAAGCCTAATAAAAAGCATTTAGAGTAAAGTGCACAGAGGCTCTAAGCTGTTAGCAAATTAATAAAATACATTTAGGGCAAAGTGCACAAAGGCCTAAAGCCTGAAGCTAATGACGTAAAACTAACCACACTACACCCTCCCCTTGTCGGTAGCAAGTGGTTCCAAAAAATATAAAAACATGCCCTAAATCTAAACACTACATTTCGACAAGATGAGAAGACAACAAAGCCATAAATTTAGGAAACATGTGACGATTGAGCGAAATTCAATATAGTGTCAATTTAGTCGAGAAAAAAAAAAATCCAATTGTCATACAGAAGTAATAGAACGTAGGAGCTCCTCCACTTCGAGATATGTCAATATCGGAAGATCCACGTCACAAAGTACCATGGAGCAGGTGTGTTCCAAAGCCCCAAAATCATTCAGGGCGGCACCCCGTGTAGTGTTAAGGAAAGAGACAATACCATCTTCCTCCAGGAAGGGAATCTCATAATCCGCCTCACGAAGCAAACGCAACCGTGGTGCACAAGTCTGGGAAAGAGCCCTAATCGGGAACATCAACAGATCAGGATCGACCACTGGAGAGCACTGCAGTGAGAGACAGAAAGCCAGTGCATGTTCAAACGAGCACCAAAGGCACCGAAACACGGGTTGCACACAATCCAAAACCGGTCTGAATGACAAAGACCAGTCACACTCCAAATGACCCAGGAGTGTAGCTCCAAAACGCTGCATCATGCGTTCACGACACAGCTGCGCTGATGGGAGCAGCAATATAGGATCTCGTCGTGGCGGGAAAGCCATTGCGAAAAAATAGCAACAATAGCAAGACTCCAGCCAATAAAGCCAAAGTAATTGGGAAACCCCCAAAAATGCTTCCGAAAATAGAGTGTATAGCCGAAGGTATCAAACCGAATATGGAAGAGAAGGTGTGAGCGAAACCAACACCAACGGCTTTGAAAAAAATAGCAATACCAGCAGTGCTGGATGCATTAAATATACGTCCCACAAGTTCACCGAAGTGACTTGGAAAGTTAGTATTCAAAAGGGACTGTATCTCCGCCGATGACCTTGCCACTTGAAGAGTGTAGGTCTCTCTAGCAGATGTAAGGGCCACATGCTTTTGAAACAATAAAGCTTTCAGCCGACTCAACTTGTCGAAATCAACCTTGGAAGTAGCAATATGAGGCCAGATGTCCGCTACCTCCCTAATTTGAGTTGGGGGAAACAACACATTCCCGCAGCACGTAACGGCCTTGTTGACGACAACAACGTAAACTATTCCGGCACGCATGCCACAGCAGCGTTCGCTGTTAAGAACAACGTAACTGCCGTTAGAAAGCACCTGGAAAGTGTTTTTAATTACCGGGACTGGAACTCCCTTCAGATAACAAGCTAAGTTAGCAATCGAAGCGTTACACGCTCCGTGCAAGGACAGCTGTTTACAAACCATGGAATGGCTGACAGAAGCTAAAAGATAAAGATCTCTCTGGCACGAATGTGCTGCCATGGAACGCGACCCGCATTCAAGGTCTGAAGAGTCCAACCCAGCTGCATGATAGATCGCGTCTGACTCTGCCCATGATATAAAGAAGACATGTCTGATTTTATAATGTCAATAGCAGAAGAAACAATGCTGTCAATCGTGTAAACACGGTCAGAAAGGGTATGCATGCCATTATCAACAACAGACAAAGTCTGCAGCAGATTTTCCTGATCAATCTGCCTTAACCGGGCTGCAGCCTCCTGTTGGGAAAGTTTCCAAAACTCATTATATACTTCGTATAAGAACCTTTTCTTCCGCGGCACCTTGAGACCTGATAAGAAATCTTATAAATCAGTACCATTAGACAGTAACTTGAGATGTGATTTAACCGCATCCAGCGTGGAGTACTTCAACCATTGTTGACAAAGCTTCCCCACGCTGTATGTAGGTATTATATCAGAATGTTCTGGTGAAATGTAACGAGGGTCTGCCCTACTAGTCCTGAACCCCCCTGAAGAGGTAACAAAACGTTGATGACACTGATTAGTGTCTACAGGCCACAATAACCACCCGCCCGGATGTAACGATGAAGCGTTAAGCGTACCATTCTGGACCCAATGCGTAAATTCACTAAAAGTAGCATTCACATAGTGCTGCCAGTTATTTAATTTAGAAGGGACCGGTATACTAGGCAAAGTCAACTCTCTAATCGACGCCAAGCCCAAACAACTAGTCTGTTGTACTGTGTCATTGAGGAAAATCATTTGCACAGGGATAATGCATGCTCTAAATAATGTATCCCTGCCTTGCATCTGCCAATTTTTCGTACCCCAAACACTTTTCAAGTCAACAGTTTTCAACCAGTATTCATATCCTTCGACCGAAAGTTTAGATACAAACGAATTTGAATATAGTAATTTAGTATCGGTCAACAAAATTTGCTTATTAGAATATGGTGCCACTTTAAAATAGTAAGACTTAGCATTCCGCTGATCATGCCCAGAAAAATATGCAAATTTATCATTATACGTTTTCGAACTCCCTTGTGGAGGAGTCAAGCAATGCTCCCATTGCACATAATTAAAAATGGACTTAGGGCTACTAGCTTTGTGAATAAAGTGGTGTCCATAATAGTTGTAGCAAAACATGTCACCATGATTATCTCTAAATTGGTAAGCATCTTCATCGTCATAGACAGTATAATATTGTAAATCATTCAACCTAGAATCGACTGTCTTCACATCCCAATCATCAGAAACAATGCCTGGTATAACAATATCATCCATTGATAACTTGAGGACATACGGTATTTGAATCAATTCAGTGGGACCATATATATCAAACATAACTTTATCCCACACAATCCCATCCGGAATTGGTATTGCAGAAATGTTCACATTGGATAAGTCTCTTCGAACCATATGAGACGAAAAATGTGGTCTCAAGACAGTCTCCACGTGCTCAATGTCTGATCGATCAGGAAGAAAATGACCATGTATTACTAGAAAAAAAGTAACCACAAATCCCAACCATAAGAAGAGAGTCATTACGGCCATAAAAAGCCACAAATAGTTCCAAGGAATAACAAAATATGTACGTTTAAGCAAACTCAGTATCTTACGTGGACCTCGGACTGAAGACAGCGATGACGAAGAGCTGGATACAGCCGCATCCGCGTTGTTGAAGCAGCCAGAGGCAGTTCTTGCAAAAGGTGCAACTGTGAACAAAGAAGCAGATGGAGGCTCTCTCCTAGGTACGCTATAAATCACATGTTCAGAAACATCAGTAGAACGTACAGCAACTTGATCAAAAGATTCGATATTAATCGTTGACTGTGGAACAATCGCAAGATAATCTTCCACCCTCCCCAAGCTCGGAGAGGAAACAGTGTCGGTGCAAATCACCTGCAGCGGGACTTCTTCCCCAGTAGTGAGAGGGATGCCGGAACTACTGAGTGTCCCTCTTGGTCTGCTGTGCAGAATTGGCCACATGTTGTAACTTGACATTATCAACGGAAACAAAACGATTTCCTTTGGCCCCTTGCAGCGGCGGTAAAATCACAGTTCTCGTGCCGCTTACCCCTAACACCGGGACAGGTGCTTGATAAGAGGGACCAAATTCTTTCTTTACAGCGACCTTTTCACGCACTAGATCCCCAATCCTGGGTATCCAACCAGTAGGTGTTACTGGCTCATCCTTAATTCCTGAGGAGGCAGCACTTGCAGAAGAGTTATCTTCACGGAATTGTTGTAAATCGTGCAAAACAGTGACACGATCTTTTATGTCAAAGGGCGTATCTGCCGCCTCCACACCAGGACCATCTAGATCAGGAACATACATTCGTGTTCCAAACAGGCACTCATATGAAGTACGACCCCCCAATGACCTTCTAGGCAAGTTATTAAGTGCTCTCTGTACTCCATACAGGTGGGCTAGCCAACTACGACCCGTACCTATAACCCTGGCCGTTAAGGATTGCTTTAAATCACGATTTAAACGCTCCACGACAGAAGTTCCCTCGGGATGAAATGGAGACGAGAATTGGAGCTGGACCCCCAACGAAGCCATGGTGTCCCTGAATGCCTTAGAGGCAAAAGCAGGGCCCTGGTCCGAATGAAAAGTCGCAACTGCAAATGTATCGACAAAGATACGCAAATCTTTAATAACAGTCCGAGCGTCAGCCGAGCGCTGTGGCCAGACCCACACAAATCTGGAGCACGAATCTACAGCAACCAATATGTATTTGTATGCACTATCTGGTGTCAGTGGACCACAATGGTCCAAGTACACACACTGTAATGGTCTGTTTGAAATCAAAAGGGGTGTCTGCTGCGGGCGCCTAGCCGACGACGCCTTAATTTGTTGACAGACATCACAACAAAGGACATACTGCTTTGACTCTTTATAGAGACCAGGCCACCAGTAACGGGCCTGTAAAAGTGAAATCGTGGCAGCCACACCAGCATGTGCAGATGCCACCCCTTCATGTGCTGCAGAAATTAATCGAGGTCTCTCAACTTTATTTGGTAATTCCCGTACACCAATGCCCGGAATATTAACAACAGCATTTAGTGCACCACTCAAGCAGTAACTATATTTAGAAGGGAATCCTTTAGGAAATGGCGTGCCACCAGCCGTAGCCTTTATGGCAGCCGAGATCTCTATGTCTGGTTTGGAACTCGAACGAGTCACTGCGGCTACAGTGGCGACAGCCACTGCCGACTTTGCAGCTTCATCAGCCAAAGTATTCCCAGCAACGTGTATTCCAACGCGCTGGTGTCCAAGTTTATGTACAACATGGACTTTAGGAAGCGTCTCTTTCAGATCTGCAACCTTTCCCCACAACAATTTATGTTTAATGGTGTTGCCTTTAGAATCTCTGAACCCATTCATCTTCCAATAGTGCAGATATTCATTGAAAGACTGCACACAGTAGTAGGAGTCACAGACCAGCAAGGTCAAAATCGCCGGATCTACGTGCTCCAACGCTAACAAAAGAGCTTTGAGCTCAGCCAGCTGCGCTGTGCAATCTCCCAAGGTTTTAGTATAAGTATGTCGGGGGCAGAACACGTCCCCCTCCATAGTGCCGCTCACCACCGCACATGCAGCAGAATACTGTTGTTTAGTCCCAACCGCTGGTTGCGCAGAGCCATCGGTATACATGACCACTTGATATTGGTCAATAGGAAATGTGCCAGCAGGAACTGGGTATTCTATTTCATATTGAAGAAATTCTTGAGTCTGCAGCTTAGGGTCAAATATATAATCTACATCAGTGGCTGTCAAAGACGTAGCCCATTGGATCCATCGCGGGTGGAAAGCTTTCGAATTAGGAACACTCGCTTTTGTAACAGCCTCTAAGGCCGGAATCGGGGTAACGACAATGATGCGTTGGCCATGGGCAAGCGGTCTTTCTTTGATCACAGCCATCTGTACTGCAGTGAGGATTTTCTCAATCTGTGCAAAACGTTGTTCTGCAGCAGAATACAAGTGGGACTTGTATGCTATCGGGACTGTCTCACCCTCATTAAAGGTGACATACGTAAACCCAACAGCCCCAGGTATCACCCTGATGACTAAATGTGTCTTATTGTCCCTTGTGTGTAAGTGTTTAACCGCTAAGAGATCATTCTGCAACTCTCGCAGTATGTGTGTATGCTCAGTCGTCCAAAATCTACTTGAAAAATTCGGGCGAATCAGTTCATATAAAGGTTTTATACGCGTAGCATAATCAGGAATGTAAGTTCTGCCAAAATTCAGAAACCCCAACAATGATTGAAGCTTCCGAACCGTATTAGGAGGCTGCAGTAAAGCACATTTCTCCAAAAAATGTGGTGCTAAGCTCTTGCTCTCACTCGATAACTCATATCCCAGGAAAATGACGCTGAGGAAGGCAATCTTTGATTTCTTAAAATTAAACTTATAGCCAATATTAGCAAATCCCACAACAATGCGCGATACGCGCCTTAGATGTCGTAAAATTTCATCGTCTGTCAAATATATGTCATCAACATATGATATCGCTTCAGGGTCCAACTCGTGTAGCAGTTCAGTCACACGAGCCGAAAACAGTCCTGGGCCATTCTTATACCCCTGAGGTAAACGACAACATTTTTTCTGAGAGCCAAACGCACTGAAACTGGTATAGATTTTCGGGTGCTATATTCTGGCAGAAAAATCCATTCGAGATATCCAATGTTGTTTTGTATTTTTTACGCACTATATTATTCATAAGCGCAGCGCTATGTGAATTCTGTATTGCATATGTGCGTGTATGACTATTCAAATGTCTGTAATCCACCACTATCCTATAGGAATGGTCCGGTTTAGCAACGGAAAGAAGGGATTATTCATCGGCGAGACACAAGGCTCAATTACACCCTGGTACTCCAATTGTGTAAGAATTTTCCTAACCGATGCCCTTGCTTCAAATTTAATAGGATACTGCGGCTGTGGCTGAGGTTCGCCCCTTATTGGAATTACATGATAAGGTGATTGTTTATCCCACCCCACATTATTTCTATATAGGGCGGGAGCTTGTGCTAGAGCCCATGATTTACTGTAGGACTCCGCTAGTTCTCTCGGAACAAGTGGTGAGAAGGAAGGCGTAATAACCTCCTCCCCAACCGGACAATCGCGAACAAAGTCAGGTGCCAATCTTGTTCGGCCAATAAAAGATCATATGATTTTACCACATGATCCAAAAAGATGGCGTGTACAATGCGGTCAATGTCCCCCTCTAATCGTAGAGTTACTAGATATACTCGATCAGGATCAGAGACTCGCATATCCGCCGTCTCGACTTGTATGAAGTCATCAGTTGCTTTCACCTCGAGATGCTCTAGAAGACTCGGCGAACTATTGTGACCTCTGCCGCGCTGTCTAACAGTGCTAACGCCCATGTCTTGTTCGTCAAGAGAACTCTCTTCTTGAGCGGCATGTCTAACAGAGACCGCTGCCACTTATTTCTTTATAAATTGTTGTTTTTGTTGCAGCGGTTTCTCTTCTTGTTTAACAGAAACCTCTGCTGAGCGTTGCGAATCTTGTCTCGGTTTCACGTACTCCGTCCTCCGCTCAGACTGCCCACCTCTCTCACTTCTCTTCTCAGAGGAGTCCTGAAAGGAACGAGATTGGCGTGTATCAGTATATTGATATGGATCAGGCGTCTTCAAATTATCCCTATTTCTGAGATTATACCTATTCTGCGGGGTCTCCGGTTGCGGAGACTGTCCCCCATCTTTTTTAGGTGTTTGCTGTTTCTTTTCCCAGCGCTTCTTCGTACCCTCAGGTTGCTGTTGCTTAGCATTATCCTTATTATTTTTACCCTGCAATTGTGGTTTCTGTGGTCTAGCCCCTAGGCTATCACGACCAATACTAGAATATGTTTCTGCTATTATTCTCGGAAGTTCCCGCTCCTGATTAATCTGCGGAACATCCCGAAGACGCATTCGCACAGCTAGTGCTACAGCCTCCCCCTTGAGATTACTCAAAATAATAGAAGAAACCGCTTCAAAATTGCCCATCAATTGCATGCCCAAATCCAAGGCAGGGGCAGCCCCATATTCATCTTGAATTTGTTTAAGCACTTCCGGCAAATTAGCCAAAGTCGGTGTACCGTGTGCTGTAGTGTAGAGCGCGGCAAACACCGTGCCCCAAGTATTACAAAGGTCCACCGTAGGAACCATCCCATACGGCAAACACATCGTCAAAATTCTATGCTTATCCTGAGGTCCCGTATGGGGAAATACTTCTTCCAGCGTATTAATCTTTTGCGCCAGCCAAAATGGAGTCTCCTCACGTTTAGCCGGTACCTTGCCCATAACTGAGTGTACAGTGGCCGGATTGATTCCCGGTACCACCGCTTGTGGGTGCGCTGGAGCAGCACGCGCTGCATTAGTATTTAATGTTGCATCACAAACTGAACTAGTCGTCTGTACGTTGCAGTTAATTCCATATATAAACGACGCACTTCAGCCACTGCCAAATTTGCCACTCCAGGATATGGTGTATATGTAGCCAATAAAGGCCAGGTCAGACCATCATTACTCAACGGACCTAACCTTACTTGTGTTACTGAGTGTGGGAGGGCGCCATCAAGCCAAATATGGTGTTCTTGATAAGATAAAGGTATTTCTAAGTATGCATAAGCCCTGTATTGTCCAGGGACATTCGCAACAGTATATTCGTGAAAAGTATTTGTGCCCCCATCAGCTGCTGGAAATATGACTCAAGAATAAAAAAGTTCTGTTCTATAGGCTGCATGGGCATCCACCACAAAAGTGACTGGACCCCCCTGGACTGTCAGTCCATTTGCTATCAGATGACCTGTGAGCGGATGTCGCATATTAAGCGCTATATTCACTACATTAGGATTCGCCATTTGTAAACAGAAATTGCTCTAGGACAGAGAAGGCACACCAATATCGGGGTTTTTCCTTTCAAAGTTCAAGCTTGAACAACCAACCACTAAGCAATAGGATGTACCTAACCCGTGGTGGCGGAAACCCTCAGTCCCACGGACGTCTCCGCATACGGAACCGAGGAGTCAAAATATATATGAGACGAGAGAGTCAGTCGGACCTAAACATTAGAGCCAGACCAATCGTTGCCGGCGCCATGTCGCGTGGGCTCTCATTATCCTAAATGAGACTACTGGATTTCTAGGCAGCAGGATCGATAACGGTGTGGGGGACTGAGTCTGACCCACGTGTAAGGAACTCTGTCACCCTAAATCCAGTTGTTGCTCCGGCTAACTAGCAGTGCCTCATTTCTCCCATGGGGAAGAGATGATTGGGCAGCCGAGCGCATGACATCTTTGGAACTTCTCAGGGAAGTCGTGGTCACTCAGATCCAAACCAACTCGCTCATTTACAATATGGTCTCATATACAAATGACAAAGACAGTATAAGTTTTATAATGTTTTAATAAAACGACTGTATTTTAGATACTAAGGCGTGAGCCGCAATAACCAGAACAATACAACATAGTAGGATTGATATAGTCACCAGGAGAGTAAAACATAAGAATAAAGCTATCATAATTCCTAACAGTTTCTACTCTCCCTCTGCTTGTTCTATTTAGAGCACAGCATGTTAAGCTTCTAGCTTGCCTTTCCGAATCAAAGGGGAGACATAGGCCCTCATACCTGAGCAAAGGCCTGTGATCTGGTTCAGCATCTGCAACGAGGCAGTCAGCGTCTAGTTGTGGTTCCCTGGTCGGAATCTCCCTCTTGCATGTATTGGGACAAGGAAGTGATTTTATAACTAACATGTCATCGTGATCACAAAATGTCCCTACGCAGGAATGCCAAATCTAAACTCCTACCACGTCTATCGGCAATGTACCAGACTGTATCCTTGACTGAAGCACAGAGTGAATATGTTATGAACTCCAGTGCTGAAGTAGGCAAAACAGTGTGATATGAATAAAAAACAACACCGTAGAACTGGCTATTTTGTAAAATAACAGTACGAAGCCTAATAAAAAGCATTTGGAGTAAAGTGCACAGAGGCTCTAAGCTGTTAGCAAATGAATAAAATACATTTAGGGCAAAGTGCACAAAGGCCTAAAGCCTGAAGCTAATGACGTAAAACTAACCACACTACAGGAGGATGGCTTTCAATATAGTGTACAAAAATGGTGTGCACTGTGCTGAGAGTCCGAGCAACCCTACCTTGGTATTCAGAGGTAATAAACCGACCACCTTACGCTCTATTGTTAGTGGCAGCTTGGTTGAACAGTTAGGCTAATCTTAGAGATGTGATAGGCATTTGTTGTACCAATAAATGTGGACATTTACAAAAAAGAATAACTTGAGATCAATTTACAAAATCACTTCAGATTGTTATATAATTTTTAAGACCAAGGTAATCAAAATTAGGCAAGTACTTTTTAAGTAATGCTTTTTCAAAGTTAAGCAAAAATATATTTTTTTGTGCATTATTAAGTACCATATGAATCAATAGGAAAAACTTTAAAAATGCATATACAATCAGGCAATGCTCTCACAAGTGTCACTGTTGGAAAATGGGTTATTGGTAAGGGCAGGTAGGTACCTACACCTAGCAACAAGCCACTAACCTCCACCTAGGTACAGTTAGGTCTCAGTAAATTAATCCCAGCTCAACCCTTGGTAGCTTGGCAACGAGCGTCAAGGCTTAACTTAGGAGACAAAGTGTAAAGCATTCAAATATCACAAAACAGTAATCAAATAAAACACAGGAAACAGTTTAAAAATCCAAAACCAATTTATAAAAATAGTTTATATTTTTATCTTTAAAATGACACAAAAACGATTAAAATCGGTTCAGGGGAACCGGAGATATGAATTTTTAAAGAATTACTATTTTTCTAGCGCTTAGAAACAAAAAGCGCCAATCGGGTCATCTGGTTGCACCAGGACCTGGGCAAAGTCAAAGTTTCAGGCCGACCGCGATGGAGCCCTGCTCGGCTACAGGTCGCGGGAGGCCTCGGTTAAAAAGTTACCTTCTGACTTAGTCTTTATTTTGAAGTTTTTCTTCACCGGGACGAACCTGCCAGTTGAATCCGACCTCCTGGAGCCCTTGTCCGGATACGCGATGTGGGTTTCCTCGGTGGAGACTTTTACCTTCGGACTTAGTCGTTTTTTCGAGATGAAAATCCTTCGACCGGGGTAAACCTGGATCTTGATCCGACGTCCATGGAGCCCTTCTCGGATACGATGGCTGGGAGGTCCCGGTCAACTTTTTACCTTCGGACTTAGTCTCTTTTTTGGATGTTTTTCTTTACCGGGACGAACCACGAAGTCAGGCCGGGTCGCGGTTGAGGCAAGCCGGCTAGAATTTCCGCGGCGGGTCGGTCCCTTTCTGGAGCTTTTTTCCAAAAATTCTCAAATCTTTTCCAAACTTCTGGGGCTTCACCCAGATGTTTTTTTAAGGTTCTTTTGGGTTCCACAGCTCACCCCAAGGGTCCAGAAGTTCTGTGATGGTCCTTGGGGGGTGCGGACTTCAACTCCCAGAATGCACCTGGCGCAAACTCCTTTTTGGCCACTGGACAGTGGTCAGCTGGTCGCTTTCTTCAGGAGTTGGTGCAGGGGACTCTGGTTAGCAATTTTTCACCTGTAGCAAACAGGGAGTCCCTCCTTGAACCAGTTGAAGCCAGGCAAAGTCCTTCTTGTGGTGAAGCCCAAGTGTGCAGCTGGTGCAGTCCTTCTGAGTGCAGGTTCCAGGTGCAGGCCAGGGGTCCAGCAGGGCAGTCCTTCTTCTCCTTAAGTTCTTTCTTCTTGAAATTTGGTGGGGATCTGAGGTGTGGGTGCAGGTCTGCCAGTTTTATCCTTGCTCCTGGGTGAAAAGCAGGGGGGCCCTGGTTCTCCAATCAGGGACAGGGTCGTCCCCCTGTGATGACCACTTCCTGGGAAGTGTGGCAAAAATCCATCCCAGAAGGCAACAGTCTCTAAAAATCCAACATGGATGAATCTGATTTTTGGAGGTTACATCTGGCTGAGCCCACCCACTGGTGTGGCTAAAAATCATAAACACACCCCTCTCCTGCCCTCTCCTAATCTAATCAAGGGGGCACCTAATGGTCTGGGGTTGCAGGATGTGGGGGTGTTGCTGGGTGCTCCAAATGTCCTTCTCTGCCTTTGAAGACCAGTTTGGCAGCCCTCCCCCTTCCTGCCTCACCATCTGCTGAGGGGAGATTCTCTCCCCCAAGCACATTCCTTTGTGTGAAGCCAGGCCACTTCACACCTCATCAAGGCAGCCTGGCAGAAGCTGCTGCAGGCTGGCCAATCAGAGCACAGCAGCAAAAACAATGCAGAGCTGAAATTGGCAACTTTTTAGGTAAAGTCTAAACTTTTTACCTGAACAAGTTATATTAAATCCAACAACTGGAAGTTGTGGGATTTATTACAACAATTAATTTGATACCAAATTCTTGGTATGTAACATTTAAGGAGACTTTAAAATTTAAAACAAAGTCTGCCCATTCTAGCCTATGAAGGCCATTTACTTCAATGAGGGAAAAACGAATTGGGCTGTTTTTACCTCACCAGGGCTTATAAATCTATTTTTATAAAGTCCCTGCTTATAGTTACATGGCACCCAGCCCTAGGGGCACATAGGGCACACCTTAGGGGTGACTTATATGTAAAAATAAGGTAGTTTAAGACTTTGGAAGTACCTTTAATTCCAAAGTCGAATTTGCATATAACTTTAATTTAAAAGCAGCCAGCAAGGCAGGCTTGCTTTTAAAATGACACTGGGCACCTCAGCAGTGCACCTAGGTGTGCACCACCTATGCTGTGGTCCCTAAACCTACATGCCCTACCATATACTAGGGACTTATAGGTAGGTTAACATAGCCAATTATAATTAGCCTAATTTGCATATCCATTTTACACAGAGCACAGGCCCTGGGACTGGTTAGCAGTACCCAGGGCACCATCAAAGTCAGGAAAACACCAGCAAAAAGAGGAAAATGGGGGCAAAAAGTTATGGGGCCTCTGCAATCAGCCCTGTTTTCTCACAGTCACCTTCTGTATTTAGTTTGAAGTTACTGAGATGTCATGCGGGCCAGCCAGAGAAGCTCAGGCAGTTCCCGGTTTGAGTGGGTGAAAGACTTGGGGCTGCTGCAGAATGGAAAAGGGGACCACTTGGAAAACCACTGCACAGGTGGACTTAAAGGTAAGTCTGGTGGGTCCCCCTGGAATGTAAAGGTCACAAGGGGTAAGGACCCCTAGAGCACAGCTTGTTTTCCAATGCAGGGGCCAGGGAGACCTGGTGCAGTGCAGATAGGTCAGCCAAGGGTCTTGCATCGTAGGGTCTTTGGAGCCAGGTGCAGGTCACTTTAAGGGCGGATTGCAGGTCAGCAGGCACACTCTGGGGGGTGGTTCTTGGGTGTGCTGAAGTCCCTTGACTGGAGCTTGCTTCTGGTACTTGAGAGTCCAGGGTGGATGTTTTTTCTGGCTGTCTGACATTGGGGGTCCAGTACCCTTGGCTGTGGCACTTCTCAGCCACGGGAGGTTGCAGTGCCACCGAACTTGGCACTCTGACAGGTTTTGTTCTCTGAGTCCATCAGATTGAATTTAATTGGTCTGCTGCGTCTGGTTCAGTGGTCAGCGGCCGGTGAGTCAACTGGACGTCATTGGTTTCTTGCCTGTAGTGTGCAGGTAGTAATGCCTTTACACGAGGGAGGTTCTTGGTGATTTTCAGAAGGTTGGAGTTTCTTTGGGGTTTCTTAGAGACTGTCTAATGTCCAGTCAACCCCTCAGCGGTGATTGTCGAGTCCTAGGTGCAACAGGCAGAGATTGGCACCTTTTTCTTCTTGCAGCAGGACGTCTGTTCTCGCGCCTTGGGTATTGTTTGTGCTAATCTTCTTGTGTTCAGGAATGGAAGAAAATGAAATGGAGTGGTCACCTAGCCTGCCACACCTGGGGGGGATGCAGGCTGGGGATAGATGCTCCTCCTACTCTGGCTAAGTGTTCCCACGGGTTTTCCTGCTCAAAGTGGAGGAAAAACCATTGGGTGGCCATCTGCTGCTAGCTGCAGAGTCAGAGGTTACACCTCTGCCCAGGAAAGGCTTGTGTTCTGACTCTTGAGCAAGTCCCTCACGCCAGGGGTCCAGATCTGTGTCTAGTGGTGGCAGGCTGGTAAAAACCAGTGAGCAACCATGCCAGGGCTTTTAGGGTTTTGCAGGAGGCACCTCTAAGGTGTCCTTTGGGTGCATGTTATAATAAATCCAACACTGGCATCAGTGTGGCTTTAATATTCTGAGTTGTTTGATACCAAACAACCCAGTATTGAGAGGCCATCATGTAGCTGGGGAACTCGTAATGACCAGTGTCCAGCACATGTATTTGCTGTGGCTTCCCTGTACACTTGCTATGTCTTAAGGTTTTGTACAGCAGGGGCCTATTTGCTCATGCAAATATATGCCCTCACTTGCATTATAGTGCACCCTGCCATAGGGCTGTAAGGTCTGCAAGAGGGGTGACTTACCTATATTGCATGCTGTGTTAGTAGAAAGGGCACTCTTCAGCACTCATGCCATAGGTACCCGTGGAACCATTTACTAGAGACATACAAGGGTGGCAGAAGTGCCAATGCCTAGTACAGCTTTGGGAAAAGAGATCAGGCCTTGGGAACCTCTTTAGCAGAGGCTCTAGGCACTTACAGTTTAAAACAACACCATTTTCCAGGCAAACGATAGGGGCAAACCATGCACAAAGAGGCTCTTCCTCGGAGTGTAGACATGGAGTGTGTTCTATTCAGCTATCTTTATTTGCATTTGACTATGCATGTTTCCATTTAGCAGTGTGTACCTTGCAGCTACTTCATGTAGTGGTAGGTCCCTTGCAGTTTGAGTTGTATGTGCTTTGTTGACCTGCAATTCCACATTGATCAGATAGCCATGTCATTTGGGTCTAGTACTGTTAGTTCCAGAGATACATGTAGGCTCAGTTCCTGTGAAAATGTTGTTTAAGGGGCATGTGTAAAGTGGTATGTGTCCTAGTTCAGCCTCCTTCCATGAGTGTTCCCGATGTCCCCATTCATATTGTACAGGTTTTGTTTGCATTGTGATCTTTGTATATTTGTCTCTCCGTCTATTATGCATCTCATTGTCATTCCATTATGTTGCAATGTGGGAGATGTGTGTGTCCGTTGCAAGGCTGTTTCATGGGAGTGGTGTTTGTGTTCCATGCCACATCCATACATATGTGTTGAATGTGACAACAGTCCATGGCACGTATGCAATGTGAGTGTCTCAGCTGTACTAGTAGATGTGATGTTGGTGTGTTGTTGTGTGAAACAACATTGTGTGCACTTTACTCTCCTTTCCCTGAGATGGGCAGACATGTGTTTTTGTGTAGTGTTGCGGTGCAGTGTGAGTGTCCTGCCCAAAGGGAGCTTTTTGTGACTGTGAATGTGTCTTTATTTGTGTCTAATTCCAATGAGGTACACAATGACAAGTGTACTTGGTGCTTGTAGCATGACCCCCATATGATGTGGCTGATGGTTCAATGATGTATTGTTGAGCATAATGACACGGGTAGGTGTGTGTACGTACAGTTGGCTGCACCCACAGCGGCGTGGATTTTTTGTTCTATTAATTATCAGCAATGGCAGGATGTGTGTGATGGGCTCTGTTAGACCTGGCATCCTTGGTGTGATCTTCCCTGTCTTTTTTGCCTCTGCTTCCTGTGTTTGGACTGTGTGCTGGACTTTGTCTTTGCTGGTTTTGGTACTCTGGGCACTTTACCACTGCTGACCAGTGCTAAAGTGCAAGTGCTTTCTGTGTAAACTATATGTGTGATTGGCTTTTCCCTGATTGGCATTTTTGATGTACTAGTAAGTCCCTAGTAAAGTGTACTAGAGGTACCCAGGGCCTGTAAATCAAATGCTGCTAGGGGGCCTGTAGCACTGACTGGCTGAGACCTCCCACTGTAGTGTCTGTGTGTGCAGTTTAAAACTGCCAATTCGACCTGAGACATGTACCTACTTACCTGGCCCAAATCTTCCCTTTTCATACATATAAGGCACCCTTAAGGTCAGCCTTAGGTAGCTCCATGGGCAGGGTGCAGTGTATATTAAAAGTAGGACATGGGCTGGTGTGTTTTTACATGTCCTAACAGTGAAATACTGCCAAATTAGTTTTTCACTGTTACAGGGCCTATTTCTCCCAAGGGTAACATGGGGGCTGCCTTTACATATCTTTTAAGTGCAGTTTCCCTTTAGGAGAAGATAGGCATTGGGGATTGGGGTCTGTGAACTCACGATTTAAAAATAAATCTTTTGGTAACGTTGTTTTTTAGATTGTCAGTTTGAAAATGCCACTTTTAAAAAGTGGGCATTTTCTTGCTTAATACATCCTGTGACTCTGCCTGCTTGTGTATTCCCTGTCTGAGTCAGACTGACAGTTGGGCTGTTTGTGAATCTCAACTATACAGTGACACAATGGAAGCAGGGGTGTAGCCTGCATATACTGATTGGCCATCTGGGCTAGAGTGGAGGAAGGAGCTGACATTTACACCAAAATTGTCTGTGCCTGCACTCACACAATGCAGTCTCCAACCCCCTGGTGTGTGGCTGGGGCCAGGCCTGGGCAAGGCAGGGTCTTGTGAACAACAGAGACTTTCCTTTGACGACTGCCTACTTCAAAGGCACAAAAAAGGTATAAGTAGTGGACCCAATACCCCACACTTTTAGATTACTTCTGGATCAAGAGGAACCTCTGCCAAGAAGAAGAGCTGGAGGAGGAGTACTGCCCCTTTGCCTGTGACTGTGCTTTGCTGGGTTGGCCTGCAGTTGCTGTTTCCTCCTGAAAGAGGAGAAAGACTGGACCTTGTGGTATATTCCTGCTTGTGAAGTGTCTCCAAACGCTTGGACTGAGCTTTTCTCCTGTTTTGAAGTCTCAGGGCCATTAAAGCTTCCTCTGAAGCACCTGGACTCTCTGCTGAAACTCCTACCCTGCCAAGTGGTGCCCTATCCAGTCCCTGGGCTCTTGAAAGGTGAAGCTGGTGGAACCAAAGTGGAAATCAATGCACAGGAGCTGGGCGGGGAATAATTTGATGCATCGCCTGTAACGTGGCTGTAAAAACGACAAACCACCTGCATCGTGGCTGAGAAATCGATGCACCACCTGCATCGTGGCTGGGAAATTGATGCATCACCTGCATCGCATCTGGAGACATGACGCTAATCCGCTTGCAGCTGCGAAATCGACGCAAGCCCCGCACTGCACGGGTCCTTATCACCATGTGGTCAGATTTCACATGCATCGTCACTGGGCGTTAAAGTAAATGTGAACCTGCCTGGACCCGAGGTGCCTGTCTGGATTTTGATGTCTCTCTCTCTTGTGGCGAGATAAACAAAGCATTGCCTACCCGACTGGAGAAGAAATGATACACAGCCTCACTTGCGAGTAAGGAATTGATGACTTACTACCTTTTCTGATGCATCCTTGCCCATGCATCTTGTTTTTTTACACAAACCAGGTACTTTGTGCAACTGTGAGAGGAGGCTTCTTTTTGCACGGTTAACCCCCAAATTTTGCCTGATGTTGATGTGTTCTAGAAGTTGGTAGTGCCCAGGGCCCCTGCTAAGCAGGTTAATTGGGCTAGAGCTCTTTCCCTAAATCTGTGGCGATGCTTGGCACAATTGGATACACTATTACATATCACTGTATGACCCTAGTAAATGGGCACCCCAGTAGCCAGGGCATGGGGTAGAATGAGTAGGCCCCTGTGGGCAGCAGCACTGATTGTGCCACCCTGAGTGCACTTGGGCAAACCTAAAAATAAAAACTCGACATAGTGCAATCCCTGTGTGCCCTGTCCACCCTACACTGCATATGATATGGGTAAGTCACTCCTCTCCTCCAGTGCAGCGCCATTTTCCTTGCGCCACTTAGCTCCCCCCTACAGTCACCATGTGTGCTCTGTATTTAAAATACAGAGCACCATGGTGCACGGTAGAGGTCAATAGCGTAATCTTTTTGACGCTATTGATATACTCTGCAGGAGTATACAACAAATGTTGTTGCTATGTTTGCAGAGTACATAGGGGCCCATTATAAATATTAGTATGCCTCATTTTATCGCCTGCTCTGAGCAGGCGTTAAAAGTTAGAAAAAAAATGGTGCAACAAAATCTTTTAGATTTCCTTGTGCCCTTTTTTCAGCCCCCTAACAGGGGAATGCCCCCCTTGCATATATAATGCCTGTGTGCATAATGTGGCACAAGGGGTCAAAAAGTGGCATAATGCAAGAATTGGCCACTTTGTAAATATGGCGCATGGGAAGTGCCACCTTAACGCCCCATTTGTGTCAAAATAAATGCTGCAAATGTGGCGCAAGGTGGTGCTAGGGGCTTATAATTATGCCCTTTAGTGTCCAAAAACGTCTCCAAATTGGTTTAGATTGGAGTAATGTCACCCTTTTAGTATGTAAAACTTTTATCAAAAATGGTTTCTGTTGGAGTGTGTTTATTAAATTTAATAATTTTAGGCTGAAATCATTTATTTTAATTGTGTAAGCTTATAACCCTGCAGCACACAGGCCAGGCTACCAAAGCCAGTAGGTGGCAGTTAGGACATGGTTCTCTCATGTACTTGGGTCACCTCATCGGTGGAGAAAATGTACAGCCTCTCTGGCCCAGGATTTAGCCTTTGAAGACGCAGACCCAACTATTGCCCTGATTCACAAAGGTAAACTTTTAATATTGAAAAAACAAATTTGGCAACACTAAACAACAGTATCAATGCACATTTCCTAGTATACCCAAGTATAAATGCTATTAAGTAGTGCTCATACACTAGTGCACATCGTTGCCCTGATGTGCTTTCCAGTTTTCCCAAGAGAAAAAAAACGTAACTAAAGAACCAAACAAATAATTTACTAGCGGAGCACAACAGTATTTTCTACAGTATTGAAAGTCAAAAGTAAAATGTGACTGTATAATTCATAAGCTATAATAAACTGTCCACAATCCATGTATATTGTTATTAACCTCAAACAATGTAGGTTCTCCTAAGTTTAAATAACGAAAATATTTAATTAAAAAATGTTGACAATGATAAATAGCATACAACACTAAACCACGACAATAGAAATCCAACAATAATAACAAAAGACATAGGGGGTCATTCTGACCTCGGCGATAAAAGGCGCCCACCGCCAGTCAGAAGACTGCCATAACACCGCCGCGGGCGCGGTAAACCGCCACGGTCATTCTGACCCGCAACTGGTAAACCGCCAAAAACCCGACATCCACAAAAGTCCGCCACACCAAAGGTCAGCGGGAAACTGGCGATGACCAAACCACCACTGTCACGCCAACAGAAATACGCCCATGCCATTCCGACCCACGAATCCACGCGGCGGTCTTTCAACCGCGGTATTCCATTGGCGGTACACACCGCCGCGGTCGAAATACACACACACGTACAAAACTCAACCACATTGGACAATTCGAAATACACACACCTGATACACATACAAACAACACTCCCAGACACCCAATACAATATAAAACACACACCCACATCACCCACAAACCCTTACGACCAAAATAACCAACAGAAAGCCAGAGACAGACAGCACTGCTTAGATAACACCATCACACAGAGGCAAACCACACCATCACCCACACAATATCCACGCACAAAACACCACACATCACCACACTCACCACACTCTACAACACATACACCACCCCACACCTCATCCACACCACCCTATGGCACCCCAAAGACACCCCCGGTTTTCAGACGCCGAACTCCGGGTCATGGTGGAGGAAATAGTTCGGGTAGAGCCCCAGCTCTTCGGGACACAGGTGCAGCACACCAGCATTGCCAGGAAGATGGAGCTATGGCAAAGGATAGTCGACAGGGTCAACGCTGTGGGACAGCATCCACGAAATCGGGGCGACATCAGGAAGCAGTGGAACGACCTACGGGGGAAGGTGCGTTCCATGGTATCAAGGCACAACATCGCGGTGCAGAAGACTGACGGCGGACCCCCACCTACTCCCCCAGAATTTACAGCATGGGAGGAGGAAGTCTTGCACATCCTGCATCCTGAAGGCCTCCCAGGAGTATCTGGAGGAATGGACTCTGGTAAGTAAAATCTTAACTACTACATCCCCCCCACCCCACCTGCATCCCAAATCATACCCCCACCCCCATCACACCTACTCCCTGCAAATGTCTCACAATCACAACCCACCCATCCCAACACCTAGCCCTGCATGCGTCCACAAAGCATGGTCACCCATCACCAAAGCATGCCCACTGCACATACACATCTCCCCCACAAGCCACCCTCACAAAAGCTCCCACACAGGAATGCCAGCCCTGGGGTACACGGGCACCCACCCATTGCACGATATGGCACACACTGAAGCAATAACCATACCTCTATACCCCTGCAGGACCCGAACGCCACCACACCGCCCAGGAGGGTCCAGAAATGTCCATCCCACCCCCAGAAGAGGCCACCAGTGATGACAGCAGCTCTGTCTCCCTGGACCCAGATGACCAGCCCGGCCCATCGGGGACCTCGGGACAGTCGGTTCCCCTCACACAGCCACTGGCCACAGCAGACCCAACCCCCTCTGGGAACACCAGCACAGCTCCCACCCAGCGGGCCCATGCCTCTGTCTCCAGGACACGTCAATCAGCGGTGTGTCCACCACTACAGGGCACCCAGGTTAACCCACCACCCCAACAACAACAGGGGCCTGGGGGCAGTGGTAGTGGGCACAGGGTCCAGGGGACAGAGGCCCAGGGAAACAGGGGAACTGGGAGGGCTGTTGTGCGACAGGGGGGGGACAGGCCCAGGGAACCCACTCTCCACGAGGCCCTCTCCTCCGTCATGGGAGCATACCACCACTCCCAGGAGAAGATGGCGACGGTACTGGCCAGGTTCCAGGAGATCCAGGTCATGCAGGAGCAACAGTACATGGGGTTCAGGGAAGAACTCCAAAGCATCAGTTCCGCAATGGGCACCATCGTCGGGGCACTCAACCAGATTGTCAGCACATTGCGGGACCATGTGGCACCACAAAGGGCCCCTGTCACTAGCATGGACAAGAACAGGCAACCACCTCCGCCGGCACTAGTGGACAGGAGGCCCCCACACAACAACAGGCCACCAGAACCCCACCTCCTGCAGAAGAAGAACCACCGCGCAAGCGGGGCCTGAGATCTCGTAAGAAGACAGAGTAGGATGCCAAGACCCCCGCCGGCAAAGGATACCCCCTGATGTCATCCCACTGTCCCACATTGTCACCCTGTCCAACCTTTAACTGCCTCTGCTCCATCCTTCCACAGGCATATGGACAATGCACCTGTGAGACTGAAAAGCTGGACTCTGCCATGGACATTCCTCCACCATCACCCATCACCGATTTGCAACCATGTCCCCATTTCCTGCACTTTAATAAAAACACTTATTGTACAAAAATCATCTGGAGTCTGCCTGTATTGTGAACAAATGTATCAGACATAACGCTGCCAAAATGTCCTGTTACACAGTGATGAGAACATACCACTGTCACGCAGCTGTAGTCCATGGGTAAACCAAGCAGAGGTCACGCAGTGGGGGCCACATCGCTGAAATTTAAAGGGAAAGTCACAAATCAGTCAACATACACTGGGGGAATAGGCCAGACAGTGGAGAGGCAGGAGACTGTAAGTAATCGTAAAATGCCGGTGTTGAATCTTACCTGTGTGTTATTGAAAATACTGTTGTATCACTCTGTCCCTGTTGTCTGTGTCGTCCCCGTCGTCTTCCTCCTCTTCACTCTCCACAGGTTCCACCGCTGCCACAACACCACCATCTGGACCATCCTCCTGCAGGAAAGACACCTGGCGTCGCAAAGCCAGGTTGTGAAGCATACAGCAGGCCACGATGATATGACACACCTTCTTTGGTGAGTACATTAGGGATCCACCTGTCATATGCAGGCACCTAAACCTGGCCTTCAGGAGGCCGAAGGTCCGCTCGATCACCCTCCTAGTACGCCCATGGGCCTCATTGTACCGTTCCTCTGCTCTGGTCCTGGGATTCCTTAGTGGGGTCAGTAGCCAGGACAGATTGGGGTAACCAGAGTCACCTATTAGCCACAGACGGTGTCTCTGTAGCTGTTCCATCACATAAGGGATGCTGCTATTTCGCATGATGTACGCGTCATGCACTGACCCAGGGAACTTGGCATTTACATGGGAGATGTACTGGTCTGCCAAACAGACCACCTGGACATTCATCGAATGATAACTTTTTCTGTTCCTGTACACCTGTTCACTTCCTCTGGGGGGAACCAAAGCCACATGGGTCCCATCAATGGCACCATTGATGTTGGGAATATGTCCAAGGGCATAGAAATCACCCTTCACTGTAGCCAAATCGCCCACCTCAGGGAAAACAATGTAGCTCCGCATGTATTTCATCAGGGCAGACAACACTCTGGACAACACCTTTGAAAACATAGGCTGGGACATCCCTGATGAAATGGCCACTGTTGATTGAAATGACCCACTTGCCAAAAAATGGAGCACTGACAGAACCTGCACTAGAGGGGGGATCCCTGTGGGTTGGCTGATGGGTGACATCAGGTCTGGCTCCAGCTGGGCACACAGTTCCTGTATAATGGCACGGTCAAGTCTGTATGTAAGTATGACAGGTCTTTCTTCCATTGTCGACAGGTCCACCAGCGGTCTGTACACCGGAGGATTCCTCCATCTCCTCGCAAGTCCCAGCGGACGGTGCCTAGGAAGGACAACATGGAGCACAGAGTCAAGCAACCCACAGGTACATTCACACAGCTTGCACAGTACACGATTCTCTATGCATTGAATGGCTTGTATGAGTGGCAATCCAAGGCCTAGGCCTGTGTGACGCAGTAGAAATTAAGCCATGTGGGCCCTTGAAATGGCGGCTGCCTGACCTGTGAAGTGTGACAATGGGATGTGAGGTCAATGCGCTGGCGTGGCACACCGTGGCGGTAGGCGGTCGAAGACCGCGGTGCAAAGCCGCATTGGTTAACGTTGAACCCTATGGGTTTCAGGAGCCAATGAGAATGTGCGCCGGGGGTCGCGGTACGCACCGCCGCGGTATGCACCGGCGCGGCCGTGACCGCCATTTTCTATCTGCTTGATCACTCGAGACCTGATCATCCACAGGAGAGGACCTATACTGCAAGTGCTGCTGTGACCTCGGTCTGGAAGAGACAATGGCTGCTGCGACTGGGGAAAGGGCCCTTGCCTTCACTTATGAAGAATTGGATAAACTCGTGGATGGGGTCCTCCCCCAGTATGCGCTACTCTACGGTCCTCCAGACCAACAGGTAAGTACACTGGGACCATGTTTTGTGGCCAATGCCTGGGTTGAGTGGGGTGAATGAAAGATGGTGGGGAGGGGAGCGAATGAGGCATGCATTGCAGGACAGATGAGAGCATGTGCCATATGGCAAGGTTGGGGAGGGGGGCCACTCACATCGACCATGCAGAAAAGTGATGATATTTATTTTCCCTGTACATGTCACATAGGTCAGCGCCCATCAGAAGATCGACATTTGGCGTGCCATCGCCAAGGACGTCCGGACCCTGGGGGTCCACAACAGACGGGGCACCCACTGCCGAAAGAGGTGGGAGGACATCCGCTGCAGGAGCAGAAAGACCGCGGAGGCTCTGCTGGGGATGGCCTTCCAACCTAGGAGGGGTGCCACACGGCAATTGACCCCCCTGATGTCCCGGATCCTGGCAGTGGCCTACCCCGATTTGGATGGGCGCGTGAGGACATCACAGCAGACACAAGGGGGTGAGTACCAGCAAATTCTGCTATATTAGCGCACAGTGGAGGTGTCTGGGTGGGGGAGGAGGGCTGTGGCTATCTCTAGGCCAGGGCGATTTCTGTAGGCTAGGCCCCTCTGTAAGACATGGCCCTGTGCCCCCGCCCCCCACCTCTGTAGGGTGCTAAGTACAGCTATCCATGGCCCTGGTCACCTATGTGTGCATTTGTCGTCCATAGGCTTGTAGGCCAAGTCACAATAATTGAGTAGTGTACACCGAGTGCGCAGCATAGTGCAGGGGACTTCTGTGTCTGTCCTCTCCGCCAACGGTGTCACCAATGCATGCACTCAACATGTCTTTGTTCCCCCCCCCTTTTGTTGTGGTCTTCCTGTTCATGTGTGCATTAGCATCATCAGGCGGAGGAGAAGTGGCATCGGAGCACGATGGAGCTGCATCTCACATGGCCCCGGAGGGCCATGCAACCGACTCCGAGTTCACCAGTGTGACGGAGGGCGAGGGGAGCTCCACAACGGGGACCCGTGGAGACGTCAGTGACACAGACACATCCTCGGAAGGGAGCTCCCTTGTGGTGGCGGCAACATCCGTGCCCACCGCTACAACAGGTACAGCCGCCACCCAGCGCACCAGCTCCGCCCTCCCAGCAGCCCCTCAGCGTTCGCCCCATGCCCGCTCGGCCAGGAAGGCGGGCATCTCCTTCGCCCCAGGCACCTCAGGCCCTGCCCCAGTTACCCCTGCTGCCCTCAGTGAGGAGATCATTGACCTCCTCCAGACGCTCATTGTTGGGCAGTCTCTCCTTTTGAATGCCATCCAGGGTGTAGAAAGGGAGGTGCACCGGAGCAATGCATACCTGGAGGGCATTCATTCGGGTCAGGCTGCCCATCAGCGATCGTTCAACGCTCTGGCCTCAGCAATGACGGCAGCCATTGTCCCTGTCTCCAGCCTCCCTCCTCCAACTCCCTCCACCCAGTCCCACTCCCCTGTTCCACTACCTATCCCAGCCACACCTATAGACCAGCCTGCGCACACCTCATCACCCAAGGGCAGCTCATCCAGACATAAGCACCACACATCCCACAAGCATTCACACAAGCAACATCCACATGCAGACATGCCAACAGCCACTGTCTCCTCTGTGTCCCCCTCCTCCTCGTCTTCCTCCTCCCTCCCTGTGACGTCTCCACTCACACCTGCATGCACACCACCATCAGCCAGTACGTCCATCACCAGCACACCCACCAGAACACTCCGCACACGTGCAGTCACCACCCCCACTGCAATTTACACGTCCCCTGTGTCCTCTCCCACTGTGTCTGTCACCCCCTCTTCCAAATCACACAAACGCAGGTAGCCACCCACCCAACAGCCATCCACCTCACGACAGCCTCCAGCACAAGCACCTGCACCCAAAGACAGCACACTTGACTCTCCTACAACCACATCCTCTTCCTCCACTCCCATACCCACTGCACCTACCCTTCCCACTGCTCCTAAAAAGTTTTTCCTCTCCAAAATTAACCTCTTTGCATCACCTGACCCACCCCCTCCATCTCGTAAGAGTCCAAACAGCACCTCAGCCACCACAAGCCCTGCACCTACAAGGACCATAGTCCAGGGCTATTGGAGTCCACCAGCTTCTAGGGCAGCAACATCGGCCAGCAGCAAGGGGACAGCCAGCCCACCCCATGGGAAAAAAACAAAAAAAGGGAAGGGCCGGCGCGAGAGGCCAGAGACGGCAGCCCCCAAAGGCACTACCCTGGCACCGTCACCTGACACATCCACAAAGGGAGGCAGGGGCCCCAGAGAATCGGCGAAGGAGGGCAAGGGCAGCAGGGCGGACATGTCCGGCAGCAGGCGAGCTGCCCAGGAGGGCCCCACCAGCCCCATTTCGGGTGTGAAGGAGGACACCCACAGGCCCAGGACTCCAGCACAGGAGGGCCCCGCAAGCGAAAGGTCGGATGGCGACTGAGCGGAAAATATTGGCCCGATCTGGTTCCCTGGGAACACATGTCAAGCACCGCTGAACAGGGCCCCGCTGTGACAAGCACCGCTGAACAGGGCCCTTCAAGACAAGCACTGCCGAACTGGGCCCGCCGTGACAAGCACCGCTGAACAGGGCCCCGTCGTGACAAGCACCGCCGAACTGGGCCCGCTGTGACAAGCACTGCTGAACAGGGCCCTTCAAGACAAGCACCGCTGAACAGGGCCCCGCCGTGACAAGCACCGCTGAACAGGGCCCTTCAAGACAAGCACCGCCGAACTGGGCCCTGCCGTGACAAGCACCGCTGAACAGGGCCCCGCCGTGACAAGCACTGCTGAACAGGGCCCTTCAAGACAAGCACCGCCGAACTGGGCCCCGCTGTGACAAGCACCGCTGAACAGGGCCCTGCCGTGACAAGCACCGCTGAACAGGGCCCTTCAAGACAAGCACTGCCGAACTGGGCCCCGGTGTGACAAGCAACGCCGAACTGGGCCCCGCCATGACAAGCACCGCTGAACAGGGCCCTTCAAGACAAGCACCGCCGAACTGGGCCCCGCTGTGACAAGCACCGCCGAACTGGGCCCCGCCGTGACAAGCACCGCCGAACTGGGCCCCACCGTGACAAGCACCGCTGAAAAGGGCCCTTCCACACAAGCACCGCCGAACTGGGCCCCGCCGTGACAAGCACCGCTGAACAGGGCCCCGCCGTGACAAGCACCGCTGAACAGGGCCCTTCAAGACAAGCACTGCCGAACTGGGCCCCGCCGTGACAAGCACCGCTGAACAGGGCCCTTCAAGACAAGCACCGCTGAACAGGGCCCCGCCGTGACAAGCACCGCTGACCAGGGCCCTTCAAGACAAGCACCGCCGAACTGGGCCCGGCCGTGAAAAGCACCGCTGAACAGGGCCCCGCCGTGACAAGCACTGCCGAACTGGCCCTGCCGTGACAAGCACCGCTGAACAGGGCCCTTCAAGACAAGCACCGCTGAACAGGGCCCCGCCGTGACAAGCACCGCTGAACAGGGCCCTTCAAGACAAGCACCGCCGAACTGGGCCCCGCCGTGACATGCACCGCTAAACAGGGCCCTTCAAGACAAGCACCGCCGAACTGGGCCCCGCTGTGACAAGCACCGCCGAACTGGGCCACGCCGTGACAAGCACCGCCGAACTGGGCCCCACCGTGACAAGCACCGCTGAACAGGGCCCTTCAAGACAAGCACCGCCGAACTGGGCCCCGCCGTGACAAGCACCGCTGAACAGGGCCCCGCCGTGACAAGCACCGCTGAACAGGGCCCTTCAAGACAAGCACTGCCGAACTGGGCCCCGCCGTGACAAGCACCGCTGAACAGGGCCCTTCAAGACAAGCACCGCTGAACAGGGCCCCGCCGTGACAAGCACCGCTGACCAGGGCCCTTCAAGACAAGCACCGCCGAACTGGGCCCCGCCGTGACAAGCACCGCTGAACAGGTCCCCGCCGTGACAAGCACTGCCGAACTGGCCCTGCCGTGACAAGCACCGCTGAACAGGGCCCTTCAAAACAAGCACCGCTGAACAGGGCCCCGCCGTGACAAGCACCGCTGAACAGTGCCCTTCAAGACAAGCACCGCCGAACTGGGCCCTTCCTGTCAAGCACCGCTCCGCTGGGCCCTTCCTGTCAAGCACCGCTCTGCTGGGCCCTTCCTGTCAAGCACCGCTCCGCTGGGCACCGCTGTCTCGGAACTGCTCCGCTGGGCCCTTCCTGTCAAGCACCGCTCCGCTGGGCCCTTCCTGTCAAGCACCGCTCCGCTGGGCACCGCCGTCTCGGAACTGCTCCGCTGGGCCCTTCCTGTCAAGCACCGCTCCGCTGGGCCCTTCATCTCAAGCACCGCTGGCCCATTGGCAGGGCCGGATCTGTGTCGGCCAGGGCTTCACGAAGCACTCTGGGCACCATGCCTCCTCCAGAACCAGTGGAGTCTGTAATCCACTTGATGGACTGTGGCTTTGCACTCCCCAGGATGGATCAGTGGGCAATCCACCCACTGTAGAGACTTGATGGACTGTGGCTTTGCACTCCCCAGGATGGATCAGTGGGCAATCCACCCACTGTAGAGACTTGAGAGACTGTGGCTTTGCACTCCCCAGGATGGTACAGTGGGCAAGCCACCCACTGTAGAGACTTGAGAGACTGTGGCTTTGCACTCCCCAGGATGGTACAGTGGGCAACCCACCCACTGTAGAGACTTGTGAGACTGTGGCTTTGCACTCCCCAGGATGGTACAGTGGGCATGGAGGCCCCTCGTGGATCTGGCGTCGTGGACTCAACTGGCTGAGGTGCCCCCCCTTCCCTTCCCCCTGAGGTGCCTGTAGTTTTACTATCTGATGCCCCTGCAGTGTTCTCTCCAATGGAATCGGGTCTCGTGTGTGGGCTTTGCCCATGTGTTTAGGCCCATTGGCCCACGAACAATGGATGATAGCCAATATGGGCCGGACTTTTGACCTATGTATATATTGTTCATGATGTAATATATTTTATTTATATATTTCATATTTCACTTAACTTCAAATATGCTATAATATACTTCAATTTTAATGATCATTTTATTTTGTCTTTGCGTTCTTCCGGGGGGGTTTGGGGGGTGTCACTCTGAGTTTTTGCTCTGCATTGATGTGTGTGTTGTAGTGGGTGAGGGTGGGGGTGGGTGTGTGGCGTATGTTTGTCCCCGTAATTTTTTGCCTCCCCCCTCCCCTGTGTCGTAGGTGCAGTACTCACCGTTGTCGTCTGCGCCGGCGTTCGTGCTCCTGGTAGAGGAGCAGGAAGACAATGTCTGGGAGGATGTGTAGTTCCGGTTCCATGCTGTCCAGATTCCTCGTGGAGTGTGTAGAGGTGAGCGTTTTCCGTTCGAAAAGTCTGTTTCCACCGTGCTTTTATCGGCGGGGCAACCGTCCCGGAAAAGGTGGCGGATTGGTGGGTTGTGATAGTGTGGGCGGTACATTGTCTCCTGCCTGTCTGTTGGCGGTGACCGCCGCGCTGTTTGCTTGTCCCGCCGTGGCGGTCGGAGTGTTAAAGTGGCGGGCTGTGTTGGCGGTTCCCGCCAGGGTCGGAATTCCATTTTTTGGACCGCCAGCCTGTTGGCGGGTTGGCCGCCGCTTTAACACCGACCGCCAGGGTTGGAATGACCCCCATAATGTGAAATACAATGAAAATATATCACTTTCCTGCTCTCTCCTTAAAGATGGTGCACGATCAGGCTGCCTAGCAGTACCTTTGCATCATGGTGCAAAGTAGTCTCCATTGTCTGTAGCATAGTTTTGTCTAAGCCTGTTTGAAATATTAATTATGCTGAAGTAATTGGAGTAATTTTGGTAAATATCCATTACCCTGTTCACACAAGTTTTCTGACAATCACATAGTTGCGTCCTTTAGGCTAATTATGACTAATTTGCCATTGAAATTCTATTGTGGGAACAATAAACCTAGCAAGTGCTAATGGCTGCTGCTATTCATGTTGTGTTGCATTTATCCCTATTTTCCTAGCACAAAATGCATCCTCAAGTCGACTTTGGATGCAGAAAATGCATTTTACATTATGAATCTAGTGCTAAATATTGGGTTACACTCTTCATGTAATTCTGCGTTATCTCACATACATTTGCTGTAATTGTGCTGCAGCAGATTACACAAATTATGGTCACCCTTAGTTTTGTCCTAGAAGTGTGAACTTCCAGTACAAATACTGTGGTTAGAATGGCTTTTAAACCGTTACCACTTTCAATGAGATAGGTGCAACATGTGTTTGGTAGAGAAAGTACACTGTCACATTTGCTAAACTCTGCATCACCCCCTATATTCCTAATTTGGACACTATTGGCCAAATTTCCATGGAACTGGCTTAGTGCTGCACTGTGACAAAATATGCAGCACTGGGTTGCATCATTTCTAAAACACATGGATGTGCCATATTTACAAAAATGCAGTGAACCCCTGTGTTTCCCCTAGCGCTGGCACTAAATTTAGCTGCCAAAGCAGCCATCCTTGCACCAAAGTACAAGGGTGTCTACGTTGAAGGGAATGATTTTTTCATAAACAATCTACAATGGCGATTTGCCACTTCTATGTGTTCTGTAGAATGCAGCACACAAAGAAGTTGCAAATCATCATTATTTAATGATTGCTTATGTGCAGGAAGAAGCACCTTTCTACACATAAACAATCATTCATTGCATTTTGCTTTTTCTAAGTGTGCTGCAGGAAGCAGCACACATAGAGAAAGCAAAAATCAGGAGAAATAAAAGTTTTTGTCCCCGTTGCGCCATGCAAACGCCACCCATGGGGTGGCATTCGTTTTTGGTGCTGCCTCAGATTTACGTTTTCCTTGTAAATCTGGGGCAGCATCAAAAGCAATGGGTATTGCGGTGGAATGCCCACAGTATCACTCATTCCATGCCAGTGTGCAACACAAAAGAAGGGCGTTAGAGGGGCCCATATTTACAGGGTGGCATTAAGCCACAAAAAGTGGCTTAGTGCTGCCTTGTAAGGATGGCGCAGTGCACAGCGCCACCAGAACGTCACAAAAAATGATGCTCTGGTGGCACTAAGGGATTGTAAATATGCCCCTATATCCTTATAGAGCAGAATATTGTAATACATTTTAGAACATTGAAATTCTGGAAACTCCATTGAAGACAATTAAGTGGCTCAGGGTTAATAGTGTCTGGTGCAAGCCTTCTGTTGCAAAATCCCAATGCTTGTTTTTCCATTTCTCCCTTTTTCATTTGGAACATTCTACCCAAAGTGAGTGGAATGTTCAAATAGCCTTATTGCCCATCTGCCTCACACTATCTATTTGTTAAAAACCCTCTCCCTTTTTATAGCCTTCACTGGAGTCTTGGGCATATAACTCTGTTCATGGTCTTTACCATCTGGTATAGCACACAGCACACAGCAGAAAGCTATAAGGCTATTACTTCACTGTAGTAGGTTACACTGGTCAGTGCCTTTACTTCCCATTGCCTTGTTATGGTCCTTCTCCTTTGGCTCGGGCCTATAACACTGAGGCAGGTCTTTAATGGCTAACAGAATTTGCTACAGTAGGTTACAGGGGTGTATCAGGATGTTCTACCTTCATGGAGCAGTGTGTTCTAATAGTGTTCTAGCACTTTGTTGGAGAGTATTACAGGTATTAAATTTCCACTCATGTGGTATGGAGCTTCACTTCAACCACAGATCTATAGCACTGGACTAGAACTTCAATGGTTGATATAACCTGGTGTGACAGGCTATAAATCTATATTAGCACATTCTATCCTCTTGGAGCCAAATGTTATAACATTCTGCTAACTTAGTAGTTGTCTATTGTCATTAGGGTGCTATTCCCCTTTTGTAGCCTTCCAGCATTAGCCTGGGGCTATAGCTGTGGATCTGGTTTTCAATGATTGACTGCTATGATAGGCTCTAAGGCCATATTAATATCAAGTGATAGACATAAAAAGCCACAAAGATTTGTTTCTACCTTCTTACTTGGTAAAAATAACTTTGTGAGATTTTAGATGTCTCATATTTTGTTTGAAGTGTTTTATTTTTTGTGTGGGTTCCATTTAAAAAAGGGCATCTAAATTTGTTATTTTTTGCAGCTGCTAATGTGGGCAGCTACTAATGGGTCCCAAGTTGCAGACCTTTGTTTTCCAACAGAGAACATTGTGTTGCAATCGGTGCAATAAATCCCAATATGGGAGTAATGAGGATTAACATCTTATTGCTTTGCCAATATGTGAGTTGACATGGAGTCTCCTGGCTGGAGGAAAGGACTTGCTACAGAAGTAGAATCTTCTTGTTTCTTTGTTTTGCAGCAATGTGCTCCTTACTGTGCCAAAAGGTAAGCTGCTTCCTCATCCCTGATTTATATTTTGCAGGTACCCTGGTTTACCTCTATGTGCCACAAGTTATAAGTGACTGCGTTTGTGGACACTTTCTTCTCTCCAGCTAGAAGAGAAAAAATATTCTCAGACAAATCATTATGTCATGGACCTCAAATGCTCCATCTGGTCCTGAGGATCTTATTGAGATGTTTCTTCTTCTCCTATTGCCATGTTAATTGTTTTTGGTCTAACACCCCCAAAAATGGAACTGTACAGAAAGCAGATCAAAATACAGCAGACAAAGTTCAGACTTCAAAGTGCTAATCCCTAATGAAAATAAAAGAGTGAGTACTTTCTGTGAGAGCAGCAATACAGTCATTACAACCAACCAGATGTGCTTTCCTGTGAAAAAAGTACTGCAGTACCATTTTCAGGTAATGCTGTAGTGCAGCACCTAAAACTGAAGACATTCCAAAAAACAATACAATAAATTTTGCTACTTTGTGTCTGTGAGAAAATATCTACATTCAAAGTAGGTAAACACAACTTCTTTTTAGACATTCAAGGTCTAGTGGTACTCTTGTTGCACCCAGAACACTAAGTAAAACCTATGCAGGATTCCCCTGGCACCTTCTCATTGGTTCTATAGGTGTAAATCAAATACTATCAGTAGGCCTGCAGAACGTATTGTTCCATCGATTAAATCAGCCCTTAAAAACATATGCCTGTGATTGCAGCCTGAAAGTAATGTCACACTACCTTGCTAGCTTTGCCAAGCCTTAAACTCCCCTTTTATTACATATAGGTCATCACTAAGGTAGGCCCTAGTAGTCCATAGGGCAGGGTGCTCTCTAATTTAAATGATTGTCATGTGTGTTTACGTTTTATATGTCCTGGTGGTAAAAAAAAAACTACCACATTCACTACTGTAAGGGCTACCCCTCCCGTAGGATGACTTTGTAGATTCTTTATTACATTTAATAAGCTGTAATTCCTATTTGGGAGAAGGTAGATAGCCATTGCTTGGTACCTATGAAATTTTAATGTTAAACCCTCTTTCATGGTATAGTCAGATTTTTTTTATTATAACTTTAAAATGACACTTTTAGAAAGTTGGCATTCTCCTGCCTGTTAGAAATGGGGTCTTTGCTTGGCAGTCAGGCTACCCCCTGTCTAGGCAAGGCCCCTCACTCTAGTCAGGGTAAGTCACACACAATCCAAATTATCCTGTGACCACCCTCTGGTAGCTTGGCACTGAGTACTCAGGCTTAACTTAGAAGGCAATGTGTAAAGTATGTGTGCAATAAATCATTCAATAATACAGTAGAACACCACAAAAATACACCACACAGTGTTTAGAAAAATACATAGTATTCAACTGATAAGATGGAGGTCAAAACAATTAAGATGCAATAAGTATATGTTGGAATATCACTGTAAAAATGATATAAAGTGTTTTTAGTCTCTTAAAAACAATAAATGTCTCTTGCAAGCACAAAGTACCTGGTTTGTGTTCAAAATCTCCGCAATGAACCACAGAGGGGAAGATGGTGGAAAACAGGGAGGCGTGCGTCGATTTCTCGGGCCGCACACGGCAATGCGTCTTTTATTTTTCATGCAGGGAAGGCTTTGCATCAATTTCGGGCACTCTGCCTTGGATCCTCTTCGGGTTGCGGGGTTTTTGGATGTCCTGGGGATGGTGTGTTGAATTCTGCCGCTGACAGGATGCAGGCACAGGGGCTGCATCGATCGGGTGGGCGTTGCATGGAAATTTGTACTGTACGGCAGGCGCTGCGTCGATTCCTCTCTCGAAGTCTGGCTACGTCGTTCCGGCTCAGCTGTGCGTCGATCCAGTGGGCTGTGCGTCGAATTTCCTGTCGCTACGCTGATGCTGCTTCGATCTTCTTGTTGCGAAGTTGGGCTTCGTCATTCCGGTTCGGCGTGTGGTGAATTTTTCACCACGATGCAGGCTGTGCATCATTTCTGGCAGGCTGTGCATCAATTTTCTTCTTGCAGAGATGAATTCTTTCTGGTCCTGAGACTTCAGGGAACAGGTGGCAAGCTCTATCCAAGCCCTTGGAGAGCACTTCTCAGCACAGCCAGTGAGCAGCAAGGTAGCAGGGCAACAGCAAGGCAGGAGTACTTCACAGAAAGCAGTCAGGTGAGTCCTTTGGGCAGCCAGGCAGTTCTTCTTGGCAGGTTACAGATTCTGGTTCAGGTTCTCTTCTCCAGGAAGTGTCTGTGACAAGAGTGTCTGGTCCAGAAGTGTCTAACTTTAGAAGTGTCTAAGTTGGTAGGGTCAGAGACCCTGCTTAAATACCCAAATGTGCCTTTGAAGTGGGGGAGACTTCAGAGAGTGGCTTAGAAGTGCACAAGGTCCCCTTTCAGTTCCATCCTGTCTGCCAGGGTCCCAGTAGGGGGTGTGGCAGTCCTTTGTGTGAGGACAGGCTACTGTCCATTGACATGTAAATGTCAGGCCCTCCTCCCTCCCAGCCCAGGAAGACCCATTCAAAATGCAGATGTGTGCAAGTGTGACTGAACATCCTGTGTTTGGGGTTGTCTGAGTGAATGCACAAGGGAGATGTCTGCTAAACCTAGCCAGACGTGGATTGGAAGGCACAGAAGGTTTTAAATGTAGAAAAATGCTCACTTTTTTAAAGTAGCATTTCTAAAATAGTAATATAAAATACAACTTCACCATTAAGCAGGATTTTGTATCACCATTTTGGCGATACAAAATATGACTTGGCTACTCCTTTCAGATCAGGATCTACCACTCAAACAGTATATGAGGGTAGCCCTAATGCTATCCTATGAAAGGAGCAGGCCTCACCGCAGTGTAAAAACAAATTTAGGAGTTTTACACTACCAGGACATATGGAACACATATGTTCATGTCCTGCCTTTTACCTACATAGCACCCTGCCCTATGGGCTACCTAGGGCCTACCTTAGGAGTGGCTTATATGTAGAAAATGGGGAGTTTACGGCTTGGCAAGTACTTTTAAATGCCAAGTCAAAGTGGCAGTGAAACAGCACACACATGCACTACAGAGGTAGGCCTGAGACATAGTGGGGTGATATGTGGGTGGCACAATCAGTGCTGCAGCCCACTAGTAGCATGTATTGCACTTGACTAGGGACTTACAAGTAAATTAAATAAGCCAATTGGGTATGAGCCAATGTCACCATGTGTTAAGGAGAGAGCATATGCACTTTAGCACTGATTAGCAGTGGTAAAGTGCACAGAGTCCTAAAGCCAGCAAAAATGAGGTTAGAAAAAGAGAAGGAGGAAGGCAAAAAGTTTGGGGGTGACCCTGTAGAAAGGTCATTTCCAACACTGCCCTTAACTCTCTGTGCCTGCAGCCTGTCTTTGGTCACATGGCTGTCACACAATAGAGGAATTAGGTGTACTTCAATGATCCATCTTCTCGTAGGAGGGAAGGAGCTCAGCACTGCCCCATTTATACTTGAATAGCCTGTGATATGCCTTCACACAAAGGGCCTAATGACCCTGTGTTGTCACTGCCACCAGGTTGGAGACAAGGCAGGGAAGTCAAGAAATTCCATGCACTTCACAGAACCTTTCTGGAAGCTTCTCCCACCTTCCAGAAGAAGAGCACCAACATATAAAAATAGCACTTTCAGACCCACTCTTCTGTTCACTACGGGCCTGCAGAAGGACCCTCAGGAGCTTGCCTGCTGCTGTGTGCTCTGCCAGTCTGCAGCTGTACATGAAAGGACTGCTTTGCTGTCTGGAGCTTGTCTTGAACCCTCAGAGGCCAGAGTTGCTGTTGAGCCCTGCAGCTAGACCCAAACCTAGGACTTCCAGAAGTGACTCCAAGGGCTAGTTTGCTGGCCTGTTCAGAACCACAGGGACATAACAGGGTCTCACTATCTGAACCCAAAACCTCAAACCAGCCTGATTGAGTCCTGAACCCCCAAGAGGTGCTCCATCATTGCTGGTCCCTTGATTGTGGTGCTAAAAAGGCCCAAG